>NC_041808.1:27130235-27763905 GCF_900964775.1 Scleropages formosus
CAACTAGCTCTGGTAATGAATGTGAATAAATAAAAAAGTAAAAAGTGATTTGATCCCCAGTTCATAGCTGTGCCTGTGACGATGGGGTGCTGGAAACAAATGTGTTGTCGAGTCAAGATTTGCGTGGGACAATGGGGTGTGTATTCTCTGAGCCTGGTGTCAGGGTGCAAAAGGCATCGGCTAATGAAAAAAAGATGTCCTCCACCCCGCACACAACTGCCACCCCCCCAACCGGCGTTACCGACAACTCAGAACAACAGGCGAGCCCAGTGTGGTGAATTATTCAGCACCATGAAAGCCTGCTATTGTTGGAGGTGGTGGCAGCGCCGCCACAGACACGTTCGAGCCGCCGTGCGATTTCACCTCGGCTGATCTCTCCAGGAGCCCGCCTGGGTCCGAACCCCACAGCAAGGCTGGCACGGGCTGGGGAGGGCGCGACCGCAGCATGCCATCTGATCGCAGCGGACTTTTGCTTTCACCACCTCTGTTTACGTGCACTGCGGCCAGAGTGGGTCTCCGGGTAATGTTTAGAGCTCGTCTTCAGAAATCTAATTACCCGAAAAAGAATCGCGACGCGGAAGATCTGCAGTTTCAGCAGGTAAATCTCCAGTGGGAGGTTCTTCCGCAAAATGCACAATTCATGTCGAAGAATATGGGTCACTTCATTTGGGGTGGGGGCTGCTCAGCTTGAAAGGAGTCTTTTGTCTGCAAGTGGTTGGAAGTCTGAAGGACCGGTGTCGTCACGTCGGTTTGATCAATCTGTCCAGCAAGTCACAGTGGTGCTTGTCCTCCTCCGGATTGGACCATCCTTTCTTGTATTATAGTTATTGATGAATGTGAATCATGAATGAAATCAATTATTTCTGCCTGAGCAGAGCACTAATTCCTCGATGACCTCTCGGTACAGAGTAGCGGAGCTCTTTTTCTACATTGCAAATGAGAGCCACAAACTGCCTTCTGTGGAAATGAGAATGAAGCAGCAGAACAAAATAAATAAAAAAAAAAACATTCTGAGCGCTTTGATGTCCTGCCTCCGTAGAGCTCGAAACTGGGTGAAAATAGTCCGCAGCTGAATAAGGAAACACATACGTACAAATTTTCATAAAAAGGCGAAGCCTAAAGTGTAATATATAATATTTACCATTATACGTGTCCTGTGTTTACTGTTGTATCTTTGGTTTCTATGTTGTTGATTAAAAATAAATTCAGTAAAAATAATATTTGGAAATATCAGTTTTAGGAATTTCCATCGAAGTTGTGTATCAGATCTGGGCTGTGCGTTTTTTTTTTTTTTTTTTCTTTTCTTGTAAGAACGGGAAATGGCTGCTGAGGTAGTGCTGGTCTTTTGCAGTCTATCCATGAGGTTATCCAGGGCCCGAATGAAGACCGCAGGGGGGTGGTGACCCACCGCTTGACCAGGTAGCAGGACTAATCAGGCCGAGTAGCTAAGAGCTGCGGCTGTGGACCAGCCAGGGCCGCCACCCCACCAAGTGGAACTTTTCTGCCTGACTTACCCCCCGATGGATCTCAGCGCATCCAGCCACTGTCACTTCTGCAGCTCTTGCTTTTAATACGTTTCACGGGTGACTGGGCCCTTGAGTAGCCCGTGCTATTTCAGGAGAGAGGGCGGCTCCGTTCACTCAGATTGCAGCTCAGGGCTGATAGAAAAGCATACAGGCAAGAGGCGGCAGCTGGTCCTGCCTGCGTATCATGGGTCACGTACACTCCTGTGTGACACGGCATCATTTTTTTGAGCAGATGCAGTTTTACTTCACCAGATGAAATCTTTCCCCACATTTAATTACTGTTACTCCATCAAACTCCGATTTAGATGCTATAAAATAGGGTCCTTTAAAGAGGTTCAAAAATAACAGACCGTTAGATATTTGTTTTTCGAGAGGAGAAAAGAACACGCAAGCATTAAAGCTGAGCAGAGGGAAAAAAGTGATTTTTACTGAAACGTTTAAATGGTTTAGACAGAATATGCTGCAGTCAAACTGCTTTTTCGGTGAGTCATGTAGAGTTATTAATTATGAGAAATGTGCAGCGATTTTTGAGTGTTTCTGTAAGAATGTGTCCTTTGATTTTTACGTAGGCTTAATAGAACATTTTATTATTGTTGCTGTTCTTTTATTAGGTTTTTTTGTTATGTAGTAGGCCAAATATCTATCTATCTATCTATCTATCTATCTATCTATCTATCTATCTATCTATCTGTCTCTGTTTGTATTTTATATTCCACTACTTTTTTTCTTAATGGTCCTTGAAACTCGAAACATTCTTTTGTTTCACTCGATCCTACTGGTAATATGCTGTATGAATGTGGAAGGCGACTGGAACTGGCCCTCTGTCCATTAGTCCTACGTGTGTAATGTCGCTCCTGACAGGTCGCCTGCTTCACACGCTAATCTTATTTCCGCATAAGCACTTCTCACAGCTGGGGCGATTCGCACTCGCCAGGCCTCAACAGCTCCTGTAAATGTTTACAAGCCTGTGAAGAGAGGGGGCAGCTTCCGGGGGTTATAGCTGATCAGGGTTGTGCCAGAGGGGGGGCGCGGTGTTTGGATAGAAAATAAATAAAGAAGGAATGGAATGCGTGGGTATGTCTGGAGTCGGGGCTTGAATCCGAGGCTACCACGGCATCATAAACCCATTAACGCATGTGCTGTAGCTATGAAGGGGCCTGAGGCCGACACACGCCACTTTATCACTGTAGTGTGATTGCCCTACAGCAGTGCGGCTGCCCTGCAGCGCTGTTTTTTTCTTCTGGGTCACTTTCAAGTCCGACCAAAAAAATATGCCTGCAACGGACCTGTCTTTTCTCATTTCTGTAAAATATCATTCGCATCTCTCCAAAGAGTTTGGGGGAGTTGGACTTGCCTGTACCTTTATGTAATGCACATGGAATTTAGCCCCCGCAGGAAGCATTTAAGAACGCTACTTCAAAGCCCGCTATTGCTAATACTACTATTAAGTGCAGATGTTGTAAAACACTGATAAAAAGTGAGCTAGAAAGGGAATGATTTTTGTGGTTGCTGCTGATTTTATTGTTCATGTTATCGATGCTTGTATGTTACAACAGTTGGTGCGGTAGGCTATACATTCCCCCACGAGCCGAGGCTACGTTAGCATTAGAAAAGCTACATGAAAGGACCTCAAAGTTTCAATATTCTTCTTTCTTTCTTTCTTTCTTTCTTTCTTTCTTTCTTTTTCTTTCTTTATCTTAAGTGTTCTTTCTTTCTACTGCTGCTGTTCTGAGGGCCGCCACACAAAATTTCGTTGTATTGCATACAATGACATTAAAGTATCTAATCATCATCATTACATTGTAAAGCATTTAAGAGCATTATTACCAGATGAGTGCTACTTCAGAGCCTGCTGTTGGACGTGATACTATTAAGTGCAGATATTATAGAATTTTTCTTATTTATCGTAGATGTATCATTATTGCTGAATTTATTAGTGATGTTATTGTTTTTATTTTGCTCCATTATAAAGATATTGGATGTTGAAGACTTTGAGAGCTATCCATTTTGTTGCATGTCATATCAGTCATTTCTTTCCTGTGAAATTAAAAATAATAATTTAAAAAAAACAGAGTAAAACTGTGGTGTCTGTCCACCTCGGGATTTCAGTCTTTTGAACACTTGCACATATGTCTCCAGAGGGATTTGTGAATCCTTGAAGATTAAGTGCCCAGATTAGTGCTATCTGACCGCCGCCTGCTTTCTGTTTGACCAGGTAGACCCCTGAGCGGAGCGAGCAGCAGGCGGAGCCTCCAGTGAGCCCCAGAGCGCCCTTGACCACAGCATGAACGCAGCATGGACGTGAAAGAGCGCAGGCCCTACTGCTCACTGACAAAGAGCCGGCGGGACAAGGAGCGCCGTTACACGAGCTCATCAGCCGAGAGCGACGAGTGCCGCGTCCCCACGCAGAAATCCTACAGCTCTAGCGAGACTCTCAAAGCCTTCGATCATGACTCCTCACGCCTCCTCTATAGCAGCCGCGTGAAGGAGATGGTTCACAGGGAGGCGGACGAGTACAGCCGGCAAGGTGAGTGCTCTGGTCCCGAATTCACGTGCCACTTTCTCTGACCACGCTGTATCCCTGACCTATATTCTCACATCTTTATTCAAAGCAAACTGAAAAAAAAAAAAAAAAAATTATAGCGACTCAGGTTATTTATTTGTCCATGTATTTCAGTTACAGTGAGAATTATGTTTTTTTTTTGCCTTCCTTTTTTGCCCCTGAACGAGCTGAATGAATTATAGGAATATATAATACGGCAGGTAGAATGTTAGAAAGGGATTATGTGCAGCCTGCTGTATAAAAGTCTTTCATTCATGCTGAAGCTCTGCTTAATGGGGGCAGCCAGTTTTGTCTGATGGAGGGAGGGGGATCCCTCTTCTTTTTGAGAGCTCGCCCCTTTATTCTTTTTAGTTCCTTTACTCTTACTGATACTAAACGAATATGTTCGGCCTCGGAAAGCTCATATTATACATTCAGAGATTACTTTACTCTCGCTGATAGTATGCATATACATTGAATTTCATAATACTGATATTATACATTCATTCTCCAAATATTTTACACAGTGATATACAGATAAATCCAGTATCTGAATAATTTTCACTCTATGATATTATAAATATGCTTTCAGCCTCTGAATAGTTTACCCTCAGTGATATTATACATACACATTAAGAATACTGTCTGACATATTATTATGACTAATTGATAAACCTGATTATTATTTGACTCAAGTTAATTGCAGCTCTTTGAGTTATGTCTCAGCCTTAAAAGCTGTGAAAAATATAAACCTACTTGTATTTCAAAGTTAATATGCTGTCACTTTTAAGATGCAGATGTGCACATCTGCACTTCAGTTCTGGTTTGGTGTCAGTTTTTTTTTTTTTTTTTTTTTTTACAAGCATCATTTCACATGTATTTCATTGGAAAAAGTCTACTTACAGAATACTGAACTGAAAGCATTTAAAACTAAGATATTCAGCATTTAAGAGTAATTATCTTTTTGTGAGACAATGCTGTGCTATCTGAAGTCAAGGAAGCTTTAATAACTTATGAAGATGTAGGGAGAAGTTGGGGTCATATCACTGAATGTATGCTTTACCAACAGTAATTAAAAGTGGAATTATACAACCAGCTTTCTGTTAGTTCAGAATTATTCATACTTTTCCACAAATTGTTTTTACAAAGTACATATAATTATGGTATTATGTTTACATGAAACCTAATGTTATCCTTACTTAAACACTCTATACAGTATATACAAAATAATATGGATATGGGTTCATTTTACTAGTTGGGAGAAATCGATTTTGCATTTGATTTTGCATCTGGCCTAGGAAATGTCGTAAAAGATTAATTTAATAATTTTAATCCCTTTCTGTTATGGAGTACTTTGCAGTTTCTTCTTCTTGTGTTAAAGATAAATTTGGGATTAGGCTTTTAAAATATATTATTATTATTATTATTATTATTATTATACATGCTATTATTTTATTCTGTTATTTTACTGTTAATTTTAAGCCTGGACAAACCACTAGAAATCCCTTTATTATTGGGTGAATAGAGTGAAAATAATAAAAATAATTGTGAATTTCAATCTTCCTATAATTATAAGCTAACAGAAGCGCTTTAACGGCTTCTTAATGTAACCTGGTGAATGTCATGTAACATAATGATTTATGACCACGATTAACAAACTTTTAGTAAAAAGAAGATATATTTAAGGAGTATATAACTAAATTCAACAATATGAGTTGTATACACAATTTTGCTATGTGCTATAATTTTGAATATAAACTAAATTTAAAAGTGAGATATTTCAGTAATTAACAATTACATTAACTCTTATAATTATAAGTTATAAATTATATTATAACTTACAATTACTGTGTTAGTAACAGTAATAAACCAGGGTCATCATATTTTTAGAATTATAAGGGGAAACAATTTTTATGTCAGTTCTAATAAGATTTTATTTAGAAGCATTTGTAAAAGTACTGAATTCTCTTTACAAAGGCTCAATTTAAAATTTTGGCATTTCAGATATTTTTACTATCACATGACTATGTTGAATGTAATTTCTATGATTATGGTTATGGTTGCTCTTCTAACTGATAATGGTATTACCAATACTGGTATTATTGCTTTTGTGTATTTTGAGTCAGAATATATTTCAGAACATTCATGTTGCATGACAATGTACAACCATACCTATAAAACATATCTTTCCATTTGAAAACATTTTTTCAAAACAATGAAGAGCCTCAAAGCAAAGATGTGTTTCTGAAAACATTAAATAAACACAAATGAATAAACCAGCAGCCTTACATTATTGTTGGCACTCAGTTTTGAGTTGAAGGCCATTTTTACCTCCTGCACAATGTGATGCTCTGGAGTGTGTCACACGGCTGTGTGTTTGCATTATTTATGGTTCAGTACAGTTAGTTGTATTGTTTGGAAAAATTCTACTATTTAACATAAATAAGTAATTTTACTTTCTTCTTTAAAAATTTTGAATACGAAATTCAGGCATAATCTTTTATGCAAACGTGTTAAATGCCAGCGTTTGCCACAGTGCTGCAGCGAGAACTCCTGCCTGAATGGACTTCATTTGTCTTTCTTCAAATAAGCTGCACAAAATCATCACGATGAGTCATGGAGTGCTTTAAACATCTTCCTGAAGCATTTTTTATTTTTTTTTTTTACCTTGAGCTCCTTTGAAGAAGACACTGAACTTTCACGTAACCTATGCATTTTTTTTTAATAATAATTAAATAATATTGTAATTATTTTAACGCTCAGCAGACACAAATCTGGTTTTAAAAGAAAGAAAGAAATGTTCTAAATGTACTGTACAAAGTGAATTCATTGGCTTTGTGTTTTGTATTCTTTGTAGGGTTTCTCTCCAAAGTGCAAAAACAGGTGATGAAAAGACATGTAATCCGTAGCAGAGTGCAAGAATCTCTCTTTTTGAAATTACCAGTGTTAAAACGGAACGGGGCTTTTCTCTCGCAGGGACAATGACGACTCACCCAGGTATTCAGATGTCTGTCTTTCTCAAAGCCTCTTTTCTTCTGCCTCTACAAGAGTCATTACGTTGGAATTCTGTTTACAGAAGCTGGGCCTCCACTTCAGTTTTCGGCCTAGTTGAGATAATCCGGGAAAATTGGAAGGTCTATCAGTTTACAACTCCGCTGCAACGCGAGGATTTTCTCATCAGTGGAAACTCAAAAGAATAATATGCTGTTGCCCCATTTACCTGTCAACTTGCATTTTTCAACAACTCAAGCGGATTTTGTAAATAGCTAACAAATCAGGGTGGCTTGCCGTGCACGTTGACAAAGGTTAGTCTGAGACGATGAAAAAAGGCCATTGGGGGATCTGTGTTGTTTCTTTCCTCGAACCATCAGAATATTGAGCAGCATGTGATCACCACACCCCTCAGAGGAAGCACTACTGCATTTTCATGAGCAGAATGCCTTTGCAGCATCTGCCTTTTTACATTTATTCTCAAATCACATTACAGTGACACTTATTTATAATACATGCATCATGTATGAACCACAATAGCTGTAGTGTGTTCTAAGGACCTCAGTATACATATTATGACCAACTGAGTGAAGGCTGGCACTACCTCAGAGGTGAGTGACTGACTGGTGTCATCTTATTTGGGTTTGTTATTATACCTAAATTGGTATCTCTATGTGCGAACTGTGGTTACTATGTGGCGTGGCAGTAGGCTAACTAATGTCACACTTGATCTTGCACAAACTATATTTTGTTTCTGCTGTTCACCCATGTGTAGGGAAATGACAATAAACATCGAGATATATGGATATAGACAAGCGCCAAAAATGTGGAAAATTAACTTCCTGCACGTTGGATCTTGCAGTAAATTTACTTCTGCTTAGCTGATTGTTTTCTCCAAAGCGACTTACAGTGCCAAGATCCTTAAATAACCATTTGTACAGCTGGGTATCAGTTTAGTGGCAGTTGGTTAGTTAGCGCTGCTGCCTTTGCACCCAGCGATCACAGGTTTGAATCTCGCCTCCAACTGCAGTGCACATTAGCAAGCTATTTACCCTGAATCTCTCCAGAAAAATTACCCAGCTATATAAATGGGTAATTAATTCTAAGCTTCTTTGGAAAAAAAGTGTCAGCTGAATGAATAAATGTAAATTCAGGGTAAGTCCCTTGATCAAGGGGCCCGCCACAGGAGGTGGGACTTGAACCTGGGTCCATCAAGTTGGAAAAATTTCCTAAATGAGTGAAACGCTGGCTCATCTGATTGCACTTAAATGGGGAGATGATTGGGAATTACAATAAGTGTAAATGAAGTGAACAGATGCTCATTGTGCATGTGGGATTAACAAAGTTTTTATTGCTTTGTCCGTTCGTTCATTCATTTTTTTATTCATGTTGATGACAAGTGTATTCTGTACAAGTGGTTTTAGAAGTGAGTAAGGAATTAGGCACTGTATGACCCCCCTGTCTTTCCACAGGGCAGAACTTCACTCTGAGGCAGCTGGGAATAACTGGACCAGCTGCACGCAGGGGCCTGGCCTTCTGCGCTGAGATGGGCCTCCCTCACCACGGCTATTCGGACACGAATGCTGAGGATCGGGGGGTTGTGTCCCCGGGGCGCACTGTGCACCCGTGGGTCGGCGGCGCCCGGTCGGGCCGGAGCTCATGTCTGTCGAGCCGCTCCAACTCGGCCCTCACGCTGACCGACACGGAGCACGAGAACAAGTCGGACAGTGAGAATGGTGAGTCCGCTGCTCTCTTTATCCCCTAATCCCATTGCGTCCCCCCTTGGCACGTCGTGGGATTTTCACGGAGATTTCCGCACGCGCCCGGACCTGTAACCTGATAATTGACAGCGATTAGGGAACCTTCCAGATTAAAGTGCCGGTTTCACCACCTGGCCCATATTGTTGCGGCAAGCTTGAAATTTGCAATCTTGTTAAGCGCATCAGTATTTTTTGAACATGTGATTGGAATTGATAGAACGCGTTTCTCCTAGCTGTCACGGGGTGAAAGGGGCACCGTGTGCAAGTAAGAGGACTTTTATTGGTATCCTCTGAAGAAGAAGCACACATTTTAAATGGCCCCTTCCCAGTAACCTATTACTCGGCATAGGGTTAGGTAGCGACTTTCGATAAAGTTTGGGCCCTGGGTGCAAACGTAATCACGATGCAATCAAACGCTTTGTGCGTCTCACTCCTAGATTCTTCCGAGAAATTACAGCATGTGGAGGTGGAGGGGTGGTGGCACACAATAGCTGATTAGTTGGGTTCACTGGTTTGAAGTGCAAATTTCCTCTTCCTTGAACCTTGGAAGGCTGTGTGTGTGTGTGTGTGTGTGTGTGTGTGTGTGTGTGTGTGTGTGCACGCACGTGCACATCTGTGAAAAACTGCAGTATTAGGGGAGGGTACTGGTTTCCTACTGAAAGGTCAGTTTTGCCACTCAGTGAGCCTTCAAGCATTGCATTGTTGGTCATACATTGATTTTTCTAATTTTATTTTAGCAATTTCTTGTTAGAAGGTCGTTCTTTGGAATGTGCACCGAACGTATGTATCTTTTCTTGGCGTTACTGTAACAGCTATTATTATATAAGTAATGTGTTTTTGTCCTAGCACTTTACACTTACGTTAAATTTTACTCTTATTACCAAACAGAAAACTGTACAAATTAAGGAAACTGAAAAGGGGTATATTTTAAGAAATTAGAAGCATTTTATTTAAAAAAAAAAAAAAAAAACGAGTATTACCTTTGATTTAGATAGTGTGTTGGGGGGTTTTTTTGCATTTCATAGGTATTATGCAAAAAATGAACACAATTTTGCTTGTGTGTTTTGATGTTCTGACTTCTCTGTAATTAAGTATATGCAGTGCTTTTGCAAGAGCTGCTCAAAAACATAAAATGCCTTGTTTTTAATTGTCAGGGTGCACATTGTTCATCTTGAAGGGGAATTTTCTTAATGAGCTCCTGTTAAGGGTCTCCAGACATGTTTACCATGTAAACTGCAGACAGGTGTTTGTGAATAAGAGGAATCTAATGAATTAATGAATGTGAATTTATACTTAGTACTTAAACATGAACTTTGAATAAACAGTACTTTGTTTCAGCTAATTACTTTCACTTAAGAGTCAATAGAATATAGCACTGTTTTTTTGTGAAGGCAATTTTAACTAAAGTTGATGCGGAAGTACAGTGTTTTAATAAGTTTTAATAAGTTTAGCTTGTTTTGATTTTCAGGTCATGTTGTTATGTTGTCTTTCATAACCTATTTAGTTCTGACTACCTTCTAGCATTTTCTATAGCTGAGGTTCTGGGCCAGGCATCCTTTGCCGTTAGATCAGACGGGGAAGACCTTAGTGAAGAAGCACCTGTATCTTTGAAACAGTGCTAACATACGTCCCACTGATTTCATGGAGATCCTGTCGTATACTTCTGGGGCTGAATTGATTCCGTCCCGCATCAATAAATCTTTTCCACAAATGTTTTTCCATGGCGTGTGGTTGACATGCCAAATACAGTCATGGCGTTGCAATGATCTGGTCAGATGCAGGTATGAGTGGACTGAAAGGAGGGACTTGGGTGCTCATTGCAATTACACATCTGGGAAGAAGATCTCACTATAAGTGCAAAAGCCTGTAATATTTATGCCAACCTCTGCTAGGAAGTGAATGGTATGTCTGGGGCAGCCATTACACGTTTGAGGAAATGCATTTCTTCATTTCAAAGCTACCTGTTGAGTGTTTCGGCAGCTGCCTCTTGGTTTCGATTTTCTGAAATGGAGGTGAATAGAAGTGACCTGCGCTTGTTGTGCCTTTACTCTGCTGGTAGGACTTATAAGGCACTGTGCTTCAAGACATGTGCTTCAGTTACTCATTTTATTTTGTCTTTCTGCAGTAGGGCTTAAACAGCACAGTAAATCACTGTAATTCCACAAAACTCTTTTGACTGACCACTAAAAACTGCCTGGTGTCACCACCTGTACTAGCTTGTCAGGGCTCAACATTAATTTTTTTGTTTGGTTGTCCCATTTTGTACATTTAACTGTCTCATCAAATTTTGGGCTGTCCAGCTCTGGATCACATCAGAAAGACAAAAATAGGTGAATGTCTTTATTTAAAATGTCCTTTAAACTTTTATTGTTCAAAAGTTTACCAGTTTCTTTTTTATTGTAGTTCAATTTTAAACCAAAATTAATTTCACACAATAAAATTTAAATGACTGAATTTAAATTTAAATGATGCACAAAAATAGAGCTCACACAGCACTACTAACAGAGCAACAGTAAACAGTACTGTTTACTTAAAAGAAATCACTACAAATAGCAAGATCTAGGGGGTTTTTGAGCACAGTGGCACAGCAGGTAAAGCCGATGCCTCACAGTTCTTGAGCGGCTTGGTGGGCACGGTTTGAGTGCAGCTCAGAGTGTGTCGAGTCTGCACGTTTCTCCCCATGTTTGCACCCCGCGGAGCAGCACAGAGGAAGACACTACTAAACCACTTCTGTTCCTCAAAAACAATTTTGAAAGAAAAATTGTAATCAAAGCAAAATGATCAAGGAAAGGAAGCATAGTTACAAAATAGTTATAGCTGTCCGATCACGTGAGAGGAAGCATAGTTACAAAAGGCTTCAACACAGAGAAATTGCATAAAATAACAAGATATTGGGGCTGTTTTCCTTCATTTTTGACAAATATGGGTGCTTTGTTGTGGGAAAATTATTCAAATCTGTCTGACAGTTTTCTCCAAAGTGACTTGCAATGTTAATCTACCTAAAAGCATTTACCCATTTATACAGCTGGATAATTTTACGGTAACTACCTTGTTCAAGGGTACTATAGCCAGAGGCAGAAATCAAGCCTGCAATCTTTGGGTCAAAAGCAGGAGTGCTAACCTCTATGCTACCAGCTCTCCCTGATCTCAGCTGGGAAATGCAGATGATGGATTATACATCGAATTTAGTATTTACCTTTCTTTGTTGTTAGTCTATCTTTGGGACAGGTATTGGAATGATTCTACCTGTCCAACCATGACAAAGTAACCTTTTCTGGATCGCTGGGCAACTGCTAATGCTGAGTCCTGCTTATGAAGAATCTTGTTGGCAGTGTTTGCTTTCAGCTCTTTTTTTAGGGCTCGTGCAGTGTGTTCATGTAGTCTGCAATGCCTTTGGACCTCTCTTTTCAAAGGTGCGAAGCTGTGCGCTGACCTCTTTTAGACCCCTCCCCAACTACTTATCATCTTAATTCCTTTTGAGTCATTTTAGGCAGATCTGCAGGGCTGCAGTTGGTTTGGGCATCTTATTAGCAGGGTTCCCCACTGTGGCTTTTTTATCTCCTCAGTTTTTTAACTTGTAATTTTAATTACTGAAAAAAAAAAACATGGTCTATGCAAAAAAGTTTGAGTGTTTGGACATGCTTTTTTGGTTAGTCTACCTTCCCCACACCAATGATTATGGTATAACCATATACGAAGGGTAAGCACTCTTAGCATTTATCACTCCACATTTATGGGACTCCAAGTCATACAGTGTTATGCAGAATAACAAGAACCAACTGGACAAGAGATTCACAACTGTAACCCAGACACCTGCAGATACCTGGTACTCCAGTTGGAGGTCTTAATGAAGTAGTTCATATTCCACCGAAGCAAGCAGTTAGGAGCTCTTTCATAGCCCACCTGCAAATGGAAAAATTGAGATAATCTTTCTTTATCATTAAGGCATACCTCATGATTTCCTGCTCTATTACCAGCAGGTCTGCTCTTAAAGCGTTACTTCAACCAAGTCGTCTCCTTCAATGGATTATTTTGGGACGTTTGTGTCACGTCCACGCCCACACCACAATCGACAGCACCTGACGCAGATCAAGCACCGAATGATAATCAAGGCACTCTTCTTTAAAAGACCCTCCTCAGCCCCTTCGCGCTCGTGGAATCTAACTGAGACAACTATCCCCTTTGCGCTTATGTCCCGATCTCCTTCACTCTTCATCCCTATTCTTCGTTCCCCGGCTTCTGACCATTCGCCTCATCTCCTGACTACGTCCATGGATCCTCGCTTCCACTCTGACCGCCACTTGACCGACTCTTTGCCCATCCCCAACAACGAGAACTCGCCTGACCCCTCGGTTCCTGATAAACGATCCTACATTTGGGTCCAGCCATCCCCACGTCCTCAGGTCTGCGTGACAATTTGTCGATTTGACTAGAATTCTCTGTATATTATTAATACCCTCAAATCTAGCAAAACATTCCATGCTCATTAATGCTGTGCTGAGCTAGCAGGTCAAGAAAAAGGTGTCACTTCCTCTCTACCTTTAATCACCGTCTCCACACTTTTTGTCCACAACTCACCGTACCTCTTGACTCTCATTATTAAATGAAGCTGCCAAGAGAAATGGCTGCCCCGTGACTTCTTCCATTTTCAGCCATTACATCGGCATGTTCAGCTCCACTTCCTCTTAAATTATGTCAATATTTTATTCCAAAGCTGGGCCATTTTGAAGTCGTCCACTGGCAGAAAACGGCCGGGTTTCTCTAAGCACTCAACTTTCCCTCCAAGAGCGAGCATTGTACATAGTAATCTGTTTAAAATTATCCAAACCAGCAATAGTTCATTAGGCCTTTGTAGAGAACGACACAATCAGAAATGAAGCAAAATGATTAAATGGGGGCAGGCAGCTGAGTCTTTGTGAGAGGGTGGTGCCTCATAACTGGGACAGTAATTCCTGGCATAGCTGGAGAGATCTGGTCAGCTGCATCTTGTCTGTCTAAAGTTTATCCTCATTGCATTCATGGTGGTTGGTCAACAAATAATTAGCACCACTTTGTTGTTTAGTACAACAAAATAGCTGAAATATGTCTAAAAGTCCACAGTCTAATTCCTAATTAGATTACACATAATGTGTCAACACATCTCTAAACCCTTAAAGTGTCTTAACCAGATTTGCCAACTGTTAAACAAGTTTTACTCTTAGGCTTGTTGATGTGCACAAAATGAATATTGGACATATGGCAGGAGAACAATATGGAGTCAAAAGATCTATTATGTGCCACAAATTGGAAATTGTAATTTTAATAATTCCTGAAAAATACATAGGGATGGCTCTGCTGAGTAGGCCCAGGTCACCAGAAGTCAAATAATAGAAATTTCTCTGACAACCTGTAGTTTTGACATTGAACAGTTTTTCCCGTTCATACTAATTTTTATTGATTCCTTTTATTTCTGTCCTGAAATTACTCGGTATGTGGCTACGAAGATGAACAGTTTGAACTTAATTGGATGTCAGTTAGGCAACTGGCCAATCTTATACCCAGAGGATGGAGAAATATGTGCTGTGCACAGGAAGAGGGACAAAAAAGCAGTCAATTTGCAGACTAATATTATCATACATTACAGTTCATTAGAAATGTTCAAAACCAAGTGATTATTTTGCAGGGCTCTGCCATGTATCACCTGTCACTTTGTACAAATTTCATAGTGCTGCTGATCTCACAGTCTGCCTTCTGTGTCCAGGATACACACACACACACACACACACACACACACACACACAAACCGCTTGTCCCATACGGGGTCGCAGGGAACCGGAGCCTACCCGGTAACACAGGGCGCAAGGCCGGAGGGGAAGGGGACACACCCAGGACGGGACACCAGTTCGCCGCAAGGCACCCCAAGCGGGACTCGAACCCCAGACCCACCGGAGAGCAGGACTGTGGTCCAACCCACTGCGCCACCGCACCCCCTGTGTCCAGGATAGTGATGCACATTTTTTCTGCACATGCATGTGCAGTGGCATATTTGGGGCTTGGCAATTTTTCAAAGGATATTTAATGAATTGACCATGTCAGTAGGGTCTCCAACCTGTGATACTATTTTTACATTAATGCAAGGCAGTGTATTTATGAAATATAGTAATTATGATATATCAGATACAGTAATTGTGAACTCTGAAATTATTATTCCTCTAGTTTTTTAAAACTAAGTTTTCCACTTGTGTCCAAAGCTTTTATTAAATAAGTAAAACACTCTTTGGTTGCTTTTCATTTTAAGTAATTAATGAAAATTTAATTTAATGCACTACAAATTAATTGTGTAAAGTGAGTAATTAGTCATATTGAATCACTCACATATTCACTGTCCTTAATGGCTTGCCTTGGTTAGGAGCCTATCCTTGAATCACTGCAAGGTAAAGGGGGGTATACCCTGGGTGCGGTGCCAGTCCATTGTAGGGTAGCCACACGTTACAGGCAGTGTAAACTGTCCAGTCCGCCTGAACTGTGTATTTGTGAGAGGAAACCCACACAGATATGGGGAGAACATGTAAACTATACATAGACTAAGCTTGATTCTAACCTATGTTAGAGCAGCACATGCGCTGTGAGACAGCAGCACTACCTCAGGTTTAAATTTGACTATGAAGTGTGCTGTGGACATTAGATACTTGGACAAACATTGGACTACCTGTTCTATTTTCTTTGATTATTGTTATCATATATTATAATTATAATAATATGACAAAATGCAGCAGATCTTTGTCACCACTATCTATACCTTGAGACATGACAACAACCTTTCAGTTCGATGAAATTGAAATTATTAAAATTAGTTCTGAACAAACAAACACACTCATGCTTAAGGACGCACGCAAGCAGATGCACGTACTCATGAATGCTAATAACGCACGGGCGCGTGTACAGCTACCTGGGATACACTCACCGGAAATGTGAATTGAGTGGTTTTTGGAGAGAGTAAAAGAGACTGAGTATTCAGGCAGCAATGATCTTTTGACAAACTCACCTTTTATTCATAATTGCTATTATGTCATGGTGCTCTTACCCCTCGCTGGGTGTACTGGATAACTCACTAATGGATATGCATTATGTAAACTGGAATGAAGTGAATATATTATAATGCACATAGTCACCGTGTTGTTGCTTGAAAGGAATTGTTGTCGGGCACATTTACAAACCCTTTATTGACTGCTGCTTCGATCTATAACTGCAGCTTTGGATCTCTTCAGCTCTCCCCCCGCAAGCAGATGAAAACCACATGCAGCTTTTTTCTTTTTTTTGTCTCTGAATTCCTGTGTACTGCTCTTTAGAATACCTATGTTGGCATACAGTGGAATTTTTCAGAACATTTACAATGCACCACAAAGAATGGATTATACTAATTGTCAGGCTGGAGAGGAAATTTGTAGTAAAACCTTGGTCGTGCAGGATAACATTTATAAAAGTTAAATACAGTTTTCAGACTGACAGTTTGTGGGTATATTTGTTGTATATTTGTTTAGTGCTTATCAAAAGTCTGAGTGCACGTGGGTAACCCGGTCACTAGCTGTAGGGATGAACTAGACAGAAGGATGAAAATGAAGTGTCCAACATCTCCGGAAATTGCTGTTAACGTTGATGTTTTTCTCCAAGTAATGTTAAGCTCTTTACAGCTAATGAGTCACCCATTTATACAGTTGGATAATTTTCACTCTGTCAATTCAGGATACCTTGCTTAAGGGTTCTACACCAGGAAGGGGTGTTTGAGCCTCCGTGCGCTCCCCAAGTTTGATCACCTGTTTAATCACATTAACCAGATGATTCCTAGAGAGAAACTAGTTCCCAGGAAGCATAGTCAAACTTTCGACAGCTGCCGGAGACTTTGCAGCATTTGTGCCCTAAGCATAAGACAAAGGAGGAGGGTAACAATGACACATTTTTACTGCAGTCTTTGTCGGAGTGATTTTACACGGACAGGACACGCCACCTGAATGTCACTCGATTTTTCCCGGGTACGCCATCACGGGGTGCTCACCGACCCATATCAGGTACAGCTGGCCGAAGGGAACACTGGCGCCTGTGTCCCAGTGCCATATTTCTTCATGCCGCACTAACCTCAGCACAGCAGAGAATGGGGTCATAAAGAAGAACAAAGCCATTAAAATATCACTTTAAGATGCAATGACCAGTGAAAATATCCTCAGCATCAGTTTGGGTTGCTCATGCAGAACCCATGAATTACGCAAATATCTGAGTTATTTACTGCTGATTTTATAGTCATGCTTTCGGCGTAGCTTGCGGTGTGACGGACGGATTTTCATTATTCTCAGAGATGAACAGAGGCAACAAGGTCCGATTGTTTGTGCACAGATTTGCGTTAATCCTCGAAGCCTGAAATCCCCTTGTACGTAACCAGAAAGCTGACGACACAGGCGGACACATCCGCCCCAAACTTCATGCCCCCAGGGACAACGGCAAATATTTACAGTACCGAACGAAAAGGTGCTTCCTTTTTCAAACACAACACTCCATTTGAGGGAAACTCGTCCAGGCTTGACTGCTGTGACCGTTTCAAGGTTAGACATTTCGGTATAGATAGTGCTGGCAATCTGTATGTACTTTTGAAGTTGGACTTTGAAAAGACACCGTTTTCTAAAGAGGGAAGGACAGGCTTCTCTCGGTTGACCTGATCAGACAAGGTCTTTGTTGGTCATTAATTGTGGCTGGTTAAATCCTCCGTTTGGTATTGATAATATGAAAAGCGGATGATGAAAGCAAGGGACACACTTCTGATTTCTGGCTACTGGCAGCGTTGTTACATTTTATGGCAGGACTTAAAAAGGTTAATAGCAGGTCTCCATGATGATTGGTTGCAAACCGTGTTCCATTTGTCTAATGTGCCTTTTCAAACAGTCTCCAGCATTATCACTGAAGGTATTTCCCATACTTTTTTTGTTTGTTAGACAGAGTTATGCTGGGATATTAATGTCTCGGTCGAAATGTATGAATGTATAGCAAACATTATATTCACCTAACACTTTTCTAGAAAGGATCTAACAGTGATTTAACCCTATTTATTGCTGGGTAGTGTTTACTCTAGTTCAGTATAAATGATCGTGGGTACTACAGTAGTACGTGGGATGTGAACGTACATGATTGAGTTCTATAAGCAGTAATTCAAAGCACTATGCTAACAGCTGCCCCATGTAGGCTTGGAGCTAGGGGACAGCCCAATGCTGCAATGTGCCTCCAGACCATCTTTTGGGACCATAAACATACACGTAAATGCTCACATTAGTCCATAGCAGCAGTTTAGCACCTCCAGATGCCCAAAGCAGTATGTCTCCGGGAAGTGTGAGGCAACACAAGCACTTGCTTGAATCTCAGATGCACAAGGAGAACAAGTAAACTCCATCCAGAGCCCAGGATCCATCTCCCCTGGTGATGACAGACACTCTCCATTTGTGAGGAGGATGCAGCCCAGCGATTACTCGAAATAGAAACGTACTAATGTTCTGCTGTATACATCACTCATATATGCCTCAGATTTTTGTATATATATATATATATGTATATATATATATATATATATATATATACACATCACACTGCATTTACATTTATGCGTTTAGCAAACCCTTTTCTCCAAAGCAGTGCACAACTCAGTGTAAATAAAAGTGCATTTCACAGCAGATAAAGAACTTTAAAGAAATTGAGCCACCTGTTTTCTCTCCTCACTGGACCCCTGAAGAGAAATCATCAGGGGTTTTGCTTCCTCTCCTCATTGGTTCAAATTTGCACAACAGTATGAGTTCTGTTTGTTATGCTGCACTCAAAAAGAAGTGTCTTGAAAGGTAATGTATTGGGGCTTTATTGGCCACACCTGGTACTCATCATTTCCGTAGATGTGGCTGATTTTTAATTTATATTTACATGTATTCAACAAGCAGATGCTTTTCTTCCAAGTGCAAACAGTGCATTTCACAGATAATTAAAAGCTTTAGATAGTGAGTTTGTCCAATACCAACCTTTTTGCCCGCACACATTGTATGAGCAGCTGCCTGTAGAACTGGTAGAAAATACAAAGGTGACCATGACAGGTGGTGTGATGCAAATTTATGGAGCAGTTTATGGAGCAGTTATTAGATCAGGAGAGAAATGGGTGTGACAGAGATGGGTTTTGAGGCCCTTCTTGAATGTTGAAAGGCAGTCAATAGCTCTCGACGAAAGGAGCTCATTCCATCACATCGGAGCCAAAACAGAGAATCGACAGACTTTCAGCTGTGGACCTTGTGAGTGGGATTACCAAGCAACCAGTGTTACAGAAACACAGTGGTCTGTAAGGAATTTGTAGAACAATTTCTTTTTCCACAGTTGAAGCAGACAGTTAACAATTGTACAGTATGTCAGGGGACGGTTGACAGGGTGTTAATGTACTTATTATATCCTGATCTGTCTCTAGAAGTCTACGGTTGCATTTCATGTTGTCTTCTGTTTTCAGTGCAGAAAGCTTAATTGTAGCATATTTTGTATTCCTTATATATTTTTATGTAAGGACATTGCTGTCCGAATATTCAGCGGTTAAACACATCTGAATGGCAACAGCAATTAGAGGTACTCGATTTTCAGTCGTGTTCTGTTGGGTTGAGCCTTCATCTCTAAATATTATGCAAAGACATTTTTCTTACTATTAAATAACAGCCTGGCACAGCAGGGGGTTGTGAACAAGGGCCTTCTAACAATTCCAGTTGATTCTGCATGTTGAATGTGCTCTGGGGTTTGCTTCTTGGGAGATGGCCCAAGCCTGGCCAGTGCAGGCAGTTTTATTTAAGACTTACAAATAAATGACAAAGCCCCTTACAGGACCTCATTTTCTTCAAAAGATAGCATTTTTTGTTGTCGTTCAACAGACTGTTTAGTTGTATAACCGTATTAATTAGGGGCCAATCAAACTGCCGGAAAAGCTGCTTGAAGTTGTGTCCAAAAATAAAAATAAGGTCTTCCAACATGTTTGTTTACTTTGAAACCTCAATGCTTTGTTGTTGTTTTGAAGTAGATCGAATACAAATTACATTAACACGTCCAGCGTATCAACGCAAACGTACAAAGATGCTGTCTGGCTGCCTGTTTGAGAGGGATTGTGTTGGAAACAGCTACCTTTTGCGTTATTTTTCTGAATGCTCCAGTAAAATTACCATGACAGAATGTATTTCTCCAAAGAGAAAAATGCTGCTGTTTCTGTAGATCTGAGTTTATTGGAGTTATTAAGTACAAAGCACAAGATGGCATAACATTTGACCTTTAGGGCAGGTTTTCAGGACTTTTATTATTTACTTATTTATTTAACGTCACACTTTTTGACAAAGCGACTTACGCTGATATACCCATTTATACATGGGCAACACGTACTGTACTGTGCTATATAGCAAGTATCACGATCAAGGGTACTACAGCAAGAAGTAGCATATGAACCTGGGGCCTTCAGGTGTAAGGCAGTAGCTCAGACCTCTACACCACACACTGCCCTCTAAGCACACACTCTTTCTCTTGACCTAAATTACACTGTCGTAGAGCTTCACCATTGAAAATCCTTTTGTATATACACACAAAATCTCTTAAAGCCATCTGTTGTCATTACCACTCTGACTCATCTGCAACAGGAAGTGTCTTAAGCAGAGTGTGTGTGTGTGTGTGTGTGTGTGTGTGTGTGTGAGTGTGTGTGTGTGTGTGTGTTTGTGTGTGTGTGTGTGTGTGTGTGTGCGCGCGCGCACCTCCCCAGCATACAGCACTGTCAGCTGCTTGCTTTTCATCACACTGCATGAAGCGCAGAGCCGAGTGGGACGGCTGGACCTCGACCATATGAGGAGCTCATTTCTCAGCGCAGAAGATCAGCAGCCAGCAGGTGTGCGACACAAGGTGATGCTTATACAGCTGTTAGTGGAGATACCCAAAGTGCTCCTCCCTGCCGTTGACTGATTACACTCGGTTAGCTGACGGGACACTCTTCTCCATGTTGCCTGAAACATGCACACGTCAACGTCTCCCTTCAAACTATTTGTTGATCCTCCAAAATCAAAGTCTACTCAATAGCATCACATGGAACAGATTTGATTCAAAATGTGAACTTGGAGTTGCTGGGTCCTCCAAAGCCCTACCGACCACTCACCTTTGTGCTGACATGTGGCACACCAGTCCTTCAGCTGGCTTTGATTGCACTTTACGCATTTTCTCTAAATAGTTCATCCTCACATGATTGCAGTAATTGTAGGGGAGGGTGGTCTTTTCATGCCATTCATCAGTCATTCCCATGTTCATCCCTCCATCCATTTTTATTAACCACTTGTTCTGGTCAGGTTCGTGGTGGTCCAGAGCCTATGCCAGAATTACTGGGCGCAAGGCCAGGTTGGGGGTACACCCTGGACAGGACACCTGTCCATCACTTGGTTTCAGGGATTTTAAACAAGATTTTTCTTAAAGTCATTTTGACATTACAGTGATTTTTTTTTATGTCTACAAAAAATGTTTTATTTAACATTTAAGAATTGCATGCTTGAAAGTCTTTAGTCTTTTGAAATATTTCAACTCTCAGCTTTAAATAGTTATGGTTTCATTTCACCAGTCAAGAAACCGCTCAAGAGAAAAATGATGAACGATCATTGGGCCATGTTGGAAAATGGCTTAGCGCAACATGCCCTTACCAAATTGGCACTTGTAATAAAGTATTATGTCATTATTAAAAGGTTTATGCAAGTAAATCACTTGAATAATTTAAATAATGAATAAATAAAGAAATGAAGAAATGGAGAAATACATATTATTATTTTTACAATTCGTGTTTCACTTGGCCAGTAGTGGATTTTTCCTTATTTTTTCAAAAAAACCAGTTGCCCAAAGTCCAGCTATGTATCATCAGTGTCAGTGGCTGGGATAGAGCTCTTCACTCATATATTCTGTACAAAGAAAGGTCACATAAGTGCCACCGAGGAAGACATTCGCCGTGAAGAAACATCAGGACCAGAAGACTTTACCTGGCTCCAGGTAATATCAGACTCAGGTAAACTAGCTTCCTAACTGCACGACATCTGTCACTACAGATGTTTAATGCTCTCCTTCTGACGCTAGACTCTGGAATTATAACATGTATGTGAAAAATATTCTAGCCATTGTATTTTTATTTCTCATGTAAAAACAGCTCAGCATGATAATGATGATCCAGGGACTGGTTCGAACAGTGCTGTTTTTCACAGAAATAGAATGTAAACCTCTTATGGGTTGTACAGAAACAGAATGAAGTATTGTATTGCAGGAATGAGTGTGAACATCTAATTAAGTTCCTAGTTTAATTTGCCCTGAAATTAAATTAACTCAAGAAACGACATGCAATATGCCAGCAATTGTGGAACACAGAATTTAATGAATCTGTTGGATGCTCAGGTTTGATTCCATGCTATATTGTACTGTTTTAAACAGCCTTGCTCCTTCTGATTTTCACTTGGCTGAATGTAATCATGATTTTTTCCTTTGTGCTGTTTGAACTTCCTTCTAATTTACTTCTTCATTCATCAGTTCTGCATAATTTATTTCAGTGGTGGCAGCAGGTGGTGTAGTGGTTAAAGCTGCTGCATTCAGGTTGAAGGACCCAGGTTCAAATCCCTCCTCCTGGTGTAGAACCCTTGATCAAGATACTTACCCTGAATTGATACAGTAAAAGTTGCCCTGCTGTGTGAATGGGTAAATCGCTGTAGATAGCTTAGCTCCATGAGTTTAGAAAGAAAGCACTAGCTACTATTAAATATAAATCCAATAAAGAGACCCATTTGCTTTGGCCTAATATTTTTTAATTACATTTCCCATCTTTTGAACTTTAAGTTATTATCGGTAGGAAAAGTGGGGCAGCCGAAAGCAGCGTTACAGCCGAAAATGGGTTTTTAAAATAGACTCAACACATTTGTAGTGTGACTGTATATGAAAACACTTGGGACCACTGAGGGGCCGCAGCATACACCCCTTGATGGGGCAGTATAATAATGGAGGCTACCCACCCGCACCCCGGGTCTCGCTGGCACTGTGATGCGAGGCTGGCGGCGACCGGCCTCTGCGGTGCCCATTGCTGACTTTGTAAGGGGACAAACAGAATCCGCATTCATAATTAATTTGCCGCTGCGTCTCCCATGGGCTCCGTCAGCGGGATGTCGTACAGTCGGAAAACCGTGGTGAGGAAACAAAAGGAGCACAGCTGCATGCTGTCAGCGGCTGGAGCGCGCTGTGTGCAAACTGGATGACATTGCATTGCGTCAAATTAGAACTGCAAGTCAGGGTTTGTTAACAGCTCTCTGTTTGTTCTACTACAGCAGTGCAGAGATTAAATAAGGTTCCTGTCAATAGCTGGCAATCCTGAACCCTTACTGTTTTCTCCGCTTTTTTCCCCTCTCTTTTAAGTTCTTGATTTTAACAAAGGAGACATACACACAAACACACGTGTGCGTGCATGTGTGTGTACACATACGTGTAAATGTCTTTTTTTAAGAAATATTAAAAATAATAATAGAAAAAGTAATATTTGGACATGAACTACATAACCGTTTACGTATAGAGTATATTAACATTACATTTAGCTGATGCTTTTTCCCAAAGTGACTTACTTAAGTGTTAAATTACTTGCAGTTATTTATCCATTTATACAGCTGGGTAACTTTACTGGAGCAATTTATAGTAAGGAGCTTGATCAACGCTGCTACAGCAGGAGGCAGGATTTGGACCTTTGACCTTTGTCTCCAAAGGCAGCTGCCCCCCCACAATACATGTATAAACTCAAACGAAATATGCATACACACACACACACACACACATACACACATTGCTATTGCTGTTGCACTACTCACTGTCATTGTCATTGTTTTGCTTGTGCAGTATTTTTATTGTCTCTGTCTTTGTCCATAGTCTGTGGAGAAGCATTCAGGAAGAATTTCATGATACTTGTACATGGTACTTGTACCTATGACAATAAACTTGAACTTGAAGTTGAACACACACTCACACAGACACAAACATATGCAAATGAAATATGCTTATTATATATACTGTATATAATATACATATAATATATATATTATATATATATACACACACATACATACGTACAAACGAAATATATGTGTGCGTATATATGAGGAATCATGTATATCATAGGTATATGTGTATATCAGCAACTTAAATGAGAAGAAGGTCTGTGTCTTCACAACATCACCCGGTTTCTGTCGATTTTTTTCTACCAAATTCATTCTGCTAATATCACGTTCTGCTATATTCCAGAGATGCTCTATTCACTTGAAAGGTGAGGACTGTGTCAGTCATTGCAGTAAAGCAAAGGCACAGTCATCTCAGGATCATGTGTACTTTGTGATAAGGCACATTATCACACGCATACACACCGTCTGAAGCGGCTTGGCACAGGCAAGCCAGAGCCTAATCCGGCAACGCAGGGTGTAGGACTGGAGGGGGAGGGGACACACCCAGGACAGGATGCCAGTCTGTCGCAGGGCACCCCAAGTGGGACTCGAACCCCAGACCCACCGGAGAGAGCAGGCCTTGGCCAAACCCACCGCGCCCCCTAGGCACATTACCCTTTGGAATTATTTGTATGAGAAAGGCTATACTGCCATGAAGGTTTTGGAACTTTGTGACATTAAAAATATTCTGTTTGTCCTAAAAACATAACATGTGCCAAGAAAATATCCCCCCGCACCCCTGAACCTCCACCACCATCATCACCACTGGTCTGTACTTGCCAGGTGTATATATTTAAATATATGCTGGAAATTCAAATTTTGCATTAAAATCCATAAATATAATTAAAATATTGTAAAAAACTGTAATTATTGTTAAAATAATTTTAGAAAACAATACATGGGTAACATACATCTTTAAATCAAGGATGCTGGCACCCTTGAATCCTGTAATTTAAAATAATGTCAGTTTTGAAAAAGGGGATCAAATACATGCTGCAGCCTCCTGTAAGTATCGATTTGCTCCCGCATGTGGGCTTAGTACTGTATTAGCAAAGTACGGGCTCCGAAATCTGCCGGTGTAATTACTATGGGTCGCGTCCATGAGGGATATTCAATCGACTGTCTGCTCTCGGTGCAATTTATCACATTACCAATGCCAGCATCAGCAGCTTGTGGTTAAACTTAGATTCAAGCACTATATATAAAATTTCATATTCACTAGCACTAATTTCTGGGAAGATCCATTGCTTTTTGTCAATAGAAAAGATATCTTTACATTGTGTTATTCCATATTGTTAAGTCCTATTCCCACTTATCGAGAGCATGCCCCCAATGGTCAATGATCGAAGGCGCTAGAGATTTTTGTATACTACAGAGTTTTCATATATAGTTATTGTTATAAAATACACACACACTTCTGAATAATTGATTATTTTCATAAAATGAGTTTATGAAAGCAGTCGGGTGGCAGTAATGTCAGGTGTTTTTGTCAGGGTGCTTGTTAAAGCCTTTTTTACTGTTAGCTTGCTGGTGGTGTCAGAACCGTGCCATGTCTACACCTGGGTTCCGTACCCCTGCGGCATCAATCTGGAATGCAGAAGCGGGAGTCGGCAGTACAGGTCACTTGGATAAATGGTTTAGGTTGTCTTTCTGCAGGTCTGAGGTCAGAATCCATTCGTCTTATTGCTTGGCTGTATCCTCTTAGCAGCCGCAGCTGGAGGATTAAATGTCGAATAGCAGCAGGTCATTGAAAAGCACGCCGCCCCCCACTCGCATCCCCCACGAGCGCTTAGAGTGCAGCATATAAACCGTCCACGGCAGCGAAGCAGTGGACAAATCACGGTGATGGTACATTCTACGTGACTGTATACTTTTCATAATTGGACCCGATGGGGTCGGCTCTGCCTGTTTTTTTTTTTAACCAAGTTATTTGGTTTGGGTTTTAATTTCAGCGTGGATAATAAAATGGGTGTTTTTCAAATTGAACAGCTAAAGAAGTGTTGTTATGAATAAATAAGTGCTGTGCTTTCAAGTTGCGCGCAATCTTAGACTACCACAAGCTAAGAATGAAAAAATAGCGATAATGTTTAGAATAAAGAATGTGACCTCCATTGATTTTTCTTTCGGGATGGTCAGGCTGGGTTCAGACTCTAAACGGACCGGAGTGCACAGGTGGCTACAAAGCAGCCTGGCCAGGAGCTCTCAAATTTGACACGATTAATTCATTGGAAGGCCAGTCGTCACTGCTTCCTTGTCGCAGAGTTTCGCCTGTTTATCTTGGATGTTCTTCAGAACATGTAAACCGATAAAAAGACACCGCAAGGTCGTGTCACTTTGGAGGCGTTACCGAACACGTGTTTGTGCTGTCGGAGTGTGATGTGGACTGATGAATTGTCCCTCGCCACATTTCTGATCAGTGGATGGATGTGGTGAGAGGTCTTGGGACTCAACACCCCCCATTTCATTAGTAACGTGTCCAAATTGCTGCATGGTGGGGGCACCTTCTGTTGGACCGGCCCAGTTCAGTAGAAAGCACCGTGATCATACTGCACTTGCTGGTCTTCTGCAATCCTCACATGTGGGGGTAGCAAGTCTTTCAAGAACATACTGCTCTCATGTGAAGTGTTAGCAGGTCTGAAGTTCGTCCACACCTTGGGTGGCCGGAAGTTGTAATGACAAGACAGTCCAGTGCGTGACAGTATTATTTTCTTAATATATTTTCCAGAATTTTCAAAAGAAAAAATAAATGGATGAAGGTGTTTTTCAACCAAGAAACTCACACACACACACACATTTTCAGAACCGCTTGTCCCATACAGGGTCACAGAGCCAACCCAGTAACACAGGGCGTAAGGCCAGAGGGGACACACCCAGGACAGGACGCCAGTCCGTCGCAAGGCACCCCAAGCAGGACTCGAACTCCAGACCCACCAGAGAGCAGGACTGCGGTCCAACCCACTGCACCACCACACCCCCTATACCAAGAAACTCATGACATAAAAATATGTTTATTCTAGTTTTTTTTGGAAATGTTGAATTGGAAGAAATTGTCTTATTCTTATTCTAGGGGGGTGCGGTGGTGCAGCGGGCTTGGCCGGGTCCTGCTTACTGGCGGGTCTGGGGTTCGAGTCCTACGTGAGGTGCCTTGTGACGCACTGGCGTCCTGTCCTAGGTGTGTCCCCTCCCCCCTTCAAGCTTGCGCCCTGTGTTGCCGGGTTAGGCTCAGGACAAGCAGCTTCAGCCAGTGTGTCTGTGTCTTATTCTTTGCACCACCTCTCATTAAGGTGGTAATTATTTTTTTTAGTGTTAGAATACTGTGTCAAATTAAAGAAAATTTCTTTAAAAAAATTACTTAATTTCAGTATTTCATGTGATTTCCAGTATACAGCACACGGACCTTTTCATTTGTTTAAAATATGTGGTAAAACAAAGTTCTATTTACTGCAAAAAAATTACTATCATGTTGAAATGGTTTAAAAATAAAATCCCATATTTGGTACAAGGCATGGACCCAATGGACGCCCACTGGTTTTCTCTGTGAAGACGAACCGTACCTACAATTCGCGTGTCGTTCACGGCTCTGCCCGTCTCCTGACATGAAATCCAGAAAACACTGAATGTGGGCTGTGCCTTCAGCTGCGTTTTCCATGTGCGCCACGCCGTTGTTAGCTCGTCGGGGGGTTCTTCTTATGATGACGAGGTCTACATCGCTCACTGTGGACCCCGTGGACACTTTGGTCAGACCGCCAGAGGGACCGAGTGACATTATGTTGGCATTCCCACTATTTGATCATCAGCCTGTGTATTGAAGTGTTAAAGTTCAGTCGAATAGTAGGGTGCAAGTGCTAACGAAGGTCAATTAGCACATGATTGTAATATGCTTATGAGCAAACTCTGCGGCTCCTGTGGGCTGCTATGCGAGAGAGCCACAGATGTCTTGACTAATTGATGCGAATTTTACAGGAACAAATTTGCATTTAGAAAACCCAGGTTCTACAGTACCAATCAAGACATTTAGTCTCCATTCCATGAATATAAAATCAGACACTGGTTGTAGTCATTCTGAATATTTAAGTGTTCTCGGTTTTATTGCACTGTATCGTATTATTTATATACGTTTTGTTTTGATTTGTTTGACTTTTTTCCATCATCTCAATAGAAAACACCCCGGTAGACCGAGGCAAAAGCTTGATTTAAAAAATGCAAACCCCTTGCACTGAAACAGCAGTATTTGATGTCAATGAATAGAAAACAAACTGCCAAAAAAAGAGTGATGAATAATTATATATCAATTATTGAAAGGAAAAGGAAAATATTTTTATGGGAACTTGTGCAGTAGCTCTCCTCAGCTGACGGGCTGGCGTGGGACAGGGTGCGATGCGTCATCCTGGCATGGTAAAGGTTTCACACCTTGTCCCGCATGCATCACTTTCCCACGGAAGTGGCACTGCGGCAGAGGTGGCAAACAGAGGGTGCAGAGGTGGAGCCAGGATACATGACTAACGTTTCCTTGCATACAACATTTAAAAAATAAATAAAGAAATAAATCAATCAATAAGTAAATAAATAAATAAGCAGTTAAATAATTAATTAACTCAATCAATAAAGTAGTAAAACTAAGATAGATAGATAGATAGATAGATAGATAGATAGATAATGTAACACTGGCCATCATGTGTTTCGCATACATTAATGAACACCAGTGATGGTCTTACTTATACTCTGATATCCCGCAGTTATTTCACATGTGATGAGGGTCTCTTACCAGCCTGCTGCTGAGACATGAGATGCGTAAGGTCTGAACTCTTCTGCTTGTTTAGGAGCCATGTGGTCCAGAGGGAGGACACTGGTCATTTTCTAGGACCAAACCAGGAAAGAAATCCATTGTGCACATTCTGTCGTCTCTAGTATCTCTGGTCTTTATAAACTAGCATGCAAAACTTATCAAACTTGCTGGATCTCGAATCCTGCATGGAAATAGATGTTTGTGCTTCATGATAACATAATTAATGTGCTTGTTTTTGCAGTCCTTCCAAAGGATTCCTTTGTGGGCTCGTCTAACCGAACAGGTGTCGTGAGACAGATAGACTGGGATTGTTTCTGCTCTGGCGAGTTTGTTTCTTCAGCTTCATTTTGTGTGTGTGTGTTTCTGGTCTTGGGGAACAGCTTGAATTATTTAAGTTCTTCTGCCATAGTGCATGTAGTGCAAAGGTGCATCAGAATGAGAGACCAACCTCCGTATGTCAGTGCCTACATGCAATGTAATTGTCAGTGAGGCGTCTGGAGGTCAGGCAAGAGGGTCAGTACCATGTGCCTTTTTTTGGCCATCACAGAATGTGTGCTCATGTTGGTGTACACACAATACCTAAAAATTTCTGTTTTTTTAGTCTGCGAAGAAAGACACATTCTTGGACTATGGGAGGAAACCAGAGCACCTGGACGAAACCCACGCAAACACAACATGTGAACTCCACACAGGCCAAATGATGCTCAAACACACATGCAGCTGCACGATCCCAGCATTCCAAGGTTCCAGCACTACATGTGTCCCCCCGCCAAACTGAAACACTTCCATTTACTTCTTTTTTGGAAGGCAAAATATACAGGTGATGTTTGTTTAACTTGAAGTGAATGGATCAGCATGGCTTATTCCTCTGATAACTCACTGTTAAAGATCTGAACTAACAGCTACTGGCACCTGGAATGTGGGAACACGGGATCTGCGAAGATTTTTTTACCCACACCTTGTCAGGCAGCGTTGTTTCTGAGTCAGCTGCAGTCTTGGACGTCTGTGGCTGGGAGACAGAACAAGATATTGGCCTCTTTGCCTGTGCTGGTCTCCTCCATAATAATGGAAATCGGACACGTCTTCGTCTCTGCACTAGACCAGTCATCTGCGAGCATATTTAATGAACTGTTGCATGGTTGCTGTATGATGGTCGTTGTTACCGGCAAGAGAGATTTCATTCTTTTAATTTCAGCAACAAAAAAAAGAATAAAACTCCTACATATCATAATACACATTGTGTCCTCAGAATGTACTTGCACAGCTTTGAATGGTTGCTCAGGGCAGATTCATTATAACACAGTAAAACATTTACATTTACACTGGTGCATTTGGCAGATGCTTTTCTCCAAAGCAATAAACAACTCAGAGTAAACAAAGGGCCATCAGCAACAGGCAGAGGGCTTAGATATACATATAAGATGATTGAAACACACTTTGTTTCTTTGGTACTGCTCTCATCATAGCGCTCATGCTCCCCTAGCTACCTATTGATGTGACACTGGAACAGGAAAACGAGTAGATAAAATGTGACGGATAATGACAGACTGACTTACAAAGGGTTCAGGAGCCTGGGAGGGAAATGGGTTGGGAAGAAAGCAGTTTTGAGACCCTTCTTGAACTTTGAAAGGGATTCAGCAGCTGTGAGGGATAGCGGTAGCTCACTCCACCACTCATCACAGCCAAAACGGAGAACCTGCTGTTTTTAGATTCTAGGCCCCTTGTGAAGAGGATGTAACAGATTGTAACTGTACGCATTAATGCAGTGTGACAGAAATTGATCTCTGGTACAGGATCTCAGGCAGCACTATCGGTGTTTAATTGGAGCTGCTGTACAGAGAACATATTTAATACAGGAGAGACAATGTCTTATCACAGGAACAGCCCCTTGTAAGTCCTTAATTTTTTAATTTGGTGTATTATCTGAGGGGGTTATTTGCATCAATGCAAATTTTGAAAAAAATATTGCATTAGAGACTAGAATAAGGAATGTTAAAAGTCCCATGGTGGGCTTTGTAAGATGCGGGAGGCGGTGGACAATTCAAATTCTCAGCCATGAGTAGAAGCCCAGGGGAAAATGCCTTTCAGCCATCTGTTGTTCTACTAGAATTTGTACAGATGCTGTATATTGTATTTTTTTAATTGAATATGAGACCGCCAAGTAAAACAATATAAATAATTTGTTCCTTGGAATTGAAATGTTTTTCTTCACAGGAGTTATGGTATTGTTTTGCCTTGTGGAATAATTTGATATTTTGAAATGAAGATGGCACTATTGAGTCTCACTAAGAAGAAATTTAAGATGGGCAAAAAAAATCCTATTTCTACGTTTAAGTATTTAGCTGATGCCTGTCTCTGAAGCAGCTTACAGTTATTTACTCATTTATACAGCTGGGTAATTTTTCCTCTTTCAGTTCAGGGTAAGTACCGTGCTCAAAGGTAATAAAGCAGGGGATATGATTTGTACTGGTTCTTTTTAGTGCAAGGCGGCAGCGCTAACCACTGCACCACATGCTGCCCAATATGCCTCCCTGCCTCAGATCTATCCGAAGCCTAGAGAGCGGGGGCCAACCAAGAACCTCCAGAACCACAGAGATGTAAAAGATGGACAGATGCAGGTCAAGCCACCAGCTCCAGCTGTTATAGCGCCGTGTTCTTCGTATGCATAATAAATTTAGTATGCACACATACATATTAGATGCAGCGCTTTGCTCAGTTCATTGCTTAAAGAGAACGCCTTAGAGATCATGACATAAAACGCGTTATTATTTTAATATATAAGATAACCTCACGCAGTCTCACGTCCATGTTTCTTCAATGTGTGGAGAAACATATATATAAATAATAGATAAGTACATGTGTTTATGTGTATATTTTATTATTTACAAATATCGAGATAGACACGGTCTCAGCTACGCTTACCTGCAATTAAAGACTGAGGATATTAAATCACTGCAACTGATAATTCATTTGCAGCTGCCTTTCTTGGTATTCAGTGATGTAAACTCCAAAGAATAATGCGTGGCATAATGTGGAAGTGATAAGCTGCAGAAGAATGCTGAAGAAAATTAGGATGGCGCTTGGCAGGATGCCTCGAGCTTTATCAAAGCAACCTGAACAGTTACATTTGAAGTGATGCCAGAACAATTCATTTGTCATCTGAAATGAGCTTTCAGATGAGTGGCAAGAAGCATTAAAAAAAACAGGTGGTTGCATTAATTGCACATAACCTTTTTTCTTAAGTGCATGTTGTGTGGCTGGTTTAATCAACCCCTTAAAGCCATCCAAGTCAAAGTAAGCCTTAAATATAGTAATTAAAGTTTTATTTAAACTCTAATTGCTTTTATATATTATATATGAGCTTAAGACTCTGTTGGAGGGTTGAACACATAACTACCAAACAGATAATGGGAACATCTTTTGTCCTGTATGTGATGTTCCAAAGAGATAGCAAAGTTATTTGCTAAACCATATAAAGTCCTCATTTTTCTTTACAAATTGCATTGTCAAAGTTAATTTTTTTTAGATTATTTTTATTTAGTCTGTTTTTAATAGACTTATTCATCTGACTGAAAAAGCTTTTATTATAATTTTAAGTATAATTGTGTGATTATAATTGTGAGTACCACTCACTATTGTTTCTCTCAGTATTGTTTTCAGTGATTTGTTTCTTATTTTGAAGAATGTCAGTTTCACTTTTAAACTCAACCTGTGACAGAGTTGGGACAAATACAATTTTTAAATGTTGTGATATGTCCCCCCCCCATTTTCCTCACTAGAACTTTTTTAAAATTTAGAATAAGCGGTGGCATTAAGTTTTCTTTTTGGACTTAATAAAAATACTGTCCTGTCAGGTCGTCCTGAAACATGACCATAGTCTTTTCATGAAACATTGATGTGTTCAGATACATGTTTTATCCTGTGTACATTTATGTATTACTAATACAGGCAAGAGTTTACCATATATTTCTTGGCCCATAAGTAATTTTATAATAACTGACACTAGCTATCACAACTTTAGAGAAGCTTTGTATTTTAATTAAAGCGTACCACTGTTGGTTTTCGTGGATTTAATACCATCCATAAATCAAAATGCGAACTCTCATGGCATTTACATTATGGTGTGTAGCAGGAAGATTAATGAACAAGATGAAGAAGGTATGACTAAATAACTAGTTTCTGCTCTTCCACCACTACATAAGTAAAATAGAAATGAAAGAAGTTAACAATTCACGCTGCACCCCATAACCTTTAAGAGCCCACTGTGGATGATGATGGGTAAATCACAGTCAGCAGGCATTTGCTCGAGGTGTATTTCACAGCTGAGCTGAAACTGCATAGCAATGCAGATTACCATCTATTAATATGAATACTTGTTTGTTGTGCTTCATTTATATAATAACTGATGCAGCAAATGAAACAAAGACATTTCCATGTCTTGATATTGATCAAAATTCTGCTCCTATGACAATATTTGTGAAGTTTTTGTCTGGATGCAGTACCATATGTGTAAACTGAGGGCCTGTCACTGGTAGAGTACCCATATTTTTAATGTTTAATTGAAAATAATCAATTCAAACTGGTCAACAGTCTTTGCATAATTGTTGGACACCAGTATAGAGCAGGGGTGTGGTTGTAATGTGGGTTTGGCTGGTGCCTGCTGTGTGACGGGTCTAGGGTTTGAGCTCTGCTTGGGCTGCCTTTTGACAGACTGGCGCTCCGTACTGGGTGTGTCCTCTCCCCCTTCAGCCTCGTGTCCTGCGTTGCTGAGTAAGGCTCTGGCTTGCCGTGAACCCCAACTCCGGACAAGCGGTTGTTGATGATGGAAGGATAGTATACAGCAGCCTGTTGATTTATGAAATTAATCGTTTCCTCAGGATGGATATCAAAATTTTGGCAGCTGAAAGCCTATTTCCTATTTTAAATGGGTAAAATAATGTGTTCCCAGCTCATTTGAAAACTCAAAACCAACTATCACCCAAATATATACCCAGAAAGTACTAAAACACTGTAAAACTCCCATTTAATTATCAATATATGATTTTAGCGTGATGTAGAACACTTACATTTATTTATGCATTTATCAACTCTAAAGCAATGCACATCGCAGAAAACAATACAAAAGTGCATCATGTCAACAGATGGAGAGATCTAAATGCAGACACGTGAATCACTTCATGATTATGAAACACTTACTGAGGTAATTAATGGGTTTGTTTTTAGGCAGTACATTTCAGAAATGAATTGTGTTTTCCATATATTCTGTAAACAACATCAATCATTCAATAATGAAATTTATGTTTAAAAATGAGCACAGAGAATAATTTAAAATAAACAAGGCAATTTACTGTAATGAACTGTTACTGTGCTCAGCAAGTGAAGGCAAGAAAAGTTGATTGAGTTGTGGCTGGAGGAGGGAGGGAGCTTGGCAGTCATTCTTGCACTCGAACTGCAGAAGTGAGTTGAAGCAAAGTGGACACGAGACGGGAAACCAACAGGAAACACTAATAGATTAGTACAAGTAAACTAGTGCCAACTGCAGTGCATTACTGCATTTTGACCTCGCTTGCGTGACTTTTAGTTTTTATTCTGATAAATTTCTTTTTACTTATTTTTTGTTTCAGTAATCAAAAACTGACATCAAAACCCAGATCGCTATACTGAAATTTTGAATAAAGAGACTTCATAAATCAAGGGATGCCTGAACTATATGTTTTGTTTTATTCTGTACTGGGACCAGAATTACTGGTGGGCAGCAATAGTTTAGTGCTCTATAATTTTTTTTTAACAAAACTAAAGAGTTTTGCACCCAGACCTGATAGGGTAAAACTAGTGCAAAAGTAACATGTTCCCCATTTACTATGTGCCACATTTTCAGTGAAAACGTGTTTCTGCATCAGGTAAGAACACCAAAAAAAAAAAAAAACATTTTTCAGTAGTCTTATTCTTCTGCAAAGCATAAGATAAGATAGCACTTTATTAGTCCTGGCTGGGAAATTCACAATTCAGTATTCGGCATTGTGAAATAGTTATGCACCACAGTGAAAATAATATTTCATTCTTGAGGAGAAAAATCCACTGGATGAACTTACATTGAAAAGGCTACCTGCACCCCCATATGATTTAAAACTGACGGAAATAGCCTTTTTCCAAATTGTTTAGTTGGTGTGATTTGGCTCTGTGAATAATGTTCATTGTCTGATAACTTTAATGAAGTGAAATTGTGGATATGAACTTCGAGTTAAAGCTGAGATGTGGACGGATTTCAAACATGCCTGCTCTCTTGGTCTCACTGAATTTTTTGGATGATTAAAATGCGTTTTTTTTTTTTGCATTATATCCAGTATTAGGAACGGTTTGTGAATTAAGTAATTTAAGCAAATTTGTTTTTTTCTCTTGTCAATTAAGGAATTTTAGGGTTTTTTTAATAAAATGTTATCAACCACACTGGTGACTGGAATCAAAGTCCTGTCGCTGACATGAGCTTATAAATGCCTTTTATTACATTTATTATTTATTTCCATGACTTTTTAAAGTGTGGTGCTCCAGCACCGCATGATCTTTCCAGTGTCATTTGGGAAATCTTGCTCTATCATTCAGTTACAGAAGTTGAATAATAATGGAATAGCTATGTGGAAGATTCTTTAGTTGTGTTTGTTTGGTGTATTTTTAAATATTACATTTTTTTTCAGATTTGATACTAAATTGCATTTCTTCTTCTTAATTGACTTAAATTAAAATGTGCCATTAATAAATTAATTAAACATTTTCCTTTGCCTGTAATGAAACCTGGCAAAACTATATTTTGATTTACAGTAGCCCAGTGCAATTGACAAAAAGAGAGCTATGGAATATAGTATGAAAAAAAGCTACAAGACAAATGCGGTCTATATAAAGTGGCCAAGTTTGTACTGAAAGACTGTGTGTGTCCGTCTGGAAATGTGTGGTAACGATGGGGTCAGGTGCAGTGTTGGATCAGTGTTGGATCAGCAAGGGATCCACTCTCTTTTTCTGTTTTATTACAATGAAAAATGGGCAAGACGCCCCCACTGGGCCCCCGGGTGACAGTTGAATTGATAATTCCCCCCACACCCCCCGCACATGGGTGGAGGTTGGAGGGGCAAGCCTGGTGAGCGAAACCAGACTCCAGGACCCTCCATTAATACCAGTGTCCACTCTTTCGGGGTATTCTGCTGACATTTTACTCTGTTTGTAATAGAGACCTAACCTTTAAGTGCCATGTGGAGGATGCCATTTTTCATTTTACTGCTTCCATCTTAAAAGGATTCTGGGCTTATAGATTCAGTAACCACAAGATGCAAGACTCAAAATCGGGATACACAATGTTCTCATCTCAAAACTTTGATGCAGGAGCAAAACTGAAGTATACTTAAGAGTTTTAGATCATGGAAAAACATAGAGAAATTAATATTTTTAAAAAAAAATGTTTGGTTGTAAATAAGAAAAACTGGCATTGTCTCTGAAACTGGTTACTTTGAGGACATTATGTGTTGGAAAGTGAAAACTGTTATTGTAAGGTCAAGTAGCTGCTGACAAGTCTTACACCAGGTGGTGTAATGGTTTCAGCTTCTCCCCTGCACTCAGAGGATAACATCTACATCAGCTAGAAAATCTGCGTCCATTTACCAGCTGCTTTGTTTTCTGATGCCAAAAGCATAAAGCCTCTTGGTTCTTTGTTTCACTTTTGTTCTGAAGCACCTTTTATTGCAGCATACTGGCTGATGGAATTTGAAGAACTTGATCTTCATAGACACCAGACGAGAGCGGGGGTTCTGGGTCCTTGTACAGGTCTCTTCTAACCGGATTACTGAAACGACAGCAGGAATACATGGCATCTCATGAGAGCCACTTCAGTCACTGTGCCATTAATACAAGTATATATGCTGCCTGGCCTTGCTGTTGTACCCTTGAGTGTGGTACTTAACCTCAGCTCCTTCAGTTACAATATCCTGCTATAAATGGGTGACGATGTAGGATGCCGAAGCCACTCCGATTGAAACGGTCTTTTAAGGAGTAGAAGAAAAGCACAAACTCTGCAAACCCTGTCACCGTACAGTTCCGTATTTTATCTTTACTCTGAAGTTGAACTTTGGCTGGTGCTGAATGCAGCTGGGTACATTTTATTCTGAAGCGCGTAACAGTGAATTTGAAGAACCCGAGTGTTAAGCGACATGTAACACAAAGCGATCTCCACGTGTTTGTGTGATGTCAGGTTAAGCACAACCCTTTGTCTTGTGGGGCTGTGTTGTACCGTGTCACGGGGGTATTTTCCCACTCCCATTCCCTCGCTGCAGTCCTGTTTCTTATCATTTTTAATTGTTAATTCCTTGTTATAAAAGTTAACATATCAATAATGTATAACTGCAGTCCAATTTTTTTAAAAAAAGAAATGTATTCTTTTTTCTTCAGTTTTGACATTGTTACCAGGAAATATGGATTGCACACTATAAATGGCCTGTACATTTAGCTTGATGTTTATAGCTTGATGTCGGTCCCCATAAAAAGCTTTGTTATGATGATTGAATTACATTTGTCAGTGGGTGGGGGGGTGGGGGTTCGTTTGAGTTATTCACATATAAAATGTTCTGCAAATGTAATATGGCCAATAATAGAAATAGTATGAATATTTCATTTATCTGAGTCTGACAAGAACGATTTGGTTAATAAGCTGTGTGGGTGAGAGTCGTTGAACGGCTGTGCAATTTTTGTGTGTGCTGAAAATTTTGAGGTTTTACCTCCACATTTGGACACATTTAGTTGGGTAATTTCACTAGGATTCTCTGTTGGCAGTTTTACCAGTGTATTTGTGTCCCATAATGTCATTGGCAAAGCAAATGGGAGCAGATGGGGCAGTAATTAAGGTTTTGGACTTGTAACCAGCAGGTTGCTTGGTTAAATCCTTTGATTGTGGCACAGTACCCTTGAGAATGTACTTAAACCGAATTGCTTCAGAATATAACCAGCTATGTCAATACTCTGTAAGTGTATAATTCTCAGGAATGCAAATCTGAAATAAATGGGAATAAATATTTTTTTTAAAATAATGTATAATAAATAATGATGTGAAAATAAAGTGTCTAATATTCTATTCCAGGCAGAAATAGTGGATAGATTTATTAAAAAGTGTAGGGAGATGATGTCAACTGACTTACATAATCCTCCTTAGGGGCAGAACCATCTGGTTTGTGAATTTGAACAAAATTAAGTAACTGAAGTTTCATTCATATTTATTCCATGGGCAAGATGGGTTTGGGGAGGGGTTGTGCTGATGGAACACTGTGAATTTGGAGGGAACAGTATCCATTTACCATGCTCAGCTACAGGTACTAGGAGTTAAGTAAGAACTGCGTTTGTGGTCTTCTGGTTTTAAAGAGAATTTGGACCCTTTTCTGTAAGGAAAATGTGCAATACAAGGACAAGATTTCAGGAGGTTTAGACAAAGAATAAACCTGAATTCATTTCCTGTAACTCTTGCATACAAATTGCATACGCAGTAAAGTAAGTTAAGTAATTAGTGTGTTGTAATTTTCTTGATCCTTGTGCAGTAACATGAAGCACCGAGAAGGACGAAACATTATACCTTCATCGCATCTTTAGACTCCTCGGAATGACCTTTGACCCACATGGATAATGACTGATAAAGAGAGCCAGATTGCTCTTAGTGGTATTTCATGTTCATGCTATTTGCTATTTCATGTTCACGCTGTATTTTGTTGCTGCCGATGTTTAGGTTTTTCCAAGTCGGCGTTATCCAAAACCTTGCAGGCATTCTGAAGTAAGGATAATACACACGTGTGGTTTTAAGGCCAATCAAGTGTTTGTTTTCAGGCGGGAGTTTGGTCACGTGTGTAACTCCTTAGCTCTTTCAGTCCAGTTGCTCCAAGGATCATATTGTCGAGATTCCACATGGCCAAACAAAGACAAACGACCATAGAGAGTTGTCCTGTTCGCTTGTAGTGATGATTGCTTGCAATCAATGTATTGATTCCCAATCAGTCAAAGAAATGCTGAGTCTCAGAGGAAACTTGTTGAACTGTCACGTCCATGCATATTGAGCAGATCGGCTGTGCGCAAGGACTTCCGAGGACAGGCCTCCACAGGGGGCTGAATATTTCTCCGTGTTATGCTTAGACCATGTGAAATGTTGAAAAGTAACATGGCTCATTCTCTGCTCTCTGAAATGTTCACTCCGTTGACTGCACCTTGTTTCCATGCTGATTCTTTACTAAGAGAACACTATTTTAAAATAGTTCACTTTTATTCCAGCTGCCATGTAATGATTGAAGCTATCTTAGGTCCACATTTTTACCCTAGTTGCTTGCCTCTTTTGCTTTGCTTTCTTGCCTATATACCCATGACAGACATGATTTTTTTATTTGGATAGAAATTTTCTGTGCCTTTGTGTCCCTGCTGAAGCCTGCAGACATTTTAAGTGCAGTGAGCAGCATATTTGTTAATTTTTTTTTTTTTTTCCACAGAAATTCTTACTTTGTCAGTTGTAATCTACTTTTCTGTCTAGGTAGCACTTCTCTTAAATAAAACAATAAATAAAAAAATGTAATGAGAAAGATGCGTTCAGGACTGCGGGATATAGACGTGAGTGTATATTTGCGAAAATTAATTCTGTTTGTCAAAACTGAAAGCCCCAACGTGTGTCGTGTGTGACCATGGATATGTTTGAATCGTGGCTGCGTGCTGCTCTCAGACGGTTCATTGTCTCAGCAGCAGCAGGTGGCACAGTGGTTAAAGCTGCTGCCCCTGGATTCCCCAAAATAGCTCCGTTTGCCTTAATAACAGCTTCACAAACATAAGGCATTTAGTTAACAAGACTCAGCAGGTGCACCCAAACTGCTGTTGTGTACTTGAGGATGTTCGCTGTGTTATCGGACTCGTTCTGCACCGAGCCTGTAGAAAAATGCTGCTTTTCCAATTCAGGTTCCTTGTGGAGACCCCATCAGCAGTAAAAAAAAAGCAGCCAGTGAGGCAGCAGGTGGCGTATCAGTTAGAGTTCTCTTCTCCCAGTTGCAAGACCAAGGTTCATATCCCTGCTCCTGCTGTAGTAGCCTTGAGCAAAGTCCTTACCCTCAGTTGATACAGTAGAAATTATCGTGCTATATAAATGGGTAAATAATTGTCAGTACTTTAGCACTGCAGGCCGCTTTGGAAAAATGTGTTAGCTAAATAAATAGACATAAATGTGTGTAATACTTGACAGACAAGGGACATCCTTGTGATAGTGTCCCCGGAGTCCATCAGAGCTGCTGCTGCTGTACCCTAGAGCAGGAATTCCCTTGTTTGACTTCAATTAGAACTCCAACTCTTGTCCATCTTCTGTTTTTTTTTTACAATTATTTAAATGCTTTTGAAAGGTGCTGCATGACTTTTTTTTTAGAATATTTTACTTTATTTTCTTTTTTTTTTTGTTTTATTTTAACAGGATGACAGTTATCCTCAGATTGGCAGCAGAGCAGAAGCAAATTGGGATTGAATCCCTTTTTTGTTGTGTTTATCCTTTTCATTCTGTCTCTCGCTCCCTCGCTCTCTTTCTCTTCGGTCGTCCTCTTTTTTTTCTGTCCTTTCCATGCGGGAAACCAGTGAAGATCTAAATAGCACTGCTTATTGGATGCGGGGGTTTCCTGCATAGTCCCCCTGCCACCACACACACACACACACAAGGCTCACCGCAGGGGGTCTACCAAAATCCTCCCTAGAGCCCCCATGCTGCTCTTCCCACTGCCCAGATAATCCATACGTGAAGGGCAGCTGGAGAAACACCAAAGAGCCATTGTAGGAAAGATAAGCAGCGCTCTGCCGAAATCCACCTCCGTTGACTTTCTCCATACATGGAATTATCCAAGGATAAACATCAAGAGTCAAAAAACGGCACTTTCACTGAACCCTGTTTAAAGTAAATAGAGTTTGGGATGGCAAATCTTTGCACTCTGTAAATGATTGCTTTTGCATCTTTCACTAAATATGCTATAGAAGTTTTATTTTTTTCCATATTTTCAAAAATAGTAGGGAGTTGGTGCTCTTTATTACCTACGACGATATTCTAAATCAACACCTTAAGATTGTGTAAATATTGTTTGTTTAAAAGTCTCTATGCCACTAAATTGCAGGGTCATTGCCTCCAAACTCATTTTCTCCTCTTCCAAATCAGGTTTACTCGTTAAATTAGGGACTTTCCTCTTTAAATCTCAATATATATGCTATCCTTACAGTTATCAGGCTATTCCACTGATTGGAGATACAGAACCATTAGTTTAGATTCCAGATGCTTTTTACTCTGTTACAGCCACAAAGGTAATAAATGCAGAGAGATAACACATGCACTGTGCAATATTTTGTAGGAATATTTTAGCAAAATTAAAAGTTAACGACATTCAAGAGCATGACTTCACCTATTTTTGTGCCATTGTGACCTCATTCTTTCTGAAACTATAAGTTTGATGCTGTCAGGCTACTTTTGATTCTCTCAGAAGTGTTTGTAGGCCCTTCAGAAGCTGTGTTCTTGCTCAGAGGCTCATCAATTATATTGGCAGTCAGCACTGATGACGCAGAGAATGGAAAGCTGATCACAAAGGCATTTACCGGGGTAAAATGTAATTTCAGGAAACCTTAAGTATTTTTCAGTTACAGACAGGGCAAAGAACTGTCATATGTATTTTAATATGTTTATAGCAAGGGGAATATAATGGACCCATCTCTCTGAGAGTCACTTACTCTCATCTCTCTTAGTGAAACTTTGAAAAGAATGAGAAATCCATCCTACCAAACCAGGCAAACTCAAACATACGTATAAATTGACTGAAAAGCTACAGTTTATGCCGTGGACCCAATCTGCCCTTATAAGCATTATTTTAGCCATCTGTGCCTTTGTAATAAAACAATATGAACACCTACTATGGCCAGATACATTTCTGAAAGACATTCTTATTAGAAACAGGTAAAATACTATAGGGGAATGTTTGGAGGATGTTGTGTGCAACACACCGCAGTTGTGCTTGTGGAAACTTGTGCAAACAGAATGTAATTAAATTAGGAACATTAAATATTAATATTAATTATATAGTGGCCAGGGAGTAGGCAGGTACTGCTTCATACTTGGATATGCACAAATAATTTATGTATGCAAAGTAATAGATAGGGAAAAGACCACTGGAGTTTTTTTTATTTTTTAAATTATTTGCCTGAAATATTCATGTGAAAATGGAACTAATCATCTCACTTCACAAGTGGCAACAGGCTGGCTTTGTGTGTGCTAGTAAGTGTGTGTGAACATCCATCCAAAGTGACCACACTCGGCTCAGGGTGGTAACGACGAGCTCCGAAATGCAAGGTGCAGCAGTCCTAAATTCCACTGCTTTAGATTTGCGTTGTGTTTTTTTTTTTTTTTTTTTTTTTTTTTTTTTTTGGCAGGCGCACGTCCGGCGCTTTGTTAACAGGGTGGAAAAAGTGTGCGCCATCAAGCGCCGGCCGGTTGGACTCAGGGTTTCTCTGTCGCGGAGTGCGTCGAGGCGAGGTACAGGGTGCGGGGACACGGTTTGAAGACAAACACAGGACTCCCAGCGGTTAAAGGAGGTAGTTTCCACCCCCAGCCCTCTCGACTCCGGTCCACCCACACAACCCCCTCCCCCCTCTGGCTCCCTCCCCTGCTGGGTGTAAACAGACGCAGCTCAGCCTATCCAGTGCGAGTGCCGCTCTCTCCTTGCGCCGCACCGAGGACCGCGCTCCGCAACGCGATACGCGACACAGCGGTTCAACTGGCCAGCACCGGGCACGCCGTCTCGTCTCACGCGGGCAGGCGGGAAGAAAGGAGAAGAGCAGCCCTTGGAGGAGAGGGGCGCGAAAGCTCTGCCGACCAGCGTGACGCCCCCACCAACGCTCCTGTCCACCCAGGATGCGCTCCCTGTCGTGCCAGTTTGTGAGGTGCACCGCGTAGCCACTGAAAGAGAGGGGAAAAAAGTGTGAGCCCCCTTCTTTTCCCCTGCAGCGAGGGTGTGTGTGTGTGTGTGTGTGTGTGTGAGAGAGAGAGAGAGAGAGCGAAAAAAGGAGGAGGAGGAGGAGGAGGAGGAGGAGGAGGAGGAGGAGGAGGAGGGACGCGGAGCTTCTGAAAGGAACGCAGCAACTTCACAGCCGCGTGAGCCGCTTGCACTTAACGGCACTCAACCAAGGTAACGGCACAACTTTTCTCACGCTCTTTCCAGGCATCGAGAAAAACCACCGTGGACATTTGTAGGCGATACATTTAAAGCAGCATCGTTCCCATGCTGGGAATCCCTCCCAATGCATGAAACACAGTGCATCGAAGAGAAAAACTAACCACTGTGAATGGAGACTCCTGCTTTGGAGCTTCTCTGCAAATAGTCTGAAAGATACAGTGATTTATACTTTGCCTTTTTCTGGACAGTATTCGTTTTGCCAACATGCAGGTGTTGTTCTCGGAGGCCTCAATTTATATCTTGCAGCCATCTGCTGCAGATGTGTTCTCAGCCAGTGCTGAAAGGGGAATTTTTAAATATGAGTATTTTTAAACGTGTAATGACCGATTGATATAAGAAAAAAAAAAATCCTTTGGGGTTTACAAAGGTTTTTTTTTTCTTTTTGGTCTTCTAAATGAAGTGTGTGTAGCCATTCATACCACACCTGAAAGACTTCAGAGTGCTTGTAATTGGAAACAGATTGAGGCTAAAATGTTCCTGTCCTGCATTTTGAAATGAACAGCTTTTTTTTTTTTTTCTTTTTTTTTTTTTTAAATCTGAAAGTTATTGAAAAGTTGTCGAGTCCTTTTCTTTCAGAAGTTCCGATAAACATTTACTGGAAATACATATATAATTACGTTACAAGACAGGAGAGAGATGTTTTTAAATATGAAAGCGAGCCAGATTTAATATGTTTCGAGAGATCATGGATAACAGAACACGGCACAGTATATCCGTATTGTAATAACGGGTACTGGGCCGTTTTGAAAATGTTTTAAGTGTATTGCTTCTCCATACGTGATTTTTCTCACACACAGCTACATGCGTGAACAGTGCTCTAAGAGTTGATCCGCTCCAAACGTGCGTGTTTTAGGTGAATGAATGTGCATTACAGCTGCATTGTGCTTGATACCTGCAGAATGTTCATGTGCTGGAAATACGGCCTGTGCTGCACTTCGCTCGCGTCTTTGACCCCAGACACAGGCGTAAATTGCCGCTATTAGCGATAGAGCCGAATATGAATGCATGTTAACATCAGCATAAGTTGCTGTGTAAATTTCATTTCAAGATGTGCGCTGTACGAAGGTGCCGTGTGATTTATAACAGCCTCTCCAATCATCAGAAGGTTAACTTGATCTGGCCTGAGCGATACCTTTGAATTTTGGAAATACAGAACAGAGTCAGCACATTTGGGCTGTGCTTTCTATAAATGGCAGGAGATTGCCTAGCAACCAAATACTTCAATTCGTGATCTACTAAGGTGGAATGCGAGCGGTAATCATCACAAGGAAGCATAAGATCTCCTGGAGGAACTATTACTTCCATTCAAAGTTTCTGGCTTGTTGCTAAAGTGGAATGCACATGGGATTATTGGAAGTGGGGTTATTAGTTTTGTGTTTTTTACTGATTTTTTTTTCCTCATCTTGTTATGCTTCCATTTTTGAAAGCAGTACAGGCTGTTTTTTTTTTAGTTTTGATGTCTCCACTTTGAATATGGAAAACAGGCCACTAGACAAGATACAGACCGAATTTATGCTTAAACAAGTCTTAACCCATATTTCCACTTGTACCGGAAGTCTTTATACCTTTATAGCGTCATCAGCTCTCGGAAGTTATTTTTATGTGTTCTGCTGGAAAATTAGATGCAATTCCATACAGATCTGGATGAATGAGGACAAAGTTTTACAGTTTTTTTGTGATCTGTATGCCTAATAGAGCACTTATTACTGAAACATATTTTGTTTTCCTCTATTTCGTTCCGGTTGCAGTAATTAATTGTTTCCTGAGCAATACTTTGCAGAAAAGGGATTTAAAAAACTAATTAATTTTAAATGTCTACCAGGTGGATTTTATACAGTGGATATACACAATGTTTCTGGGAATATAATTGAGGATAATTGAAATTCCTGTCATCTTTCTCCTTGTGGAAATGGAGTTAGTAAAATCTTGCTTACAATTAAGAAAAATTGCACTTTTAAAAAATTCTTCTGTGTCATTTTTATGTCACATGATGGCAAAATGACACTTCTGTTTTATCTTACTGAAGCAATGAAAGAGGAACTGGAGAAATTCTCTTGGGGTCTCCCTCCGATTAATTTTGGAGACTAACTCCAAAATGTAAAATTAATGTCATTAGGAAATCTGAAGCATAAAAGTGAATTAGAATAGTGTGATTACAGTAAGTTAGGCCTTACATTCATGTTGTAAGAGGAAGGATTTATTAAAAACAAAAATGTATATTTAAAAAAAATGAAGGTTTTTAAAAAATAATTTCTTACTGACACTTCATTTGTAAAGCAGTTTAGATTTACATTTACGTTTAGATCTATTCATTTAGCACACGCTTTTCTCCAAAGTGACGTACATATCAGAGAAAAATGTCATGTATTTTTGATGTAATGAGTCCATTACATGAACACAAGTAGAGACTTGGAGACAGACATGTGATTCTGAAGTACAGTTAATTTGTCACAATCCACCATATGAACCAGGATACATCACATGAGGAGCTGCATAAAGATTTATCCATTATTCAACACATTCTAATCACAAAATTATTAAACATAAACCTTGACACTTATAGCAACAAGGTATGAATGAATGAATGAGTTAGATGTGTCAAAAATAAATTGTTATAAGTGTCTTCAGTGGTGTGACAGTACAACTAACAGTAGAATATTGTAAAGTAAATTCATTTGTTGTCGGTGAACATGTTTGTGCGACCTGCTGAAACAAAAATGAGGTAAATTAGGATCATACTCATACTTATCATCATACTTTTATCCTCCTTTCTGCAGCACTTGCCGAAGGCCTGGGATTGGGGAGATACATCACTAGTTAACGTCTCGATGACGCAGATACCACAGGCAGTACAAGGAAGAGGCTCTTTGTTGCTTGGATGACCCCGCTGCACATGTACAGCAGTCATTGCTGTTGGCTCGTGCACTGGGTGTCTGGATCCACTGCCTTAAACCCTCTGAGAATAGCGCCATCCTTTCCCCCTTCCCGGCCACAGTAACAAAAGGAAGAACACTCTTTTACCTCATTTATTAAGTGTCAATGGATATACGGTAGCTGCACGGGATCCAGTATTTTGTTCTTTGATGTAAAATGCAGAGGTTACATCTTTGTGTGCCGGACAGAGACGGATGCGCCACCTTAGCACAACACCGCTTTGAAGACAATGAGTAATCCGCGGAGCAAGTAGCCGCCGCAGTAAGCAGCACAAATACATTGAGCGGAATTAATGTCGCACGGGGTCACGTGGCGCCAACCGCAGGTACGGAACGCCTCAAATCCGGAGAAGTAATTCCCAGCGTGTTGCCTACGGCCCTCCCCTCCCACGCTAGGAGCTGTGATTTATGGCCAAAGCCACAAGGTGTGCAGCGGTGCGGTTAAAGTGGCTTTTGTCTAAACATACAGACGTGTCGCTTGTTCTCCATCTCTCCTTAAACCTAAAATAAAAATTAAAAAAAAAAAAAACTGGAATAATCCATTTTGGTTTTGGCACGAGAGGCTTCCATGCGGGCTGACATCTCGGCCGTGTGCGCGAACTCACTCGGTTAGCGTAGCGCACATTCGTTCTAGTTCCCAGGAAAGATCTGAAAGGAGCAAAGCCAGTAAAACTGCACTAATATCAAAGGCGTTCGGAGGCATCGACTTCTGTAATCCAATGCAGGCTTCACAACCGACTTCTAAACGGCCAGTGGCGACTTTAAATTATTCATAGCGTCGAGAAGAGCCTGGCTTTAATCTGTTGAAAAATCATCTTAGGGGATCACTTTTGGCATTACAAAGCATAATTATTCGAGGTTCACGTACTGCAGGAGGAACTCGGTTAATTGTGTGCGGAGCGACTCCTTAAGTCAAACTTTTATTCCTAGTTTTTTTTTGGAAATGTCCATTCTGTCGTTCACGTTGTGGAATGAGGTAAGACTTGATAGGGGTTGTACTTCTCCCCAGGCGGGTTGATTTTCAGGCAAAATCATGTTAATTCTGTCCTTAGAAATGACCTTGTTTCAAATCCCCCGGATCTGTATGGCAGGTATTGAGTCATCAATAAATCTCCTGTCCCATCTTTTTTGTATTTGCCAATTAATGGATCAGACTACAGAAGCGGAAACCGTAATTTGAAAAGATGCTTTTCTCCCGTCTCATTAAGCACTTCACCGAAAGCATGCTTGACAGTCGTTTTAGTAGGCATCATTTCAGCATCGGATTAGGAAAGGTGACACCGGTGCCTCTTCGGTTTGTCAGCCTGGACACGTCGATTGTGTTACAGGATGGAGCATCGTGGTCTCGGCGCGACATCTTGACAGCAGATCAAATCCATCACTTTCATAAGATTCCGTGGCTATTTGAGATCAACGCATGAACACAACGAGCTCTTGCGGATTTTTGTTTTCTTATTTTCAGTTATTTGCTAGTTGTATTAATGTATTCATTTCTACAAAGCCTTTTGGATTTGAATATGAATATATTTAAATATATACAAACCATCTGGAAGAGTGTGTCATGTGAAGGAATCACTGCCATGGTCATTGCGCTTTAAGGATGGATAGGTCGGTGCCAAATGTTTAAACGTGCCCTTTTTTTTGAACGGGGGCGATGGGGTTAGCACACTGCGTGCACCCCCGCTGTCGGCTGCGCGACCGCCATCTTTCTCCTCAAGATGCCAGCAGCGGGGGTGTGCCCTTGGCGGAGGTGGACAAGGCCGTTTGGCTACTTTAACAGCCCCTACACACACACACACACACACACACACAACACACACTTCTCTTTCCTTTTTCTCACCCAAGATGTTAAAGATTACTAATCACACATCCCTCAATATCCTTTCCTTGCTAAACCTGAAGCTGCAGCTTTAATTTACCTTGATGCATTTTAATTTTTACTCATGTCTTCTGTAGCTAGCATTGTCCAGTTCTGTACATTTAAACTACCCATCCCCCAAACACAGACAGAAAAAAATTGATCAGAAATACATCTCCTCTGAATTTTTAAAAATTCCAGGCAGTTTCATTTTATGTCTAATAGCGTAATGGTTCTGCTATTAGTGAAATATTACTAAATGTTCTCGACTTTTGGTGCACAACAAGGCTTGATGGGCTTTAAGTTATGGCTTTTTGCATTTCTCCTTGGCCACAGGCTGATGAGAATTGAACACGTAATGTGCTTAATGTGCAGTTAGCATTACAGTCCCGTAGCGCACGGGTCCGTGTTTGGTCCCTGTCGCGCCATGCCAATGTTGTCCCTACCGCGGTACAGTCCATGTCCACCTGACTCCAGTGGAGTAAAGCAGCAGCGGTGTGAGGATTCGTGTTCGTGATCGGCCCTTCTGATCCCCCGATAAAAGGCCACTCCTGCAGTGTCATCTTTCGCCATGTTTTCTCTGGGCCGACATGAAGGAATTCGGTGAAGGAACGCAGCGCTTAATTAGGCCGCATTGCAGAAATTCCCTTTTCTGTGGTTCTCTGGCTCAGCGGTGCCAGTCTCCGTTACACCGTGACATGTGTTTGCTGTGACACCTTCAGAAATAGCAGCCCACTGCCCTTTGATGCACCCGTCAAAAGAAAGCAAGGAGAATTTGGGAAGCTTAATCTGGATATTGTATGATAAACGATTAAAGAGCTTTAACCTTTTTTGTTCTGAGCACGCTAAACAAATCCCCCTATTTATTTATTTTGTCTTTTTGTTTGTTTGGTGCCTTCTTACTCACATGGGTTAACGGCTGTTTCGTGCTCATTTTTTGTCCTGAAAACTGACTTGCCTGATAGGTGGCAAAAATGTTAGTGCTACCATCGTGCACTCAAAGGACTCGGGTTTCAATCATACCTCCTGCGGGAGTGTCCTTGATTAGGGTACAGTAAAAGTTACCTAACTCTATAAATGGGTAAAACATTGTAAGTATCTTAACAGTGTAAGTCGCTTTAGTGAAAGGCAGTTGCTAAATAGCTAGCAGACACATATACACTGACTGAAACCGCTTGTCCCGAACGGGGTCGCGGCAAGCCGAAGCCTAACCCGGCACGCAAGGTGCAGGGCGGGACACATCCAGGACAGGACACCAGTCCGTCAAAAGGCGCCCCAGGCGGGACTGGAACCCCAGACCCGCCAAAGAGCAGGAGCCAGCCAAGCTTTATTAATATATTCTAACGATCCGCGTTACTGATTCAGTGTAAATAGTTGCATTATGGGAAATAATGTTAAATGTGTGTGTAACCACTGGGGGCACTTAAGGGGAAAATGGTAGGGTGACCGTGTCTCCCAGGGTGTTGGGGAGAATTTAGGGGTGCTAGGCTGGCTGGCTGTAAGCGCAGGTCCTGGAGGAAACGGGGTCCTCGGACCAAGAGCATCATTTCCATTGTGCTGGTATTTGAATAAATCGTTCGTTATGACCGCTGCCTCTGTGTCCTTCTTCACCCCATCCAAACCCATGGCGCTCTGTGCCATAATATTTCTGGAAATGGTTCTGCATTGGTGGGCGATGCTCTCTGTTGTGTTTGGTAAGCATTTGTTGATGTAAACTTCTAAGGCCACATCCCCACTATTCTTCTGAACTGAAGAATTGAAGACTCAGAAAGGTTGTGGTGCTATCAGTTTCTCTGAATAGGCCGAGATGTGTGTAAAAGCTTTACTGGAAGTGTGTATATTGCACACAGCCATGTCGTGATCAAATGATGCCTTTTATGAATGCCTGCGGTGAAGAGGAATCTGCCCTGTGCCGTGCTGTAAATCTGTTTATTGCACAATGACCCTGAAGAGTTAACTAGTAAAAATAATACTAATGTGCCCTTTCACTTTGTTGTTGTATAAAAACACATTCATAGCTGCCATTTTTTTTTTCGATAATGCAGAAATCACTTTTTTATCCCACCAAACTGCAAACTTATTGTGCGTAATAGCTGGCTTTGAGTAGTAAAACTAAGGGGGATGGGCCCTTGGAAATTCAGTGGTGTGCAGCTCAGTGTTTTTCAGTTTCAAACCCGTGGGCAGGGTCGCTTTTATAATAAGATGCACCTACTTGCACCAAAATTGGTGGATGGCAAATTTTGCTACTAAAATCAAAAATAACGTGTAATTATTAAACTTGGAAAAAAAGTTTTTTTTAGAAAGTTAAAATTATCTGCATAATATAGTATAACTGTATATTTATAACATAATATATATAAATATAACATGTATTATGTTTACATGACAATTACTCTCGTGATTACTCTCCCTTATCATAAATATTGCATAAATTCGAATTGTATTACCCTTTCTTTATTGTCTCTATGCATTTGTGTCTAAAATTTTTTTTTTTTTTTGGAATATATATGTAGGTGGTAGGTGGGGGCATCTGGTAGTGGCTAGAGCTGCTGCCTTCGGATTTAAAGGTTGCCAGTTTTACTCTCATCTGTTGTTGTAGTGCCCTTGATCAATTACTTACCCTAAACAGTTTCAGTAAAATTACCCAGCTGTATAAATGGGTAATTTTATACTTATAAGTAGCTTAATGTTATAAGTTGCTTTGGAGAAAAGCGTCAACTAAATGTAAATGTGTACCTTTTTTCAATGTAGAGCTGGAATTCTAAGGGCTGCCAGACTGATTCTTGCCCAAGGGTCCCAGAAACACCAACCCCTGCTCAAGAGTGAGAAAGATTACATTTAAACAACACATCACAGCCCTAATGGTTACATTCATAAGAGCATATAAACGCAGGGAAATCTTCATACAAACTAAAACTTTGTGTCCATTAAGAAAGAAGTGCTTTTCCATAAAGGATTCAACACTAAATGGCTTGTTTGAGGTGATTCATGTTAACACAGATGGATTTGTCGTCCCAGACACACATTGCTCAGTATCTTTACATGCTTAACTGGATGGGTTACAGTAAGAAACAGCTGCTATCTGTCTGCTTTATGTAACAAGCAAACTTGTCTCTGTCTTCTGGTTGGTGTAGTAATACAGTTGAATAGCTTTTGTTAAATAATTCCTTTTCAGGTCATCATGAGTTTCTCTGTTCTGTATTAGATGTATTTGACACATATATTAATGCTGGCACCACTGGTCTTTTTACCACTATTTTACAGATACAGTATTAATGAGTTGCTAACTCTGATCTGAGGTCCTCTAACTCTTCTAATGTGAATGCCCATTTACTATATTTTAATTGAATATAAAGATAGTTTTTGTAGTTAGTTTGCAGATATTGCAGGCACCAATTACTTCTGCAGTTGGCTTTTAATGTATAAACTCATTTACATATACAATAATTTTTTTTTTGACACACTGAATGCCCCAAGTGTCATTGTTTATTTCCCTGTAGCTGCTGTTTTTAGACAGATCTTTGTGAATTCCTTTGACAGTTCAAGTGTTGGACTGGGTGTTTGAAAATAAAGGGGTCTTTGGGGACCGCTCTATAGTGGTCTCTTTCAGACCTGATGTCTCAGGCACTGCTGCCTTGAACTGCATACATGGCCACTTTGACCACCTTGGATTACAGACTCAGATCTTTGTTGGATTTGTACATTTGGACTGTATTTATGTAAGTGGGAATGGTGTTTAAATGTTCTGGTCGGATGCCTCATGCTGCCAGCTGGGATGAAGATTACAACATTCTCTGTTGTCTTGCAGTCAGCTTTTTTTTTTCCCATTTATATGAAACTTTTCCCCAATGTTACTTACAGTGATTTACCCATTTATACACAGAGTCATTTATAATGTATCAGTTCAGGGTATGTGCCTTTGCTAAGGGTACTGTAGCAGAAGGTGGGATTCAAATTTGGACCCTTCAAGCATGAGGGAGCGGCTCAAACCACTGAGCCACTGCTACCCCGAAGTGGTGATGTTTAATAAACTTCATCTAGTTGTTCATGAAATCAGATGGAGCGCTTGGAGACTAGTTTTCAAAGAAACACTACAGTACTCGCACGGCAATAAAATGCCTAAGTATTCCCATTAGGGCGGTCTAGTACAGTGTACGGTATGCAGAAGAGTGTGATTGCATTTCACTGCTTACAGCATGAATTAAATTTGTCCAATCTGCTGACTGATTGTTTAAAGCTGAATTATGTAGTTAAAGCCAGATGGCTAGTGTTTGTCAGAGTGCAGTGAATGTTTTATTTGCACAAGCTCAATTATACATTTCATCTTAAGATCTTCTTCCGGAAAAAAGTTTGTCTCATAGTCATAATGGCATTTGGATCTATTCATTTATCTGACACTTTTCTCCAAAGTGATTTACGGTGTTAATCCGCTGACAGTTGACTACTCATTTATTCAGTTGGGTCATTTTCAGTAGAGCAGTATAAGTGGAGTACCTTAATCAGTGGTACTACAGCAGTAGGTAGGATTTGAATCAGAATTCTTCAGGTGGAACGTAGGGGTTCTAAACACTACGCCACCTGCTGTACAATCCACTTCTGTAATGTTGCAGGTTTACTTTTTATTTTGTAGAGTCGTAGGTTTAAGGCATATCGCTGATGGTAGACCTTGTTCCTTATTTTTTCCTTTCAAAACTGTCTGTTGACTTTGCGGGACTTCAAAAAAGCTTATTCCACAGTTGTCTAAGAACGCGAAGGAAAAGTAGAACACGCTTTCTAATGGACACGGAAAATGAAACCGCTGTGTTTCTGTGCTTTCACGCACTGTTGTGCATGCAGCACATGCTTGCTCTCGGGAGCAGCCTTCGCACGTCTTGACATCGGTTTTTACACTTTGCTAAAGTGACTTCTCTGACGTGCTGCACTGTTCTATTTACGTGCTGGAAGATTCCCGCAAATAGCTGAGTATCCATTATTCATCTAACTGGCGAGAAACGAGGTGGTGGCATAGACAGTGGTGAAGAGCTGCTGCATGCTCTCCGCAAGAGGGGCAGGAAGGAAGAGTTGCGCATTTGTGTCTGAACGGAAGACAACTCTGGTGACGGGTTGGATCAGAGCCGTAGCTGTGGGGGAAAGGAGAATCGAAATGTCAAAAAACAGGATCGCGGCGTTCTGAAGCGTGAGATCGGTGACTTCCGTACTCTCTAGAGAACTGCGATGGGGGATGCTGCGGCCCTGTTTCAAGATCATAATTTTCCCAGGATCACCTTGGCGTGCGGGCGATAGAGAACGGAAAGCTAGGGGGCTTCCGTTGCTTCAGTGAGGTACCTAAATTATTGCAATAAAAATTACCTTGCTACATAAATGGATAAATCCCTGTGAGTAACTTAATATTCTAAGTTGCTTTGTCTTCCCACGTGCCACAGGCTCTTTGGAAAAAGGTCAAATAATTGTAGTAATAATAAAAGCTTTCATTCAACTCAAGTGTAAGCAAAAAAAAAAAAAGGAAATATATATTGTGGTCGAAGGACCCAGGTTTGAATCCTACCCCTTGCTGTAATACCCTGTGAATCAAAGTACTTATCCTTAATAAAGTAAAAATTACCCAGTTACATAAGTGGGTAAATAAGTGTAAGTGGCTTAACATTGTGAGCTGCTTTGATTAAGTGTTTGCTAGTTAAACAAATAAATAATATGTTAATGAGTCCATAACAAAGTTTCCCATTCACATGGACTGTCGTAGTTAGTGCAACTCTGCAAGCAACTGTACCCTGTGGGCAGCAGATAGTGCAGTAATTAGAGCTTCTGCGTTGCACTTCAGTCACACCTCCTACTCCCGTTGTACCCTTGATCAATGTGCTCATTCTGAAAATTAGCCAGATATATAAATGGATAAATCACTGTAAATACCTTAATTTCAAAGAAATGTATCAGCTAAGTGAATTTATTATAATAATAATAATAATACCCTTGTGAGGCTGTTGTCATGGCGAAGGACAAGGAGAACAAAAATAGGGTGAGAACGCAGAGTACATTCCTCCCGTGTATAAAGATGCAGTGGGTCCATGAGATCCGTGGCCAAGTTTGTCCGCACAGTGACGGTTATCTGATGCTGTGGCTTTTATCTGCCCTGGAGGTGATGAAGTGTTTCCGTCTGTATTCTTTCCCCTCAGAGTGGATTTAGTTCAGTAATGCGATCTGGTCAAACATATGCTCAGTTTGTTATCGCGGCGGTGGAGAAAAGGAGGAAACGTGAATTCCCTCGCAGGAGCCTGTTTGAACTGCAGATCAGGTTAGTCTTAATCCCAGAACTGCGCTGAACATAAAACGCTGACCGATTAAAGTTATTAAAAAAGGACTCTTTTTTTTTTTTTAAGGTTCGTGAACTTTATATCACATATTAGGTTCCTCCAGGCATCTCTGTTGTGCTCTCCAGGATCAACAGGGATTTAATTTTGCATGCAGACATCGATGCCAACAATGAGCATTAGTATTATTGTTTTGTGTGCTGCTGCTAGGTGAAGTCAACGCTGCATATTTCCCCCCGAAAATATTCCGCACATCTTTTGGTTCATGACTCTTTTTCCGAGATACATACCGCACCTCACCTCTGAGCAGTCTGATGCTGATTCTTTCTGATTTTGCAAAGTGCCGTGTCAGAGATTTCTGCATTTCAAAGAATAACTCTGACCAAAAGATGCTTACGTTTTATTATGGAACAGCCACAGATAAGTGAATCAGTAATGTCTTTTGTGTTGAGATATGAACCGCTGGGCTGTGAGCCTTTTTGGGAGGTATGACATGGTAAAAAAAGAAAATATATATATATATATTTATTTTATATATGTATATATATATTTTTTACCATGGAATCACGCATTACTGCTATATATTTATATATATATGGAATTCCATGGTCTTTCTAGACTGATGGATGCCAATGATGATATATATATATAGTTTCTGTCTACATTATGGAAAATGGAATGAATATCATAGTCCTGGGCTTATTCTAACTTAGACGGAGGAGGTCTGTCATGCAGGAGACAGTTTTATTTTGCAGATTTGATTTACTTGATTCTGCTGTGTGTCACCTGCGGCCTCGCGAACCAAGAGGTTGACACAACCGCTAACAGATGCCTGAGCTTGACCCATGGTGCAAGGAGGCTAATCTCAGGTCCTCCCAGTCAGCCTGAGACTCCCAGAAGGGCTCTCAAGCCTTCATACAACTTCTGCCCGACCTAAATTATTCATTGCATTTGATTTTATTAGCATTGCCATTGTGGAGAGCATAAAGAGAGCTTATATAATTAAAGTGGGTGGGTTATGGGAACACGCAGGCCAGGGTGTGAGATGCCTTTCAAGCACTGATATTCCAGTTGGTTGGTGACCAGACTCTGAAGTTTCGAGTGTCATCCACCAGCAGCAGTTACTGTGGGAATGTAAAGAGGTTGTCCTTATCTTTCTATTAAAATGCTAATAGACTTAAACTGTCCCAGTGCTGTACGCTTTCCTAATTTACTGCACTCCACAAAACGTACCACGGATCTCCACTGAGCGACGGGCGCGGACACACGGATACGCTCGGCACGGGGCTTTGAAATTCCCTTTTTTATAAACCAGCAGTTGACTTAGTATTCTTCGCTGGCAAAGGATTGTTTTCCAGGCTAGTGGTAATACCGTGTTTAGTGCTCAAAAAGGGAAAAAAGGGCCATTGTCCGCAGCGCTATTAGCCGTCCGTCTGTTTGTGCATTTGGAAACCTTTTCTGCTTGGCTGTGTAACACGGCCGGAGGGATATTTCAGTCAATAGGCCTTTTCCAGTGTCCCGAAGCACTAACCTCTGACGGGTCGGCTTAGCTGAGAGTGGAACGTCCGTGCCTTTTTACTGCCACAGACAGCGGCCAGATAATGCAGCCCCATGTTACTTATTTAATGTGCCGTTCCCAGAGGGCGTCCCGTGTTCGTCAGCCCGGAGACGGGTCCCGAGTGCATTCGCTGTGAGTGCGGGAAGCGTCACGCGTGTGCTACTCGGGAGCCTCTGCTTACGCTTGTGGAGGAGGCAGCATTTGTCTAGTAACAGCGCTGCTTGTGCGCATGCAGACATAGGAAAAATGTTTGTTTGTAGTTACAGTGGTGCATGTTTCCACACTTAGATACAGACAAAATGTTTCTAGTAGCAGTGATACGTGATTCCACAGTGCAGCTGACAAAATGTTTGTTTTTCACAACACTACTTACATTTGGGGGGGTGGGCTTGCCCTGTACCTGCTGTGTAGCGGGTCTGGGGTTCAAACCCTGCTCAGGGTGCCTTGCGACAGGCTGGCATCCCATTCTGGGCGTGTCGCTAGGCCCTGTTGCAGGGTTAGACTCCAGCCGTTGTAGACGTTGGTTGGTTGGTACTTGTGTTTAGACACAGATATTGACCAAATATCGGTAATAATATTATTGCACATTTGCACTGTCAGATATAGACACAGATACAGCTGTTTTTTTTTTTTTTTTTCCTCTAGTAAGACTTCTTATGTTTGCACAGTCAGATACAAGAAAAAGGTTTATCTCTAAATTACTGCAGTTTCTCTCAATAATAACATCTAAAAATGACTCGTGTTTGCAGATACTCAAGTTCAGACAATTTTTCTACTTACGTTTGCTCACTCGGATACATATACAGTGTTTGTAGTAACAGTGCTTGTGTTTGTTTATAGATACAGACAAAATGTTTGTAGCAACAATAATGCTCAATTCCACAGTCCGGCAGATATAGACACAGATACTGTTTAGCTGTTTCTTTTTTTTTTCTGTAGTAAGACTCCTTATGCTTCCACACTGAGATATAGACAGAATGTTTATAGTAGCAGTAATGCGTGATTCCATGCTGCAGCAGACAAAATGTTTGTTTTTAGCAACACTACTTACGTTTAGACACAGATATTGACCAAATGTCGGTGGTAACATTATCTCATGTTTGCACTGTCAGATATAGACACGGATATAGCTTTTTTTTTTAATTTTCTCTAGTAAGACTACTTACGTTCTTACAGTCAAATACAAGCAAAATGTTTGTCTCTAAGTTACTGCAGTTTCTCTCAGTAATAATTTCTAAAAACAACTCGTGTTTGCAGATAATGTATATACCGAAAAAAAATATTCTGCAGTAACAATACTGTGTGTTTGTAAAATGAAATACATTGTTTATAGTATCTGTAGCTGCAGTTCTGCGTTTTTACTCGGTTGAATTGACCAAACTCTTGTCGTAACGAAATATGTTTGCACAAAGTTAGATGACAGCTCAGAGTTTGTAGCTATAGTGCTGTATTCTCCTTCATAGATACAACAGTGCTTATTTTAAAATGTTTGTTGATACAGAGTATATATGCTATAGCTGTCTCTTGGAAGCTTCATACATGAAGTGTAATGGGATTTTAAGTCTGTTTTTGTTTGCAAATGCAGCATGTACAACAATGGTACAGAGGGACTTTCTTGGCATGTTCGCATGAACAATGAAGAGCAAATTGTCCAAATTCCCAGAGTTCTGCACAAGAACAATGCTACCATGGTGTACGGGTTCTCCGCTGTACCCTGTTGTCTCGTTCAATTACCGCAGTGACTGATAAGCCCCCGTGCCGGATGCGCTCTGTCTTGGGACACTACTGTGAAGCAAGAAAAGAGCCTCTTGAAAAGGTTGCCGGCTGATGTGTCCAGCAGACAACCGCAGTGCCTCCACTGTGGCGCCCCCTATTCAATCCAAAGCCCACGATGGGCTTTCTGGGCCCTGGCTTTGGTTAGCGGTAACACAGAGCTGGCACTCGTCCTTCCAGCCCCAGCAAGACGTTGTTTGGAGCCTCAGTCCCATGTCTGTTTCGTGGGACCGTCCCGTATGGTGCCGGGAATAATGCTCGGCGCCGATGCCATTGCTGAACTACCGGAGGAGTTGTGTGTCAAGACAAGCCCTGAGCGACGCTGCTGGCATGAGCTGTGGAACCGGTGCCAAATAACTCCAATTTGTTAAGCTGCTCATAATGAATACAGATGTTCCTGCTTTGTGGGGCACGCATTGAATTATGCGTGGCTGCTCCTTGCAGACGTCACAGAGAAACGAGGTCCACATGCGTCGGTTTAGCGCCGTGCTCCAATGGCATTTCGTTTGGATTTATTTCCATTCCGGATCCATTATGGAAGCAGGATTTACAACGTGTTGGTTTACATGGGGAAATGGAGTGACACCTCCCATGTGTCAGCTCGCCCGGTTCTTACTGTTACAAATCAGCCGAATAAGAACATCCTCTCCAGGCTGGGGAATAATAAGCTCATAGGGGATGGGGAACAGGCCTAGCAGTGTTATCACTAATCTGCATTAAGCGTGATCTTTCATGTACTCTGGTTATTTATTTCTTTAGGCTATCTATCGGTCTGTCCGTCTATCTATCTGTCTATCTATCTATCTATCTAGTTAGTTAGTTAGTTGGTTTTTTCTGCTGCTCCAAATACATACAACGTAAAAATTGTTTCTCCCCTTGCTTTCCCTTTCTCAACTGTGAAGTAAATCATTTATTCCCTCCTAACTGTTCTGCAGCTGACCCTCTCACAAAAAAAAAAAAAATAATAATTGAAAAGCTATCCTTAATATTCAGGAGAGCAAAGACTCCCTTTTAACAGAGCACCCTTCATTATGAGGGCCTTCTCGGGGAGGCGGCCCATGGTCGCACGCCGCTCTGCACCCCACAGCTTTCAGGCACTCTCATTAGCGCAGTGGAGGTCCAGCCGGAGTCGCCACGCTCACCGGCCGACCCATTTCCGCCACGTTATCGCACACTCGTCACAGGCGCTCGCGGTGGGGGCCGGTCGTCTTGTTTTCCCCACGCCCCCTGCCTCTCTGCCCCCTGTGAGCCCCAGGCGGAATACTGATTCCTGTTAATAGGCCATTAATCATCGTCGGGCGGCAGGGAGGGAGTGCTGTCCCCGTGGCCCATCTCGGTTACCGTCCTGGCCGATCCACATGTGACAAGCTAGGGGTGGGGGTTAGTGGAGGTAGATGGTTCCCACAACAGGCTTTTAACACAAGACTGTGTGTGTGTGTTTCCTCCCAGCCAGCATCCAGTGTAACTCAGTTGAATCTCATTGTGGACTCTCTGGAACTTCTTCTTTCATTCAGTTCCATTTATATATTTATTCATTTATCAGATGTTCATTCAGGTTCACCAGAGATGCACATTGATTATTAACTAGTATTTCTCTGACACCTTTATCCAAGGTGACTTACACACATATACACACGCATGCACTCACTATGGGCAACTTAGAGTCACCAGCTTACTGAAACACATGTCTTTGAATTGTGGGAGGAGATCCTGAAACAGGGTGAGAACACACAAACTCGCAGTGACTGAGCACGATTCAAACCCGCATCCAGATGCACATCCCAGGCACTGTGACATACCAGCATCACAGTGTTGCCACGTTCCACAAATGTAAATGTTCTCCAGCTGAGTTGCATTTATTTAATTTATGAGCAGTTACACTGTCTAGGGCCATTCATAGGACCTTCGTATTACCTTTAGGTATTATTTTTGCTGGTGCTTTTCTCCAGAGCAACTTACAATAGTGAGTGAATTACACTGATTTATCCATTTATACAGCGGGTAATTTTTACTGCATCCATTCAGGGCGAGGATTTTCCTCAAGGGTCCTACAGCAGGAGGTGGGATTTCAACCCGTGTCCTTTAGGTGTGAGGCAGCAGCTCTGACAACTACACTACCTGCTGGATCTTATGAAAATGTATTTGCTGCTTTGAAACATCTGACATAGGAAATCTGTGAAGGTATCTGTGCATTACTTTAAGTTTAATTTACTCATCAGGGTTGGAAACCGTTTTGTTCCTTTGTTTTGTATGAAGCCAGGTTCCAGCAAGCACAGAGAACAGACTGCGTTTGCTCAGGCGCTCTCACGCCACGTACACAGCTAAACTACTGCACCGATTGCATCCGATTTTTTCCTTTTCACTTCCTGCCCGGTTTGTTAGCACCGAGGGGGCGAACAAATGACTTGCGAGTGCCTCTGAGACTCGGGGGCTACCGCACAAGACTGTTCCTCACCCGGCCCCCCTCCGCTGGGGTCCAAGAATGCACAAAAGCCATTTGTTTCAAATTGCGGCGTTACCAGGAAATTGGTTACCGAGACAGTGATGTCTAATTTCCAGCATCCCAGTGAACACGGCCGGGAACAGAAGGGCGTTTGTCTCTGCTAGGGCGCCCCCCCTCCCCTCCCCGCCCCCCATCAGGCTATTACAGGCAAAGGATCCACTCCAGGTGTGGACGGCATCGATCCCTGCAGATGGTAAATCTCCCCCATTCTATAAAGCAGACAAAAAGGGGGCAATTGTCTCCAGTGGGGGAATTTAAGTCACTGGAAACACAGCGAACGCAGACTAACTCAATCTTTAAGTAATTTAACTGCAATGAAGAGAGGGGAAAAATGTTGTCGAGCTCCATTTGTGTCGTCGCGGAAATAAAAGGAGGCTTTTTTCACTTGATTGTAACCTGAGCTAGGCGAAGGGTGCGGCGGGAGAAGGAAGCGACATGAGGGCAGATCACAGGGCAGGTCTGCCGCGACGCCGTCACGAGGCACCGCTGCCGGGCAGCTGTAGCAGTTTGAACGCAAATTTGGCCGAATTGTCGTAAAGCAGCGGAGAAAATGAGCGCTGAAATGAGGGCTTTTCCACAGCTTGAACAGTCAAAGCTACAGTTCATCTGAGGGCCGTTTTAAGGACATTCTAAATATTTGAACAATCTTGAGTCAAGATTGATTTTTAATTAGTAACTCACGACCAATGTGTAGAATAGCACAGCTTCACTGGGGAAAATTTACAAGCTATCTCTCTTTTTTTATTATTTTCTGAATCAACATGTATTTCTCTTGTTTTATTTATTTATGTTTGTTCATTTGTTTTTATCGGTTTAAGAATTATTTAACATGCGGTCGAGCAGAGCGCCGAGTGCCACGCGATCAGCAGCCTACGCGGTTGCGAGCCATACGCTGTTATTTAAGGATGCAGCAATCAGTGTGGGGTGAACATGCAGAGCAGGTGGGTTACGTGTTTCTCTTTGTTACCGGCTGTACGTGAAGGCGGCGCGCCCGCGCCTCGTGGCCTTGGCCTGCCGATGCAAGGGCACCGTTGAGAGTGCGCAGGGGCCCGCGGAGCACCGCTCTCCTGATATGTATCAGCTACAAAGTAAACAGGGCCCCGGGCGCCGCCTCGCGCCTGCATCTGCACGGCATTATGGAAGGGGGGCTCCGATCTTTATCTGCAGGCTGTGAGTAACATCTGCCCTGCTACTTTTTCACTCTTTCTCGCCTTTGGCTGCTCGGAATGTGCTGCATAATATCTGTCTGCTATGTGTCTACTCATTGTTTGTCTGTTTGTTCGGTTGGCTTGTTTTATTTCGTTCTCGCGTGCTTCTATGCTGCAGTGCTCATGTGCCGTATTCCAGTTACACAACCAGTTGTGGCCCACAGTGCCCATACCATTTTTCCAGGGCTGCATCACATGGCTTATTTTTTGGGATCTCAGCTTCTGTTTTCACTCTCTTTTAAAGGCAGGAGAAGGTTGTTTATCAGCTTTGGCCTCCACTGACTCGGTTTTTTTGTGCTCTAAGCTTAGACGTACCAGGATGGAGAGACAGACAGAAGGGTTTGCCACTCCTGATACTGCCATTCCTGCATCACGATGGCATATTATCCGGGTTAGGTGTCCTCTACGGCCGTTAAGGCGTCCCTTTCCTCAGCTGCAGCGGCTTCCCGTACAGAACAGCTCACGGGGCACGACGCCAGAGTTCAGTCGGCCTGTCAAGATCTAGCAAGCTTTTTTTCTCTTTTTTTAGACTTGTGAGAGATCATTTCTATTTGTTGGCGTTCATGGTTGCTCAGCGGCGCGCGATCGGGGAAGATTAATGCACTCCCAGGCTGCGGCGGCGTTCTTTTCCTGCTACGCTCCTCCACACCGGAGTGCCTCTTCCCCGAATGGCTCCTCGCATGTTGGAACGACTCTGAGATGGATGGCGGCGCACAGCGTCCACTGGGATGGACAGCCATTTGGAATCCTGGCCGCCGCGGTGCTCATTTAACACTTCGCAAAGGGGCAAATGTGGTTACGGACTCTATGCATTTATACAGCTTCCTAAACACTGGTTTATGTCTCACGTATTTATTGCTCAGAGCTTACAGCCCTCGGATACGCTTAGTGTGCGTTGTTTCTTCAAGCACTATTTACATTTACATATTTAACTGGCTTTTCAACGCTACCTACAATGATTTACGCACTTGTACAGCTGGGTAATTTTTACTGTATCAGTTCAGGATCAGTACCTTTATCAAGGGTACGATAGCAGGAGATGGGATTTGAACCTCAGTCCAAGAATAAAGTAGCAGCTCTAATGACTATGCAAGCTGCCCCCCCCCTCCCCCCCCAAACAGAGCTTTATAAATAAGACACTGCTGTTATGTATGCATTTCTCTATGAAATAATAAAACCAATTAAATAAGAATACTAATTCATATAACTTTTTAATGTAAAAATTTTTTTGAGGTGCACTATGAATATTAAAAAAAAACATTTTATGACAGAGTGAGTTGAAATACCAATTTAATGAACCATATAATAATTTCTCCCCATTTTAAAGGAAAGGCAAGCGAGTCGCTTCTCTTGTTTTGCTCTCCGTTACACGCGTGCGCAGTTCCTTTTGTGAAGCTGATAGTGGACATATTTTTACCACCTCACAGCTTTTCAGTGGCAATTGTTTCCACTTCGTATTGACAGCCAAAAATAGTTACTTCGGTTTCAAGTCCGTTTAAAATGAGCTGGTTGCAAATAATAATTATTATTAAACATTTATGGTATGTTTGCTGTAGAGAGTGCCTGGGATAGCCTCGATCTCAGAAAGGAGGGTTTGAAACCACTTACATGGAAAGCGATACCCTTCATTTGAGTTACACTGTCACCGCGGTGCAATGTTCGTCTAGCTGAGCTCACGTTCGTATACAAAGGATGTAAAGGCCATTAATTTTTCTTCCCGATTCGTCTGACGGCTGACAGTTTATTTGCCATATGTCTTTAGTCCCCAGCTTTGACTGTTCGGAGAGATTTAGCATTTAGATTGGTTGGTCCTAAGCCTTGGGAGTTTGTTAAACATCTCCGAGGCATTATGCGGATGAAAGTAACTAATCTCTCTGCTTATGACCTCATCTGAATATACACCTGAAAGTTGAAGGGTTGCCCAACTGCCTACGGTGGGGACGTGGCACCTCAAAGGGCATACTTACTTGCATGTGGAAAAATGCCGTTTTTGCATTCAGAGTAAAAGTGGAAAAATATTTTAATGTGTCTCTCCGTGTGTGTGTGTGCGAAGAAGCCTCTGCTGAGTGTGTTTTTCTAAGGGTAGGCCTGTACACGTGCCAAGGATAGTTGGCCGATTGGATAATATGTTTCTTTTTTTTTTCAAAAAGAATGTAAAAGATCAGTTTTCATTAGAAAATATCTGCTTCTGTTGGTGTTTAGTGTGGCAGTAGAGTTACTGACATGCACTGTTTGGAAGAGTATCTCATGTCATATAATTAAATACATTTACTTAGCTGACGTTTTTCTCCAAAAAGCAACCTACAATAAGCTGCTTACACCAATTTTCCCAGGTATGCAGCAGGGTAACTTTTACTGTATCAGTTCAAAGTAAGCACCTTCGTCAAGGGTACTACAGCACGATGTGTCAGAGTCCTTCAAGTGGAAGCGAGCAGTTTTAGACACTGCACCACTTACTGACCCACTATGGGTTCAACAATATTGCATATATATTGCTTGAGTCGTTTCTTTTGTTTCCAGTGTACATATATTATATTTGCATATGACATAGTCTTTGTTGGGGGTTTCTCTGTTGGTTTATGAAATTCTCAATACCTTTCCTTATTTTCATGAGCCTCGCTAGACGGAGGTGCGAAGTGGGAGCCCACTGTGAGCGTGCGGTCTGCAGTGGAAGCGCCGTGCCTGTGCTAACAGGAGGTTTCTACCTCCCACTGTTCTCATTTGCCAAACAGGAAGAGTCTGGGAAGCCTGAACAGCTTATAATAGCGCATGTGTTAATTAAGACTTTCGGATTTTGAGCAAACAAACAAAGCCCAATTAAGGCAATAGATAGACCGCAGATCCATGGCGAAGGAGAGCTGGTGCACAGTGTCTCCTGTGTCCGACATGGTGTGGAAATAATTACTGCTCCGCCATGGCTGCTAGTGGGCAATTTATGGCAGCGCTTCCATTTAAAAGAGCAAAGGGTTAAGGCTGGCGACAGCCTAATAGCTACTAAGTCCAGCTGTGCATGAGCTCTTCTCCTGGTCCTAGGAACCTGTTTCCCATTCACACAGTTCCTTCAAAAAAGGAGAGTAATTGCCTTTTAGGAAAGGAGAGTATAATGTGTCTTTATTGAGTACATTCAGTATGGAAATGTGGAGCATATAATCCCTGGAGAAATAGAATTATGATGATAATATTTATAACTGGTATGCAGTGTAACAGGCTTTCCTAATAGTTTTGTGCAGTGATTTAATATATTGATCAATATTTTAAGCAGCTGTTCTTTCCAGGAATGGTTTCTTTAATGCTTCATACTTTGACATGCCATAGAGGTTTACTTGTTTATTATTATTATTATTATTATTATTATTATTATTATATAGTTTTTGTTTATATAGTACACACAATATTCTAGCTGATGAATATTCACCGTTACTTATTGTGAGAATAAATTCACTATTAATTATTATAAAAGATTGTAGTAACAGTTATCCATCTCCAGGCAGATGTTGCAAATTAGCATCAGCTGGTACAGATTTTTGCTGCTGCTAGTTTTAATTTAGCCCTGAGAGGGTTAAAAGTAAGAACTTTTTGTTGTATTTGCTGTGTCCTATAATTTTTATTTTTCACTCTTTTCAGCCTTATTAGCACAATTCTCAGCTGTTAAAAGTTCTCTTAGATGACTTACACTGGTGTGGTGGTTGCTGATACAGTGTTTTATAAAGCATTTATTTGTTTAAATTTATTTTGTGTTACCACACTGCTACTTAGCACCGTGAGTGTGCAGCTAGTTTTATTTTTTTTTTACATATACATATCATAAACTACTGTACACAATGCACCACATAATTCATAGCGCCTGCTTTCTGTTTATACCTTGTTCTCATTTTCACAATCCATTTAACATTATCCTACAAATTTATTGTGTAATCCATCATTAACAATTTAATTAAAGAAGTTGTAACACCATCCAGTTCAAAAACAGGAGTGTTAATAATTCAGAATACTCATTAAAGCTCTTGTTCAAGTGAATCTGTTTATACTGTTGGTTTAAATATACAGTAAAAGAAAAAATAAGACTCAGTAAAACAGTGAAAAATAGAATAAAGTAAAACAGCAAGATCATAGAGATCAACCTTTTTGCTTATTGACAGAAGATCAGTGTTGAGTGGGCAAGGAATGGCTGGCATATACAGTACCGGTCAAAAGTGGTTTGCTGGAAACTAATTTGTTTTCACGATGAACTTGGTTAACAACTTTTTATCAGGAAACCAACCAGCATGTCTCCTCAGGTCTTTTGCAGCAGTTCCCAGAAATGTAAGATACTTATTGCTATTCTTTGACTCTTCTGTCCAGTTCATCTCATGCAGGGATTGCTCAGCTGTACTCAGACTTTTCCCTGGTACTGTGGAGATGTCAACAGTTAAGAAAAGTTTACTATATTTCTTACTGTATGTAGAAGGATGCTTAGAGTGAAGTAATTTTACAGCATCTAACTACACTTCAGCAAGATCACTTTGCTTCTCCACATCTGGCTGCTTGGTAGATCCACTCACAAGGAGTCCAAAATGGACACTTTGTATGTTCTCGCTTCTTGCTCTGGTGGAATGAGCTCCCTCTGTCCTTCAGAACTGTTGAATCCGTTTGAACGTTCAAGGTGGGTCTCAAAACCTTTTGGATGTGACTTACACTATTGTTTATTCCGAGTTGTGTGTCACTTTGAAGTGTTTACTAAATGCGTAAACGTACATGTAAGGAGAGATTTGGTGCCATTCTGATCTAAAAAAGGCCAGATATGGTAATATGCAATCCCATGTTTTAGGTAATCTGAGATTTCTTGTTTTCCTTCTTAACTTTTTTTATGAGTGTTTGCATATGTGTGCTTATACATCATAAAACCATATCCAAATGAACAGCATTAAATATGAATGGTAAATAAAAGGAAATATTTTACATTATTCAATTTTAGCTAAATTATGAACACAGGATATAAAATAATCTACCCCAAAAGGCCACTTTCTTGCTTTCATGGGTGGATGCAGACTAGCTTTAAAATTTAATTTTCATTGTGAATTTTGCTTTCTTATTCATATGTGTTGAATTCAAAGAGCTTTGATCTCATTATTAGGGAATAAAAGAAGTGACAGCAGTGCAGAAATTCCTTCACTATTTCTTTCTGTTGACTCTGTCAGGGTGGGAATGTACGTAGGTTTGTTCTGGTCAGGCATGGGACACAACTGCTGCCAAAACACAAAGGGCAAAAATCAATGACTGACAAAACAAAAAAATGCTTGGTTCCTGCTGTTACATGAAAGATTACGTAGGAGGGAATATTTTCTTCAGGAAACAACATAAGTTTTACAAAGGATGCTTTTGGAGGCTGTCAGTGTGTGTTAAGTGGCAAGATACTGGTGGAAAAAAAAACGCAGGGTAGCGTATTTGATTTTTTGCTTGGAGTTTTTTGTTTGCATTTTATGACATTTTCATCCACTGGTGGTGAGAACATTTTTCATTCTTTAGTTTGACATTTTCACCCAACAGCTGGCAAGAAAGCAGCTTTGAAAAGTGGAGCAAAATCCAACGCAAACAAATAGGAGGCCATACCCACCGCAGCGGATCCATGGCAGTCGGCATTCAGGAACGGTGCCTTTCGGCACGTCACAAGCCCCTGCGAGCAGTTTCTCATTCATGCTGCTTTTCTCCTGTATCAGCAGAGGCGGACTCTTTATTCTTTTTGCAAGCCATGCTCTGTTTTTCTTACCCCAGTATGAATTGCCCTCTGTTTCTTGTTCGTTGTATCTGGCACGCATCCTTCCCCAACACACACTGCACTCCCAGAAGCCCACCTTGTGTGGCCTGTTTCTCTTTGGATGTAACACACAGGCCATGTCAGAGGGTGTTTCGACAGAACAGCAAGTGTGTATTTTTCTCTTCTCTGACAGTCGCAAGAATACAGGCTCCTGTTCTGTTTACCCAGGGAGTTTTAATTAAGCGATAACTGTCACTGCGGGATGTAAATGCCAGGAGCAGGGCTCTCAGGACGGCGGGGGCGGGGTCGTCCTGTGCTCTTTTCAGCAAACGGGAGTCAAAAACCACATGGAAGAGAGCTGTGCTTTGGGTGATGGGGTTGCCAGTTAAACTGAAAGTGATCTCCTGTCCTTTATGGATACCACAATGCACTGGATTTGCCTTACCACCTGGCATTATTTATTGCTTGTTCATTTAGCTGACAATTTTTTTACAATGTCATCGGACTTACAACCATTTTACTCATTTATAAGACAGGGTAATTGTTTTGCTCAAGCATACTATAACAGGAAATGGGATTTAAACCAGGAACCTCTGTTTCCAAAGGCAGTAGCTTAAACCACTGTGGCTTGCACCAATGCCATTAGGGAGTGTTGGCAAGTGTTGGTTTACACTGATTTACCCATTTACGTTCAACAGTTTTTGTTTTCAAGTTCAAATTTTCACAGGATGTTTTTGCATGCGTTCGTCCATTCCTGATTTCTTCTAGTCTTACGCTGCAAACATTGGTTCACGTCTTCCATTTAGAAGAAATCACCATCTTTAAAGTTCTTTGGAGTGTTACTGTGGTGCAATGGGTTCAGCTAGGCTCTGGGTTCAGACTTGCGTTCGAATGAAGTTCATTCTGTATGGGGTTTGCATGTTTTGTCTGTGTCAGTCTCGGTTTCCCTCAGGTGTGCCATGCTTCTCCTGTTCCTATTCCTCCAAGACAAACTGTGGATCAGAACAATCCTGTACTGGACAAGCAGTTATTGATAATGAATGAGTAAATACATGAACATCTTCTAAAACAGAACTAACCCACTTTGGGCGACCCGTTAGTATTTCTGTGAATCATGTGAGTTCACATGTGCGGATATCTCACAGCATTCAATTTGACCTGCTTCCACTGAGGTCCTCCTGACTGCACAGAATGCGGTAGAGAAAGCAGGGTAAGAGGTCAGCTCAGGGTCACATGGTTAGGGTTTGGAGATGAAGACAGTCTCCAGGAGCAGTAAGAGGTCTCATCGTACCATGTCTTCAGACTGCACCGCAAGAAGAAGATGTCGCACCAACTATATACTCCTTCCCCCTTTCTTCCCACATTCTACGCACACTCTTAGCGGTTATTAATTACCCCGTGCTTCTGCACCACCCCTTGCCAGTCTCCATTCACCCCCGCGGTGCCCAGGCATACAGCAAAGGGTAATGTAACAGTTGGAAGGCAATTTATAGCATCTCTCTACCTATGAGCCTTCCCAGCGTGCCTTGTGGAGAGGGGGCCATATCAGGCTCTCTGCTGTCAAAATAAGCGCACTATAGAGGGTAATAACATGGAGTTAGAAATAATCTGAGAAGATTTAGATTGACTTTCATTTACTCCTTTTTTGTTGGTGCTTTCTGGTTCTCCCTGTGAAAGTGTCAAATTTTATCCTGCCTACTGCGTTCTCTTCCATTTCTTTTAATTAAAAGAGAATGGTTTCAGAAACTGCTGAAATGATGGATGACATGTTATACCATCTACAGTCCTCAAGTGATGAAGAGATGTCACGTTTTATAGGCTATGGATGTATTTAAGGTATAATGATAGTTGCTGGGTTTTTAACAGCTGTGTTTATTTAAATCATCTGTTTCCTTTATCCTGGTGCAGTTTAATATTCATATCAAAGTTTTTCAGGTTTTCTGTTTTTAATCTCTCCTACAATGGCACCTGTACAGGCCATTGAAGGGCTTAGTATCTGTGCCAAGGAAAATCTCTCTCTCACACACACACACACACACACACACACACACACACACACACAGAGTCTAAAACCACTTGCACCAAGCAGGGTCACGGCGAGCCGGAGCCTAACCCGACAGCGCAGGGCACAAGGCTGGAGGGAGACGGGACGCACCTAGGATGGGATGCCGGTCCATCACAAGGCACCCCAAGCAGGACTTGAACCCCAGACCTACCAGAGAGCAGGTCCCAGCCAAACCTACTGCACCACCACACCCCCTGCACCAAGGAAAATGAACTGCTCAAATGCTCATTGTTAAACTTTCTTCGTTGAATCTCGATGAGCTTCCCCTCCTTTTCTTGAGTGTTTTACTGCCGGTTATGCCTTGCAAATAATTGGAATTTCTCTTTTTTTCCTCCGTTATCTGATATGAGCAGGATATTAAAGTACTTATGTCTCCTTGGGGATTAAATACAGTGACACAAAACGGGGACACTTTTGGCAGTGACTTTATGAACTAATTATTGGGGTGTGTGGTGGAGAACTCAGCTGGGACTCCTGTGTAGGTCAGCATTGTGAATCCAAATAGAACATAGCCTGCAGTGTGCTTTTATTTTCACTTTGACTGCTAAATGTATACATTATACTGCTTCAACTTCTTTACATTAAGTTGCATAATGAAAATAACACAGAATAACACAGGCGCGGTACTTATTGGTGTGGACTCATAGTGTGGCTTTCATCGCATGTCACATGTTGTACCTGCTCTCCCATACAGTTTTACTTGCCCCTGTACCTTACTGTAAGCAAGCACAACTGTACGCTCCTTTGGATAAATGAGTTGGATCTGAACACCGTTACCTACAGGGCCTGATCAGTCCCTACCTTTCAGCAAGAGCACTGTGCTCCTCCACAGCTGGCCTCTTGGTGGTCCTTCTCACAAGGATCATAAATCAAAAGTTCATAGGATCTCAGTTTTGGCTTTAATGTGGTGGGATGAGCTCTGTCTGTGCCTCGGAGTTGCTGAATCCCTTCCAGCATTCAAGAGGGGTCTCAAAACACATCTCTCAGCCCCACTACTTTCCTGAAGCCCTGAAATTTCTGTATTTTCTATCTAGCTTTTTTCCCCGTTCATTAGTGTTTGAGAAACCTTAAGTGTAAATGCATTGCATGGCACAAACAGCATTCTGTACACCACGCCGTAAATGAGTTGCATCCACCATTGTGTTTAAATAAATGTGAACCACTGAAGTGGTTGGTGCTGTTTGTGGTTTGCGGCTCGCATATTTCAGTTCCTGAGCGAACGCTTCTGGTCGAGTGCTTTTTGGTCGCCGCCCACTGAAAGCTTTCCACTTCATCCAGCGCTGCGGGCTGATGGATTTCCGGCTTATAGGCAAAGTTTAGATGCTCCTTTCTCAGACATTCTTTTACGATCCTGGCTGAGAGATAAAGGCTCGAGAAAGAGAAAGATCAGCAAACAGGCAAAACTGCAATAACACTCAGCGTCTGCCGCTCTTATCGCACACCGAACAACTTATTTCAGAGGACAGGTTGGATTCTGGGCTATGAATAGGACGGTGTGGCATCCAGACGCCGCACATGTGGAACGCATTAAGTGTGTGTGCTTTTCATATCGTGTCAAATTTGTTTGGAGGCCTCCACCATCAGGCTGTAATTATGAAGTCCTCCCCAGAGAGCCGCGTGATGAGCATAGTTCAGTGGTGATGATGGCGATGATGATGATGTGTGACTGTAAACACCAGAGAGGTGCTGATGATTCTCATATCCGTCCTTCTGCAGCACTAACACAAATGAAGCCTGGCTGTTATACATAGCAGTGATGTGTTGAACCGTTGCTGGAATGCATCGCAAGTAAACATCTATTTGTTTATTATTACACCTAGATCATGTTCATGTTTCAATTGTACTATGGCAGCTAAGGGGGCGCTGCAGCAATTTGGTCTTTAACTATTTAAATGGTTCACATGTGTTTATTTATTTTATTTTATTTATTAGACATGCGTACTCAAGTTTATTTATAATGTTAGGTTAACATACCCATTTGTACAGCTGGGTAGTGTTTACTGGAATAATTCAGGGTAAGCACCTCGATCAGAGATCCTGCAGCGGGAACAGGATTTGAACAAATAGCCATAAGATTGCATGGCAGCAGTCCCAGAGATGACAGTGTTTGCTGCTCCTAATCTAATTGTGTTATATATTCATGTTGAAATATTAAGCTAAATGTGAGATTCACTAACTGTAAACAAACTGGAAGTTTTTTGACTTAACATCTTCTGTCGTGTGTACGTTCACTGTGCGTTGTGTTGTGATAGCTGATAATATTCATCATAAGAACTTGTAATCTGTTTTTGACAAGGAGACAAATTTGCAGAATATAAAAAAAAAAATTGGGAAGGAATCGTTTGTTCAGGGTTGTATGTCGCTTTGGTCTGCTAAATTTAATAAATGTGAATGTAACAGATTTGTACCTTTTTTTGGGTCTGTTTGTTCAGGGGGAACCTCAGTAACACATTCAACAATATTTTTAACAATCTTAGAATTTTTTTTTTGTTTTTTCTTCTAATGACTTTTCACTTTGAATATTTATTTGCCTTCTTTCTTCCCCCCACAGTTCACAACGTTTTTTGCCATTATTTTAATACTGCCATAAATTCTTTAAGTTGCCATTAATTACCTTTGCTGTTTCTTTGGACTGTTTGCTTTTACTTTTCATTTTATTTCATTTATGGTTGTTTCCTTTTCTTTAGGTTCTCCCATGCCATCGTCTTTATCCAGTCCATCAGTCATTGAGCATTCACATTCCCAGCCTCCATCACCCAATCTCCATGACAACCAGAGGCAGTTGATAAATACTGACACTGCCCAGCCAGTTCATGAGTCAGATGATGAATACACTCCCAGCCCGTATTTACCAGTAGTGCACGATGGCCAAGTTTCTACTTGTGAGGGTAAGATATTGCTCACATTCCCTGGTTTGTTGCAGTAAATGCTTTTTACATTTCATCATTGTGTTTCCTTTAACTACATTTTTTTTCTTAGGTAAGAAACATAATAGTCATAACATTTTATTGGTTTAATGTTTTTCTTTTTAATTCTTCTGAAAGCAAAACAACAACCATTTAATTCACATTCATGAAAGCAATGAGATATGATTAGTTTATCTAGTGTGCAATTATGGCTTTTTATGATTTTGTGCAGTACATAGGGAATTGTGTTAAATAGTCACAGGATCATAACATAATGAAATATGTTTTTACAGACACATAACCTGCAATGAAAGCAATACCCACTCTTCAAGTTCTGTGACAAGATGTGAACTCTATTATTTTATAACAGAAAGGGGGTCGATTCAGTTATCCTCTCCCACTTTTGCACACATACATGCTCTTTGTTTTCTGTACACCTAAAACTCAGTCTTGCTCTCATGCCTTCTACCCCTCCTGGGCCACAGGCCGCCAACAGGGGTTCTTCAGGTATCCCTAAGAGCTGAGATGTCATGAAGTTTCCTTGTTGGCGTTTTTGTAGCTGGCAAGGTTTTTACAGTGTGGGGTAGCTAACCCCACGCCCAGCCCTCCTCCTTTCTCAGCCAGGCTTGAGATCGTCCATGGCAGAGTTCCATCACCCCACATTTACATTTTTTTATCTGATGCTTTTCTCCAAAGCAATTTCTAATACAAAGATACTTACGATTTACCCATTTATAAAGATTGGTCATTTTTACTCTACTAATTGAGGGATAAGTACCTTGCTCAAGAACACTACAGCAAGAGGGGAGCTTCAGACATGGAACCTTCTAACTGACATTAGAAGCTTTAACCACTACGTCACCTGCTCCAGAACTTAATGACCCTGCACACCTCTGATCTCTAGATATCCACAGTGCTTTGTTTTTAGGGACAAAGTGAGAAAAATTCCCTTTGCCAAGTCCCAGTGGCCTCTGAAAGACGCCACTATGAGCTGGGACATTCAGTGTGTAGAACCAGACTGAAGAATAGGTACAGCTGACTTTGATTGGGGATGAAATGCACAATCAAAAACGTTTGCTTAATGCAAAGGATGGTGCCGTCCTTGAAACGGTCTTTGACATGCAAATGAGATGTATTTTATCTGTACACAGCTATTAGCGTATTCATATTGAATATCAATAGTCATTAATTGACTGTATGACAGTTTTCATTAGCCCTTCGTTCAATGCTTTAAAGAACAGCCTGGCTGACATTTGTCATTTACTTACGATGAGAAAATTAAATATCTTTGGCATTGCTTTTCATGTCTAGCCCGTCGATTTCTTCGGTTTGAAACCACCTTTAATTGTGCACCAATTATGAGATTATCATCTACATTTCACTAGTCGTTAACGCTGAGAGAAATGTAATAAGCACATGCTTTTATGAGGGTGGGGTGGGGGGGGGGGGGGGACTGCTGTCGCGTTCCATTACAACACAAACATTTCAAGGTTCAGTTACAACGCAAACATTTCCGGCCGTCCCAAGATGACATCAGAGTCCCGCTGGGCCACACGGCAGATGTGCGCCAACAGCCGTAAACCGATCGGCCATAAATCTGATTGCAAAAACCAGAGCGTTTTTCAGGGATTTGTTCTACAGGTGCTGCACTGAAGTTTCAGGAGCCGTGTACGATATCCAGTCTCCCCGACGGGGCCCGGATTTAGTGGTTATTTATATAAGCAAATGAAACAGTGTGTTTTTAATATGACACAAATGACTAAAAGATGCAAATGCTTTGTCAAATTATGGCTTACAAGTCATTAATCTTTTTGGCAGAACTCATGCTAGAACTCATGCAAAGGAAAAAGGAATTCTAAATACGTTGCAGAAGTCTTCTCATTTCTGCCAAGTATGCATAGCCAATTCTCAGGCCACTGGGTGGTGCAGTGGCTAGAGCTGTCACCTAACATTCAGAGAACCTGGGAGTGAATCCCCTCCAATGCTGTAGTAACCCTGATCGAGGTACTTGCTTCTAGATTTATACAGTAAAAGTTACCCTGGAGTATAAATGGGCAAATCAGTGTCAGAAGCCTAACATGGTTACTAAGTGAGTATGTAATACATGTTGTGTATTTAATGTAATGAACTGTGCTGTCTAGTGTTTAGAATTGTTTTGATTAATTTCAGTTCAGCAACACTGTCATCTATAATGAGACCATGGAGGCGTCAGGGAGTTTACCTCTATAGATCCTAAACATCCGAATCTGATAATCTGGTGGTGACTGTTGCTGATTCCCACAAATGTCTCGGTCTGAGATCATGGCAGAAAACCTCAATCCTTCAGAAAAATGTGACTGACCTCTGAGACTGATCTGGTCGAGATCCAGGCTGCATCTGTGCATGTCAGAATCCAGCCATTCTGCGCCACGAGAGGTATCTTGTCAAAGCACTAGACGTGAGTCTGCTGGCATATCCTTCCCACACATCTATTTGGAGTGCTTTTCACTTTGCTTCACCAAAGTGGATACTCTTAACATATATTAATTTATCTGACACTCTTCTCCAAAGTAACATGCAGTGTTAAGCTACTTACACTAATTTATACATTATTCCAGTTGGGTAATTTTTACTGTGTCAATTCAGAGTAAGTGCATTGATCAAGGGTCCTACTGCAGGAGGTGACATTTAAATCTTGGTCCTTTGATTGCAGTTTAACAGCTCTAATCACTATGCCCCCTGCTGTTTTCACACTTTACATTTTTTACACTTTTTTCACTCTTCTCTTGACATGTATACTACTGTCAATTACCCTATTAGGGGCTCAGCCGGGTACTGACCCTATTGTACGGGAGACCCCAGATTGGCACGTCGGCCCACCGCCCTCTATCCTCGCTGAGGATTACTACTGTCAGAAGCAGTGGGCATGAAAGCAGCAATTTTACAGCACAAAAGTTCCAATAACATTTACTGTGGCCGGCTGAGATTGAAACACACACGGGCGCTCCTCGGTTTCGGTTGCTTAAGCACCAGCCTCTCTGGCAGTCGTCCAGCTCCCGCTATTTTTTTCTCCTAGAAATCCGGTTATTCTGAGGAGGGGAAAAAAAAACAATGTTTTTTTTAAACAACATGTAAAGTTCTTATGCCATGGCGTAGACTGAGCATCGGAGTTCTGCTCTTGCTCCCGACACCTTAAAATAGGTGTCGCAGCAGCTAGAGCTGTGATCTTTCAGTCAAAAGTCCCAGGTTCGATTGCCACCTCTTGCTGTAGGACCCTTGATCGAGGTAGTTACCCTGAATTAATACAGTAAGAACTAACCTGCTGTGTCACTGTAAGAAGCTTAAGAACTCACTCTGCAGAAAAGTGTCAGATTAAGGATACTAAATTTCATGCCAAAAATGCTAAAATATTATCATATTTTTTCTTCAAAATGATCGTTATGCTGTTAAAGCACAGGTAGATTGCTAATCATGGTTTTAAGAGGTCCATAAATCAAGATGATCAGGAATTACATCGGATAAAGGTATTAGAATGAAAATGTTGTTTTTCTTTCATCTAAAATGGATTTTCCAGATAATGTTGCATTATGGGTAATACTTTTTCTTTCGTTTCATGTGATGTTTCTGTGTTGAGCTACTTCTGTGCAATAGTGCGTTTCTCTCCCAGTTGTATATTTTTGGTTTAGTTTTTCACAGCATGATTTTGTGTCATTACGGTATTTATTTTTTTAGCAATCAGCTTAATTCGTAGTGTGCATGTTGAACTTTAAATGTTTGTACAGCCGAACGAATTTAGGGACACAGTTCAGGTTAAGTGCCTGGCTCACTCAAGGGTACAACAGCATTTACATTTATTCATTTAGCAGATGCTTTTCTCCAAAGTGACGTACATCTTAGAGAAAAATACAAAGAGTACATTACACCGATAGAAGGAGAGATTTGGATGCAAACACATCATTCTTGAGTACAGTCAATTTGTCACATTCCACCATATGAGCCAGCATGCATCACATGAGTAGCTACATATAGGCTATTCCATTATTAAACAAATCATTTTAAAATTACTAAAAACATAAACGTGCGTGTTTATTGAGCACGTATGAGTTCAGGGGAGAAGTTAGTCCAAAAGAAGTAAGGTTTGAGACCCATCGTAAATGTTGAGCAAGATTCAGCAGTTCTGAGTGAGAGTGGGACAGCATTCCACCACATTAGAGCCTGCATTTACAGGATCCAATCCAGTGAGCCTGTAGCGATGGGTTCAGTAGGTGCCTGGATCAGGCAGCTGAAGATCAGTGTCTATTTAATCTTTAAGTGTTTTCTGCAGTGCTGGAGAGCAGAATACGAAAAGCTTTAGGTTCGTGAATAATGGATTGCCATTTCACACTCTGTCGTTGTTTTGAACCGGCTTCACTCTTTTACAAAGTGGAACGGTTTGATGCATTGATTACGTTAAAACCATACGTCAGCACAGTTGTCCCTGTGTCATAAAGACCTGTGGTCTTACTGTGCTTTTTCACGTTTCAGTGAAGATTTCAGACTCTTGATTAGAATGATTGGTTTGGAATTCTAAGAAGGGCGTGATTCATTTTTAAATTCATGCCTTTTTAAATATATGTAGAGATGGCTTGGGAGGGCATGGTAGCTCACTGGGTTAAGGTAGTGTTTCATAGCTCCTGATGCATGGGGTGGGTATGGGGTTTGAGTGTAGCTCAGAGTGTGTGCAGTTTCCATATTTCTCTCTCTGTTTGCACCCACCAGCCATGCGCAGAAGAAGACTTTGACAAGACACTTCCATTCCTCCCTTGCCTTAGAAACCACGGGAGTGGCTGCTATGAGTCACACTTGACTCAATGCTGCTTCCCTCCATACTTTGTGTCTATATTGCAGCAGGCAGCATCATAGGACCAGACAGGACAAAAAAAGAATGCATAAGCAGCATTCATTACAATTGATTTATTTGAACACCAGCACCAGAAAAATAATGCTCTTAACCCAAGGACCCCAGTTTCACTGGAACCTGCACCTACAGCCAGCCTTGCCAGCACCCTTAGGCTCTCCCCAACACAGTCACCCCATCATTTCCCTTAGAAGTGCCCCCAGTGGTTGCACACCCACATTTCACATTATTCCCCATAATGCAACTATTTATATTTAGGACTTTCCCTCCTAAAACAGTAACAGGGGGTCGTTACAGTATATTTGATGTTGAACCTTATGTAGTGGTGTTAGTTCTTGCTAAAACTTGTCACTGCAGCTATCTATTAAAAGGCCTCATTCCCCTGTCTCAAAACTACACCAGCTCCTCAACTTATGAGCACAATCAGAAGTAAATTCATAAATAATTTGTCAATCAATTTGTTTGTACCGCCCAATTCACTTTTATGATTAATTTAAGCAATAAGCAAAAGCTTAGTAATGTAGACAGCCTTCAGTTTATTTATGTGTTTGGATCTGTAAAAGTCTTGGATACAGCTATAATATATTGCATTCATGTATTTGTTTACATTTATTTGTTTGGGGGGGGGATGCAGTGGGTTGGACCTCAGTCCTGCTCTCCGGTGGGTTTGGGGTTCAAGTCCCGCTTGGGGTGCCTTGCGACGGACTAGCGTCCCGTCCTGGGTGTGTCCCCTTCCCCCTCCGGCCTTACACCCTGTGTTGCCGGGTTGGGCTCCGGTTCCCCGCGACCCCGTATGGGACAAGCGGTTCAGAAAGTGTGTGTGTGTATGTATGTATGTATATATATGTATTTGTTTAGAGGAGAGCACGGTGGTGCAGCAGGCTTGGCTGGGTCCTGCTCTCTGGTGGGTTGGGGTTCGAGTCATGCTTGGGGTGCCTTTCAACGGACTGGTGTCCCGTCCTGAGTGTGTCCCCTCCGGCCTTGCGCCCTGTGCTGCCGGATTAGGCTCCGGCTCACTGCGACTCCTCTTGGGACAAGCGGCTTCAGTCTGTGTGTGCATGTATTTGTTTAGCAGATGCTTTTCTCCAAAACAACATACAACTCAAGAGTAAATGAAGCGCTTTGCACGACATATTAATAGCTTTAAACATGACACATGACTGTCAAAGCACTCAGTTTCTTATTCCGCCATTTTCTGCCAGCTCACATTGCTGTCTGTAGAATTGAATAATTGCCTATAGAATTGATGACAAATATAAAAGTGATTGTGAGACCTTTCAACTAATTTTTTAATTTATTCCATAAATATGCACAAAGCACAGAAATATTACAGAATTTCTCGGGGAAGAAAATTAAATTTAAAATAAATAAAGACAAAATTATTTGTATCTCTGAAAATTCATAAGTTGATTGTTCCCAACACGAGGAGCCATTATGTAAAATAATTGGGCAGAAAGCCTTCAGTGTGTGTCAGAGACAGGTGTGTTCAACTGTGTCCTTTACACTTCAGCTAAAGGTCCCACTGAATTCTTCCGCCCGCTCTGCCCTTGTAGCGATCTCGATTTTAATGAGGGAGAGTGTGTGGCGAGCTCTCTAGCAGGGCTTCGTATTGGGCCACTGGCACACGCTCTGATTCTCGCTGTGTGAGGGCAAACATCACACGCAAACAGCCAGCGTGACGTGTCTTTTGCTGCCCCGTGTACTCGGCACCCTGACCCGCCTGCACCGTGACCGCAAACGTAACAAGTCCGGGAAAACTGGCTCTCAAGTAATGTGTTCACTCTTTCGGTCAGAGGTAGAACCTCATGAATAATATGAGCACCAGTAAATGTAAGATCTCAGATGCTTTGATGTTGACTAAAACAACTTGACAAATAAATGGACGGCAATAGTCTGTAGGTGGCACAGTGGTTAGAGCTGCTACCTTACAGTCAAAGCTACCAGGACTGAATCCAAGTCTCTGCTGTATTACTACTCTGCAGTTTCCATGCCACTATCTTAATGTTTTTAGTCTAATAGCTATTGTTTGTTTCCCAGCAGGTGGTGTAATAGTTAGAACTGTTACTCAATAGGAAGCTGGGATCAGTCTTCATAGAACATAGGCACTATGCTCTTAGGGGCGCTCTGTCATGTTACTAACAAATGTTTGATGCTATACGATCTTCATCTGACTGCAAGATTTTGGATGGATGGATGGATGGATGGATGGATGGATTAGATCTTTATTGATACAGGAGGAAATTAAGGCCTTTTTCCTCACTTGTAGTCATTGTTCGTAGGGTAATGTACATTTACATTACATTGACATTTATTCATTTAACGGACGCTTTTGTCCAAAGCGACGTACACCTCAGCAAAAGTACAGTTTATGCATTACATTGAGAGAAGGAGACATAGCTTCAGGCATGAAAGTCTCAAGCAAACCTAGTTTGTTCCCTACCACTTGCTGCACCGAGGTTCATCGTTCGAGTGGGTTTATAAGACACAGGATTGACAAATCCCGATACCCTCCCACCAACTGTAATGTAGAGGTTAATACAGGAGATTTAGGCAGAAAACAGCCATCTCCTAACTTTTCCGCCACGGTACAGAAACCTTTGTAGTATATCAATAACTAGACGGCATTGCTTAACTGTAAATCACTTTGCCTCAATCCTTGGGTTTAACATCATAATTAAGCACAATGGCAGCAAGGGGTTTCCTCCAGGTGCTCCAGTTTCCTCCCCACAGTCCAAAGACATGCTGTTCAGGTTCCCCCATAGCGTGTGAGTGACAGAGAGATTGTGTTCCACTGATATATGGATGAGTGACCCCTTGTAAGTAGTGTATCTAGCAGTGTAAGTCACCACGGTGAATAGGGTGTGTGGGCTGATAACACTACATGGAGTTCATTGGAAGTTGCTTTGGAGAAAAGCATCTGCTAAATAAATAAATGTAAATGTAAGGATATGATGGTGATTAGAGCAATGGAAGATATGGATTATGTAAATCATATTCTAGGTTCATCTGAGACGTGTTTAATGTCCAAAGTGTGTGTGGGGGTTGTCATTAAGTACGGAAATGGACCAGAGTGTGCAGAATTAATGTGAACATGTAAAGACTCCTCTGCATTAAGCAAATTAATTATTTAGTAGGAATTTTGTAAACCAGGAAATGTTCATACCAGCGTGATGTACGACATGTTATCACTTATATCTTTTGGTGGTATGTGAAACCTCTTCCTCTCTGCCTGGTGTACTGAATAGCATAATCACAGTATTATCTGCATTACATGACAGGTATGTGACATTATGGTATTAGCTTGTAGTTGTATGTTCAATCGATGTAAAATAATGAGTGTGTCGGTATTCAGGAAGCATTCCGCAGAAAGAATATGGACTGTTCAGCTAATAAATGTCATACCCTTGTGATATTTAGCTATTATAAATAGCAAAGTGCCCATATATTTGCGAAATATAGATCCCTTTTGAAAGGCAATGAATTCAGTTATAATTTTATGAGGTGTGGATTATACAGTACTGCCTTTTACTCCTAAAATGTGAATAATTTCCGTAATTATTCAAGGAGAAATAAAAAATATATAGTTGAGTGCCATACAAGATTTTGATTGATTGACTGGTGTTTTAAACTGTGAGGTCTTCATTCCGTGCACACGGAGCAGATAAATGAGTAATCAAATGAGTGTTGTTTGTTTGTTTGTTTGTCTCCCAAGCGTCACTCCTATCTGTCAGCTAATGAGGCATTTTCAGTCCCGCTAGTGTCTCTGACCAGCAGATAGTCCGCTTCTTCGAGCATGGAGACTGCATCTCCGTGCCTCGGTCCAACAAAAGAAGATTCCGTGTTTCTCTCAGTGACAGTTTTTAAGGGCCCCATCCGAACATCATGTCCCAGGCACCGAACCCATGGCCAGTTGTTGCTGGCGGGTTGTAACCGCCTGCTCTGTGGCCCTCTGGATGTAACCTCAGCTTTCCCCACTGACTTGAAAGCACCTACCGTATGGCAGCCTGATCCAGCAACACAGCCCTGCGACTTGCAGTCAGGAACAGCTGAGTGTAAACTGGATAAATGTGGGAAAAGCCCGGTAAAAGAGGGCTTTGCACTCTCTTTAGATCACGATCATGATGAGGCAGCAGGTGGTGTAGGGGTTAGAACTGCTAGCCTCTTTGCAAAAAGAGTTTATTCCTTTTTGAGTAAGGCAATACCAGCCAACGATACATATGTTTTATCCACACAATACCTGTTTAAAATCACTTTAATTGTTATGTTCACAAAGATGAAAGCTTTGTTTTTTGAGTAGTAAGGGGAGTATATTTTTTCATACCTAACATGATCAGTACACAGTGTCATATAGATGATTGTGTGTATGTGTGGTGCACGTGTGTGTGAATGAATGTGTAATTTTCTATATAATTTTGAATTTATTCATTTAGCTGTTACTTTTCTTCATTTGACACCAGTGCAGTGACCTCGGTCAGGTGTTTTCTGCTGTTTTTTTGTGCTGATCTCCTCAAGCGGTATGCAGCTCACTGTTTTCAGTGTGCAGTGTAGAGTTACTGTGAAAAATTCAATGCGGTGTGAAGAAAAGCTCTCATAAAATGTACATACAGCTGTGCACTTTGAAAGCTTTATTTCTACCATGTTTTTCATTTGCACAGTGACTTTGAGGCAGAGCAAGGTGGACCGCATCCATCTCGTGACTGATAAAACCAGCACCAAAGTGGAACGCGGCATTTTAGCGCCACGCTCCATTAATAACCTTTAGCCACTGTACTAGATTAATGACCTTTTCTAAAAATTCTGTCAGACCGGACTCGAGACCAGATGGAGAGCGTGTTACGAAAATTCAATTCTGCATCTTGACATATTATTGATAGCACGTCAGGCATTCATGGCTTAACAGTAACGAGGTTTTTTTTTTTTTTTCTTTTCTTTTCTCTCAATTTTCCTCTTGAATGTTAAGCATGCGTTCTTCAAGGTGTCGGATCAGTAGGAATTAATGCGGACCGCGTGATTGTCCTGTACAGTTACAGCGTGTTTCTTGGATGTCGTTGACACGGCACTGTGCAACGTGCCCTTCATGCTTTGGCATGTAATACAACATGCAGGACAGGTGGCACAGTGGTTAGTGCTACCTTCTTGCACGGGAAGTACCCAGCTTTGAGTTCCATCTCCTGCTGTAATACCCTTGAGCGAGTTACTTACGCTGAATTGAAATGGTAGAAATTATCCAGCTGTGTAAATAAGTTGCTTCGGAGAAAAGTATCAACTAAATGAATTAGTGTGTGTAAATAACAGTTAGCTGAATGTGTTTTCTTTTTTTCTTCTTCTTTTTTTCACAAACAGCTTCTTTTGTTTTAATTACTTTCAAGGACGTGGTTGTAATGTATGTTAAGTATGTGAGTATGAGCTCTGCTCTTAGCTTTGGGGTCCAGCAGTAGCTTGTTTTCTCAAGGGGGCTTAATTAGTGTCTTAGAATTAAAGAAAAATTAAAATTGTCCCTCGTGGTAATTTAGCTCCAGTGGAGAGACGGTATGTGTGTTTGTGTGTGGTTGTGTGGAGGCTCGATTGTGTCAACTTCATTTCATTGTTTCAGATTATTTTTTTTCTCTGTTCAATTGCCTTCTCAAAATGTGGTCTTCAGGCTTCCTTGCAGAAGAGCGCTCGTGTCGACAGGCATCGGTCCAAGCAGAGGTGCGGTTTACGGGACACCAGAGACAGTACCCTAATCTGTGCCGTCTCTTCCGCCCACACTTATTTATACATTTATTTATTTGTGGATCTGAGATTTCCATAGAAACTAATCAGCTAAAAACATGTCCACAGAGCCACAGCGCCACAGCGCAAGGGAGCCCATATCTGCTTCGGTTGCAGTGCCCCGGTGAGCTCTTGTGTCCATAACGTGGACGAAAGGGTTTCAGCAACTGGCGGAACAATCGTGTGGCTTAGCTGACTTTACAGTCTTTGAGTGAAAGGAGGGATTTGGGCGGAAAGCGGCTGGGTGCAGTGGCCCTTCTGTGAAAGTTTAATGTCATCCTGTAGGTTGCTTTCACTGTTAGAATACCGGAGTGCCATTTTCAGCTGTGAACAGCACTTTTCCTCAAACCTTCAGGCCTGTGTTTAGACCTACTTACAGTGTAATCACAGTAAACTGGCTGAAAGAAACCTCAGGTATAAATACCAGACACACGTTGCTTAAAATATTGATTTTTTTAACTTAAAATTCTCTCCAGCAGCACTTAGACCATTGCACCCATTTAGAAAGCGGGGTAAGTTTAACTGTGTCAGTTCTGGGTGAATGCCATACACAAGGGTACGACAGGAGGAGACGGGATTCAAACCTGGGTTTTTCAAATGACAGGCAGTAGCTCAAAACGCTACAGCAACTGCCACCAGCTGCAACAGTTCTAATTGCTCTTAACCTTGATCAATGAAGCTATACATATATATATGTGTGTATATATATATATAGATATATATAAAATAATCATTAAAGAAGTGCAATAAAGTCAACAGTCAAGAAGTGTGCAGCAAGAGTTGAGACTGAACCCTCACCTCCTGGGCTGTGTCTTTCAGACCACTTCTCTCTTGACTTCCTAACTTTTCCACAAACTTCCATCACACCATGTGAAGATCACCTTTGTCCCTCCAATCAATTATGTATGCACCTACCTGCGTAATGTGTGCTGACAAACAGTGTAGCACTGGACAAATGAACTGTGTTTTTTCAGCAATCGTGTGTCTGTACCTAACGCTTTTCATGTACTGTGAAATACCATTTTGACTACTCAGAGCTGAACATCGCTTTGGAGAAGCACATCTGTTAATGAATACATGTGAGTTATCAACTGCACGTAGGGTTGAGGCGAGTGCCAGGGAGGCCAATGAATTTCCAATACTCTACCTTATAGTACACTACTTTTTGGGTGCAGCATAACATATCGCATGCAAATTGTTGTGTAAAGTGAAACCAATGAAGAGTGGAGCAAAAAGCCTGATGAATCCCTTTCGGACATGTCCAGTGAGCAGAGAGAACAGGTGACTCAAATTCCGGCCTGGACGGCATTTGTAGAAACAGCCTAGTGATAAAACTGCACACGCGCTACAAGACCACACTCGATACACACGACTTGCGCCATTAAGAGCTAAACGAGAAAGGATGTAATTTCAGCTCTCCCATGCAATATTAATCAAGAGGCCACTAAAACACGGCGTTGATGGCAGGCGTGACAAGTTGACATTTGAAGAGTTGCGTGATGGAGCCATCCATCTCGCTCTGATTTCAAAGTAAACTCCATAAAATACGCAGCTGTTGCATCCGTCTCGGCATCTCGCCGCAGGTCTGACATGACAGTGAAATTGCGAGAGCGACAGCCTCTCCGAGACAGATTGTTGAACGCCCCCTCGCTGCATTATGGATGGCCACAGGCCCGGGTAGTCTGTTTTTATTAGGGGTGTCATATTTATTCAGCCTGTTAGTACATAAGTCAGTGTTAAGTGTGGTGTCGGGAGCGGGGATGAAGTACACTGGAGACGAATACACAAAAACCTGTACAACCCATCATGTTCGATATCAGTCTCACGGCCTGACGTGTGCATCCATAAAGCTATGGATATGAAGTCGTATTTTGGAATTTAATGTAAGTTGTCATTAGAGAAAAGCAATGCTGAAGGGCGTGCAATTTAATTCTGAGGGTGAAGTGCTTCAGCGTGAGCAAAGCCAATGAAAGGCAGCTTTGCCTTTTGTTTTGAGTCAGAGCGGCCTTCCTAAATCTGTGCTCATCTTTCTGTGTGACCCCTTATGGTAAAGCCCCCCCAGAAAAATTATAAATAATAATATGCCATTTTTTTTTTTTTGTCTACCCAAGCCAAACTCTTTTTTCTAATGTACAATTGCACCTTTTTTTTAAGATTAGTTTATTTTCCACAGGGGCATGAACATACCACTTTGTGACTGCGCACTTTTAGCATATTGATGTTTTTATCATTGAAAAGCAGAGTGCATCAGACTACAGAATCGAAATACTAAACAGTTTGGAGCACTTCTGCTAAGTCGGTGATCCGTGATTATGCCATTCGCATGGAGCCCCCGTCTTCGGCTCACGTTCCCCAGCGCAGAACTTGCTCAGACTCTGCATTACTCGTCGCTACGGAAACCGTGAAAATCAGACGAAAACCACCCCAGGTGAATACAGAAATCATTTTTATTTGTGAAGACCAATACCTATGGTGTGGTTCAGCAGTTATGTACTTCCACTTTTTATGCTTTGCTTCCACTTTTTGTAGGTGTGGATCTTATTATTGCAGTTATTTTTTGACTTGAAGAAGAGGCAATTCAGGAACTGGATGATGTGTATGTGGTGTAGTCCCTATACGTATTGTTCGTACTTTGGGGTTATTTCCCAGAGTGCTTTCTGAGCTCAGGGACCCATTAAGAAGCCGTAGGCCATATGTGAAAACACCCATTAAATGCACCCGGACACGTCAGATGAATAGTCAAACAGCTCGGAAGTGGAGGACCCCGTTTCGCCCTCGTCCGGCGCGTAGGTCGAGTCCGTCCCACAGACGGACATTTGACAGCTTATGTGCCCTCGGGTCCCGCTCGCCAAGAGCAGACAGCACCCCAGAGCTCCGCAAACTGTGTTTTACCTGCCGGGATGGGCATCTGATTGATTGTCCCTCTGAGACCAGGCAACCGCGTAGAATAAATCTAAATAATGAGCGCACACGCGCTTGGCCTCACTTAGGGAGACACTTGTGTGTACAGCCCACGTCTGCACAGCAAAGAGGGTATGGAGGTATGGGGAAAGGAGGGGTGCTGTCACAAGGACGATATGAACATTGGATAAGAAGGCAGCGCCACCAGCGTGGCAGATCTTGTCCTTTAAAAAATTATCTTGGCTTCAACATCCCCCCACCCCCCACACTTGATGTATTGCAGGGTGCTCACCTGTTTTTCTTATTTTGAAAAGGGCAGAGACAAATCACCTCCCTAACACACACTTTCTGTAGCTATTTCCCAGTGTTCACAAGGTACTCAATTTACAAACACAACTGTGGCCAGAAAGTTTGTCCGTAACTCTTTTTTTTTTTGTTTTTTTTTTTTGGGGGGGGGGGGGGGGGGTAAATCCAGGCACTATATGACTTTCATAAAAGCTTAATAGTACAGACGTCCCTTGATTTATTCATGGGTTGCATTCTGCAAAGGCCTCAGATAAAGTTAGAATTATTGACTCTTGTGCTTGTGTTACAGATCGTCTCTGGCACTTCTCATCATTTCCCATCATGTACCTTTGAAAGCAAAAGCATAAGCGGCTGTAAATGAAGCCACTTCATGCTTTGAAACAGTCCAGATTCCTATTGATCTTCCGATCTGGCTGCGTGTCCCCACATGGCTGAATGGATGAGCGGTTCCTGACAATAGACACGTGGAGGATGGGCGTTTGGAGAAGCTGCAGATGGTCACAGGGAGATTAGGGAGCTCTTAAGTACTATGCAACAGGCCTGACTGTGCAACACTTTTACTAACAGTACAATCAAATTTATATACTGTATATAAATTTGACTGTATGGGCACGGTGGCACAGCGGGTTTGGCCAGAGACTGCTCTCTGATGAGTCTGGGGTTCAAGTACTGCTTGGGGTGCCTTGTGATGGACTGGCGTCCCGTCCAGGGTGTGTCCCCTCCCCCTTCAGCCATGCACCCTGTGTTGCCAGGTTAGGCTCCGGCTCGCTGCAGCCCTGCTCAGGACATGCGGTTTCAGGCAGTGTGTGTGTGTGTATGTATACATGTTGTATATGTAAGCTGCATTTATAGCTTAGTGAAAGGCAGTTACTCAATAGTGAAGAGCAACACCTTAGCGTACCTTTTTTCGGATATGGAGTTATGACTGACATCCATTCATTTATCGGATGCTTTTCACCCAAGTGACTTTTAATGTTAAGCTGCTTTCAAGAGTTATCCATTGATACAACAAGGTAATTTTAACAGTATCAGTTCAAGGTAAGCACTTTGATTAAAGGCACTACAGCAGGAGGTGGGATGTAAACCTGCGTCCTTCCAGGTGCAAGGCAGCAGCTCTAAACAGTACACCACATGCTGCCCACAAGGCAGAGACGTACAATACAAATTGCAGTGTCGTATTTCACTGCAAAGCCCTTGCTGGGCAATGTATGCAGCACAGGAAGAGCGCTGTATGTATGCCACTCGGCAGGAAAAATGGGGTCAGTTGTCACAATGACACAAGAAAGACAATTGAGCGCAGCGGCCGAGTGAAAAGAGTGTGTACGGATTGTTTTCTAAATTGAAATGGACAGCCAGCTGATGACTAATTCAAGAAACTCCTTGTTACCGTGTAACCTCAGTTTATATGATTAAACCCATCAGTTCAGAAGCACTCCTGTGTTCATCATACTGAAGTAAAAGACTTATCCATGCATTCACCATTTTGCCCCAAAAAAAGAGAAGATTTAAGCGATAATGATAGGGAGTCGTTCTAGGAGGTAATTACACAGATATGTGTGAAATTGAAAAACCTGTTCTTTCTGTGGCCCAGTGGCTGATAAGGTCATTAGTTATATGATTCTTCTTGTGCCGTAATTAGATGTGAAACGTTCTGTTAAGGGCCATAAAGAAACATCTGTTTCACCAAATTACCTTCTGGTAAAGAAGGCAAAGCATTCATTCTGTGGATGTTACTTAATATAGTGTTCGCTGCATCTGCTCTGTAAAGCGAGATTGAAGCATTGTCTAATTTTAAAGTTTTACCATGAAAGGAAATGGCAGAGTCGTTATGTTTTCAATAGATGTAGCTAGTGTCTTTCCTGCACCTTGGGGTGGGGCAATTAAATAGACTTGTAGTTTCAACAAAGTGTTGGGGTGTAATAATATTAATGTGCATCCAAGAAGGTTTACTCCATAGGAGGGCTTAAAAACTCAAAGGAAAAGGCTTTGCTGGGGTCCTCATGTTAAGGAGAAAAACATTTTTATGCTTTTATTGATTGCATAGATAATAAAACAGATTGAAAATGGCCGGATGCTGATGAATGCCGCAAAAGTTGTTTCAAGTTAATAAAAGTCATGTCCTCAGTGTTCCCTTCCTTACGCCCTGTGTTTCAGGATAAGTGGGATGACAGTTCATGAAAGTAGAGTGAAGTCTTACAAAAAAATTGAAATTTAAATTACTTTTTTTCTTTATTTCTTTTATCAGACCTGCCCCATGAATGTCAATTACCGGTTGTGACACAGTAGCCGAATTTATGAAGAAACTGAGTTACAAGCAAATAGTCGATCCAGACTGCGTTCATAAGTTGAGGACCTGCTATGCATATTTTTTGTGCTTTAAGACATCGCCTAATAATCTGCGTCCCCTTTCCTCTCTTCCTCCCAATGACAGAACTGCCATCCAATCAGCAAGGCCAATCCACCCTGCAGCCAGCTCCGCCCACCCACGCACAGCACACGTCCATCACCTCAGTCAACCGCAACTCCCTGACCAATCGCAGGAACCATAGTCCGGCCCCGCCGGCCGCCCTGCCCGCCGAGCTGCAAACCACACCCGAATCAGTCCAGCTGCAGGACAGCTGGGTCCTGGGCAGCAATGTGCCGCTGGAGAGCAGGTGAGTGTCACCATTTCCCTCCGAAAGAAGCACAACAGTGGGTGCAAGTGAATTACCCGTTTGGTCAAAGGTGTGAAAGAAAAACACCACAAAGATTTGTGCAGAACAGGAAGTAATTTTTTCAATTGTCACTTAATGAATAAATTACTTTCTTAAAGCATGAATATTAGAAAACTAGGATCGGTTCATAAAATGCCAAGGAATAAAGCCTAATGAGAACCGAGGATATGCTTTACAGGACAGTCGGGAAACCGTTTCGAGAAAAAAAGATCATACTATTCTTCATTTAGGAAGGGAGATCTCAAAACAATGGAAGGAAAATTTATAGGTTTACATTTATTCCTTTAAGAGAGATATCTCTATCAATATCCTTAAACAGTAGAAACAAAATGTATACATGTATTTATTTATTTATTTTTTAACCAAGTATTTTATCCAAATAACATACACTGAATAGTAGCCAGTGTTTATGTGGCATATTTTCTCAAAGGTGACTTGCAATCCTATATATATTACACTAAAATCTCTGCAGCCGTTCTCTCATTTATATAGCTGAACTGTGTTAAACACGGACACATATTCGCTTTGAAGACTTTAAAGTCACAAGTTTACTGAAAACACGTGTCTTTGGACTCTTGGAGGAATCCAGAGGACTCGGAGGAAACCTATGTGAATACAGGGAGAAAGTGCAAACTCTACTCAGATCTGGACTAAAACCCATGTCCAGATGCACAACCGAGGTGGTGTGCAGCACCAGCAGTACCTGGTGAGCCACTCAACAAAGTGTGGCTTGACCCGTTTCTGCTGTTTCTCCATTGTTAGACTTGGGAAAATCCACAAGCTCCTAAAATCATGATTTTTTTTCCAGCTGCTTTATTTACTTTAGCGACAGGAGCAGTCCAGCAGCTGAGAAACAGGGCTTTTTATCCAGAATCCTAGCTGTGATATTGACTGTCACAGCAGTATTGATATACATCACAATATGTAGGCTTAGAAAGACAACACACACTCGTTTCACCTATACACAACTCTTAAATCAACTGATAAGCATGGAAGAAAGGCAAAAGATGGTTTATCGAATTTTTCAATATTTCCTCGCCATGTTTCTTCGTATAAAATTCTTTCGAATGAAATGTGTTGCAACCTTCAGTAAAAAGTGAAAATGAGTAATGATGAAACTAGGATATGCGTAGCTGGTGGGTTCCAGCACAAAATCTCCTATATGGTATATTTACTATACTTAATGTTTTCCAACAAGGCCATAACCAATAGAAAGAATTCCCAACGAGATGCAATAATGACTAGCTATCAGGAGTGTGTGTAGAGCAGGATTTCAGTATATCTATTTCTGATAAAAAAGCTTCACACTGCATACAATGAATTATTCAATAAGGGCAAAGTGGAGTTCTTTTTTATTCATATTCACATCATTTACAAATAGCAGTTTCCAATTTGGCCAAAGTTGTACTGGCTGTTTATGGCCCAGACTTAACTTTTTATTGTAGTTTTGATGATAAGAAAGAATAAAATGATGGAAGATGAGATAGCATAGAATAAGGTAACACATTTGTTAGCCTAGAACATGTATACAACATTCAAGTAATGGAGTTAGTAAGTGACAAAATTTGAAGAGAGTGCAATAAATAATAATATTATTATTTGTCATAATATATACTGTTGTTACAATGAACTGTACTTCATCATCTCCATCAGCAGTTTTTTTACTCAGAAAATTCTAGCACTTCAACTTCATTTTTATTTTTAAAGATAATTAAATCATGAAATTGAAGCCAGCATTTTTTGAATAAGATATAACCAGCAATTAAGGAAAAATGTGTCTTATAAACTGTGAGAAGTTGAAATAAAATGCATCTGCTGTACCAGTTCTAGGACATAAAGGTCTTTTTATTTATTTTCTGTAAGTTATAATCAGTCAAAGCCATTACTATTTTCAATAATTTACATAGCCATTGGAGGTTCTAGATTCACTGTCCACTATTCATGCTACAGCATAACGTTCATCCTTTTTTTTCTTTTAATGCCATAATTTCCTTTCGTCCTTAACACTTTTTCAGCAGAAGTAAATGGTTTTGCTTGCTCCACTTGTGCATATTATTAATAAATTTTTTGTTCAGTCCTTCCATGACCCTCTAACTGAGAGCCACAACCTGTGATTAGGGCAAAGGGACACTTTGTCTCTCTCCTGTAGCTCCCAACATATTGAGTGCATTGCAGAGATTTGAAGTTTAGCTCTTTCCATTTGCTGCACTTCTGCTTTTTTTAACACTTTCTCGCATGTTTACAGATCAGCTTTCTACACAGACCATTCAATATCAATATTATAAATGAAACAGTCATCGTACAGGTGCCTAAGAACACTTAAGTACTCTTTTTCCTTTTTCCTTGTGGAGTATTTGATACACTGAATCCTTATGTAATGAACATTCAAGTTAAAGACTGATGAGTTACACTTTAAAATTTGGAGTTTGGGAATAGTTTTTTTTCCCCACTCATTGAAATTAATTTTAATGTAGTTCAAAGTTAATAAAAATGTTAAAATAAAAAGCTATGTTTTTTGTTTTTAAATAGCATTTTAAAAGGGTCTCAGACTTCATGTCCTAAGATGTATTTAACTCCTGATCTCTTAACAGCTCCAAAAATCTTCATCACACCATCTGTCATGATCACGTTTTATTTCTGTGTATTTCCTTTCAGTTCTAGGCATAGGTATTTGTGAAATGTGCACCAGCAAAAATGGCGATATTTAACAAACTGACTGTGCTTTGACAGTCATGTGTCTCTATCTAAAACTCTTTTGCTGTTGACACACTGTTGTTTATATTGAGTTGTATATCACTTTGGAGAAAACCATCTTCAGAATGAATATGAACGTAATGTTTTATAGCCTTATCTGAGACTCTTAAAGAACCTAACCCGTAAATAACTCACAAATAAACTGGATGGGTGGGTTTAATTGATCATGACTTAGTGGTAAAAGGGATTTATGAACAGTTACAATGGAGGTACTAACAGACTTAGTTTCAGTTGGTTTTATAGTGCCAGTACATATTCTGTAAAACAGTAAATTATGTAAAAACAAAAAAAAAAGTTTCTAAAAATCAAATATTAAGCTTTATTGATAACTATATTCCTGTTTTCAACGGCACGAACAGATTCATATTATTATTATTATTATTATTATTATTATTATTGTTACTGACGGTCCCCAACTTACGATGGGGTTACGTTCTGATAAACCCATCGTAAGTCGAAAATGCATTTAATACACCTAACCTACCGAACACCATCGCTTTTTATCCTTTAAGATGGTCGAGACGTTGGTTGCGAAAGTCCCAAGTTCACGTTTGATGGCCGCTACGGGCTTGCAGCCTTCATGCTGGGCAGTTATCTTGAGTTTCTCCTCAAGAGTAATTGCCTTCCTCTTCTTCTTCTCACCAGTAGCGGGAGACACAGATGGACATTTTGTAGACATGATGGATGCACAGGGGGTATCCGAAAAAACGCTGGTAAAACAGAACACTGTAGAGTATCGGTTGTGTACACTAGCGACCACGTGACACACTGGCAGATGCGGATCACTTGCGCTGCCCAGCATCACGAGAGAGTATCGTACCACATATCACTTGCCCGGGAAAAAAAATCAAAATTCTAAGTACTGTCTCTACTGAATGCGTATCGTTATCACACCATCGTAAAGTCAAAAAATCGTAAGTCAGACCGTCGTAACTCAGGGACCATCTGTATTATTATTATTATGGTGATTACAAAAATTGTCATTATTGTTCCTGTTGTTGTTTGTAATAATACTGAACACATACTTTCCATCACTTTGTGATTACATGTTGTTGAATGCAGCATTGAGCTTTCTCTCCAGCTTCTCCATAGTCTCACTGTCCATCTAAAAGCTGAGAGACAGGAATAGGTCGACTGTGACTCTGACCTCTCACTCACCAGACCATCTACAGGAATCTCATCATTATCTGAGCAACAGCACAGCCACACAAGGGGATGGTCTAAATTCACGGCCTTGTGGGCAAGATACCACGTTGCCAGGTGCCTAGAAAGAGTGCTGCAGCATTTTGGGGGAATAGAGTGGTACTGGACTTGTGTGGTGGACACGAACAATTGTTGTTGGTCATTTCTTCTCCAATCTGTGGGATGAACAAAGGAGAGGGCAACGTCAGGCCAGCGGTCATTTATGGTCACAGCCATATACACACTCTCAGCGTATCACCGGTTGTGACTGCTGAAACCAGCAGAAAATGACAGGCGTCATTTTGGTTTAACCTATTTTTCTTCACATTTTTGAGTGAAGAAGTACAATGTCCGTCACATATTTCTAGAAAACTGAGCAAAAGGAATAAAATTACACACGGAGTTTAATTAATAAAATAATAATGCATAAAATGATTGATTAATTAGCATAACATAGCGAAGTATACCCTCAGTTGGAACTCATGTGGCTCACCTCTGGCATGCTTTGCGTTGTAGATTGTCAGAATAAAATCCTTCTTGCTACAAGAGGAGGCAGGGGCCCCGATTCACAGGGGCCACGGAGGCCCATAGAGGCTGGCCTCGCACTTAATGCTAATAATGCATTTAATCCAGCTGCTAATTATCATCTTACAAGGGGCTTTTTCAAATTTTGTTACTTACGCAGAGCCTCACCTGTGAGATAATCTGCTTAAATCCCTTGGCAAAGTGGGCGTCTCGAAGCCATTTAAAGCCCTTTCCTGTGGCCCCCTCTCTTGCCACGTGAACGGCAGAGTTTCGAACATGGCCGCACAACAGTGCCACAGAGTGACATTCGTGGCGGTGAATGGGGAGATGCGCGGATTAGCATAGTAATTTGCCGCTCTGCGTTACCCCACCTCTAATCAATTAGCACGGCTATCGGCTGCATTTGGCCTCAGAAGTTTACACTGTGACCACATTTGTTCTTCATGTCCAGGAAAAGTGTACAGCTGCCAGAAGCAGGTTTGTCCTAGGGGCGAGAGTTTGTACCGTCATTGACTCCAGCGCGAAATCCGGCCTCTGCAAGGGATTCATACATAATCTAACAGTAAACCTGCAAACTTTTTTTCACCTGAAATGCATTGTTTTCTTTATTCTGTGGAAGTCTTTTCCTTGTGCAGTTTGTACTGTTTATCATGGAGCTAGCTTTGCTGTGTAAATTTACATTGATTCCTTTAGCTGACGCTTTCTTCGAAGCAGCTTAATCAGTTCTTTCTATGCGCCCATCGTATGGCCTCCTTCCACATTATAAAGACAAGTAAGATGTCCAGTACTTTTCTATGCATATATTTGAGTGTGCATTCATTTGTCTGACACTCCTCCAAAGTAATTTACCTTGATTTACTCATCCATGCAGTTGGGTATTTTTTACCCTATGAATTTGGGGTAAGAACCTTGCTCAAGTGAATTACAGCACGGGATGTGATTTAAATCTGCTTCCTTCAAGTTAGTGGTTCCAACCACTATGTTCCTCGCTACCCTCCTGCTGCCATCCAATTTAGCATATCGTTCTTACTGAACCCACTGAACTCCCTTTCTGAGTTGCATTGTTGTAAGCAGAGCTGGAAAACCTGTTGGACCTTCTAAGACCACAGCTGACCAGGTCACATATACAGTCACACAATTACGTAATGCAATAAACTTTGTAACAGAACAGGCCCATATCGAAATCCAAATACTTCATAGTGCTGTCGTCTTTAATAACTAAATTATTCACATTTACATAAATGAAGACATGGAATGAAAAACTTATTAACGCTCCATGAAAGCTGGCCATTACAATGAGTTGTATAATACACATGACATATGATACCGAGGACGGATTCATTCTTGAGCTCTAAAATGAAGGCACTAGCAAAAAACAACTGGAGAATTCTGGAATCGACATAATAATGATAAAGATTGAACTTAAAATTTATACCTTTTTTCCCAAAAGTGCTTAACTTTTTCCTTGTGTGTGTTTGATTTATTTATGATACTGTATTTTGCAAAGGCCTTTTCACCACTACATTCTGTGTTCTGGTGTACCTGCCCTCCAGGTGTTCTTTCTCTTCGCATGTGTGGTCGTCATTAAAATGCATACTTAGAATATTTAAATGATTTCTGGAATTTTTAATGTGAACATATTGTGGTAGGAAAGAACAAGCTCAACTTCTCTCTCTCAGGTTACAGAAGCCTTTAATGCAATATGTGCGCACAGGTGAGCCTCCTGGGAGAGTCACACCGAGGCCGGCAAGCAGGCAGATGTTTATACGCACAGGGGCGACGTTGTTACTTCTACCCCAAGCTTGTCTGTAGATGTAGGTGCAAAAGACATCCTTTTATCACAACATACCAGTCACGTTTAGTCACGTATGCAGGTCCTCATTTTCAGACACTCTAACCCTATTCTAAGCACACATGCCCTTAACCGAAAACCGTTGCGATTTCTGGTCTCGCGCTAGGGCGTTTTCGTACAAGCACATGCTTCCTTATCTTTGAGGAACAGTCTCCATACAAACAACGGCTCAGAAACGTGTACAAAGTTCACATGATTACTGCACAGCAACCTAATGTTACAGAGCAGAATAAGTAAAACAGAATTTCATTCCACGATATGTAGAATATCTTTATGTATTTTTTTCTTTTTTTCTGTCTCTGTGTTGCTGTGTCCCAGTGCTGTTCTGTTAATCTGCACGTGTATACAGACAAGCCTCTGCTTACATAGATTTGACATACGTAAATCCGAATTTACGTAAAAAATTCCCGGCATACACATTATTTATGGATAGCTCTTACGCAAAACGTCTGAAGTGCGAGTCGGCATAACCACACAAGGCAGGAAACTGCATCTTCTCCGTTCTTGCGTCTTTTGAGCCGTGAACGCATCTCCTCTTGTTGGTGTAGTGCTTTTTTCACATATTTTCTGCCCATTTCATTATTCACAATGTCTGGTAGTAAACACTTGAAAGAAAACGAGAACTGTCTCGCGAACGTACAGCCATCGATTTGGAGATGAAATTGAAAATAATAAGGAAGTGTGAAGGTGGACAAAGATTATCGTCTATAGCACGGGAACAAGGTTTAGCCGTATCGACTGTGAATACTACAGTGAAGGTTGCTGCACGTATAAAGGAGCATGCGGTGATGCTGAATGGTGGAGGTGGAGGGGGACTCTGATATACGAAACTTTTGACTTACGTAAGGGCTTGAAGAACGGTTTATTTGCGTAAGCTGAGGTCTGTCTGAATATACATGCATGTATGCATACATACACATCGAAAAAGCACACTTGATTTACTTCACCGCTGAAGGTTATTGTCCAGTGACCCTAATAAGTTCAGATGTGAAAATCTTTTTTACACCAAGTGTAATGCAGGGGTTTTCATTTCATGGTGCAAGTCCAACAGGTTTTCCCTTATTCCTCAGAACAGAAGTTAAATGGGTGGTTCTGTGATAACAAGGAGTTGAATCTAGCAACTCACTGATAAAACCTCCTGCGGTGAGCTACATTCACTAACAATCTCGCACAGATACCCCCAGCAATCTAGTTTAGTTACATAACCTAATATTTCACATACCTAACTGGTGCTGCATTTGAAAGGCCCACGCGCTCGGTTTGAGGGGGTGTGTTAAAGGGCATTGTTGTGCTTTAGTGTGTTTAGTGTACATGTGATTGGGAAGCACACTTGCTTCCCCGCGGATCCTTCAGTCTTTTGATGCTGAGATCAGGCTGACCCAGATATCACCATCTTTCCATTTTCTTCATGTCGAGATCTGATTAATTCCTGCAGCCCAGCCCATCCAGGCAGCCTTCAGTAACGTGCTCATAGAATCAGTGTGTTCGCTTTAGTACCGATTCCTGTTATTGCACTTCAAGCAGTCATGTTGGCAAGGACACCAGTGGTCAATGTTTTATATGACGTTATAATTTATTTGTTTCGCAGACTTTTTTTGCCCATTGGCCTAACATTTAAGGCTCTGACTTAACACTTTATACAGCTGAGTGTTTTTTATCATATGACTATCTATCTATCTATCTATCTATCTATCTATCTATCTATCTATCTATCAGCAGTGTGAAAAGGAGTCAGAAAAGACATCACTATTTATTTGATTGACCGTTTCCCTGGTGCCAAGAGAAGAAAATGGTAGCAATGTATCTTAGCTGCTTTTAGTGAATATTAAAAAAAACATGAATTGGTAGTAACAACATCAATGTGCTTTAAATTCATTGCTTACAGTTAAAAAGATAATTAAAGAAAAATAAAGTTAGCTTGTTATGACTCATTGAATGCTACGGTATGGTAGATTTTTATAAAGAAACTTTTTATGAAAAAAGTCATGTGATAGGTCCAAAAAATGCTTCCCAAATGTAATCTGTTCTGTATTTATTCTTATACTTTGTAATAAAAGTCGAGGCTTGTTTCATTACGTCAGTTGAGTGGATTCCTACACATCATCAGAGCTCAACTCTGTTCATTTGGGTTTTTTTAATATTAACATTCTTTTGGAGGAGTAAGGCTTCTTATTTAGATTAGTAAGGATAACATATGTGGCAATCTAGATTTATTCATAAAGCCCATAAATACAATGTGTGTGTCCCAGAAGCATTACATAACATTGTCTCAGCACTTTAATAGTCCTGTTTGAACAGTATTTTTCCTATGTTCTAAAATTATACCATTTTAATGTGCAGTTTGAGAAAAGCCTGACTTTTTTTCTGCAAACATCCCAATACATTTTCATACTACTGCTAAAATTAAATACACTGTATGTGCAAAAACTGAAATAACGGTCTTCTATTTGTTTGTCTTTATATCTCGTCCCCACATGTAGAAAATTAGCAAAGCAAGCAGTTCTCGAAAATGGGCATGACAACCTAATAGAGATGGACGTATTCACTCCAGTGTGCCACGATGGTGACTTTGGGGATGGGTATGTTCTCCTGTGCATTCACATGATCCTGGCTGCGGATACCAACTCCATCACTGAGCAGACTCGAACCTCCTGACTGACCCAGAACGGGCAGTCGTTATAATGGACTAACAATGTGTCTGCTCTTGCTTGCCCCCTTTTCCCAGTCTCCAGAGACTGACATTCTTCCTGAGCCCTGTATCCCACGGAGAGGATTTTATCAGTTGGCAGTGCAACTACCATCTCCTTTAACTCACTGGACTGAGGATAATTGAATTATCAAATATTATTGGGCTGTGATAATTCCTGTGGACTGTCTTTGGACAAACACTGATAGCTGTGTTTTAGTGGCGGTGCATTTGTAGCATCGTTACTTCCTAAATCTGACTTAGAACTGCAGCAGTGATGTTGACTCCACCCCAAATGGGTCGTGACTTAAATGAGTTATTAAAATCAGTGCATCCTTCAGAAGGAAATCAGTCAGGTTTTAACAGATTTATTCAGTATATTTAAGCATAATAAATAACATCATAATCGGACATTATTGTGTCATACATTGAAGTGCTTTCAGCAATAACACTATATAAATTTTAAATATTGTTAACTCTTGTTTTGCATAATTATGCACTGACAGCACTGACAAAAATGGCGTTTCTTCCACGTGATGGTCATTAAATTTTCCATTTGAATCTTTAGTTTAAAAAAATAGATTTAATTCAAATATGAATAATTCTTTTCCTTGCAAAAAATTGATATTATTTATCTGTATTATATCTGTATATATTGGATACAGTGCTCAGTTGGGTTTGATATCTCAGCTATGATCAGTTTTGTTTGTTGCATTGTTCAGTGTTCTCGTGGTTCATTTTTAATGTTTACAACTAAATTCTGTTTTGGAGAATTGCTTAACTTTGCAAGATGTTTTTCTTTTCTTATTTTCTATGACTTTGTTTCCCAATCAAAGGAAGCCTTAGTTTGGAACATCAAAAGAAAATTAACTCGAAATGAGCTGACTCCACAAGTTCTTGCTCCTAAATGTATTCTTATGGGAATAACTCACATTTAAAGCAGGTCGGAGTCATAAAATTAAACTGTCTCCTCGTGTTTAAACCGGTAGAAAATGAAGCCCAATCAGTGGTGTTAGTAATTAGGTCTGCGTTCTTACGTTGTTTCGCTGCAAAGCATCGCACTGTTACTGACAATCAGTGTTGTGTCACAGCTGATGACGAACAATTATAGAATGGGCTCCAGTCCTCGCTAGAGTATTAGAGTGTTGCTGTATGACATCGAAGGCTGAGGGAAAGGTTTTTTCTTTTCTTCATTTAATTCATCAACTGAAAAGATTTTCTATGGGTGCAAAAGTTAATAAAGGCAAGTCAGTCATTGCATTTGATTAAATAGCTCACCTAGTCAATTACCCTGGTTCACTGGTCCATTAGTGAGTCAAAGTTCCTTCGGAGTACAATGGGGACATTATTTAGGGTTAGAGCTTTCTCTGATGTATTTTTATGACTCTTATCTGAAGAGAAGGTCCACTTTCACCCTCTGTGTGCTTCATGAATAGCCGGTCAGGAATGTCTGTTCTGTCTGTGTTCATTTGACTGCGCCGCTCAACCACCGTGTTTAGTCTTTTTTTTTTTTTGTTGTTAGTCTGTCATACCTTCGAGCCCTTTTTCTAAGCTGTTTTTTATTTATTTTGTATCTCCAGGCACTTCCTCTTTAAGACAGGCACAGGCACTACCCCTCTGTTCAGCACGGCCACCCCAGGCTACACCATGGCGACTGGGGCTGTCTACTCGCCTCCAACACGGCCCCTGCCCAGGAATACACTCTCCAGAAGTGCGTTTAAGTTCAAGAAGTCATCCAAGCACTGCTCCTGGAGGTGCACAGCCCTGACCGCCCTGGCCGTCTCCGTCCTATTGTCCATCCTGCTTTGCTACTGCATAGGTAACTATCGCCACCATGTCCTGCACCCACATTGGGTTAAATTGCCCAGTTCAGCATGGTTTGAGATGAGATGTGGAAGGTTGAGGACAGTGAGAATGGTGTACAAAGTGACGGATGGTTTACTGTAAAATCATCCACTTTTTACAAACACTAAGTGGCCACTTTATTAGGTACAAACAACTTGCTCCTCCGACATGTGGTTTCTTGCATGCATACATGCCTTTAAACATAAAACATGCACTGAAAGCACTGGAAAAAAGGACGTTTCTTCCAAGTGATGTTCATGACAAGGTCAGAAGAGACTTTTTTACTAAGCATTAGGTTGGATCTAAACATCTACTTAGCAGAACTTTGATAGGCAGAAACCCATGGATAAATAAAGAGTGAGAAAACGTCCTTTGGTCTGACAAATCTTGGTTTCTTTTCCAACATGCTGGTGATGGGTTTGGAATTCGGCATCAAAAGCATGAATCTATGGATCTGTCCTGTCTTGTGTTGAAGGTACACGTTGGTGGTGGTAGTGGTGTAATGGTGTTGGAATATTTTCTTGGCACACATTAAGCCCCCTAATACCAATTGAGGGAGAACATTCCTAGGCATAGCTGCAGAAAAGATGAATCTCTTCATGGCTGCAATGTAATTTTTTTCACATGGATACTTCCAGCAAAATGCACCATGTTACAAAGAATGTGTTAACTCAAGGTGGTTCCAGGAACATAAACTGAGTTCAGTTTACTCCAGTCGCCTGCACAGTCCCCAGACCTCGGCTCAGTCAGGTGCCCTTGATATGAGGTGGAACGGAAGGTTCACAGCATGAATGTGTGGTCAAAATATCTGCAGGAACTGCATGATGCTATCGAGTCAGTATGGATTATAAGGAATGATTCCAGCACCATACTGAACCCATGCTTCAAAGAATTCAAACTGTTCTGGGGGCAAATGGGGTATTTAACCCAGTACTAGGCAAGTGTATGCAATTAAATAGCATCTGAGGGTAAGCCATTGTAAGGTTTGCTTCAGAATATTCCTTTGCTTTTTAGAAACATTTAGGGTAAAGCTGCCTGTTTACTTTATGCCCCAGTGACTTGTGCCCGATGACTTGCGCTCAGTGTTTTGGCTGTACATTTCAATCTCAAGGTTTCACTCTGTGCTCATACATTAGTCAAGCAGTGAAACGTGAGTCAAACACTTCCCAAGGATACATTACCTCAGCCCAGGTTCAGGGCACTCTTTTGTCTTGGGTTTATCACCTACTTAATGGCTGTTGGCTGTGATTGTCCTCCTCACATCTCGAATCATATCAGAGAACAAGACTCTGTGACAGAAAAGTTGTGAGAATTTCCATGTATGGCTAAGCACTGGAGGTGTGCTGGAAGTCCTACAGAGAACAGGGCTGTCGGGGACTCATAATGAGTCATTCTTTGCTCTCAAAGCCAAAAAGACATCTTCGGTGATTCACTGATTCAGGGGCCAAATCAGTCTTCGAAGATAAGTGTTTTTTTTCTGCCTTCGGTAAAGGGTGTGACCATGAGTGTAAACCGCAAACTGGGTAAAATAACTGCTCTTGCTTTAACTTGCCAGCTGTTATTGACACAGATGTCCTTAAACACCTCCTGTTATATTATTTCGATCTGCGTGGCAAATGACCCTCTATTTTGAATGCCACATGCATTCAGGTGAAAATCCGCACTGGCGCGTGAATTAACATATTCAGTTTCTGATAAGGGTGGAGCCCTCAGCTACACTGTTCCAAGATTCTTTTAAATTACATTTAAATTTCATATTTAAGCCTTAGTAAACACGTGGTAGGGGGGCGTGGTGGCGCAGTGGGTTGGACCGGATCCTGCTCTCCGGTGGGTCTAGGGTTCAAGTCCTGCTTGGGGTGCCTTGTGACAGACTGGCATCCCGTCCTGGGTGTGTCCCCTCCCCCTCCAGCCTTACGCCCTGAGTGGCTGGGTTAGGCTCCGGCTCCCCACGACCCTGTATGGGACAAGCGGTTCGGAAAAAGTGTGTGTGTGTGTGTAAACACGTGGTAGTAATGTATGTTTTTTGTTCCTTTCACAATCTATTATAGCAGAGGGACAAATCATCACTCCTTTGTAAGTAGTGAGATGGGCTGTTTCTGTGTGTGTGTGTGTGTGTGCGTATTAGGAAGCGAGGACTGTTCTACCGCTTCACACTTGTATTTTTAACCAGTAACCAACAGTGCTTATGCACAAGGTGTGAAAACAGTTTTTTTTTTAATTTTTTTTTTTTTTAACGGTCTGTACTGGAAATGTGTTTCAGCTGAAGTGCTCTGCTGTCTGGGCACGAAGACATGATGCGTGCGCTAATGATTCTCTGAGCTGCTTACTCCCCATTAGCCACTAGCATGTGAGCACAGCAGGCTACACATGAAAAAAAACACTCATTTATGGAGGAACCATGGGTTTGTAATCACAGACATTGCACTGTAGGGGACAGTTTATTATTATGCATTGTTAGGATTACTGGCTTTTATTTTTTTTTCTTTTTGGTGTTATTTTGTCTGTGTGTCTTCAGTCCATGTTTGGTGCAGCATGTGTTTTGTGGACCTGATATCCACATGAAAAGGCCAGGAGTTTGTAGATAATTTTTCCAGGTGGAAGAAATGGGATGTTCCTTTCCTTGATGAAAAGAATAACCTGCGCCCTTCTTTCAATTAAGGTGGCCAGACTCACATTTCTGAATTTCACCTTTTTGTTTTTGGCTTTATTTTTCCAAATGGAAATGCCTGTCTCGGAAGGTGATATGAACAGTATCCAGGCCAATGTGACTTTCGCTGTCCCTTTCACAAAATCTTGCTAATTGGACCTCAGTGTCTTATCATTAATTTTCCTGAAAATGTCCGGTACTGGTAAACATTGTGCACACAAAGGTAGTCTTGAACTTTGAATATAACTGTAATACATCTCATTCTCTATATATATATATGCCTCTATTTATTGCATAGCAAATATATATATATATATATATATATATATATATATATATATATCAATGAAATTAATGGATTTTAAAAATTACAGTCAAAAGTTGCCTTGTAGTAAAATGTTATTTTTAGACAAAGTTAGTATGTTTGCTTTTGCTTAAGATATTCAGTTCCAGCTGACTGATTTGATCAATAAATTCATTTGATACTAGCTTTTGTGGTCGAAAAATGTAGCTGTTGCATCCAGACATTAGTACGACATGGACGCGTGTTGCTGTAACGTCCAAACACGACGAAAAGTATAATGACCCCATACGCGGAATGTATTTAGAAGTGCACAGTGCCAGCTGTAAAGCACAGAGTAATGGTGAAAGGATGAACACAGGACAAAATGACGCAGTGTATTTTCACAAAGGTGAAAAGTGAACCACAAGTCTGAGAGTGGAACAAGAATACAGAGGTGTGATGAAATACTGGACTGAAACACTGGACCTGGACTGGAGCACAAAAGGCAGGAGTAGATGGGCCATCACTCGGGACTGGAACATAAACACCTATGGAACAAGACTGGGGAAACGGGTGAATCACTAAGGTTCGCATGGAAATTGCAGTAAAATATTGATTTATAATCCACAACCGTCCCTCACTTACTTGTTCCTGTTGTATTTGACTCCTTAACAAATTGTGAACAGGTGCTGAGGTCTGGACTAATAGAACCAAGTGACACCTCCTCTGGTCACTAGGGATATTGTCCCTCCGGGTCATGACAGTAACCAAATACACACACACATCTTCTGAACCGCTTGTCCCACACGGGGTCGCGGGGAACCGGAGCCTACCCGGCAACACAGGGCATAAGGCCGGAGGGGGAGGGGACACACCCAGGACGAGACACCAGTCCATCGCAAGGCACCCCAAGCGGGACTTGAACCCCAGACCTACTGGAGAGCAGGACCTGGTCCAACCCACTGCGCCACCACGCCCCCTTAGTAACCAAATACTGATCTGCTTTTTAAGTTTTTTCTGAAGCAGGCTAACAGAGTATACTGCCTCCTCGACATCTTAGTGTTCCTCCTTTTGACCTATCAGTTTGCTAAAAGTGGATTTTAAAAGTCTAGAGTGAAAAATTTTAGTGTCTGCCAAAAATATCATATCTGACAAACTGGATGAGGTAAAGTCAGATTCTGCTCTGATAACATACATTGTGCCTTTATTGCTTGACCATCACATTCCTTTAGATGCTGCTGATGTACTGTTATACCTGAATAATCCGGAAATATCAGTCCTGCCAGTTGCACAGGTTATATCCTATTATAGTAAAATTTAAGGGTATAAAATTAATCTCTCTAAATCTCTGGTTGTAAAACTGAATATTCATCTTAATTAATTTGGTTCCCCCCATGTTCTCCCTAAAAAATGGCAAATTTTAGTTTGGAAATACCTTTTTGTTTTGACTTTTTGTGACTCCTCACCTGGTCACCTTCTAGACGGTAACTTTTCACCACTAATTAAGAAGATTAAAGGGGATCTGTCTTTGGGCCTCTTTACCTGTTTCAGTATTTGGGAGGATTTATGTTGCCTAGATGAATGTTTTTGCTCGTTTGCTATCCTTATTCCGAGAACTGCCCTATCATCTTTCAGATGATTTTTTTTTTAATTAGACACCTTGATCTAGGTTTATCTAGATTTATCTGGCACTGTGAAATACCCGGAATTAAACTTTGCAAACGTTGTCAACCGAAGGACAAAGGTGGGGCTTCTGTGTTTCTGTACTGTTTCCTACAATATATTCTGTTCTGCAATGTAAGGTTTTACTACTGGGCTCCATAAATGAAACAAATGACTAACTGGTTCCAGGCTAAACCAGATTCTCTTTGTGTAGGAATGGACTCTGTTTCGTGTTACCCAAGATTAAGACATCCGCCTTTCATTCAGAGGTTTCATAAGTTTCCACCTTTTTCCAAAAATTTTCTCATATTCAACACACTTCTTGTTTGGAGAGATATTAAAGGATACCTGGCAACCTTGAAAAGACTGTCATTATGGTGTCCCGTTGCCCTCAACCCAGATTTCCCCTCAACTATTCCTCAAATTGGGCTCCAGTAATAGCTGTCTAAAGGGGTCCTGGATATCTCATTTTTATTTGCAGATTAATCAGTGGCAAGTTTCAGCCTCCCAAGAAATAATTTAGACCTACTGAATGCGGACTTCTATAAATATCTACAACTATATCAATTTATTCCAGCCCTTGAAAGTATGGACAGTATTAACTGAAGCAGTGAAACAGCTCATTACACCAAACAACTCCAGGGTCATGATTTCTGTGTTATACACTGTTTTATCAAGTGCTGGTACTACCTCTTTCAATGCATTGACGGAGAGTAGAGAACAGGACCTTGACTTGTCTTCTCGTGATCATAAATGGTTGTCAGTATGTGCTAAAGTCTTCCCTGCACCTGCCTCAACATCCAGAAAGAAAACTTCAGCTTCATTTATAGAATTTGTCTCACTCCAGTGCACATTCACATGATGATCCCAGGGACATCTCAGCTGTGTTTTACATGCAAAGCCTCTCTGCACATTTTGACACATTTGTTCTGAGAATATGATATGGGATTCGCGCAATCTCTCAGAAAACCAATAACAAAAGTTTTGATTTGTCTGTCTATTTTGTTGTTAAATCATGAACCAATCATAAATGAGTTTTTTTTTATTTATTTTTGATGATTTTATGCTATGTAGGATAATTAGTATTACATAATTAGCAAGGAAATTATTATATCGTTATGGTTTGCACCAGAAGTTTCTCTGTAAATATGTGAATGACTGAAGTGTTTAAATTTCATCCACTTGAAAAACTGAAATTTGATTTGCAGGACAATTCTGATCAATTCTGCAATGTTTGGACACCCTTCTGAAAGTTATTAGAAAGTGCTGCATGGTCATACCTGTGATATATTGTAGGCTTTTGTCCTTGAGCCCTTGTTCTATTTGCGTCTAATAGAAACTGCGTTCTATTTGCAGTTTCTTGGTAGACCGTGTCTACTTCTAAGTTCTTCTGACCCTGAGCTGTTCATAAAGCAAATAACTTGAATGAATGAATGAATGAATGAATGAATGAATGAATGATCTGAGAAAGGAATGTTTGTAACTAGAACAAAAAAGAGCCAATGTACAAAGCATAGAAAGGTAAGGTGCTACTGAAAGCACTGCAGGGGTTGTGTATTTTATTCTTCGTGGAAGGGTGATATTCTCTGAGCTCTCTTTGTGTCATGCAGTGTGTTCCGTGCTCATGTCACTTCTCCGAGTTATTTGGTGCATTCAGTCTTGGGGGGAATTGGAAGCCAACTGAATTACTACTCGGGTTCACAGGCAGTTACGATCACTCCACCATCTGACTATCCGCTTGGTATAACATAGCTAATCTGAATAACTGCCGACCCAGCTGACAGCCTCGCCTTCATTTGCATTCGAGCAGGTCCACTTCCTGCACAATTCTTTCCCTTGTCCGTCACTCCATTTCATGACTTTTAAGAGCTCCCGTAGTGACAGACCTGCTCCATCTTCGCCTCCCAGCTAAGGCTGAGTTTGTCCATCGCTTCCTTGTCAGTCTACCAGTGTGGAGTTTTTCTGTCCTCCCCTGTTCCTTCCATTCCAGAGCAGCCGCCGAGCCTAGACTATTGGACATGATTACATAGAAAATATGCGGTACCGTAAACACACACACGTATACACCAGTGCACATTGAAAATTGTAAAGAGACTTGTAACGGTATAAAATATTTTCCTTCAGCTGAATTGTCTGCAGCTGCTGGTTTTTTTATGAACCTTTGAAACCAAAGCAAAACTTTTAACCAAAGGCCTATAAGAACGGTTTGGAGAAAAAACATAATTTGCCAGTTACTGTAAGTGAGACATGCTATATTTATTGCTTGACGCTACAGGAACAAACTTCATTCACAGTCGGATGAGTTGCAGGTATTTGCATTCTGTCTCTACAGGCAGCATTGTATTGCAGGTATGTTTTTGTTTGTTTACCCCAGTGCCCTCACTGTATAAGGCAGTAACCTTGGCAGTGTTTTGTGGCTACTTTCTTTCTTCCATCTTTTCTTTGACTGCATATTTATTTACATTTATTAATTTTTCTGACATTTTTTTTCACCAGAATACCTTAAAGTTTTAAGCTGCTGAAAGTAATTTACCCATTTAAACTGTTGGGCCATTTTTACCGTACAAGTTCAGTGTAGGCCCCTTGATCAAGGATACTAGAGCAGGAGATTTGATTTAAATCTGTGTCCTTTCAGTGGAAGACAGCAGCTCTAACCACTGCACCATCTGTTCAATTCATTATTAACTGTACAAATTCAGTATAATTACAGATATTTATTAATACATTTTCATTGCTGCACAGGTGAAGTTGGAGACGTTTTTGTTCAAATAACTAAGAACTAACAACTACACCCCCTCTGCTACCAATAAAAAAATAATTAATCATTTTAACTTAACAATTCTGAAAGTATGCCTTATAACTTACTACTTAAATAATTTGGACGACAACTTCAGAAACACTAAAGTCCTGTCATGAATTCAGAGGGGTAAAAGGTTTTTATTTCTTATTATTTTTTCTTTACACTCATTCTCCCTTTTTGATTTCTGTTACATTTTTCATTCCATGTGATTCTTTGGTATTGTCACCCTCAGTGTATTATTTGCTTTAGTCAGCTACTCGACTTTCACAGAAGCTTTTTCAAAAGATCCCCAAAAAGTCACAAGGGACGAGCACAAATGGAAGGAGTCCGCTGCAGCAGGACACCCTTTCCACAGTGTCTTTGAAGGAGACTTCTCACAAACATGGCTCTCACAATACCGCAACTTCACACAGGGATTAAACGTTTCCTAAGAACAACAAAGAATGTCTCCATTACTTATCTAAAGGGAAAAAAAAACATAAAACACCAGTAAGAAGCTTGTATTTTACATTTTTTCTCTTTTGATTGTAAAGATTAGCCTTTTCCACGTTTGCTTACCTGATTTCACCAGCACCTTCTGTTACATTACATCAGGGGCTCTTAACCTTTTCTAGAGTACTGGCCTCTTTAAGAATGTGACCTCCTAGAAAAATTTCCATAAATAAACTTGAAAATTTTTATTTATTTATTTACTTATTTGTTTTTTTGTTTGTTTTATACAATTAAGTAACATCTAGTTTGACAGGGATTTTTAAACGAACGCCTGGTGACTCTGAATTGGCTATAATGTGTGACCGTGTATGTGTGATGGTTGTGTCCTGCCTCACACCTTATGTGTCCGGGATAGGCTGTGGACCACCGTCTCCTTGCCCTGGGCAAATAGTTATTGATAATGAATGGATGGATGAATAATGTAAACAGACCAATATTAAGTACAGAATTGCACTTATGTAGTTTGTCATCAGTGCATACTTGGGATGCATTGATTTTGGCACTCTGCTACTGAATTCATCTGAGATCAGCTTTTGCCACCTGATTACTTTTACTTATCATAGAGCCATCTTTTCTCAGTCATACTTTGATCATCCAGTAGCAAAGCTCTCTTCCTGATGCATCGGAGGTCAACACTCATCTGAAACTCAGTATCACGTGATGATGACGAAGATGTTCCTCGTCATCACCCAGCATTACAAAATGTCACATGGGATCTGAACATAGATGATCATTATACCTGAGTCTCGAAGATGGCAAATCCTTTACCACATGGAGCTGACATCTTATTCACACTCTGCATTCTCTGGTTGTCAGCTTGTGGCTTATAGTATGTACTTGGGCTCACACAAAACGATGTATAATTTTTCATCTTGGCTGTTTGTGACAAGGTGCAGAATAGGCTGAGCTGATTGAACCTGATCTTATTTAACACTGCAGCTCTATGCGTGAAATCTCTGTAGTTATAACATTTATATGAAACGAGTGGAGCCACAGAACAATTTGATTGCTCTACATTTACTGGACTTTATTGCTATCATAATGTAGTACTTACATATTGGGGTTTTGTCACAGATTTTAGCCCTGCATGAGTGTATAAAAGTTGTTCTTTGCAAACTGAGATCCCTGTACTTGTTAGTTCCTATGGGTCCTCTGAAAGGATGCATGGTAACTTTATGAACTCTGTATGAATATTCATAATCTTGGCATAGTTGGGGCAATGTGTTGGTTTCAGTAGGGTATTAACCAGTATTTTTCATCAGTCTTCTACCTTCGCTTTTATGTGAATCGGGAACAAGTCCAGTTATATGAATTACTTCTCTTTACTGTAAATTGCAGCCATTGACGTTCATGCCGTGGAGTTTATCCCAGTAACCTGATTAAACATTCAGTGAATGATCCCTTCCCTGCTTGTTCAGGGACAGATAAGGGCTGCTGGTCCTGCGTGGTGTTCCAGGTTTGATCATCATGGAGCTTCCGTTGAACTCGTGGCACCAGAAATCAGAAGCTCACAGAGCTTATATTTCATTTGTGCGTGTAACATACTCCCAACTGTTATTTGCCCTTTTCTTTAACAGATGCTTCAGAAATGTGCTGTGAAGCATCACATTTGGATGACTTTGCCTTTTGAATATTATGTGAAAGGGACTATTCTAAAGGTGTCTTGGGATTTTTTTCTGCATTTTTGGGGAAGTTGGGGTTATTGGAGACGGATTTTTCTCATAAAAGTTCTTTACGCAGTGGTAACCAGAGGTGCCATTTGTGCAATCTAAGATCTGAAATGAATTCTTACGAAAAACAAATAATGTTTCTTTCAGGGTCATAACACAGACCAAGACCCATCGGCTTCTGTGATATAATGCCCCCTTTAAAAGCATTTGTTTGATTTGGAGGGCCTGTGATGAATCTGAATCCTGTATATTAGGCATGGAGAAAAAAAACTAGTCAATAAATTGTAATGGTTGAGTACAGCAGCAATACATATCAGTAGTCACATATTTTTCATATATAATTTAATGCACCACTTCAGTGGGAAAAATTTTGTCACCTGACTAATTCATGTCTGTACACACCTTTTATATAGCCGACAAGTCCAGAAAACAGAGTGTCAGACAAGAGGTAGAACATGCAAAAAGCAAATGACAAAGCAGACTGAAATTGGCCAGATGCTGACAAAAGTTGCACATATTGTTTCAAGATAATGAAAGATGACAAAATAGAAGTCCAGTGACAGACTGGCACCCTGTCCACAGTGTCCCCTTTGTTATCTCTTTTTCCACGATAGGCTCTGGAACACAGCGACCTGAACTCAATGAGCAGTTGATGAAAATAAATTAAATATAGTTTATGGTGAATTTTTTAATTTATCACAGTTTCGTGAGATTTTTACTGAACCCAACTTGTGAATAAATTGAGGGGTATCTATTATTAAGCCTCCACTGATTGTTACATAGTGGTTGGAATTACGAACAAGTCAAATTATGAACAGGCTTCCAGTCCTAAATGTGTTTATAAGCTGAGGATCCAGTGTACTGTACTGTGGTTTCAGAAAGCTTGTCATACTTTTCTCGTGCAACCCCGTCTCGTAGTACCCTATATGCCCCAGTCACGTGGTGCCCTACTGGGTACCTAGGTGCCCAAGGGTTGTGTGTAGTAGTGCCACATGTCCCGGACTGCGCCTAGAGGAAGGACTTCTTTCCGGGGCCAAATGCGGACGTCGGCCCTCTAATTGGGCTCTCGGAGCCCATCCACCACGATCAAGCTCTGTCCTCCTCCTCCTCTGCCTTCTTTATATCACCATCTGGGGGCCACTAAACGTTTCTGTTGCATTATGTAATGAAGTCTGTTAGTTATTTTAATGCACACACATATGGTTTGATTTATATAGTTTCCTTTTTTCCTCTGTCTCAGGATCAGACCAGAGGGCTCTAAATTAACGTTATTAGGTTTCATGTCTACAGTGCTGGAGCAACGTAACTGAGAAAGCCGAGGCCGTGTGCTCCGGCAGCTGGAGCTACGTATGATTCTGTTACTCCTGAGTCATGCAGAATAGGGGCCGCTGGGAGCCACTTTACAGGTGTGCCGGTACCAGCCAGAAATCGTATCATGCTCCGGTGAAAGCCTCAGCTATTCCTTTGGTTCCACCAACCATAAATTATAATACAGGCTGTAGTGACCTCACTATTTTATGGCACATTTGGACATTTGTACATTGCTTTTTATAACTTCTCTAAATGATTATACCTGCAATGTTTTACTCGAAAGCTTGTTAGAACTAAAAGGACGCCCTTCTCCCAATTCCACATTCTTGATGTCCCTGTGGTGGTTTTCCTCCATGTTACCAAGGCAGAAAGTTCAGGACTTCTTATTTACATGATTGTTTACACATTTACATGACACTTTTCTCCAAAGTAACTTACATGATTTAGGCATTTATACAGCTGGGTAAGTACTATGAGAACTAAAGGAGTACTAAAACAGGAGGTGGGATTGAAACCCAGCTTCTCCAACGCAAGATAAGGGGGTCTAACCACTACACTTCCTCAGTGTGTGCGGTTGTGTCTGTGGGTGTATCTGTGTGCCTTTATGTCCTGCCAAAGAATTTTTTCACCCTCCAGCCTGTTCTTTTGTCGCCTTGGATAAGGCGTCAACTAAATACCCGTTAATAATTGTACGTCACTTTGGAGGAAAGCGTCTGCTAAATGACTAAACATAAATGTAAATGTGAATGACCTGATGGTAAAGTGTACGCCATTATACAGTACACTGGGCATAATGCAATGAAATATTTGTTGTAAACATGCCATGAGAATTGATTCACAAAATTTGTTCATTATTGCATATTTAAACTTGACACCAATATATACAGAAAATAAGTATGACATCACAGCTTTCATGGTGTTGAGAATCTTTTTCGCCACATAATATGCTGAGTGTTCTTGTACTTTGTGAGGAGGGGTTCAGAGGCAATGAAAAGCAGGTGGGGAAACATAAATGTAACAGAGAAATAAGCAATCATTTGTTGGGCAAACATCATTTTCCAAAGGCACATTAGTTTTTAAAAAACACCTTGTTCAAATCTCCTCCTTTTGTAGTGTTCTTGGTCAAGGTACTTAGCCTGAATTGATATAGTAAAAATTGCCCAGCTGTTTAATTGACTAAACCAATCTACAGAGTTAACACTGTCTGTAACTTTGGAAAAAACTGTCAGATAAATATAAATACTCTTCCTTGCTCCTTGCAGCCATGCATTTCTTCGGTCTTAACTGGCAGCTCCAGGAGACGGACAGCTACGCATTCGAAAATGGACAGGTGAAGTCGGAGGCTACGCCAACACACGCCGTGACGGCACTCTCCGCTGACAATGGTGAGGGGAGACATACTCCATCAGTTACCATTTCTATAGCAAAAGAACTTCAACAGGCTCAATCAGTTGCTTAAATTCAAGTAGAAAAGGACCAAAAATGGAAGTAATTTACGTTTGGTCTTTTTACTTGTTTTTTTTCTGTATATGTACCGCTGTAGCAGGTAAATGAGTCTGTATTTTTGTTTAATTATCATTTTTTTTTAGCAGCAGGACTAGATCCAAATGTTATAGAAACATAATCAATATATTAAGAAAATGCAAATACATACGAGTACGGGGAACGAGTCAAAGGAAAAGGGTTATGTCACATCCACGCCCGCACAACAGTCGACAGCACCTGACTGAGCGCTCGCCTTTGAAAGACCCTCCTCAGCTCCCGTACACTTGGTAATCTCGCTGAGACAACCGTCCCTCCTGCGCTATGTCTAGTTCTTCCTCGACCCTTGCTTCCTGTCTCCGTTTCCTGGCTTTCGACCCTTCGCTTCGTCCCCTGACCACGTCCTTGGATCCTCGCTCTCACTCTGACCGCCGATAGACCGACTCTTCACCCAACAACGAGAACTTCCCTGATCCCTTGGTTCCTGACGACCTATCCTGCGCTTGGATCCAGCCTCCCCCGCGTCCTTGGTTCCGCGTGACAGGTTACAGTAGTTGGCAACAGTTGTATTAAATCCTGTTAATGTCTGAAAGAGCTACTCCTTTTTCTGTGTGCATTTTAAAACCACTGAGGTAACTTAATCATTACGGTTCAGTCTCACCCATCACACCAAAATGACAATATGAGAATAATTAAATAGCTTTAATCAATAGTTTCGTTGTTTTTTCTGTGAATGGGAACCGTTGAGTGATTTTGCGGTAATGAAAAACTAATTGGAATGAGGACAATAGTATTGGCAAGAGGAACAAATAAACAAAAGAAACAGAAGCATTTTGGTTATATAGTTATAAGCACAAATGGCAAACTCTGCTGTAAAATTAAGGTAAGTCAAATCACAATCATAGTTCAATCAAAATTTTGATTGAGTTTAATTAATAAGTGTTGGAACAGAAAGTGTACACAGTGGGTAGCCCAGGCCCGCACAGAAAACCTCTAAACCATGGCTGCGTTTTGCTAATTAAAAGTTCATGGACAAAAATATCAGCATAGCCAAAAAAAATCTTAACCTGAATCATACTGAATTGCTTCGTGTTCTATCATTTTTTTCTAGTATGTTCTTCATGTCATTATTTTTCGAATACTGAATATTCCGCTTTATTATAAGTCCACCTTGAATAGGTTTAATAATCGACCAATACTGAATAGCTTTAATAACTTCATTTACTGTAAATTGGATTAGGGCAATTTGGATGAGGACATTGTAATCATTTTAGGAATAATTGCTATAATTAAGTGCGTTTAGTTTTTAACAAAGGATGATCCACAGTGGAAGAAAATGGCAGATTTGCTTGTTGATGGGTGAATGTAAAATAAAAAGAAAGTAAGCATGCTTTTTTATAAGTCCTTTACTTCATAGTCCTTCTCAGCTCAGCTCATGTAAAAACATGCTAGAAATTACTGCAGTCTTTGATTTCAGATGTAGCCATCCTTTCCCAGAAAATAACATATTCAATACATATTCATCAAACCCCTCTTGCCAGGAATATGGAGTTTCATGGAAACTGGTCAAGTCCCATATGTGAACAATGAATATGCAAGGGAGACCAACAAGCTTATTGTGGCTTGGAAGCTCAATAAACTTGAAAAGTGGCCCTCTGTCTGCTGTAGAAATATGAGGTAGTGCTTAAGATCTTTTACAGCCATTTCAAAGGAGGCTTTAAAGGTCAGGTTCAGCGATGGGTCGTGAACGCACATCCCGGAGACCCACTGTGCAGCTAGTTTTACATTTCACCCCATAACAATGGAGTGTCTGCAGAATTGGGAATATGGAGATGTTTTTTTTTTTTTTTTTTTTCTGTATGTAAATTAGTCACTATGTTCATCAGTTTTATTCTCGGTGCTTAATTGGCTGCATTGATAGTGGCCAACCCGGTGCTTGTAATTTTCCAAAAAAATACTTTAACGCCACACCATAATACCAATAAACTTTTACACCGCAGACTTTGTGTACCCTCCCGTAGCCGAACACATGTTTATGGTACAGTTTTTAATATTCCGAGAAAAGAAAAAAAACACAGTGCTGCCATTGTTTTGTGTGTTCAGGCAGGAAAGGACTTTACAGTAAGCGCGTGAATTTTAAAAGCATTCAAGAAGCTGCCTGTCCTGTGCCCAGACTGGTTGCCACACTCTGTTACAGATGGTGTTATAGAGGCTGAGAAAGGATGGATGGTTCCAGCAGAGTCGGGTCCGTAGCCAGAGAGGAATTTCCACTGAAGTCGAGTTTTTCATGCCACTTAACGGATTATTGTAATGCCTTATAATTTGTGTCGTTGCTGTTGATGCGGTCATGAGGGCAACGCATGCTAAGTGCCTTCTACTGTCGGGGTCATATTTAGTGGAGAGCAACCTACTGACATCCTGAAGTACAGTTTGTCTGTACATAACCAGACCTCATCGACCGCATACTGGAATGACCGGGAAGTCCAGTGCATTACAATATTGCTTTTTAAATATATTTTCCTTTCCTACAATGGACTGGAATTTTGTCAGAGTGTACCCTCTTTCGCCTCACATCCTGTGCTTCCCAGATAGACCTCAGACCAGCCTGACTCTAAAGTAAAGAATTTTGCAAGCAAACAGCTCTCAATATATGACATAAAAATACTTTTTTTGTAAATGTAGAACTATGGAGTAGGACATTAAGCAAAATGATACATAGTTTGTTTAAAAAAAAACTTTATATCAACATTTCAGGTCATCTATCCATCCATTGTCAGCAACCACCAGTCCCGAGCGGGGTCACGGTGGGCCGGGGCCTTGCCCGGCGGTGCGGGGCACGCGGCCGGGCGGGGGGAGGGAGGGGCACACCCAGGGGCGGGACTCCAGTCATTTGAAAGGAAATGCAGAATAACAGCACAAGTAATAAAAACAGAGAGAATTTTGTTCAAATAAAGTCTTTTATGTAGAGATGGGACAATTATATAGCAGCCGGTACTGCAGTGGTAAAGACTGCTGTCTCTGAAGGTAAAAGTCATGGGTTCAAGTCTTGCTTTGGGCTGCAGTACCTTTTAGCAAGGTACTTACCCTAAATTGATCCGGTAAAAATTACCCAAATGGGTAAATCAGTGTAAGCAGATTTTTTATTTTTATTCTTAGTCAATTTGAAGAAAAGCATCAGCTAAATGAATAAATGTAAATGATTACTGTACTGTCAAACTGATTTTAAAAAGTCATGTATACGACACATTAAAATGACCAGTACGTGAGTGTGACCACACCCCTTCCCTCCGCTGGTCCAGTCATGCAAGGACAGACTGTATTTGGACATTACCCACAGGTGCATTAGTATTTACCAGCAGTGGAATCCCAGTGCTCTTGCTCACTGCTCTGACAAGTCCCGTCGTGTGTCACCCCAGGGAAGCTGGGCGTGTTCCTGCAGGAGAACAACACCATCGACACGGGCGAGGTGGACGTGGGCCGCCGTGCAGCTCAGGAGGTGCCGCCGGGGATCTTCTGGCGTTCACAGCTCTTCATCGACCAGCCGCAGTTCCTCAAGTTCAACATCTCTGTGCAGAAGGACGCGCTGATCGGGGTCTACGGCAGGAAGGGCCTGCCGCCATCACACACACAGGTACAGCCGAGGTCCCGGTCGGGTGGTCTGTGACCCCCACATAAGTGTGTTTCCTAAACTCCTGACACCTCGAACCCCGTGCACGCAGGGCTGGCAATGCAGTGCTCGTCCACCGCCAACATATTTTGGCCCTTAACCCGTCACTCACAGGGGTCGCCAGTCCACTTCGTTGCCATTCCTTTCCCATCATCACCAAGCCCACATGAAGCGAGTGGGCGCAACGACCGCTCTGCCTCTGTGCATTAAAAATGCATTTCATGGGTTTTTTATTTTTTCTGCGTTTTTTTGACGCTTTAACATTTCCTGCATTAGAATTTTTTTCTACTTCTCAGAAATGTCTTGCAGTTATTGTCAGCAGTAATTCTTGTGGCCAAATCACTTGGCACCAGCAAGGTCGTGAGGGCAGTGACCTTATTCTCAATCGTTGTGGGTTACGAACATGTAGCCTCAGCTTGTATAAATTATTTTACTCTTAGTGTAGACACTTTGCTTCGAATCCAAAGTGCATGTCGTGAATTTTTCGAGTGCATCAGCTGTACTCTTGCAGGTTTTCTTTTACTTTTCAACTGTCTTCAATTTTTAATCTTCTTTGTTTCTTATTGCCTTTTTCTCCTATTGTTCCCTGAGGTTAAAAAAAAAAAAAAAAACATTAAAATGTTAATGAAAACTGAGAGCTGAACTTGACACAAAGCGGTTTGAACATTAAAGTGTAAAGAACATGGTCACTTGTGAATTAATGTATCAAAGTCCCTTATTAATATCTCTTTCACCCTCCAGTAGAACGTAACTAGTGTCGGGTCTCCAATCGCCAGGCTAATAATCAATATTGGAAGTTCATAATCAAAGGTTTTATATATAATCAGATGATAGTTCCCTTTACTTTTTTTCTTCACCAGCTGGTGTAAGAAAGAACTGTTGGCTCTTTGTAAATGAAAGTTATCTGGTGGAGAAACGGATATGATATGGATAAAAGCAATTGCTTTGATGTTTTTAGATATAAATTTTTTTCAGATTTTTTTACATTTTTTTGCAAGTTCCTTTTGCAGGCTTTTGAAAACCTAAGCATGTTTGTGCTAGGTAGGAAAAGTATCTTGCAGTTTTTAAATATCCTGGTATCACGTTGCGTCCTAGATCAAGACACTTATCCTTAAATTGCAATAATAAATAATAATAACAGTAACCACGGCAACCTTTTTAGTGAAAATACAATGGCCACACACTTTTATTAGCATAGTGAAAGTGCTGCAGCTTTTACACAAGATTTGAAGAACTTCATATTTTTGATTTCCTTTTTTATATTTTCAGTGAAAACTACGTGTCTAACGAAATGCAGGTTATTCCTGTTTTTCGAGTGTCGCTTTGGAGAAAAGCATCTGCTAAATGAACAAATGTAAACGTATGAAGCTTTTGCAGACTGTGTCCTGTCTCCACGTGTCCAGTATGACTTTGTGGAGCTGGTGGACGGCAGCCGCCTCATCGCCAAAGAGAAGCGCAGCGTGACGGAGCCGGAGCTGGCGGGGAGGAGGCCGCGCTCGGTGGCCGTGCACGAGGCCGGCTTCATTCAGTACCTGGACACGGGCCTCTGGCACCTGGCCTTCTACAATGATGGGCGCAACTCCGAGCAGGTGTCCTACAACACCATTGTTGTCGGTGAGTGCTGTGCCGCGGGCTGCCTGCCCCCACTGAGACACAAAGTCTGTACACTCTCAGAACAGTCCTTTTGTGTAATACATTAAAGCTGGGTGAATGGGGGCAGGAGGTGGTGTAGAAGTTACAGCTCTCACCTCACAACTGGAGGACACATCTTGAAATCCCACCTGCTGTTGTAGTAGCCTTAATCAAAGTACGTTCCCAGGACAGATACATTGAAAATTGCCCAGCTATACAGATGAGTCAGTGCGCGTAGCTTGGTATCGTGTGTCGCTTTGGAGACAATCTGCTTCCAGAAGTTGGACGTAATTCCGCTGTGTTTGTAATCACATCACACGCGTGCAGTCAACCCACATGCAGATTAGATAACGTATGCAATCGCTGAAGCACTTTGCATGATTTCCACACTGAATTTGAGCAGAGCCCATAACTGGTAATTGGGTGTGATAATATGATGCTTTGTTCACTACCGCCAGCAAGAGAAAATATGATAAAGTATGATGGAAATGCATTATACTTACTCAAAATTAAAGCCGGAGTAGCTTTATTGAGGAAGGGCCTCTTTAATTGGCATTACCTATTAATGCAATCGCTGTTGTTCAAGTATGCCGTTTCTAATATCCGCACAGAATCCATCATGGAGTGTCCATACAATTGCCATGGAAACGGAGAGTGTCTTTCTGGAACGTGTCATTGTTTCCCGGGGTTCCTTGGACCTGACTGCTCAAGAGGTACGTCAGCCTTGCACACACATTCAGAGTTTCCAGCTGCCATATATTTTTTAACATTCCACCATAAATTTTTCAGCACTGCAAATATTTATCTGTTCAATTTTCGCGTTGCCTTAATGAAAGTAGTAATTGGTTAACAGCTGTTTGTCACTCAAGTTCAAATATTACTCGGCATTACACTTTGATAACACTTTGAGCTTTAGGGACCCCCCACACCGCATAAAGAAAAGCAAGTAATTGCAGGAAAAATCTGAAAATTATTTAATGATTCCCTCACTTCTTGCTGGAAGGCATGTAAGGAGAATTTGTAGATTTTCCTTGTAGTAGTCATTGTTCGCCTGTGATCGTTATGCTCGTGCAAATATACATGCCCTTTGTAAATGCTAAGTCTACACAACGATGAGCAGTGGAGCGTTGTGTGGTTGCCGTAATTGCGCATGGCTCATTACTCCGCGCAGCCGCCTGCCCCGTGCTGTGCAGCGGGAACGGTCAGTATTCCAGGGGGCGGTGCCAGTGCTTCAGCGGGTGGAAGGGCACGGAGTGCGACGTGCCCAACAGCCAGTGCATCGACATCCAGTGCGGAGGCCACGGCATCTGTGTCATGGGCTCCTGTGTCTGCAACACCGGCTACAAGGGAGACAACTGCGAAGAAGGTAGTGTGAAGGAGGAGGGATTCATGGAGAAGGATAGGAGAATGGTGTGTACCTGGATGGATGGATGGATGGATGGATGGATGGATGGATGGATGGACAAACAAGGAACTGGGCACTATCAAAAAAAATCATGTTTCATATCAAGATATTTCTCTTTCTGCTACTTTTATTCTGTTTATAGTAAAGAAATCCTTGCTTCCAAAGCATGGCTTCTTGTACAGGTTGAGTTCATTCTGGGTTTTACAGTACATCAGCCTTACAACCGGCTGTTGTTGATGAACGGCCATTGATTGCTCAGCCTCTCAGTAATCGCTTACTGTCGGGGAATTTATGAAGTGAGCTGTGGGTTTCGCTCGCCAAAGACCGTTGCTGTTTTCAACTTCACAGAGCAAATAATTGCCTTAATGTGGTTGCTGATACAGAAATCCCTGTCTAACGCAAGCCTTACTGCAATTTATGCGGGAATGGACGCCTTCAGCCGGAAGGTGTTCTCCTTTGTCCACCACCTTGTCACTTGTGTGTGTTCTCATATGGCTCTAATGGCCCCCGAACATGCATATGGGCTTTACCACACTGTTCTTTAACACGCCGCTGTATTCAGCGTAATTGATTTTAATGATTCTTGGCCAGAGTGTAATACAATCACTTGATGGAATTACCTTTTGAGGACGGTGACCCCATGTTTAAAATACTATGGAGCTGAATGTGTAATTAAATCTCATCATCTCTCAGCATATTAGGGAGAATTAGAAGGAACAGAACCCCAGGGTTTTCCTCGCTGTCCCATGTAGGGTCCCGCTCGTCTCGGCCTGTCTCAGTAGCCCCGTTGGGAGTGCGTTTTCCAGCTTGATGCCGCAAATTATCAGGTGCATAAAAACCACACGGCAGAATTCGCTTTCCAGAAGATTCAAAGGTGGCTAGGCTGTGGCATTTTCACCGAGACAATTCGACATTTTCTGACGCAATTCAGATAGAGACTGTATCAGGTAGCGGGTTTGACTGTAGGGAGATATCGTCGCGTTCGACCGCAATGACCTTTCCGTTTGGTTTAATGCGGATGTCAGTTGGAATAAAGAAAAGACATAGGAGTTATATCACACGTCTCCAAAATCGACAGAATGCAAATGGATTTCTTCAGTAACCAAACTGTAACTACACCCATAGTTCATTGTGTTTTGTTATACAAGTCACTAGATACTGCAGTATAAAGGGCTTCAGCAAAGGCATTTAACCAATGTGTCATACTAATGCCATTTACGTATATTCTTTTAGCGCACTCTTTTCTCCAAAGGGCGTACAACTCGGAATAAACAAAAGTGCATTTCACTAACAGATGAAGAGCTCTAGACCGGCACTCTGTTGTCAGAGCAAAGTCAGTTTGTTCAACACCATCAATTTCGCCAACGCACATTGCAGGTAGCTGCATGTAGAATTGATAGTGTACAAAACTGCAGAATATAAAAGTGATTGCGAAAGATGCTGTGATGCAAGTTTATGGAGCACATTGGAGATCGGCAGAAAAATTGGAACTGAAGAGTTGCCTTTTGAGACCCTTGTTGAATGTTGAAATGGATTCAGCACCTCTGAGTGAGAGAGGCAGCTCATTTCACCGCATCCGAGCTAAAACCAAACACACGTTAGCCTTCTATTTTAGAGGCCCTATGAGCGAGACCGCTTCTCTTTCCGGGTGTAGGTAGTGATCAGGTCCCGTAGGTGTCAGATCAAGATCGTTCTGGTTCCTTTTACTAATGATTTAGTATGAGCAGGGTTTTTAGTGTGATGAGCGTGCCCAGAACGTTGATGGGAGAATTTAGTATGACTGTGCCATTTCTTACTGACCCCACAGCGGACTGCTTGGACCCAACATGCTCTTCCCATGGCGTGTGTCTCCATGGGGAGTGTCACTGCAGCCCTGGCTGGGGGGGTGTGAGCTGCGAGATTCTGAAGACCATGTGCCCGGACCAGTGCTCGGGTCACGGCACCTACCAGGCCGAGAGCGGGACGTGCGCTTGCGATAGTAACTGGACAGGGCCCGACTGCGCCATGGGTAAGTACCTCCACCAAAAAAAAACAGTTTTATTTGTGGTTTATGTCGAATTTATAGGGGTAGAAACTTAGCAAGTTGTTGTTAAATACTAGTTATTATCCAGCCATGATTATCACCTCTTTTGCTGTGTAGCTTTAATGCACACAGCACAGTCTCCAGACAGGCAGAGAAAACTCGACTCTGTCTTCAAGTCATCGTGGATTCTGAAGATGTTCAGACGCACTGCTTTTCCTAACTGTAGTACCTGTTTTTCTCATATTTGGAAGACGGGCCGTGATGTCGTCCCACTTAAATTTGGTCGCATCCGTGTCCCACCAGCGCCGGCTTTTCTATTAATTAGCTCTGCATTAGAGTTGAGTTTAACACACTTTAATTAATAAATGCATGGCGTGAATCGACACCGCCCTGCAGGAAGCCAGTGTGCTAAAGGCAGATAAACACCTTTGCACTAATGAAAAATTGATTACATTGATTCTCGTGGAAAAAGGGACCCTTAGAATCAAATGCTCCTCTCTCAGGGCCTGTTAATACTCTGGAGGACCGAGGTTAATCAGACCGTTCCAGCGTCTCTCAATCGAGGGGGGGAAAAAAAATCCTCATTCGGAAGGGCATGAAAATTGTCCTTTAGAAGAGCGAGAGAGACAAAACAGTGAAAAAAAAGGAAACGGTGTTTGGTACAAATTCAGATTCTCAGTCTACCATGTACCTTTACTTCTGTTTCTATTCCTGGGTATTCTAATCCTCAGTAAACCGGCTGACCTTTCTGAGGTGGTGTTTGTCTTTGCAGCATTAGTAGAAATTCGATGCAACGCACGGAAGAAATTATAGCGTTACGCACAAAGTAAGGGGGCGCCAACACCTCACCTGGTTTGCATGCCTCCATAAACGCATAAACCTAGGTAGAGTAAGCAAACACCTACTAGTTACACCTCCCACTTTTTGTATTTGTACCCCTGTTTGACGGTACGAAGGTGCTGACTCATGTGAACAAAGAATGGGAGTCGGTGGGACTGCATTTATGTATTATTTATTCTATATACATATAGATTTTTTTATAGTCTCACCCGTTCATGCCCTGTGACCAGTCAGGTCTGACACATAAAATTCAGCAAAACTGCTGATCATTAACTACTTGTGTTCAGTTGACTAGTGTGAAACATGTCAGGAAGCCTTATGCCATTCAGATTAAGGAAACCGTATTTATGTTAGATAATGGTGTAAATGGGTCAATATAGAGCAAAGAGTATGAAATGTGAGAAAAACAGATGACTGTCTCAGACTCAGCCCAAGGGTTAAAATGATGTTTTTTGCGACTGAAATCAGTGTAAAGATCATAATCTCTAGACTCCTAAGTGTAGAGGCAGGACTGTGGAAGCACAGTACCGGTCTGGGGTTTCACAAGCTACCATGTTTCTCCGCTGGCTTTTTTTTTCCAGTTCATACAATATTCCCTCCACAAGCACAAAGAGGTAGCTGTCACACATGCAATGTTTCATGTAAGTGCTGTGTCACATTTTTAATTTATCATCCATGCTTGTCTTTTGTTTTCGACTGCCCCCTCCGCTGCTGGAGGGTGCATTACGCCCACTCTGCCCTTTCTGCGCGGGACGTGGGCTGGGCCTCGCTTGCACTTACACGGATTTCCCGGCACTATAATTACATTCCTGCAGCAGCCGCACTTATTGGCTGCGGAGCCCAGGTCCACTCTCTGATTGTAATGCGCACCAAGTGCCGTAATGTGTCGGAGGCTTTCAGCACGGGCACAGATCCAGCGTACACCCGCTCTCAGAGAGACAGGCCCTGCTCACCTGCAAACACCCCCATGTCTGCACACATTTTCATAAGCCCCTTATACTTGCTTTAATCAAAAGAGGGTTTTTTGATATATGACAGAAGCCCACACCCACAATGTTGAGGATGATGGGAGTTACCATTTTTTTCTTTAAAGGGCCCTTTGTTCTAGGATGATGGCTTTTTTTGACAGTGATGAATCCAGCCAGGAACGAAGAAAAAACACTGAGTCAGCTAGATCTCTGTCTTTTTACCATAGCATCCATTTTGGTTTACGCTGGAGGGAATCGTTTTACTGGAATTTAACCACGATTGCTAAGTAGACGCTGTTGCCCTTAAGGAACCATGTTATTGGAACCACCCATGATTGCAAAGTAGATGCTTTTAAAGCGGTGTACACTTTTCCAGTTTTATCCCTCCTCACACCCGAGTGAATCCTGGTCCTCCTGCTTTCTGTCCCTTCCGGCAGAGGTGTGCACGGTGGACTGCGGCTCCCACGGCGTTTGTGTGGGCGGGGCTTGCCGCTGCGAGGAAGGCTGGACGGGTGCGGCCTGTGACCAGCGGGCGTGTCACCCGCGCTGCGCCGAGCACGGCACCTGCAGGGACGGGAAGTGCGAGTGCAGCCAGGGCTGGAACGGGGAACACTGCACCATAGGTAAGGTCTGCTGGGGGCTGAACTGTCTGTAAGGTCTACAGAGGGTTCCGGGGGGGGGGGGTTTACATTTACGTTTACATTTACACTTATGCATTTGGCCAACACAGTTTGCCAAAACGGAGTACTGCTTAGAGTAAACAGAAGTACCGGAAAATAGAGGGCTTAGATGCATACACCCGATTATTCTGGCACTGCTTGTTTGTTCAGTACAGCCACGAGCCCTTGTCGTGGCTGGCACACATACTCCAGCAGCTGTTTACTGAAGTGACATACAAATAGGAAAATAGGTAGATAATTAATGGCGAGGGACTAACTTCTGAAGGTTCCAGGAGATCAGCAGAGAAGTGAGTCCAAAACAAATGAGCTCCGAGACAGTTCTCGAATGCTGGAAGGGATGCAGCAGCTCCGAGGAACCGAGGGAGGTCATGTCAGCGCGTTAGGGAAGAAATGAGAAACCATGCACTTTGGATTTTGGACCCTTTTGAGTGGGACCACCAGGCAGCCAGAGGTGGAGGAGCACAGCGCTCTTGCTGGGGTTTAGGGAATTATCAGGTCCTCTGGGTGTTGGGGTGCAGGTCTTTTGACCATCTTTTAGGCCCCAATCAGCGTTGACCTTGATACAAATGGCTATAGGAGGCCAACAGAGAGAGATGAGCAAAGGGACACACATAGAAGATTAGGAAATTGGTGCTGTAAACCTGAACCTCAGATGACTAATACCCTTTCTCATCTGTGGAATGTCCAACGTGGTGGTTAGCTGCCCGCGGCGCTGGACCATTTTGAGATATCCCATTAAAGTCACGGAACACCTCATTATATGTGTTATGAACAGGCAGAAACACTGGCAAATAAGTGGTTGTGTATCCCATTCCCATGGCGAAACTCTTCATGGGACGTTTCAGCTGGAGAGAGTATTGATTGCAGAGCCTCGCTCTTCAGGTCATTGCCAAAGCCCGATGGTTATTTAGTGTGTATACATGAGTGTGTGTAGCTGTGTGCGCATGACTGGAATGCATTCTTTGTTCCAGTTTAATTCTCAGCAGGGCGGCGGGTACGAATGTAAGCGCGCACTGCTTAGTCGACAAAAATAATGGTCTCGTTCTCGGAAATAGATTAGCTTGCAGTGGCAAACCTCTGCTGAATCCTTCTGTTATTTTACATGTGATCTTTTCTGTCCAGCAGATTAGGCATTGTCTCCTCATTAGAATCTCTAAATTATTAAAGTGTGTGCGTTTGGACGGTAGAGATTCGGTTCAAGGGAAACGCGTGGTTTAAACTAGCACGTATCGTAGCTGGTGACGACGACAAATTTTTATGATATGGAATTTCTGTGAACAAAGAACACCACTTTGTGATTTGGGCATTTGAATAAATTTGCACCTGCACTTATCTGACATGGGTGTTTTATTTTGTATTTATTGATCGAATGTTTCTTATGTTGCGCTTCCTTTATCTGTTGTTTGATGTTTGCACCTAGAACGCTTTTTAATAGAAAATTTGAAGAGTGGAGATTGTTTCAGTGCAGTGTCTGTAAGGAATGTAGCTGCCAGGATTCTTCCAACTCTAAAGAATGGAACTGGGAGGCTTAAAGGCCCAACATGATGACATTCCTGAATGTATTAATCTCTATTGTGTCAAAAATGGCTCAAAGAAGCAAAAAGATAATAATGTGCACCCTTTTCAACCTGAACAAAGATAGCATATTGTTTTAAGGCTAAAATAAATTCCACTTTGACAGAGCAGCTTTAATCCCATTTCATGGCATGTGAAGGGACAGCTCAGTGCGGTCATTTTACCCGCACAGCAGACACTTTAATCCACAGTGATTAACAGCACTGTCATGGCGATGCCGCTTATGTAACGTACATTTGTTATAGTTACAAAACTTAACTGATTTTCCAGTCTGAATATTTAATGTTTTAAAAAGATCTAGGTACAAATGTCTTCACAGACGCTGGGATTCATTTCAGGAATTAATATTCATAAGGTTCATTTGTATCGCTGCAAAATGAGATGTTTCAAACATCATCGCTGTACGACGGCATAAATCACAGCACATAATGTATCGGTGAATGGTATCAGCGTCCATCATGCTCTCATTGCCAGGCACACGAGTCCACTGCTTGAGCTAAAATGCAGAGTATTTGCTTAAGGCATCTCACTTGAAATTTGTAGGCACGAGTTTTAAAATGTCAAACGATCTGTTCGTCTTCGGTGTACTTTAGTTTCTGGTTTCCTTTAAGCAAGCAAGGTTTACTACTGCCCTTTTGTTTTTCTGTCTGCTGCTCTATCCGGCTTTGTGCTCAAAAGCGTATTAACACAAAGAGTACATTGTGCCTTATTGGCAAAGAGAATTGAAGGGGACATTTATAGTGCACTGCAGTAATGCAGCAAGAGGACGGTGGAGGAGCAGGTAACTGCAGATCTGTCATTGGAGTCCATCCTTCTGTTAATGGTGATTTAACTGTGTATTTACCTTCAGCTAAAGGGCAGTTACACACTTCAATTCTAAGTGGCAATTAAGATACTGTAAATCAGAGCATTGCCTTCTCCTTGGAGGGAGAGCTGGTAGGACATGATAGACGTGTGTCATTTCTAATAGATTAATGTCACTTGTCCTCATGTGGCTATAGAATGTGGCCAATCACGTCTGTAAAGGGCAATTCATTCTCCTGTTCTGTGTGTGGAGGTCAATCTAGATGGATAACTGTGGCACCCCAGTGGCTACTTCAGTGCCAGGGTCTTGGGCCGATGGCTGGTTTTTTTATTAGTGATATTCTTTATGTATCATAAACGAGTCTTTCAAAGCAACATGCACTGTTAGGTGTGTATACTGACCTGCGTACACTGATTTACCCACTTATAGAGCAGGGTGATTTTTAGTGGAGCAGCTCAGGGTCAGTACCTTGATCAAGGGTGCTATAGCTGGAGGGTGGATTCAAACCCGAGGTCTTCCCTCTGCACAGAGTCAGTCTAAATCACTAGTTTTCATACTGCACCACGCCTTGCAATGCCATATGGTGTGGTTAATGTCAGCATTGACCAGAATGGGTTTCATGTGTAACTGCGTTAAACAACCCCACGCACTCTGCACTCTCCCAGTAAGTCAGAAACTTATAATTTTTTGGGGGATAAAACATTTTTTTTTTTTTTTTTTGTTGGGACCGGTGTCTGAATGACTGCTGTTTAGACTGTCAGCACGTTCGGGAAGAAAATTCACAGTTACGTTAAATGTAGGGACAGTGTGCAATTTATTTACAGAGTTTCTTGGATTGGTGTGTAGTCTGTAGAGCCAGTGAGAAGTTTGAAGGTACTTCCTAGAACATTTTATTCATTTTTCTCCACAAAATACTCAATAAACAAGGTTGATCAGGAAATGACACCATGTCCGTGCAGCTCTTCTGCTACAGTTCCCAAAGGTGAAGAACGCTTGTGTGTTGCTTTTCTCTCGCTCTTATATGCAGTTCATCCCCCTCAAACTTTGGACTGGTGCTGTACAAGTGATATGAGTTTCAAAAAAATCATGCTTATTTCATAGATACAGTTCTCAACTTAGCAACAGTTAATGTTCCCAGTAGTGCCGGGAGGCTGAGAAATGCAGTGATATTTTGCACTTGTCACTTCCCAACATCAGGTGTGAGTTCATATCACAAATACACCTTCACAGAGAACAGCAGATGCATTAAACTTGGTCTCATTTATTTATTTCGCTGACACAAAGCAACTTACAATAGTAAGATACGTGCACTGATTTACTCATTTATGCAGCAGGTTTTTTTTTTTTTTTTTTCAATCAGTTTAGGGCTAGGACCTTCATTAAGGGTACCGCAGTATTGGGAGGAGGTGTGAGTCCAAAATAGATTCCGAGACAGTTCTTGCATGCTGGAAGGGACTCAGTAGCACCGAGGCACGGACGGGGCTCGTTCCAGGAGGTGGGAGTCAAACATGGCTCTTTCGAGTGTTAGGTGGTAACTCTAACCGGAACGCCCCTGCTGCGCCGCAATAAAGCATTGCAGTAGCTGTAGCCGCGTCTGTGATTGCTTTTCCGAAAATGCTGCTCGAATCCCATCTTACTGGTTTCCGTTGACTTTCTAATGCAACATTCAGAGCTGTTTCTGTGAAATGCAACATGCAGAAATGGAAGTCATTAAGTAAGATTAACACATTTCGTCGCCTTGCGCATTATTATTGTTCACACATGTGCGCAGATGGTGCCCTTAAGTGGGCCCTCTGAAGCCACTGTCAGTGGGCTAAGAGGAAATGTAATTTCCTCGGTGAAGATGTCCCCCTGGCCTTCCTGGGTATGTCAGCTCTCTTCAGCTTATTTGTATGTCATGTTAGGGAATTTACTGTCGTGTGAAAACACTGCTCTGAGATGTCTGTTCTCTTTCTCCTTTTAATCTCTCAAGCTCACTATCTGGATAAGATAGTACAAGGTACTGTGCTTTCCCTCTCTTTCACCGTGTGCTTTCCTTGTAATTCCTGTAACGCTGCCGATTTTTCTAACGGCCCTTCCCTTTTCAGTGTCCGTTTCTTTTATTGACTATTGCAATCAAGTGTCATCTCATTATTTAACCCAGAACCATAGAATAAAACATCCAAATGCCTTTTTTTTTTTGTATAACGTTAATGTTCTTGTCGGAAGTGACGTTAATGGATAAGTCGTCATGAACTGACAAAATAACTGTGAAGCTAACTGTAAAGGGGCGTCAGTCCAGCCAGACGTCCCTCCAAATTCGGTTTCCGACGGAAGCCGTCATGTCGCCGCGATCTTCGGAGATGTCATCGCGCATCATGGCGAAAGTCTTAATCTGCAATCGAAACACACAACGATTTATGAAATTCTGTGTCAGCCACTATCTGGTGTTCTGCTTTTCCATTTTTTTCCCCCCTTTGCCTATTTTGTTCCTACATGTTTGTCAGTCTAAAGCATCCTTCAGAGATAAGTATTTTAATTTTCTTTCCCCAACTTTCCTTCTCCTCACCAATAATGGCAGACAAGATAGGATATAAAGGTAATGGAACCAAAGCCCCAGGGAGATTGTCGCAAACAATCCCTCCCGGCTCTCTGTCTTGAAGCACGGCATCAAACGTGTCTCTGTTTAGTCTATAAATGTTTTATTGTGGTCCTTCTATCGTATCTCATTCCTGTCCGTCCCGACTGGTCAGCGCGCACACGCGCGCGCGCACACGCACACACACACACACACACACACACACACACACACACACACACATTCACACACAGCTGTTACGCTTGTTGGGGAACCTGTTGGTCTCGTTTCATCTGTTTGCGGCCTGAACACCAATGTTTTGTTAGAATAGATGCTAAGCTGCTTTAATTATTTCCCGGGCTTTGCATAATCTGTGAAAAGGAATGTAATACTGGCATAAAGTATAGACGTGGAAATAAACGAAAAAAGTCCCCTATACTTTGTGCTTTTATTTTGAGTCTGCTGTAACTTCACATGAATGATGCGAGAGACTGTTCATCTTCTTCTGGGATCAAATTTGGATTTTATGTAAAACGCCAAGTTGCGCAACAACCATTTCAGTGCAATAAAAATCTTGAAATTTTTCATTTTAAAAATTTCAATTAAAAAGTTTATTTTTTTAAAAAAACAAATCAGTTAATTAAAAATATTTCTCCGAACATAACAGGCTAGATACCGAACAGCGATATTGGCAGGAAATATGATAAGTTAAACCATCCCAGGTTTTAAAGCATTTTATTGGACCTGGTTCTCATCATTAGTGAAAATCTGCTTCTACTGTGATTTTCCACAATGCATCCCTCAGTGGAGGAATAAGGGAATGTGTTTTTTGAAAGCCACCTTTGCATTCAGGTGAAATTACAGTGTCTGTGCATTTCTCGAGGCCTGTCTCCAGTTCATGTCGGTATATGTCCACCGGATGTTATTTTTCTTTTTATATTATTGTACCTCTTTTGTTTGTTTGGAATGAAGATGTCCACCGTGCCCTCTATTCCCCACTTCCACCCGCTGTCCCAACACGCACGCACACACACGTACTCACACACACACACACACACACACTCACTGAAACACTAGCGCCGTAGTGCTGGACGCCACCGATCTGCAACGAGGTTTGACCGATACCGTTGTCTTGACAGAGGGATGCCCTGGTTTGTGCAACAGCAACGGGAGATGCACCCTGGACCAGAACGGCTGGCATTGTGTCTGCCAGTCCGGCTGGAGAGGGGCCGGGTGCGATGTTGCCATGGAGACCGTCTGCACTGACTCCAAGGACAACGAGGGAGGTAAGGGTTGCTCCCCGGAGCACGACGACCCTGCCCATTTCCTCTTCGGTTTCTGTACACGGTCCTGTGTGTGCGTCCTTGTGTCCATCCAGGCTCAAACAGAATTATAACACAAAATTCATGCAACAATCAGCTGCCCATAGCTGATGAGGACGGTTCAGCGGGACATAACCGTGTGAAGTTCTCAGAAACAGCGCGGTCAGACGGAGCCGAACATCTGCCTGCCATCGGTCGCCGCTGACCGCTTACTGTCAAATTTTTCTACAATTGGCTGAATGAAAAAGGCAGACTTGCTTGAACCATGGTTAAAGTGTGTGGAAAGAGCTGTATTTGCGTTGCTGCACAAATTCATCATCAGTAGATTGACATGTATTCATTTATAGCTGATGCTTTTCTCCATCGTGACTTAGTACTGCTTACACTGATTTACCCATTTATACACCTGCGTAATTTCCACTGTATCAGTTCGGGAAAGCGCCTCACTCAAACACATCACGATTATTAATATGTGTTTAGTCAATACCTTCATCCAAGGTAAATTACAGTGCTAAATTTACTGCACTAAGCTCCCTGCAGCCATTTCTCCATTTATACAGCTGAGTGGTGCAACACACACGCACACACACATACACACACACACCAGGCAGATTTTTTTTAGATTCACCAAATTCACCGGAAAAACATGTCGTTGGACCGTGGGAGAACACCCTCATGAAAATGGGGAGAACGTTCAGTCTGCACACAGACTGAGCTGGATTCAAGCCCACATCTGAATGCACAGCTCAGGAGCTGGGGGCACCATTTCTCCCAATCAATGAGTATTCTGTCACACAACACAAACCATTCCCACTGCTGCCACTCCTTCCGCCATTTGTCACCAGACCCGCTTCCTCTTCCAGAGCACCTGGCGCGTGAGCGCTTGGCTAACCCCACCCCCCTTGCAGCAGCCTGGCGGGGGGCACCAGTGGTAAATGAATATGTAGCACAGGGCAGCAGCACCTACCTTCCCTGCTGTCTTTTCTCATTACAGCACATTGCTTGTCTGGCTGCTGGTGCGCTCTAATATCGCAGGCCGGACACATGTTGGAGGAATGGAGGGAAAAGATTAGTAGTGGCCATTTGAGTGTAAAACAAATGAACCGAGCATTCTTTTATTTATCTGACACTTTTCTTCACTTTTAAGCTACTTGCAGTGATTTACTGATTAATACAGATGGGGAACTTTTACCGTGTCGGTCCAGTGCAAGTACCTTGATCAAGGCTACTGCAGCAGGAAGTGAGATTTGAACTTGGGTCTTTTAGATGTAAGATGACACCTCTAACCGCTGTGCCACCTGCTGGCCTAGTCTCAAAGTAAGAAAGTTCCACATTTCCAAACATGCGCAACTCCCCAAGGCAGGGAGGTGTGTCTCTCTGTCCCCTGAAGAGGTGTCTTTTTTCATGCAAATAAGTCAGGCTTGAAGGCATGCGTAAACATCTTAAAACCGTAAACAAAGCAAGAAAAAGTGCCTTCTGTGATCGGAAGCGGGGAACCTTCCACAGTGCTGGCGAAGCGCCAGCCGAGCCCTCGACCCCCAGCCAAACAGACAGGAAAAAATGTTCTCCTCATGTTCCGAGGGACGGCTCTCATCACCATCATTGACTTAGCACGGGCGACCCGTCGGTAAACTCGGGGTGAAAAATACCTCCTTTGTTCCACATTCCAGGCAGTCGAGCCGAGAGCCGAGCTCTGATGGATGTTCGCGCAGGGGCACCTAAAGTAACATTTCCCTCCGACTTGTTTGGAAAGTGTCAATCACGTCATTTTTTATGACTCCCCTCCCAGCACCCCGCTACCCGAGACGACGAGCCAGGTGTTCATAAGCTTCCTTAAACTAACAGAGATGAGTGATTAAACTTCCGACTATATCTTGCCTTTGGGAGACCAGATCTCTGCACAGAACATTAACACTTTATCTGCCAATAGAGTTTGTAGAGCATTCGGTGTGGCCTGTATCATCAGGGTTATGTGTTTTAGATCTAACATTACATGTATTATTATTTTTTTATTTTTTCTATGTCTCACTTTCATTCAGAGTGACTTACAGTGTTGAGCTACTTACGGTGATGTACCCCTTCATACAACAGAGTAATATTTACTGTATCAATTCGGGAATAATATCTTGTTCATAGGTAACACAGCCGAAGGTGAGGTTTGCCCCTGAGACCTTTAGGTGGAATGCATTTTTATAGTTTAACAAGTCATTTTTGAATGTCCACATCCACCTTGCAGTTTGTTCTGTCGATTGTTTTTTGTATCAAAAGCTGAAATAATGCTTGGACACTTAGCATCATATGTGTGTGTGTCTTGTTTGCGAACGTTTATTAAGCGTACAGTACATAATAGCCTCAACAGAGCTGAACGAGCACAGGTACACAGTCATGCAATATTGTAGAGTAATTCATGAAGGGAAACTACCTTGTTATGTTGTGTAATGATAGCTAATGTTGAGTATTGAATTAACTGTGTGTTTTAATGGGATTTGGTGGTGTTTCAGTACAAATTGGTGCCAGGTGGGGCTTTGGGATGCCACTGAAACAAATGGTAATTAGGCCTTCAGTTTATGGGACTGCACCTTACAAAGGGATTTTCAGAAGCCTTCATGAGTCAGGGAACATTGCACTCTGCTTGGTTGTTGGTACAATCTGTCCAGGCTCCGTTTCCCAAAACCGTCTTTGTCTTACAACTGCACGTTCGATAACTTTCGGATGAACCGAGGTCATTATGATGTTCCGGTGCTTCCAGGCTCTTGCCGGGAGCTTGGCTCGCACCCACGCTGTTGCACTTGGCGCTTTCCCTGTGGCTGCAGATGGACTGGTGGACTGCATGGACCCCGACTGCTGCTTGCAGAGCTCGTGCCAGAACCAGCCCTACTGCCATGGATCCCCGGACCCTAGCGACGTCATCAGCCAGAGCCAGCAGCCGACCTCCCAGCAGGCCGCCAGGTCCTTCTACGAGCGCATCAGCTTCCTGCTGGGACCGGAGAGCACCCACGTCGTGTATGGGGAGAACCCATTCAACAGGAGGTGAGACGCGCTCCAATCTGAGGCCTCTGGGACTACCGGTGCGCAAACTTGGCTCGGTTTAATAGTTACATTTATTTATTGTTATATATGGCTAGGAAACTGCCTATTTCATTAGATGATTCCCTCTCTGTTGTATTTTCCTGGATTTGAAGAAGTACAGATTTTTCCGACTCTATTATCAGTGTTAGACGTCTGTTTGTGATTCTGTTTAGAAACCTTTCATTTATATTTATTTATCTGTCCGACACTTTTCTCCAGAACAGCTTGCTGTGTTGAACTGCTTACAGTGATTTTACGGATTTAAAAAGGGTAACTTTTGCTGTGCAAGTTCAGGGTAAGTGCCTTGATTGTGGCTACTACCGCAGTAGGGGGGATTCTACCCTGGTCCTTTGAGAGGAATGAATTTTTTTTTTTTTTTTACTGTTTGGCGAGTCATTTTTCAAGGAGGTCATTAGAATTGAAGGGTGAGGGACTTTTTCTTTTTATAATCCATAGTCACTATTTTCTTTAATTTCTTGCACCTTGCAATGTCATCTCGGGGGAAATGCTGGCAGACTGCGTTGCTGGAACTCCCTAAAACATGAGCATTTCTTCTGGAGCTCTCAGTGAACAAGGGTCATTTGTTTAGCTGAGTTTATGCTCTGTGTTTTTAAGTTCTTGCTGTATCATTTGAGTACAACATAAGTCGTGTTTAACCTCAGGGCACACAGTCGCTTCCTTGCCTTTAAAAGCAGGGTTGAAGGATGGTTTTTTTTACCGCACTGTAGAGTGGGCAGCAGAGATGTGTTTATCTGAGTGGCATATCTGGGTAGCCGGCAGCACTGTGCCTCCACTCGTCCATTTAGAAGGTCAGCCGTTTGAAAGCAGTTACAATAAAGGCACATTTGATCATTACCAGCTATTTCGGAGGAGTCCACAGACATTTTCACAGTGGGTCACTAATGAACTCTGGCAGGAGTCTCACTTTGAGCTGCATTCGCAGACTCACACGATTCAGTTTACGGAGGCTGCCTCGCAGCACCTGGGATGTTCAGGCATAGGTTCGAATCCAGCTCACTCTGTGTGGAGTCTGCACGTTGTCCCAGGGTCTGTGTGGGTTTCTGTTGGGTGCTCTGGTTTCCTCCCACAGTCCAAAGACTTGCTGTTTAGGTGAACTGGACACTGTAATTAGTGTGTGAATTTGTGTGACTCTGTGTGGGTGGCTACATAAGCTACATAAACATAAGCGATGAGCTTATGTCTCATCGAGGGTCCCATCGAGGGTGTCCCCTGCAGCCTTGTGCTCATTGATTCCTGGATGGGCTACACCCTAGCCAGGAGAAGCCGTTATACATATGTATGTACTGTATGATCTCGAGTGGTGAGATACTGGAGTGACAGTCCAGTGCATCGTAGTATTTTTTAAAATATATTTCCCAGAATTTTCAAAAAAATCTGAAAAAAAATAAGTAAGAAGGAGCAAGGGATACAAATTGTTTTTTTAAAAAATAACTTTTGGAGTAATTTATATGCAAAAAGTTTTTAATAGTAATTTAAAAAAATATTTTATTATAAATGTAGGTTTCGTAAGGAAGTGACAAAATGATGTTCCGTATTCCAGCGTGGCATCAAGATCGTTATTAATTTTTCTCTTCAGCGGCTGGAAAACAAAATCCAAGTTGTTAAAATAACCACTTACTGTACCGTCTTGTCAGAATGATTTAAAAAATTACATGTGCGATACATTGGAATAACCGGGACCTTTCAAATATAAGTTGAATGATGTGCATGAAAAGTAGGTTAGTCTACCAAAGGTGCTGTAAAACTTGGAAAATATCACCTAAACATCACTGTTTCCTTGAATTTGAGAAATATGTAATCAGTCCCCAGCTAAAGATGTATGAGAATAAACATGTAAAAATAGACTTCCTCACAATTGTTCTCAGCTACCTGGTGTAAACACAATCAGTATTTTGTGTTTGCCAGGAACCCGAGTTGCGGATCGAAAAGAGAAGAAAAAATGAGGCCTTCTCAGCTTGTGAGAATAATTATTGTCACTGTAAGTGCTGCAATCAGTATCAACGTGCTGTTTTATGAAAGACACCATGTGTAAGAACTTTAATTCCTGTCTTTTGAATGTGTCTCCAGAACTTGTGGGAACTGTAGTTGAACAGAGGTATACATTTCCCATCTCTTAAGTCACGATATACCATATTATAGGCAGGCCGGATGTTTTGTCTGGAAATGTGGTCCATCTGCGTCTTTATGTTAGGCCACATTTATATCTGTCGCTAAGCCAGGCTTTAAACCGCAGCCAAGCCACAAACAAAAAACACTCTTCGTTTGACGACTGTATTTCATTTCAACGGGAACGCCTCTGTTTTAAACAGCTCTGCGCTCATTTCGAGGGCCGTTGCCTCGCCTATGTATCTGTGAATTGCATCATGCTGCTGAGCACCCTTGTAGGGGAAAAAACAGTGCTGTGGCAGTGACTGCTATTGTTTTATGGTAAGGCGAAAGAAATACATAAATTATGAATGCATTTATGCTACGCCGAGTAATTTATGCAATGTTTACTTTGAGGTCAGCCCATGTTGGGTCAGACAGACTGTGGGAGATTAATGGCACGGAAGGGAGAGTAAACCCAGCGAGCTTTTAAAGCAGCCTGATTCCCTGAAACCGGAATAAGTGATGAGGTGATGTCGTACGTTGACGTGGCAGCGGCGAAGCCCAGCTGCCGGTCGCCTCGGACACGGCTTTTAATGACCTGGAAGTAATCAACCAGCAGGCTAAGAGTGCGAAGGTGTCCCGTAAACAGGCAAAATTTTTCCCGAAGTACGTGCCCTTGTTGGTTCGCTGCACTGAAGCACACCGGCTGATCAAATGTTAAAGCGGAAATTTAGTCATACTAATTCATTTATCAGTGATTATTCATGACTCACGTGCTCATAGTACTTCGTACATACATAGCTGACACCTTTGGCCAAAGCAATTTGCGTATAAGTCCAGGTACCCTACGTTCACATTTACCACAGACACTTTTCTATGAAGAAACTTATATTGATTAACTCGTTTATACAGCAGGGTAATTTTTACTGTTTCAATTCAAGGTAAGTACCTTGATCAAGAGTAATACAGCAGAAGATGGGATTTGGACCTGGGTCCTTCGAGTACAACCACCCCGCCCCCTGGTGTCCCACCATAGAGTCTCGACAGTCATTAATCCGTTTATCCAGGGCAGCAATGTAACACACCCTCAGTCACACACACTGGAGGCAATTTAGAGTCACCAAAAGGCTCTGTCTGAAACACGGAGAGAGCAATCCACACAGATTGATCTGTATTTGAACCCAAGACTAAATGCACAGCCCCGGCACAGTGAGGCACCAGCCCTACTCACTGTGCCATTGTGCCACCTCTTACCCTTCCAACTATGTCACTTCCCAACTGTTCTTGTATCTCTCCAGTGAAGTGGACTGGCAAGTTGTTTGGCGAGCAAGTGTCGCAATGGTGATGTTTATACTGTGCGTGATTAATCTCAGACCAGAGCAAACTGAATCTCATCCGTAGAAAGACGAACGAAGGAGCGGAAAGAGGTGTTAAATTGGGATTTTATGAATAACAATGGCCTGAGTGCTTTATCGAAATGAAAAAAATGCGTGTAAATAATAGAGGTGGCTGGAGCCAAGTGACGGTTCTGTTATCTCCTTTCCCATGCAGCCTGGTGTCTATCATCCGAGGGCAGGTGATGACGGCGGATGGGACCCCGCTCATTGGGGTGAACGTGTCCTTCATGCACTACCCTTCCCATGGATTCACCATCACGCGCCAGGATGGCATGTAGGCAACCCGGCCACCCACGCCACCACTCCGCTTGGGTTTGGGGGGGTATCAGGTTACCAGTCCCCAGGGTCCACTGATTACATGGGGTCTTGTGGTGCTGCGGGCATCCCGCCAGGGAGTCATGTTGTAAAGTGTGTTTGGTTGTCCACAGGTACATTTCAATTTTACCTCACACACACACTTTCTGAACCGCTTGTCCCATACGGGGTCGCGGGGAACCGGAGCCTACCATTGAAATATTACACCTGTCTAATTATGACCAGAAAAATAAGAAATAAGTAGGCTTAGAATGTCCTTGTAAATTGAAAGGGAACAAAGGAAATCTTGGTGTCTTGTGAAACGAGGCATAAAACAATGAATTAGTGGCTGTGTTCATATACTATTATTCTGAAAGGCTTTATTATGCTCCCTGAAATAATGGGGGGAAGATCACACCCTGTTTTCCTGTGCACAGTTCCACTATGGACCAGCAGCGTGGTGTGCTATCATAATTTTCTTCAAAATACCTAGTTAGATTACTGTATAGTATGCCCTATTTTTAACAAGACAGTTGCTGCAATTGTCTCAAAATGTACACATTGTTGAACTGTGGTAATGGACGGGATGGAAAGCTCCAAATCCACGGCGAGTCGGGGCGGTTCGTCTCTGACATGAGGCGCCGGGGAAGCTTGGACCCCCAGCAATGGAAGGAATGTCAGATCACGAAATTGCATCAAACCTGGTGGACTTCCATGTCATTTCCTTAAAAAGCCAGGGCATGGGAGCTGGGGGGAAGTGCAGTACGAAAGAGTGAAAGCCAACACACACAGCTGTCCACATCTCACGAGTGCTAGGAATAGTGTGTTTCCAGTCCGCAGCTCCTCTACTAAGAACAAACTGTGTGTAAATAAATGTTTTTCCTTGATTGAAAATGGACCCAGAAGGATGGGGATCCCTAAAAATATATTTTCACCTATGATTTGTAAGTGACTAACCTCACTTAAATGTGATCTCTGAGATTTGTTGCAGGGAGGGCATTTATTGCATCAGTGTAGAGTCCCCACAGTGATATGCAAAGAAATGTCTGTTGTGTGTATTATTACACTTGCCCTGTAATCCAGTCCATTCCAGTGTTAGGTTACCCAGTCCAGTCACGACGTGCTGCTTAAGACCGGTCCTGAGATCCAAAAATACACTTTCATCCGGTGCCATGTGTTGCTGAGCGAAAGTAAGTTTGCGGAGCTGATGGGACTAATAGGATCTAAGTGCGCAGGAAGTGTAGACACATTACCTGGTGAACCACGTGAAAGTGTCTGGCAGCAGATTATCCGAAAGAAAATACGGCGTCTAAGTTGCGAGGAGGCTGGAGAATTGATCACTGTGCTCGGGAGGAGGCTCTCCGTGAAAGCGCCCTCACTGCGAAGTTTCCGGAATGTTCTGCTCAATCTGAAGGGTGAGACAAGGGCACATTGTGAGAGACTGTCTGCTTTGGGTGGTAATCGGGCACAGGTTTGACCTGCTGGCCAACGGAGGTGCCTCGCTGACCCTGAGCTTCGAGCGGGCCCCCTTCCTGACACAGCACCGCACCGTGTGGATCCCGTGGAACGTGTTCCACGTCATGGATACGCTGGTGATGAAGAAGGAGGAGAATGACATCCCCAGCTGTGACCTGAGCGGCTTTGTGCGGCCCGTCCCGTCCATCGTGTCCTCCCCGCTGTCCACCTTCTTTCGCTCGTCCCCAGAGGACGGCCCCATCATACCCGAAACACAGGTGAGCGGAGCTACTAGCCGCCTACCTCAGACCACGCCCACAGAGGGAGGAGTCTCTTATAAACAAACTATACATGTAGCAGCAGGTGGTGTAGCGTTGCACAGGAAAGATCTAGGATCGAATCCCAGGTTCTGCCGTGGTACATCTGAGCAAACTAATTACCCTGAAATGACTCAGTAAAAATTACCCTTCTCTATACATGCATAAATCAGTGTAAGTAGGTCACTTGGAGAACAGCGACAGAAAAATAAATTCTGTACATGTAGTATACGCTAAATATATGCAGTCTTTCAAGTGTTCGTTTCTTTATAGATGAGGTTAAGTTTTTAGCGTCTGGCTGAACTCTCACAGCAGTCGGCTGACGTTGTCATGTTGATGTAATGCACTCATTGCCTTTTTCTGCGAGATGTACGTCGCTTTGGAGAAAAGCGTCCGCTAAATGAATAACTGTAATATGGTCAACGGACTCTTTTCTTGCTAGGAGGCTTGGCAGGAAGGTGTGCACCGATTTTGATTTTCGCAAAACTGACTTGCAGAAAAAAGCCGAAGGACTCTGCCAGAACTCTGCTTTTATTCTCATTGTTTCTGTAAAGGCCATCGTTTTCAAGAAGAGATGAACTCCTACAAAAGTGTTTCTTTATGTTTCCTATTAAAAAAAAGTGCTGTATGCCAGAATGCAATTATGACCCACCCAGAAGTTGCCGATGGAGGAGCAGGCAGTCATAATGCTTTTTCCTGTGTTTGTTTTATGCCGGAGGGAACTTAGCATTATTTCTGCACGTGTAATTATTTCATTTCCCTGCAACGTGGGAGGGAGGGTCAGAGTGTCTGATTATTCTGTCCTCCTCCTCCATCCTTAAAAACACTTGTAGGAAGAAACGAGAGTGTGATAATAAAGGTTTGTCTACTGTGATTATAATGGCAGTTTGATGAATGGGAATTACAAATTAGACCCCACCAACTGTGACACAATCACAATTATTCTGTCACAATCGGACTGCGGTAGACCAGAACTGCAGGCTCAAGAGTTGGCCTCAGAGTAGAATTATTTTATTTTTTCTTGTTGCTTTCTTTGTCAATGCATATGACACGGTGTATTTCAGCCGTCTAAGTGTTACCAGCCTAATCATGTATATTTATTTATGTAGCCCACATTTCTCCAGAGCAGCTGAGATTTTGTGGTTTGTACACTAAGGTACCTAGAGTGACTTACCCATTTGTTCAGCAGGGTAATTCTTACTGTATCAATTCAGGGTAAGGACCTTGATCAAGGGCACTCCAGCAGGGATTTGAACCTGGCTCTCTCAATTGTATGGCAACAGCTCTAAGCATTGCAGTACCTGCTGCCCCCAGTTACTGACCCACTTTAAACATGTTTCATATTTAAACCATCATAGTCATGATACTTCACAAGACCCTAAATGGCTCTTGGCTGCTGTGCATTTTCAGAAGCATCTGCCTCAGTGCAAGGAAAACACAGCTCTATTTATTCATTTATCACGTTTCTCCAAAAGCAACTTACAGTATTAAACGACTTGAAATGATTTACCCATTGATCCTGTTGGATGATTTTTTTGCCGTATCAATTCAGAGTGAGTACCTTGATCAAGGGTACCATAGCAGGAGGTGGGATTTGAATTTGGGCCTTTTGGGAGCAAGTTGACACCTCCAATCACTACACCCCTTGCTCTCCCTGTCATGAAGTGGCAAGAATCATTTGTGGTGTTGAGACTCACGTGACAATTTACCTGGACTAATGACTCTTCTGGCAGCTTTCTTGAGGAATCTGGTTTCAAAGACATTGAGGTTTGGGTTCCTGTGCCCTCACGCTTTGGGATCCTGTTTGAATTGAAGGTCCTTCATGAGGAAACAGCGATCCCGGGAAGTGACCTCCATCTCTTCTACCTGAGCTCCCGGGCTGCCGGCTACAAACCCATCCTCAAAGTGACCATGACTCAGGCCACCATTCCCTTCAACCTAATGAAGGTCCACCTCATGGTGGCAGTGGTTGGCCGCCTCTTTCAGAAGTGGTTCCCAGCATCTCCTGATCTGTCCTACACCTTCATATGGGACAAGACTGATGCCTACAACCAGAAGGTCTATGGCTTGTCAGAAGCAGTTGGTGAGTTGAACTGTCTTCATGTGAATGAAGCCTGTTGAGAAAATGGCCTTGGTGTGAACTCTGCTCTTTAGAGTCTGTTGTGACCTAGATGTAGGTTTTTGTGGCTATAAAGGATTTTATTTCTTTTGGAATATTCTGCTGAAAACTACATTAAAAAACAGTTATCCTGCATATTTGAAGGCCAGTATTTGTTTGCTGACTGGAGGTTCTTACATATAATTACTCTCCACAGAAGCTTCTGGAAGAAAAACAAATCTGCTGAAGGTCACTTTACTGCTGTAGCCTTTTCTAAATTTAATGCTCATTGCTCATCTGTGAATGTTCTACCAATAAACAAAATGCTAAGCATTTCAGAAGTTAGGCAGAAAGGTCATGTTGATTTAACTTTCTTGATAGCGGTCTATTTACTGAGCGAAAATACCATGTTTATAAGCACCGTACCCTATATTAAATGATAAAGATCCTACATGTTTAACAAATTCTTTTGTTTTCTTGGAGGATTATGAGCCCTGTGCAATGACTTTTGACTTCTCCCTGCTTTATTTGCATTAGATTACATCAGATCATTCATCAGTCAAATGTAAATTCTAATATTGATTTGGCTGTTGGATGAGAAAAGATGTTAACGCAATGACAATATGAAGGCAATGGAAACTGTAGAACTTGGAAGCTGTAAACTGTAGAATTGAGGAGATAATTTTAAGGTTTTTAACTTATGAAGAGACACTACTGTCTTACTGAGTTTTGATCCAACATGCAAAAGTCCTGGTGGAATTTTCCTTCTCAAGTGTGTTTTTTTGTTTGTTTGCTTCTTTTCAGTGTCTGTAGGGTTTGAATATGAATCTTGCCTGGATTTGATTCTCTGGGAGAAAAGAACTGCTCTCTTACAAGGATATGAATTAGACGCCTCCAATATGGGCAGCTGGACACTGGGAAAACACCATGTGTTAGATGTGCAGAATGGTAAGAACTTTTCTGAAGTTTTTCCTGTAATTAAAATACACAAATAGGGAAGAAATTAATTATCTGTAAATACACATCTTTTTATCTTTCAAAAATGTTCTCACAATAAAAACAGGGGTGACATAATCCTTCTTTTGGAGGAGATTCTCCATTGAAAAATGAACAGCGGTGTTAAGGGCCAATGGTTAACGTGCCCATTGACCTCAGAGTCAGTCCTGCGTAGGACAATAATGTATTCGGAATGAATATTACAAAAATGTTAAACAAAAAGACAATGCTTGGAATGTCTGAATGTTGTAAATGCATGGACTCAAATTATAAATTACGACTAGGGTGGGAGTCTGACCGGCAGAGGCTCCTCAGAACGACAGAGGCCTAATTGAATAAACGAACCGATTAGTTGTAATGACAAGCCGGACGACGTGGGGGTATTCATCATGGCAGGAGAAGGTGGACAGTGACAGGTGGAGGCACCGGGTTCCCTGAAATGCTGCAATAAATATTCTAATGAAGATGAAATATTGCTCGTCATTCTATTTGGAGAATAATAGAGGAAAGTTGCAAAGAAGCAATCTTTCAGGGTAATGACTGAATAAATCAGGGATAGGGACTCAGCATGTGGGGAGAGACGAAGACAAGCGTTTTAGTCTGGATTAGGGTCAGGTTATGAAGGATGAACCCTGAGCAGAGAGAACATTCTGGAAATGGCCTCTGAATAACCCTGACATAGTCTGGCTTTTCTCTTCTTTTGTACATTCACACACAGCGAGTGATCTGGAACCAAAGGGGCTAAGTTAACGAACACATAATTAAACATCTGGTTGTCACTTGTGATAGTCCTCAACTGGACTGCTATGGATAGGACCGGCACTTTTTTTTAAGATAGCCACCTTGTGAGTGACACTAAGCCCTCTTTAACCTTTCGGACTTAGTATCAGTTGTCTTGGTGAATTTGTGACCCTTTCATCTCGAGGCTCACTGGAGCCGACCAAACTTCCCCTCCCGGCAGCCCCTGCCCCACCCCCTCCCCTTCTGTGTCTTAGCGTTTTAACTGCTTTGTGTGCGCTTTGTGCCAAGAAGCTTACCAAAAACTAAGCATTGCTGTCATTCCTCACAGAGATGGTGCTGTAGACTCAGTGGGTGTCAGGGTTTCTGCCCATTTTGCTCTACGCCGTAGTTGTTGCTGGTGATGGACTGGTGATTGTGGTGGACTCGCGTGCTGCGGTTATTTATGGTGATGAAAGTGGGAACGCAAACACCAGGCTAATGCAAACGAGGCTGGGGTGTGGAATCATTCAGAATTTGGAGGCAAGCAAGGTTTCTGTCAGCTCCATTGGCAGGATGACACGGGCCAAGATTCAGTGCCTCTCTTTCGGCTTCCCTTTTGAAGGGCCCCACGATGGGTTGATGTAAAGACACCAATCCGAAGTGCAGTTTTGTTGTTGTCCAGAGGTTTGTTAGAGTCGTACTCCATTACCCAAGTGTCTCCATGCCTTTAGTAGACACAGGTACTCATGTACAGACAGCGATTACAGGCATGGCCTGCGACAGGAGCAGTACGACACTCCCCCTCCCCACCCCCAACAGACAGCTGTGAGAGATCCGGCATTGTCAGACAGCCGGCTTCTGGAAGAGAACATCTGAAATGGTCATTTTCACACTTGGCATGTATTCTGCGGAGGGAAACTGCTATCTGGCACTATTTTTTTCTCCAAAAAAGGAACCAAGTAATGATATGCATACACTGAATACTTAGCTGTAAATTATTGTGTCAAGTGAGCCAGGCTGGGCTGATGGATATCTTTAATAATACTGGCAGTGGCGTGGATCACACGTATTTTTAAATTTTTTGTATTAATTTCAGTAGTCAGATTGGACCACCGTGGCCGACTACATTTTAATGTTTATAATGTTGCAACTGTGATTATAAAGATGCTGGATGCTGCAATTCGTGGATGCTTTCTTATGCTTGGTTACTCCTCACCATGTGTAATTGAAAAGGATAAAGAGAAACTTACTGATGGGGTGCACCAGGTGGTATAGTGGTTAGTGCAGCTGCCTTGTACCTGATGGACCTGATGGAGTGCAAATCCCATATCCTGCTGCAGTACCCTTGATCAAAGTATTTACCCTAAATCGTTCCAGTAAAGATCACCCAGCTGTATAAACCGGTAAACAATTGTAAGTAGCTTAACACTGTAAATTGGGAGTTTGGAGAAAAACGCCACCTAAATATGTAAATGTTGTCTCTTTACATGCCATTGTTGCTCAACACTTTATGTAATTTATCTTTATGTAATTTATCTGTACAGATAACACTTTATGTAATTTTTTCTGTACAGATTTCCCATTAGTAAAGCTGATTAGTTTCACTCTGTTTTCCTGATGCAGAAAAGGTCCCAATTTCTTCTGCATGCTGTGAACAAAACTTTCCGCACTGCCGAAATTGGTCAATCCAGCTTTTAAGGTCCTCAGCCTTTCTCATTCTTGCATATTTAAAAGTACAGTAGCAAGAGAAATGGTGAACATAGCAAAGTTTGTATTCAATATTTATGCATATATTGCATCATGCGGTACTCATCGGAGATCTGTTGCTTTTAAGTTCCGTTTCACAGATCCAAAGAGTAGCCTTTTGCTTTTTGAAGCTTGAAACGTCTTTGAATTTCGCTGGCATGTCAGGCGCAAATCACAGCTTCAGCAGCGAGTTTTCCTACCCGCCTCCTGCCATTAGTCGTCAGCGCAAACCCGCCTTTTGGAGAAGTACTTAACACATGGAAAAGGAGACCAGAAGAGTCAAAAACTGTCTGTGGTGGACAGGAAAGCAGACCACTAGTCGCGTGAAGGCATGCGTTCCGACCTCATCCTGGTTATGCTGATACATGACTTCTAAGAGCTTCCCTACGAAGGGTGTTTTAAAGATCAAGTCATTCATCCCCATCGTCCAGTGTGGCACCTTTGTACGGCCAGGCCGGATACGGTGTACCGCAGCCCCCTTTCATGTCACGGCTACAGCCGTCGTCGTCTTGCATCCCGTGCCGCCGCAGGTCGTCTCATGTTGGCAGGGGAGAGCCTCCGGGGCCCCCGTTCAATGGTAATCTTTAAAACAACATCTTTGGCTAATCCGCGCAAGTCTATCGCAGAGGCCCCTTGGTGAAAGCCCACTGGAAAAGGCTTTCTAGTTTCCAGTACTGAAGCTCCTCACATTTTTAAGCCACTCTTTGCCCAAGGAGTCCAACTGGAAGTTTCATCATTAGAGCAGGGGGTAAAGAAGGATTTTCTCTGTGTAACGGAAATACATTAACCTTGAAACCCTTCGAAACCTTCCGAACTGACGGAGGCACTCTGAAGATCCACGGTCGGGCAGCAGCAGGAAATCTGCCCATGCTGTCACCTTTGTTGATGCTCCAGACTGTCAGATGTTTTTCTGCAAATCACCAGGTATTCCTTCTCCCCCATCCCACTATCCAAACAGTCATTTTTAATGTCTCTCCTTAGTCACCTTACTCAGGAGACACAGAGGACAGTTGGCTGTCAACAGTAGCAAAGATGGGCCTAACTAAGAAGGTGCCGCCTTTCCTCAGTCCAGACGTTATCATCATCATCATCATCATCATCACCACCATCATCATCACAGCTGTGCTTTGGGAGTTTTGCTGGGAACCGGTTCAGTTGCAACGGCTCACTCGAGAAGGGTGCTCTATGCTAGGGCTCCCGATGGAAACCTAATTCCCAGCTCATTGACTTCAGATGGGTACAATGTGTGGTGGACAACTTCCACTCAGCTTTTTGTTCATGTGCCGGGATGTGTGTCTTTTAATTAGCTATGAAAGAGTGTTACCTGAAGAAATGGCATGGAAACCAAAATAAAACAGGAAACAAAGGCCACAGGCCACATTTTTGACCTTTCTGAAAGTACAGCACAACATTTCCAACTGTTTTATTTGGCCAAATTCAGGTTTTCTTTTGGAAAAGGAGAGGAGACATTTTATCCATTGCATGTGTTTTTAGTTTATTTCTGCAATGTGAAAATATGTATTTTAAAATGGGCCTGCACCATTCCAGTGATAGAAAACAGGAAAGAGGTGGAAGGGTTAAGCTGGCTGACTTTTACATTTATCATAACTTTGCACAATGGGTATAGGGGGGTGCGGTGGCGCAGTGGGTTGGCCCACAGTCCTGCTGTCCGGTGGGTCTGGGGTTCAAGTCCCGCTTGGGGTGCCTTGCGACGGACTGGCGTCCCGTCCTGGGTGTGTTCCCTCCCCCTCTGGCCTTATGCCCCTGTGTTCCCGGGTAGGCTCCGGTTCCCCGTGACCCCGTATGGGACAAGCGGTTCTGAAAATGTGTGTGTGTGTGCACAATGGGTCCTCAACTTATGAACACGGTTAGGGCAGGAACTCTGTTTGTAACTCAGTTTGTTTATGACTCCAACCACTCAGTTTATTTATCCCTCAATTTATTCACAGGTTAAGTTTTGTGAAAACCTCACATAAAGTTTTAATGAATTTAAAAATCACTGTAAGATTTTTCTTTTTTCACTGATTGTGCTATGTGGGGTCACTGTGTTCCTGAACCAACACTGATAACAAAGTGCATGAGGCAGGGAAAAACCACAGACAGGTTACCAGTTCACCGCAGAACTTTTATCTTTTTTTATTAATTTAAAACAACAGGAATTTGTTTTTATTTTAAAATGACTGAAAAATGCATATTCAGCACAAACTGCTATTCACAGTGGACAGTTGCAATATTTTCCATCTTGTTATCGATCACCAACCTCAGAAATGGGCTGTAAGCATTGTGGAAGCAAGTTGAGTGAAGGTGGTCCTACACTCGTTTTCTAGGATGTTCTTTACTGTTGAATAATCTCTGCTCACAGAAAAGTAGGTGAATTTTAATGCACAATAAGCACGTTATTGAAATAGTTAAGTGAAAATGTATATTTACATTTATTTGTTTAGCAGACACTTTCGCAGAGAAAAATACAAAGAATGCATTACACCAAAAGAGGGAGATATTTGGATGCAGACACGTGATTCCAGAGTACAGTCAATTTGTTACTGCAGTATAAACCAGTACATTATACAATTAACTGCATAATGGTTTACCCATTATTCAAAGACTTATTAAAAATTATTAAATATAAACACTTAGATGTTTATTGAGCACTTATGAGATCGGGAAAAAGCGAGTCCAAAAAAGGAATTTTGAGACCCTTCTTAAATGTGGAGCGAGATTCAGCAGTTCTGAGTAGAACGGGGATATCGTTCCACCACATTGGAGCGAGAACCAAAAACCTTTGTGCTTTTCATTTTGGACCTTTTGTGCATGGGACCGGCAAGCGGGCAGAGGTGGAGGAGTATAGCAGTCTGGGTGGGGTGTAGTGGGTGATCAGGTCTTGTAGATGTCAGGGAGCAGTTCCATTGATGGTTTTGTAGGCTATAAACAGAGTCTTGAATTTGATCCAGGCAGCTATAGAAAGCAATGCATAGAACCAAGAAGGGGGGATACATAGAAACGCTTTGGTAAGTCAAATACAACTCAGCAATGTTTTGTATCAGCTGTAGGGGTTTGATGGCAAGTAGCAGGAAGGCCAGATAGGAGAGACTTGCAGTATTCCAGATGGGATATCACCAGGGCCTGGACTGGGAGTTGCGTGGAGAATTAAAGAGAAACTTAAAAGTGGCTGCATTTTCAAAAATGTGTAACTTGAACGTACCTAGGGTACTGTTACTAGCTCATGCAAAGGTTTTGCTGCCTCGCTGGGTGGCCCGTCTGGAGGCTGTAAATTCTTCTGGAGAACTGGAAGTGAACTGGGCTGTGCAGCAGACACACCTCCCCTCTATACCCTGACTTATTTGCATTCTGCTCCAGTCCGCCTGGTCACCCCTCTGATCTTTCAGAAATTCCATCATCTCTGAATGGGAGCGAGGAGAGAGTGCTTCATGCCAAATTGGTTGTGGAGAGGTTTTTCTCCCCCTCCATCTTCTTTTTTTGTACTTAAGGGTGGTACAATCAAAGCATTTTCCACACCTGTGTCAACTGTATGCATTATTTATTAGGGTAATTGCTGTTTGTGTTTCTGGTTGGAGCTTCCATGGAAACAAAGGCACCTTATTTGCGTGATGCATCGGGACGGGTGCTCTGAAAGTCAAAATCACGGCTGAACTGACGTCAAAGTCGCCCACTCCATCTTTCCCCCCTATATTTTCCTCTGGCCTCTTGGATTAGTTCATCTTTATTAATAATTTCTAAAAGGAGCCCTGTTTGGATAGCCCCATTGCCAGCCGTAACCATGTCCTTGTGCCGATCCTGCTTCGATGGATGAATCAATGAAGGGACCTAATCAGAGCGGAGTCGGCCGGTTTTAAAAGGCATGCTGAGATTTATAGCAAATAAGAAACGTATTTTCCTGGCTGCTTGGCACGAGGACACTGATGGCCTCATTGATCTGCACAGTAAATAGGACAGGCCGCATGTCGAAATTCTAGCGCAGCTCAGCGTGAATAATTTAAGACACGCTTGCGTGTAATCGTCCTTTGATATTCTTTGAAGCCCCTCAACACAACTTGTATTTGCGCAATACTTAAAATATATATGTTTAATCGCTTGGGTGTTTTTGTGCACTCCAGTTAGAGCAATATTTTAATTTTAAATTTCATATTTTAATGTTTTATTTTATCCCTTTCAATGGTCTGTGTAATTTCTGCTTTGGAATTTTTCTTATTGTGAAGTACACAACCTTTGGCAAGGCCACGGTCTGTTGTACAGTGTGTTGTGAAGCACCTCTGTGCAGTTTGCATCTGACATTCTGTGTGACACAGCCATTTTTTTTACAACCTCAAAGTTTGCCCATGACATAAAATCAGAGAATAAACTCTTTTAACATTGCAGTTGAAGTTTTCAGTTTGAAGCTCATTTAACAAACAAAACAATTTAATGATCTTTGCCATGTGAAAGGTTGAATTTTATCTTGTTTTCAGACTTTTTATTTAGAATAATTTTATCTCCAATCTAATTTTTAAGATAAGACTAAAGTACTCTTGGTTTATTATTGTTTATTTTTTCACTCTTCTCCAAAACCGCTTACAATATTAAGCTCCTTGGTTATTGTCTCTTTAGAGAGCTGGACAATTTTTAACGTATCAGTTCATGTTAAGTACCTTGATCAAGGGTACTACAGCAAAAGGTAAAATTTAAACGTGTGTTTCAAGTGCAGGGGGGCGCGGTGGCACAGGTCCTGCTCTCCGGTGGGTCTGGGGTTCGAGTCCCGCTTGGGGTGCCTTGCAGCGGACTGGTGTCCTGTCCTGGGTGTGTCCCCTCCCCCTCCAACCTTCCGCCCTGTGTTGCCAGGTTAGCCTCTGGCTGCCCGCGACCCCAAATGGGACAAGCGGTTCAGAAAATGTGTGTGTGTGTTTCAGGTGCAGGATGGCAGTGCAAACTGATATGGCCTCTGCTGTACCTGGCGCTTCTTTTATTTGGAATTTCAGTCCCCCTTTGCAAGTCTTTAAAAAATGGCACGTCTTCAGAAAGTTTGGTGGCAATGATTCACTAGCATCGAGAAAAGATCCAAATGGGTCTTTGCAAAAATAAAAAAAATGCCTTTTAAAATCTTTACGTGATCTTGAAAAGACTAGCATTACATGTTTGTTTAGTCATGAAGTTATGATGATTTAAGTCCTTGGCTCAGCCAAACCTGTGGCCTGAATATGAAAGCATGTATCATTTGAAACGTCTCTATTCGTTATCATCTTGTAATTTATTCTAAGCATAAAATTAATATCCACATGAAAGTATGGCAGTATGAGAACAATAATTGGAAGGCTTTTTTGGGGGCAGAGCTGTATGGGGGCTGGTTTACGTTACATTAAAGCATAAGAAATCATTATGGCATGCCCTATGCAATGTTTGACTGATGAACACGACTGACCTTTTATTTTCTTTATTTTTTCTTTAAAAAAAAAAAAAAACGGTCTCTGTTGGCCGTCTCAAGTCCATATCAGCACATTGGCCCTCAGTGATTAAATCCAGAGAGGGAAGAACCTTCAGCAAAAAAAAGGCCAAAAGGATATCATCAAAGAAATTAGTTGTGATATCGGTGCGACGGCAGGTAAATCTGACCATGTGCATCGTTGGCCGCAGGCGTTCCGCAGTTGCAGTATTTCAGACTGCGGTATTTTACTGTGCCTGACACATTTCTCAAGAGGCTGGCTCAAGGTGCAGCCCGTGGGATTTATGCGCTATTTTCGGAAATTGCAGAAGACAGACGCAGACCCGGGTCCCACTGCATAGTAATGTCTGATATGTCTTTCGGAGTCTAATGTATTAAAATAAATCCAGCTGCATATAAAGACACTTGCAATAAAGTCTTGAATCCTATTTTTATCAAATACATCATTATCATTATTATTATTATTATTATTATATGTAAGCAACTTCTAAGTAATTACTCTAAGTAAATTATTATATGTAACTAATGTGTAACTTTCTGAAATAAGATGCGCTTTTGATATAACGTATAACTTTTGTAAAAGAAAATCACAGATTTATTTTTATTTATGCATTATTATTATTATTAGTCATTTATTTTAAGATTTATTTTAGTAATGATACTAATAATACACACTGTTGCTATAACCTGAACTGTGTAACATGTGTAATGGTTATAAAAATAAGTACAGTGTGTTAGGGGTGGTTTGTTATTGTTCTTTAGTTTTTCATTACTGTTGGTGGTGACTGTGGTGATGGTACGAATTTTATTGTTGTTGTTGCAACTGCAACTCATTTCCATTCCTTGCAAGCCGTTCAGAATAGATTCTGCCTGTGGGCTGTGTTTTATCCGCCAGTTCTGGGAGAGGCTCGTGTGGAAACTCTAAATGTGGGTTACAGTACAAATTGAAAGTGATAGAATACGCAAATGAGCCGCGCTGCCACTGAGTTTCTTTATCCTTAAACAAGACTTTCCTTTCAAGATAAACTCCCGCAACAATGAATTACTAAGGAGCCGCACTTTGTTAATTACTAAAGAGGTTGCGATGTTCAGAAATAAAATCTGAAGCAAGAAATAAGCGATCAACCTTTTCTGAAATTGAGAATGATCCATGTATCAGTCACTGTGGTATTAGCAAGCGGAGTAATTACTTTTTTGAAATGCTTACAAATGCCAGATATTTGATGGCCTGTCAGATGTGTTTCAGATACGCTTGTTTCCAACAGCTATCAAAAACTAAATAAAAACACTGACTTAAAAAAAAATCAATTCAGTTTTCAATTAATGTGTGATTTTATTTTTCTTTCCCCAGGCATCGTGTACAAGGGGATTGGCGAGAACCAGTTTATTTCTCAGCAGCCGCCAGTGATCAACACCATCATGGGGAACGGGCGGAGGCGCAGCATCTCCTGCCCCAGCTGCAATGGCCAGGCGGACGGGAACAAGCTGCTCGCACCCGTGGCCCTGGCCAGCGGCAGCGATGGCAGCCTCTTTGTGGGCGACTTTAATTACATCCGACGCATCTTCCCTTCGGGGAACGTGACCAGTGTCATGGAGCTCAGGTCAGTCAGATCACCTTCAGCTTTTCTCCATTTCCATGGACCTTTTGTTGTGCTTTTGCCTTCTTCTACCTTGCTGGTGTAGATAGGTAAACTTCCTTACAGTTTTGAGGAACAAACAAATTACCCTCATTTACCACAATGTTAAAAGTGCAGCCACTCCAAGGAGAATTAAGAATTTTGTGTTTTTTTGACTCTGCTTAGAGAAATCTTCATTTTTATTCTCAGTATAACTGAGGTAGAAGCCTTTGGATGGCCTTCCACAAATTAAAGTGATGAAAGTGTAACACTTCGATAAAAAAAACCCTATATAGGACCATCACAGCGCCTTAATAAGCATCCACCCTGACTTTATTACAAAATAAACATTAATAGGCTTATTAATAGGAGCTGCAAGTGTGAAGGGCCACTTTAATACCCGTGAAACTGTTGTAGACAAAGGCAGCATTTGTTTTCAGAGAGGCATGGCCTGGTTTGTTTTGGGGTAAGTAATATAACCAACTGCAAGTAAAGTGGCCAGAAAAGTGTAATATGTACGCTGAAAGCTATCCCAGGTAGCAACATCATCACCATCATCATCTATTAGCATGAAACTTCTGGCAGTATATATCATGCGACAATGGTGCCATGTGTTGTTTCCGTCTTTGAGAAAAGCAATTTCTCCTGCACAACTTTGAAAGGAAAGGTCAAAAACTGAAATTCACCTTCCTTATATACCTCTTAAAATGCATGATAAAAAATCCCAGCAAAAATGACAAACTGTCTCCAATTAGACTCCCTCCAATCTCTGAACAAGTGGCGGCTGCAGTTTGTTTATTTCTAATTATACCGTACATCACTTATTAAAACCGCCCTTTTATTTACTGCATTGTGGATTTCATAGCTTCTAATGCAATTTCATAAAGGTAAAAATGCCTTAACGTTGTAGCTATGTGGAGATAATATATCCCCCAGTGGCTGCACTTCCTTCCTTCTGCTGTTGTCAGTAACGTGCAGTGAAAACACACAACTGTGTACACCGAAGTGTGTCCTCACATACACAAATCATTTTGAATATTGGTATCACAATTGTGTATATTTGGAAGCACTTATGACATTATTTGAATTGTTTATAAAATAAGACCAATAGCTTTTGTAGCACGTGTACATCATACGAGTGATTTTGAGGCGTTTCTTATTGACGATGGTACAATCAGTATCCGATTATAAATCCATTAACATAGATATAAGCTGAGATGTAAAGCACTGGTGAACCCCTTAGGGTAAAATCGGTGCCTCCCCACATTTTAAGAATTATGGCGTAAACTTTGCGGTCTGATGGAGCTCAGAAGAAACCATCAGTAGGAACCACGTTCCGCTGGTAACAAATCATCAGCTTCTGCCAGCTTTATGTGTGTTTTCCTTGTAACTGTAATTCACACTCTTTTATTCTCTCCCTGCCTCCTCTCTCCTAAGAAATAAAGATTTCAGACATAGGTAAGCCACTGAATCCCTGAACATCTTGTGCTGTATTGTCGTTTTTCACGGCATTTGACCGCTCGGTTGGCTCCCAGCCTCTTTGTAGTCATTGCGTGTGTTTTTTTTATTTCTTTCTTTGTTTATTCAGTTTGTGTCGTGAATCCTTTCAGAACCTCATTTCTAAATAGATGGGTAATTGAAATGAAGCTTTTTCCTTTCCCATTTGATTTGTAACCCGTTGCCTTATGAAGCATGTGAAGATATTTGTCGTATTGTATACGAAGGCAAGCTGGGGGGTGGAATAAAAGGACATTCAGGATAGACAAAGACTCAATCGAAAACGGGAAAATTATGTAAATATTTATGTTCTTGTGAATTAGATGTCCCATTCATGAAGTTTCCTTCAATAGTGTGCCATCTTTATATAGCTGGGCAGCAAGTGGCGAAGTGGTTATAAGCTGCTGCCTTGTTGCCCCCATCCGGGGTGTGTCCCCTCCCCCTCCAGCCTTGCGCCCTGTGTTGCCGGGTTAGGCTCTGGTTCACCGCGACCTTGCTTGGGGCAAGCAGTTTCAGGCAGCGTGTGTGTGTGTGTGTATGCCTTGTTGCTGAAAGAACTGGATTCAAGTCCCATCTCCTGCTGTTGTACCCTTGAGAAGGGTACTTACTCTGAACAAGTCAAGTAAAAATTGCCCAGCTATATAAATGAGTAAATCAGTGTAAGTAGCTTAACGTTGTAAGTCGCTTTGGACCATGATATAAATTAATACGTAACATTCACTTATTTATTTAACATGGTGGGCTTGAGATATTCTGCATTGTTCAAATAGAAGTAGATGCATTTTCTGGCATTCTACTGATGCACAATTAAAATTCATATAAATTGCCTTGAATTTAATAAAGCAAAGTGCAAATGGACCAGAAGGTCAATATGTATTATGTATTATAATATGCATCCTCCGAACAATATCTCTAGTTACAACACATTATCTGATTACATATTAATGATGTATCGTAAGCCAAGACTGCTGGATTTCTCGGACTCAACACTTACAAAGCAGAGAGGTCTTTCCCGTATTCATTTTAGCACATTGTGCTTTATTTGAAAGTGTCATAAAGACAAGTAATATTGACTAATGTACCGCAGAGCCTCATAAACATTAGCAAGTATCGACCTGCCTCCCCAATGAGGCCGTCTTCATCGCTGCATGGTTAACCATGTTGTTATTGCCTCTATATACACCTCTTCAGACTTGTGTCTTTTACTTGTTTCGTTACGTTTCATGTCTTCCGCGCTTTGTGACCACTCTTTCAAATTTTTTGTTTCCGCTCTCATTTTCTTTTAGAGTATATGTAAATTTGCTCACAGTCCTGCATATGAGGAAACAAGGAAGAGCGCAAATTCATATCTGCGTGTTAGAAGTTCCTCTTTGCAATCACTTCTTATCAGTCTAATTACATGTGAAGAGGCTTTGAGGTTGTGATTTCAGGCAGGTTTAATACATTCTAATAAACATGACCTGAGCAAATGCCATCTGTTGTTGACTTTCAATTAACATATGCATATCAGTCCTTTAAGTCCAAATTGATCCCACTTGCAAACAAGAATATGATTAAATGATCTGATCATTTCTGAAGGTGGCATTACTGCCAGGATGATTTTTGCCTCAATTATGACATCATATTGCTCTATTTGACAGATACCGTCTTTTCTTTAGGGTCCTGCTTATCTGTTATTCAAAATGACATCTCGTCTTATAAATATGACAGATAGTATTGATGGCCCGTTTACTGATGGCACCTTTAGGTTCCACATTGTCATGGTGGCCACTTGATGAACAGGGTTCAGACTTCCAACAATAACATCTCTCCACAGCAACAACCCAGCTCATAGGTATTACCTGGCCACGGACCCGGTCACAGGCCAGCTCTACGTCTCTGACACCAACTCCCGACGGATCTACCGGCCCAAGGTGCTGTCGGGGACCAAGGACCTGCTGCAGAACGGCGAGGTCGTGGCTGGGACAGGCGAACACTGCCTGCCCTTCGATGAAGCCCGCTGCGGGGACGGGGGGAAAGCTACTGAGGCTCTGCTAATGGGCCCCAAAGGTACAGGATGGACCCCTGAAACTCTGAAACTCACATCACATTCTCATACTTTGCTGAAGTTCCTGGGCACATCTTGTTGGCCTAATTTCCATGTGTTTTCATACCTCAAATTACAAACGCGTTTGGGACCGGAAGTCTCTTCGGGGTCTTCGGGGCCAGCTGGTAGTGTAGCTGTCAGAGCAGCTACCTTTGGACAAAGATGTCATCAGTCTGAATCCCACCTCCTGCTCCAGTACCTCTGAGCAAGGTACTTACTCTGAGTTGCTCCAGTAAAGTTTCCCAGCTTTGTAAATGGGTAAATAATCGTCAAGTAGCTTAACACTGGAAGCTGCTTTGGAGAAAAGCATCAGATAAATGAAAATATGTAAACTTAGATTATTCATAGCTGTTTGTCTGTTCTAAGTGCATTTTGCTGCCCACTAATGGCAGAACCTGGAAACACACGTCGTTTCTGCTCTGCGACAGAGAAATTTCAGAAAATAAAACTGAGAAGAAAATGCAATGAAAAATGAAGTGGGAATCTTCATATGTTCAAACACTCAGATGTTCCTAATGCAGGTACATGTATAGTTGAACTGGTGAGGAAACCGGTTTCCGTACCTTGGTCAGTAGCTATGAAAGCGTGGTGGTTGCAGATGCAGACTTGTTAAATCCCAAGAGGACGTCTGCTTGAGAAGGCACTTAATTTGAATTGCTTCAGTCCAGAATGTAAATGTAGCCTTTCAAGAGGGTAAAAATTGTACGTTGCTTTGGATAAAGCTTCAACTAAGCTGTTATTATGAAATAATAACAGAGAAGGCCTTTTCATTTATTTCCGCAACAGATATTTACGAATGTTGCACCAGCGCCACTTTAGAGTACCTGGAAATTTGTCACTTGGCGAAAAAGTCCTTCCTTGTCATTCTGAAAACTCACCCAGAATATCACTAATACTGATCAAAACTGTAACGGTGGATACGAGCGCCATCACTCAGCACTGAAATTAACACACACGCCTCCAGTCAAAAGTTTGAGCACACTCACTGGAATAGTCTCCTTCCAAGAACTTTACTTTGAACAAGTTCCCATAAATACTTGAAAATGTGCAAAACATCAACAAAAGTAGTCTCTCAAAACCTAGTCTGGACAGGTCTCTTTTAGAGCTAATTTTATATTGCAATTCTCGGAAGTTATTAGCGAACATCAGGGGAGAATTCGGCAGCAGCAGATGGCCAGAACGCTCCTGCTCCTGATGGTCAGACCACTTGTGCAGGAGTGATACATATTCCCATCCATATTTTCAGGAGATTTTCTTTTTTTTAAGCCAGCTGTCCAGAATTTATCTTTGCATGCCCATCCTCCCCCACCCACCCGACCACTTCTACCGTCTTATCGCTGGAGCTGAGACCATTTGTCACGTCCCGCCCTGGCAACTGGCCACGTGTCAAAAGAAAATTCTTGCGGTTCATAACAAGCTTTAAGTTATAATTTATTTCCTGGAGTGCTTGTAGCCCCCGTTGGAATGTGAGATGAAGGAGTGGCCCCGCTGTGATAATCTTGGGATAAAAGTGGCGTGTTGCTGGGTGATAATGTGTATTCCTGAGGGGAAGCGGGACTGCTGCGGCGGGCTGCCACCGCCGGGTCTGGCACCGCACAACTGCTGGCCTTGCTCTATCAGGTTACCTTTTTTTAAAAAAAAAAAAAAAAAAAAAAAAAAATGTTGTAACCATAGCAACGGACTGTCGTTCATCCGTTTCATTTAAAAACGATCAAAGCTGTAATTTCACCCTCACGGGAATAAAGGAGTTTGTTGTTTTTTCTGCCTTTTTAAATAGCCTTTTTAATGGACTATTTCAATAGCATTGTTCTTCAGAGCCTGCTTTTTCGACTTTGGTTTTTGCGATATGGACCCAGCTATAGGCCTCTCTACTTTGCTTCAAATAATTAAGTTCTAGAAAGCACCACATGAATTTACTCTCAGGGTTTTTTTAACCAGTGATCTGGATAATGCTGAGCTGAATTTGACTTGTGTTTTGAAGGAAATTAGGGAAGAATTGGCTCTTCGTGTCTTCTGCATCTGTTTTATCGTTTGTTTGTGTGTTTGTTTGTTTGTTTTTCCATCTTGCTTCCAGGTATTGTTGTCGATAAGAATGGGGTCATTTACTTTGTGGATGGGACCATGATCCGAAAAGTGGATCAGAACGGCATCATTTCGACCTTGCTCGGCTCCAACGACCTCACTTCGGCCCGTCCGTTGACCTGTGACACCAGCATGCACATCCGACAGGTGACAGTCCTGCCCCTGCGCAAAGTTAGGGATAACAACATTATGGAGATGGATGGACACGGACCTGCCACCCGAAGCTTGTCTGCTGTAGAAGCATTTAGTCCGGTATCCCAGCTGTATAAAGGTTAAAATATTGTAAATAAATTTGGACAAAAGCCTGCCTAAGTGGCAACAGAGGCACTCGTGAACACTCGCGATACCCAAAGGCACACGGCACCCCCTGCTGGAACCCGGTCCGCAGTGGGTCTGGTCATTGTGTGCGATTACTGCAGAACACCGAGCTATCACACAGAAGTCATTACCGGCGTTTAATGAGACACCTGTTTTACACTCGGCACAGGGGTCGGCACCTCCGGCCCCGGGAGCCGCGGTCCTGCAGCTCTCGGAGCGCATTTTAATTAGCGCCTGATTTGCACCTGAAACAGCAGATGAGGCGACTTACTATCTGAGTAATTAACTTCAACACAGCAGTCAAGAGCTGAGGCAGAGCGGGAGCAGGCACACCCTGCCGCTCTCAAAGCCTGTCGCTGCCCAGCTTGCTCCCATGCCACCTTGGGTGGAGAGGATGCCCCACCAGTTACAGGGAGCAACAGATGAGCCCCGCCGTGGAGCATGGCATACTGTGCAGTATGTATTGCAGCCATGTGAAATACACAAGTATGGATCTGGAGTCTGAACGCAGCTCAGTCTACAGAGTTTCCATGTTCTGATCCTGTTGTCATGTGTCTCCTGCCACTCTTCAAACACATTGATTCCAAGTGAATTGGTGACTCTAAATTGCCCGTTGTGTCTGTGTGTGAGTGTCGTGCTGCTGTATAAATGTGTGAATGATTGTAGTTTAGTGCAGTGTGTCTAGCTCTGTAAGTCACCTTCAAAAAATATGCCCGCTAAATGATAGTTAATAACAGTTATTAAGCTGATTTACAGAAAAGAATCTTCCATACATGTTTCTTCACTAAGCTGCCACTTTTCTCCAGAGCAGCTTGCGGTGATTCACCTTTTTATACAGCTGGATAGTTTTTACTGCATCAATTTAATGTATGCACTCTGCTCAAGGGTACTATGGCAGAAGGTGGGATTTAAACCCGTAACCTACAAGTCCAGAGGCAGCAGCTTTAAGCCATATGCCCCTTGCTGCTGCTTGAAAAATAATGCTATGTATAAATATTATATGAACAACAGTAGTGCCACAAGTTGGTATGTTTGGACTTTGAATTATGAAAATTTACTTGGGAGGAGCCTTGGCCCGGCTGCTTATCTTCCATAACATTTTCTTTGTGTTTCTTTTGAACAGATTTGTTAGTCTAAGGTACTTTCTGGGAGCAGAAGGCAAAGATGCAGGGAATCAACCTAACTGCACGCGTCCTCCAGTGGCAAGTCTGCCTCTGCAAGAGGCTGCGGTGCCAGATCAATGAGTAATCAGCGAGTGAGAATTACTCTCTATTTCCTCCCTAATGTCATTTTGGATCCTTAAACCGCAGGCAGACCATTTTGCTGAGCCTCCGCTGAGTGGTCGAGGGTTTCGGAGCCCTAGAGCCTTTCAAAGCAGGCCCCTTCTCCACTGCTGCCCTTTAGCGAAAAACAAGGGGCCACCAGCCATTCAGACTTCATCTCCTCTTGACCTTTTCCACCGTTCGCTAAGGACTCTGAGGTTCAGTCTGATTCTTTCTCATAGGATCACAATATCTCTTGACAAGCACTAAACATATCACGTATAGCCTAGTGGTTAGAGCTGCTGTCTTCCACTCGAACGATCCAGGTGTAGTACTCTTGAGCAAGTTACTCACCCTGAACTGAACAGTAAAAATGACCCAGCTGTATAAATCTGTAAATCATTGCAAGGAGCTCAATTCTGCAAGTCACTTTGGAGAGAACAGTCAGATGAATGTAAATGACTATTCTCTCCAAAGTGACTTATGGTGTTGAGTGCTATGTGCTGCAAATTTATGTAGACTACTATTAGGACACTCTGTGCTTTGTAGTACTGCTTTGTTGCCTTTTGTACATGCTGTATCGTGTAATAATGTTCAGAGACATTCTCTCCATGAAGCAGTTCATGAAAATCTTAAATAGTCCCCTCAGAGCTGCTGAATCCCTTTGAACACTGAGGTGTTTCAGAACACATCTCTTTCAGACCTACTTGTTTCCTAAACTCACAATGCCATAAACTCATCATCTGTCATGATCACCTTTTTATTTCCTATAAGTTCTATACGAGACTCCTTGTATAATGTGCAGTGGCAAAAACGGTTGCAGATGGACTTAGAGAAGAAGTTTGGACAGTGGACTAAATGTACTTTGAGAATCACATGTCTGTATGTGTATCAGTATCTCTGTGTTTTATGGTACTTTGGAGAAGCCTCTGCTACATGAATAAATGTAAATATCAATGCATACAGAAATGTTGCTTTGCCTCAGAAAGAACTTTTATTGGGAACCAGAACTGAAACAAACTGGGCCTTAAAATAGTTGGTACCCAAACACAAGCAGAGTGTCCATTTCTCCTCTGTCCAAAAGTTCACCATCAGGGAGAGGTCACTCGTTGGCCTTGATAGTTAGGGGGCATGCAGCCAAGGACAGTGGCCAGGTGCATTGTGGTCCAGCAGAGCAGAAACAAACAAAGATGGAAGTTGTGACAGATTTAATTGCAAGCAAAACCAGGATTCATTCTCCAAATGGACCCTTGACATGCAAAGTGCGGAACCCGCAGAGGGAACTGAGCACAAGTATGCTCTTGCCTGGCTCAACCACGTGCAAACGTAGCGTGAAAAATGCCGTGGAAACAATCATCTGTAGTGACATTAAACATGGCACCATATGGATAAGAGTATGTGTCTAAGTGCTTACAAAATCTCATCCACAGTAACTCGAGTTCCCTGAGGATAAATTAAGCAAAAGAAAGATTGAGGGTGCAAGTTGTTTACAATTTCACTGTGTGCTGCAAGGGCTCGAAATCAAACAGTCTTTTTAATGAGGGACAGCTTTTATTGTGTCCAAATGGCAGATAAGCCCTGCATTACATACTCATTCATACCCCTTTAGGGGTTTGACTCTGGGAGTCACCCCATGTTGGCCAGGGCTTTGTTCCTCTTGTGGACAGCAGGGACTTTGCTCTATGTTATCACCACTTCTGCAGCACCACGGTATTACGAAAAGGTCCGAAGTAAACCCGATTAAGAAGGGCTGGCTTTGTTAATTAATGTACTAAGATACTTGAAGTCAATACAGACGTTGGCTGAGCATTACACATTCATAAGCCTCTAAATGTAAAGTGTCTTTTGTTATTGGTGTACGGCTAAAATGCTGCCTATTGGCATGGATTACTGTAGGGTTATTTCTTCGTGTTCTAGGTTCGACTGGAGTGGCCTACTGATCTCGCAATCAACCCGATGGACAACTCCCTCTATGTGCTAGACAACAATGTTGTTCTCCAGATCACAGAAAACAGGCAGGTCCGCATTGCAGCTGGAAGGCCAATGCATTGCCAGGTCCCTGGCGTTGAATACGCTCTAGGCAAGAGGGCGGTCCAGACCACCCTGGAGTCGGCTAGCGCAATCGCCGTGTCCTACAACGGCATGCTCTATATTGCCGAGACAGATGAGAAGAAGATCAACCGCATCCGGCAGGTTTCCACAGATGGTGAGATCTCCCACCTGGCAGGCATGCCGTCTGAATGTGACTGCAAAAATGACGCCAATTGCGACTGCTACCAGACGGGCGACGGTTACGCCAAGGATGCCAAGCTCAATGCACCGTCCTCACTTGCAGTGTCCCCCGACGGCACTCTGTACATAGCCGATTTGGGCAACATCCGCATCCGTGCCATTTCTAGGAACCAACCCCCACTCAACTCCATGAACTTCTACGAGGTTGCATCCCCCACGGACCAGGAGCTGTACGTTTTTGATGTCAACGGCACGCACCAGTACACCATGAGCCTGATCACCGGGGACTACTTGTACAACTTCAGCTATAGCAATGAGAACGACGTGACAGCTGTGACAGACAGCAATGGCAACACGCTGCGCATCCGCAGGGACCCCAGCCGCATGCCTGTCCGCATCGTCTCTCCAGATAACCAGGTCATCTGGCTCACCGTAGGCACCAACGGCGGCCTAAAAACCCTGACTGCCCAGGGACAGGAGCTGGTCCACTTCACCTACCATGGCAGCAGCGGTCTCTTGGCCACAAAGAGCACAGAAATCGGATGGACAACCTTCTATGAGTGAGTTTCATCTAGTCTGTGACCCCCTGTTCCTTATCTATGTCATTGCTGAAAGTTTAGAGATGGCAGGTGGCTGGAAAGCTATGTGATTTCAGCTTGGTCTCATGTTAAATACTCTATTTTGCAGCTGGTTTCGCCACGCCTCAGCTGCAGAACATATTATTTTACCCTCGTCATCTCTTTAGCTCAGTGATAGTCGTACACGCGAATGTACACTGGGAGGCCCCACTGGCAAGCCCGATGCCTGCCAATTTCGGCACCCGTGCCCCGTTATTGTGGCCGCCGGGAGGAAATTGGGGGGAGATTGGGCACAGGGAGGCCCAAAATGAATCCCCACAATTGCGCCTCTGGCTTGAGTCCAAAAGCAGCCTGTAGCACTAAGAGCCATCACTCACAAGTCCAGTAGAGCGTAGCAGCACCCAGGGAGATGGTGGACGCTTGAGCTCTGGTTGGGGCCCCTCCCACACAAGGCCAACACTAGATACAGTTATCATGGTGGAGCAGATAGCAAGCCTCTGAAGTGATATTCACAGGTACCCCGCTGTTCACTAAGCCTTTATTCCGCGACTGTGTCCAGTGCTGTGATTTCCAGGGCCGACTCCGTCTCCTGAAATGCCAACTGGCAAAAAAAAAAAAACCCTAAACACACAAATTTAGCTTAAAAGCACTGTGAGGCCATCACAGCCCTGTAACTGATTTGTTCTTGCATCGAGCTTGTAATCAGTATATTAAAGCCACAGCAAGGAACCACTTTGTTGTAAAGATGGTTCATCTGCATTGGTTATCTTCTGCAAACTGATAAAATTGTTTGAACATTGGTTCATACGTGCGAAATAGCGCTGATTTTGATCGACTTTTTAATACTCCATTTTTGTTTCATTTTCTTCGTTTTGCTGAAGCCTTTTTCAAAGTTACTAATGATGATTTATCCATTTATACAGCAGAATTATTTTTAATATATCAGTTTAGGGTAAATACCTTGATCAAGAATTTCTCTTGAGCAGCAGGAGGTGGGATTTGGACCTCGCTCATTTGAGTCCGAAGGTGGCAGTCTTAACTACTGCACCTGCTGCCCCATCTTAAAAATTGTTATAGATCGTTATAAATTGATTCAAAATGGTATCAGTTAGGAAAGAATCAGAAGCATTTATAAATCAATTTTTATTGCAACAGGGGAGAACTTGAAAAAGTTTGTGTTCAAAAAAGCAGTCAGTGTGTGCAACAGTGTCCGAAAATTGAAAGGTTACCAATGAAAGATGAGCAGTTCTCAAAAGTCATCTTGACTTTTTGGATTTAATCCACTGGGTTGCTTCTTTCTGAGCCACACAGCACATGTCTTTTTTTTTTTGTGTCATCTCTCTCACAGCTACGACAGCGAGGGTCGGCTCACGAATGTGACTTTCCCAACTGGGGTGGTGACCAGTCTGCATGGAGAAATGCAAGGGGCAATTACGGTGGACATTGAGACCTCTGGGAGGGACGAGGACGTCAGTATCACCACCAACCTCTCGTCCATCGACTCTTTCTATACTCTGGTGCAAGGTAGGCCCCAGCGAGCAGCGGACTGATGCAATGGACGAATTTCTAAGATGTTATTTCTGTGGGGACATCGGGGTCAGTGCAGGCCAACCCTCAGCTATTCATCATTGTCAGGACAAGCTACGTGGCCAACAGGGCACTAATGGAAACTTCTCAGTGCACTTCCTCTTTCAAATTTGGGAGAAAATAACAGCCTTTGTGACTTAATCTTTGCTGCGCATGCTTTGCGACGGTCATGGAGCCCGGCTGCGGTATAATTATAACATCGTACTACCTGCATTACAATTACAGCCCTGATTTACACGCTCGGCTGTTACAGTCATGCTTTAGCCGAGTGTGGGCTCAAATCAATTTGGCAAATAGCAGGCCTGACACACAAAGCGTATACCATTAGTAATAGACCAAATGCAATTGATCCAAGGTCTATTGTTAAAAGGTTTGGGAAATTAAGGCACAGGAGTTGGTGAAATCAACACTCCGAGACGAGGCTGCATCAGGGAAGACAGGCGATGTTTCAGGAGAAGCTTTTTGGTATGCTGTCGGCGGCTCGTGGATATGTCGCGGCTCCTTGCAAGCAAAAGGCTCCCAGAAGCAGTGATCTGTCAACGCAGATTGAAAATGAGAGTGTATATTTCTTGCTACAATGCACAACACATGACAGAAACTTGTAAGAGAAGAATAGAGCTCATTTTCTGAAACATTCGCTGGTAATAGTTCTTTAATGTTCACATGCTAATTGGCTGCTTGCGAAGGCCAAGCGTATGGGCACTTTGACCCTTTCTTCACCACTTGTGCTTCTCCAGACCAGCTGAGGAACAGCTATCAGGTGGGCCACGACAACTCGCTGAGGATCGTCTTTGCCAACGGGATGGACACACACTACCAGACAGAGCCACACATCCTGGCGGGTGCGGCCAACCCCACGGTGGCACGGCGCAACATGACGCTGCCTGGGGAGAATGGCCAGAACTTGGTGGAGTGGCGCTTCCGGAAGGAACAGACGCGGGGGCGCGTCATCGTGTTCGGCCGCAAGCTCAGGGTAGGCGGCGCTATAATGGCACAGACAGAGTCAGAAATCCTGTGGAGTCTGCTATTTAAGCATTGCCCATTCTGTCTTTCCATCAGAATTGGGGCAGTTTAAAGAAAAAGTTCAAATATCAGACTTTTTTTTTTAGTGTTGAGAGCATATTAGTCTTTCCTCACCTTATAGAGTAAATTCCTTCCTGTGCAACCCTTTGAGGTGCATTCTCAAACTGAAGACATTACAGTCCATCCGCTGGTCAATGGACACTGGAACAATGGATTTCAGGAGCAGCAAAAAACATGAACATTGTCATTTTCTTAGTTTTGGGAAAGAAATTATTTCTTGAAAAAAGTGTAAAATAAAAAATGATTAAAACTTTCCAGAAAACAAACACACAAAATAGCTATTAAAAACAATACAAATCTGTAAATACAGAGAAATGTACATACATGCATAAAAATGTACATACACACATACCTGTACGTGTACAAATGCACCTGTAGAAGAACCATGCTTTTAGGCCAATCACAGCATGCATTACATATCAGCTAATCAGAGCAACCCTAGTGCAGGAGCCGAGCTCAGTGCCTTCTTCTCTCAAAGACCAGTTTTGCAGCACTCGCTATTCATTGGTTTTTTTTTTTTTTTTTTTGTCTTTTTTAAATTTGACTTGTATTGTTTTTTTTTCAGGAACATTTGGTACATCTGTGCATATTTATTTACATTTTTATATAACATGTTGCATAAATACACACACACACACACACACACACACACAGAGTATTCAAAAATGATAGGTTTTCAGAGCAATGGACACTGCCTGTCACCAGTGTAGTCTGTTCTGAGGATGGACTGTAAAACTATAATAATTCTGGTCTTGTGCCTCAAAACTGACATCTATTTATAGTAAAATATCAAATTCAATTAAATTAAAATGGACACAGTTACCTCGGTAGTTAACATTAGTCATAACACATCATAAAAAGGTAGTCTACAGCGGTTGTTCAGTACTTTCGTAACTATTTTATAGCATATACTTAAATGTGTACAATCAAAACATACTTAGAATATTCAGAATTTATATGTTAATGTCAGATGTTAAACATTCATATCTGGCTTTGTTAAAAATCATAATTCTTCACAGACAGGAAATTAAACCGTTTTAAAAGCCTTAAACCTGCAGAACACTTTCCAGGAACATAAGTTATGAGAATCAGATACTCCCAAAGTATCAATAAAGCAGCACTGTTTCCTCTTTATGTGGAATCCATAGGACATGGGACAGGCTATGATTTCTGTAGCTTCCACCTCTAAAGTTCATTATATAAAAATAAATGACACTTTTTACTGGCCTCTAAATTCATAGGAGTTTCCTTTAAGAGTTGACCAAATATCGGAATTCTTTTTTTTTTGCACTAAGTTAAACCATCTGAACTTGTTAATCTTGTACTTCTCCTACTCTGAGAACTGAATTTGCTCTGATAGAGAATCAAACACACAAAACACAATAGTAAATTGTTGGGGTACCATCAAACTGACACCAGCAGGATTCTGTATAATGTTTTTTCCCTAAAGGTGAATGGCAGAAACCTTCTCTCCGTTGACTATGACCGAACATTGCGCACGGAGAAAATATACGACGACCACCGCAAGTTCCTGTTGAAGATCATCTACGACACTTCCGGCCATCCCATGCTGTGGGTGCCAAGCAGCAAGTTGATGTCAGTCAACCTGACTTACTCGTCTACGGGCCAGGTCACCAGCATCCAGCGGGGGACCACCTTTGAGAGGGTAGAGTACGACAGCCAGGGCCGGCTGGTGTCTCGTGTGTTTGCCGACAGCAAGACATGGAGCTACACCTACTTAGAGAAGGTAAGCGTCCTTCTGCATCCATGGATGAGCTTGCAAGAATCTCTCAAGCTTTGGTGCCATGAGTATATTTTCTTCAATCGCATGTATGAAAAAAATCCATTATTTACACTACAGTTTATTTTGGAATCTCCAATGTCTAGAGCAGAGGTGTTTGAGTTTTTTGGCAAAGGGCCACAATTATTACCATGAACTGGTCTGAGGTCCACACATACAGCAAGTCATAGTAAGTGACATACTGAATCTTCTGTGTCGAAATTGAAAAGAATACTAGTGAAGACTGACTTTTGCTCCATGTAGAAAGGATATGCCTGCTTTTTATGTCAAAAACAGACATTTCTTAAAAACAACTGCAACCAATCATTATGCCATATCCTTCGGTAGATGAGATGCCAGAAGAAGTTTTTAACAGTGTCATACGGCCATAAAAATAAGCTCTGTGAAAATAACAACACAGTAAAACAGAGGTATCTGGAAAGTTGCCATAGTGCCAGGGGGATATTTGGAAGGGAATATATTGGTGTGAAGAACTCTTGCTGCAAACTCATCAGGATTCCGTTTTGGTCGGAAATGAGATAAATGGAGGCCTATTCTTGGCAGCTGTGAGGTGTGAGTTGGAAAGAATAACTGATATTGTCTACTGATGCGTGTGCATGCGGCAGTGGCTAGCAAGTTTTTCTAAAAGTGTAAGGCAGAAATCTGGCTGTAAGACAGCATAGGAGCAGTGACATTGCCATTAGAGTCAAATCCTATAATGTGTGGAAAAACCAGATTGGTGTTGTATTTAGTACAAACTGTTTTGAGTAATTGTCACTTATCACCAGTTCTGTTGGGGGGGGCAACAGGTTGCATAGTGGGTAGAGCTGTTGTCTTGCACCCAGATTCAAATCCTGCTCTTGCTGCAGTACCCTTAAGCAAGTGTACCCTGAACTGATACAGTAGCAGGACTCGGCATCTATTTATTTGTTTTTCCATAGGAAGGTACGTTTTATATTTACATTTATAAAAGACAATTACTTTGTGTTTTTCTCTGAAATGTATGCCACTTCGGAGAAAAAAACGTATGCTTAATGAATAAATTTACCTATTCTATCAAATTCTGCACCTGTTCATTTTTTGGAACATATTTGAAAGACAAAAATAAATTAATATCTAGGTGTAAATTATCTTTGCAAATTGTAATCAAAAGTGATAAAGAAATCACTCAAAGTAGCAAAATATAGGGCAGATTTTGCTTCGTTGACATATCTTACTATTTTACTTTAATTTATTGCCTAACTTTCCATTGGACAGCTGTCAGAATGATTGTGCCTCTCCAGCTATGAAAACATAAGAAAATAACCTTTCCTCAACAGTTGGACAAGCATTAATGTCAAACCCTGAATACTGACAACGTATCTGTCAAAAATGGGAAAACCATTATAAGCTGCTTTGGAGAAAAGTTTCAACTAAATGAATAAATATAGTAACAATGTCCTGAAGCAGATACAAGCAGGTGTCATCAAGAGGGTATAGAGAACAAGCATAGTGTCTGTCCAAGTGCAGGCAACAAGGTAACAATTCCTTGCAGAGGAAGGGTTCAAATTGAAATTCACATAACAGGGCTCCGTACATCTGCTCCTTGGAGAGTGCAGAGAAAAATGGACGAAAAGAAACAGTGCCTTCAAATGAGGGCAAACAGTGAGAGCTTGCTCTGTTACTAATCCAACATTGAAAGCAAAAATTTTTTTTTGACGTTCATTACTGGTTGTAACGTCCAGACGTAGAACAAACGCAGACATGTTTTACCGTACCGTCCAGACATGGATGTAGAGTGCAATGATCTCATCTGCAGAATGTAAATACAAGTGCACAATGCTAACCAGGAATTAAAGTGCATGGGTAGTAATATAGACACAGAGTGAAAAGATTCACGTGGGGTGTTATACAATAAGTGAAACAGTAATGCGTGAAGGGAGCTAATACAATGAGGCGTAACAAAGATGGAGTGGTACACAGGACCTGGACAGGGTCACGATGGACTGGCGTAGACAGGACAGGAGCTCAGGAGTGGAACAGAAACACACTAGAAGATTATCGTGAGCAACAGGTCATTGAACAACAGTTGCCAGTTAATCATAGAGGAAAGCCATGAGGGGCTGACCAAGAATCCACAAACTAGTTTGTGTCTTGAACCCCTTTATAGGGCTGGGAATTGATCAGGTTCATTGACAGCAGCTGTATGTCGGCTTAATTACATGGATCAGGTTGGTGCATCAGGTGGACCTTGGAGTTTTTTTTTTTTTTTTTTTTTTTTTTATATTAACCTCCTGGGGTTGTGATACTGGTTCTTATTTTTCCTGTTAAGCATGCCATGCCCTGTTTTTATTCCACCATAAAACCATTCTCCACATAAACAATAGTAAACAGGAGTGTAACAGCAGTTTTTTGAAAATATAACATAGTTTTGTTTGAATGTTATAATGCTCTCTCACTTTTTCCCCATTAACATAAAATCTACGAACCTTATGACAGTGTTTAAAATGCTTGACAAGGTGCTGTTTTGTAAAATGATTGTGACTTTAAATATAGTCCAACTTATAACATAAGTACTAGAGAGCTAATAATTGCAAAACCCTTCAGAATTATGCATTTGAGTTCACAAAGAAGGGCAGCATTAGAGGCTTGTGGGTCAAGGATAACTCAATTAAAATAAGGAAGTCATTGCTGAAATGGAATGTTAATACCTGCTGTCATTTGCATTTTAATGCTTATTAATATAATTATGCTGTCTCCATTCACTCCCTTCAGTCCATGGTGCTGCTGCTGCACAGTCAACGGCAGTACATCTTCGACTATGATTCGGGAGATCATCTGTCAGCTGTAACGATGCCTAGCGTTGCACGCCACACCATGCAAACCATCCGCTCTGTCGGCTACTACCGAAATATCTACCACCCACCGGAGAGCAATGCCTCAGTCATCGTGGACTACAGCGAGGATGGTCAGCTGCTGAAGGTGGCCCATTTGGGGACAGGCAGACGTGTTCTGTACAAGTACAGACGGCAGACAAAGCTCTCGGAGATCTTGTACGACAGCACACGGGTCAGTTTCACCTACGATGAAACGGCGGGAGTCCTCAAGACTGTCAATCTGCAGAGTGAAGGATTCATCTGCACTATTAGGTACCGTCAGATCGGGCCCCTGATTGACCGGCAGATCTTCCGTTTCAGCGAGGACGGCATGGTGAATGCCCGTTTTGACTACACATATGACAACAGCTTCCGTGTGACGAGCATGCAGGGGGTCATCAATGAGACACCACTCCCAATTGACCTCTATCAGTTTGATGACATCTCAGGGAAGGTCGAGCAGTTTGGAAAGTTTGGCGTCATCTACTACGACATCAATCAGATCATTTCTACTGCTGTCATGACCTACACCAAGCACTTTGATGTTCATGGCAGAATCAAGGAAATCCAGTATGAAATATTCAGATCATTGATGTATTGGATAACAATACAGTATGACAACATGAGCAGGGTGACAAAGAGGGAAATTAAAATTGGCCCATTTGCCAACACCACAAAGTACAGCTACGAGTATGATGTCGACGGCCAACTCCAGACAGTCTATTTGAACGAGAAGATTATGTGGCGCTACAATTATGACCTGAATGGAAACCTTCACCTACTGAACCCAAGCAACAGCGCTCGCCTCACTCCCCTCCGCTACGACCTCAGGGACCGAATAACGAGGCTGGGAGATGTTCAGTACCGCATGGATGAAGACGGCTTCCTACGGCAGAGGGGAGCTGAGATCTTTGAGTACAACTCCAAGGGCCTCCTGGTGCGGGTTTACAGCAAGGGCAATAGTTGGACGATCCAGTACCGCTACGATGGCCTTGGTCGGAGGGTCTCCACACGGACGAGCCTTGGGCAACACCTCCAATTCTTCTATGCTGACCTGAACTACCCCACGAGGATCACCCATGTGTATAATCACTCCAGTTCAGAGATCACCTCACTTTACTACGACCTGCAAGGCCACCTCTTCGCCATGGAGATTAGCAGTGGAGAGGAATACTACATTGCCTGTGACAACACAGGAACACCGCTGGCTGTCTTCAGCAGCAACGGACTCATGATCAAGCAGATTCAGTACACGGCCTATGGAGAGATTTACTTTGATTCCAACCCAGACTTTCAGCTGGTGATTGGCTTCCATGGAGGCCTCTATGACCCCCTGACCAAACTGCTCCATTTCGGGGAACGGGACTATGACATCTTGGCTGGCCGTTGGACCATACCTGACATTACCACATGGAAAAGGGTTGGGAAGGATCCTGCTCCCTTTAACCTCTACATGTTCCGGAACAACAATCCTATAAGCAAAGTGCATGAAATGAAAGAGTATGTGACAGGTAAGGTAGAAATCCAAAGACTCCTTTGTATGAAAACCATAGGAGGTCTTTTTGCTGTATTATCTGTAGACTGTAGAAGTTTAAAGTGTAGGACTACCAACAAAAAATATAGTCAGTTTCTCATTTAATATTTTTGTATATTTCACACTTTTTCTCCAAAGCGACTTACAGTGTTAAGGAGCTTTAGTTATTTACCCATGTATACAGGTGTTTCACTAAAGCAGTTCTAGATAAATTATTGTAATTACTTCAAACATCCAATAATAAACAAAGATATCCACCAGCAAACTCAGGGGTGCAGAGCTCCACCAGTTTTTTGAGCATATATTTTAATCAGCACCTTGCTGACAACTAAAGCATCAGTATAAGTGACATTTTATCCCTGTTAACTACTTCAGTGAAGGAATGAAGGGATGACCCTGTGGTCTTCAAGGAATGGAGTTGTACATTATGGACTAATTTAAGCTTTAGAGCAGAGTTGCCAGCAGTGGTTCTAGAGGCCCACAATGCAACAGCTTCTTGAAAAAACATTTTAATTATTGCCTGGTTTATAGTTTGCAGCATCAGTTTAGATGGCACTTGCCACTATGCTACCTACTGCTGAAAACTCAGTGGCCACCATAATATATAGGAAAATACAGTACATGTCAGTTCTGTCATGCAAAACTTGTTGTCTTTTTACCTTCAGTTTAGGAAGGAGCTGATGGAAGACCAATGTAGTTTTGTCTAGGACATTATACATAGATGGACTTCACATAATACATGAAAGTTTTAACTTCTCTGCCCTTCCCAGATGTGAACAGCTGGCTTGTGACGTTTGGATTCCATCTACACAATGTCATACCTGGGTTTCCCATCCCCAGATTCGACTTGATGATACCTTCTTTCGAGCTCAAGAAGAGTCAGCTTTGGAATGACCTGCCGGTAAGGCCAGTGTATAAGATAGCTTGCTTCGCTGTTTCCTTTTTCATGTTAATTCTGTATTTAAAGAGGTAAAACAACAGGCTCAGTATTGAAAGTATCTATCATTTTGTTAAGTCAGCATCTGTATTTCTGGAAAAAGCCTATGCTCAGAGATTTATATTACTGTATGCCAAAAGCACACTCAAAAGTGAAAACTGCATCATCTTTATAAAGATTTTTGGCACCTCAGGACCACAAAGCAAAGAATATTTTTCAGCACATCTCAAGTAAAATTTTATGTGAAAAGTTTTCAAATTCTTTGTGACTGTGAAATATTTAACAAGCCAGAAGATCCGAAAAATCAAACCTTACAAAGATATTTTGTCCTACTCCTCTCCTCCCCACAATGTATGTATCCTCCAGGCTTTCCTTTAAAGTCTTGATGCTTCTAAATTGGCTGCACCTAGTGCTCAGTTCCTCCTAACAAGCCCACATCAGATATGACTGCTCAGGAGGGGAATGGGTGAGGTCAGGCTCCTGGTTGCCATAATGTTGTGCCAACAGCTCACATCAAGGTCATTTGTGACTAAATCAAAAAGATCTTATTAACATTGTACTGCCTTGCACGATTATAAAACGAATGCTTTCAAAAATTTGAAACAGATTGACAGTATAATTTATGTCTTGTATACATGATAATTTATATGATATGCCATCCATAAACACTGTTCTGCAATAGATATTGTAACAAAAGTCCTGAGCTGGGAAAAAGTGACGGGAGAATAAATATAGATGGGAATAAATAGAGATCATAAAAATTCTTCTTGATTCCTGATGGATTATGCTTTCTCTTACTTCAGTTAGATATATGGAAAGACTTAGGCAAGGAGGTTTAAAATCAGCGCTTAGAATCATGACTTAGAGGTAGATGCTGGGTTTGATCATGGTGAGTCACCGATGCTTTAACGCAATACATGTGTTGAACCTCATGAATTAAGATGAATAACACTTAACGTTTAAAGTAGACATGGTGCTTTTATTAGGCAGATTTGTGCCTGGATTACTGTGGATTATGCACAAACAAAGATTACTGCGGTGGAGAACTGAACATTTTAGAAGAGAATTTGTAGAAATAAAACATGTTCAAGCAAGATGTCTAGCGCATTGAGTTTGGCTGTACGTTAGGGTACATACTTATGTACATCTGTGATGTGTTCTTATCGATTCAGTCCATGTCTGGTGTCCAGCAAGAAGTATTGAGACAAGCAAAGGCCTTCCTGTCATTTGAGAAGATGCCAGAGATACAGCTCACCAGGCCACGGATCAAAAGGGAGAAGTCATGGCTGTGGTTTGCAATGGTCAAGTCCCTCATCGGGAAAGGCGTCATGCTGGCAATCAGCCAGGGACGGGTGACCACAAATGTGCTTAACATTGCCAGCGAGGACTGTGTCAAAGTTGCAGGGGTCCTCAACAATGCCTTCTACCTGGAAAACCTGCACTTCACTGTCGAGGGCCGTGACACACACTACTTCATCAAGACCACGCTGCCAGAGAGCGACCTGGGGGCGCTGCGCCTGACCAGCGGGCGCAAGGCCTTGGAGAATGGCGTCAACGTGACCGTGTCGCAGTCCACCACGGTGGTCAACGGCAGGACTCGCAGGTTCGCCGACGTCGAGCTGCAGCACGGCGCCCTGGTGCTGCACGTGCGCTACGGTATGACATTAGACGAGGAGAAGGCCCGCGTGCTGGAGCAGGCACGACAGAGGGCGCTGGCAGCCGCCTGGGCGCGGGAGCAGCAGCGCGTGCGAGACGGTGAGGAGGGCGCCCGCCTTTGGACTGAGGGTGAGAAGAGGCAGCTCCTGAGCAGCGGCAAAGTGCTGGGCTACGACGGGTACTATGTACTCTCTATCGAGCAATACCCCGAGTTAGCCGACAGCGCCAACAACATCCAGTTCTTAAAGCAAAGCGAAATAGGGAAGAGGTAACAAACTGTGTATCACAGACCGCCAAAGAACCCGGCCGTCCCAGGGGAACGTGTGTGCGAGAGGGGTGTGAGCAATGCCGCGTGATACGAACACATTTTACAGTCAGCGTAGGGATGGAATTGCTTTCCCGGCCTCGTGAATTCTGTGCTGCAGACCACCGCTGTCTGCAACGGAAAACTTGACCAGACTGGACTCTCTCCACAGAGAAGGAAACAAGGCAAAGAGCAGTAGTTTATAATAAGACGTTTTTACTAATGACCTTAAAAGGTTATCTGCTTTAAAAGAAATCAAAAGAAGAAAAAAAAGAAATGTGTTTACATATGCATATCACTGCACTCAACTGGACTAATATGTATAATGCCTATCAGTTTTTTTTCCAGGCAATTTCTGTAACGTTTGTTTTCATTATGAATGGTTGACCTTTGCTTCTTGAAGACTAGTTGCGCTCTTAATGATAAATAAATAAAAAATACACAAGTCTCAGTAACAAGGCAAGTGGGAGAAACTGCTGTCAATAATTCCAGCCATCCATGCTGCTTTTATATTTTAATTTTTTTAAGGACTTTAGCACCAATGAAAATGGTTGGACTTTCAGTGTGTCGTTCATTTTATTGCAGTATCGTGTTTTGCCTTGGGTGAGAAAAATTCAAGGTGAGTACAGAGATTATTGAAACAAGATATACACAACAAAATATCCTACAAAGCAAAGGAAAACAACACTTTTGTAAATGATGTAAAACAGGTTCTTAATGGATTTTTTCTATGAATTACAATTAACTGTTCATCAAATATTAGTCTCAGAGGAAGTAATTTATGTAAAGTGTTTATACATTACAAATAAAATCTTTAAAATTCTTTTGTGATCATGCATTGTTAATACTCTCCATACATTCTAAAGTTTTTTTATTCTGTATATTTTGCTCATAGTGAAGCAAATTCAAAATAAAATACAAATGTACTGTTGATTTATACAGATTTTTTTGTTTTGTAAGACAGCTTGGTTTTAGACAGACAGTTTTTAATGATCGTAGGAGTTTTTAGTTTCATTTTTTACTGCAAAAAAGTTTTTGAATCAGCAGTTGGTTGTGTTTCGTGCAGTGCGTACAAACACATGCAATGAATTGATTAAAATGTTCCCTTTGGATTCAAAGTGCAAGGTGAGTTTACATCACAGTTGCATAGGCAATCTGTTTTTGATTAGTGATACATAAAAGTGAAGAGAAATTAAGTTCACAACTTTACATTTTTATCAGAATTGAAAATATAAAAGATGATTTCACCTTATTGACAAAGTATGTTTCCTCACACAAAGAATTTGACTTCAGGGGAGCCTATTCCCTCTCAAAAAAGAATACAATGTGACAACATTTAGTAGCAATATGGTAAGAAAACATGACAAAGTTCGAAGAATTATTTACAGCAGTTTGTGTGAGCATATCTAAGTACTGTATATGAGATTAGTAGTGGAAATGGCAGTGGGAGTAAATATAAACTGACATAATAGGTGACGAATATATTACTTTCAGAAGTAGATAGATAGATAGATAGATAGATAGCCTTTATCATGTCATATTTATGCAGATAATTTTAATGACCAAGTATGTTTGTACATACAAGGAATTTGACATGGTGGATGCTCCTTCAGACACAATCAACATACAGATAAAAAAATTTTAAAGGAGGTGCCATGAATAAATAGGGAGCAATTCGTGCAAACGCGCACACGCGCACGCGCACACACACACACTGTCCGAAAGCGGGGTTACAGTTAAACAGTGCAACAGTACAGTACAATTACTTTCAAGGATGCATATGAGCACATCTAGCTAAAACACAAACATAATAAAATTAAACTATAAACTTAGAGAGAATAGAGATTAGACAGAGGAAGTGGCAGCAATGTTAAATAAAGAATAGGTACATTAAATCTGTTTGTCACTAAATACTGAGAGTGGTATCAATGTATCTTAATATTCATCCTGACCTTACAGTAGAGGTAGTACCAAAGTCCTGTCAAGAACTTTGTAGCTTCTGAGGACCTAACTGTCCAGCTTTGTGTCTTTCCATGCCTTTGTCTCATTTTTGTGATGGTGAGAGTTGCATTTCTGGTCTATAGTAGCTTCCCAAAGGAACCAGTGCCAGGACAGCACTGTTTCAATTCCTCTCCCTTGAGGAAGGAGGTGGCGCTAGAAGCAATTCAATCAATCAGAAAGCAAAATTGCCCAAGTGAACATAAAAGTCCAACTCATTGCGATGGCGTCGCCTCCAGTTACAGGAACTAAGGACTCCCTGGTTCCAACCAAGCCCATTTCAAATGTGAAGTTAGTGGTTGTGTCTGGGGTCTTGTTTGTCCTGATAAATGACCACATTTTTGGCTTCCCACAAATTCTCGGTTGCCTGCCTGTGGATCGATGTCAGCTACATTGTGACAAAAAGCCATTGGTCACCAGAACACCTCCTCCCTCTTTGCCCATTCCCACACTTAATGGTCCACATAGTTGCACCTCATTGTGCCTGTGGAAACTTCTGTATGTACTGGGAGGGGTGGAGAAGGACTAGTCACTCGCAACCGATGTGTGAAAGCCAGTCAAACCGAGAAGTGCATCCACTTCATCCAGTCTCTAAAGAATCATTGGAGTTAACGTCAGTAAATAATTATGCACTTTGGATTAGAATTGGCACCCTGAACAACAGCCTGGCAGTACTTCTCGGAGAAATAGGAAGAAATAAAAGATTTTGATAGCACAAGTGATGGCAAAGCGTTGGATGCTTGCATGCAACAAAAGCCTTTTAACAATGAAACGTACAATTTCCCTCCGTGAGACGGACAGAGTCGACAAAGGAGAGGACAGACTCCTCTGAGGAAAGCGACTGGCAATGAGTCTGACTTCACAGCAGATGATGAGCAAGGATGGTATTTTACTGCATCTGAATATGACTTTTTTGGGATGCAGCTGAACATCTCAATCGAAGTCCTTAAAAGAGTGAAGATATTCTATTTTCTGTAGTTTAGGCTGTGTGCATGTGTGGGTAATTTAAATTTTTTTCCCAAACAACAAAGCACATTGACAACAAAGATTGCTGGCAGGCTATTTTGACCACAGTCCTCATAAACCAGGTGAAAGTCGGTGTCTCCTTGGAGCAGTACTTCACAGACCAAGCAACGAGAGCCAGTTGTACTCCAAACATAATAGCACTGCACTACAAAAGATAGACCAGGCAGCCACATTATGCAGAGTATCAAAGAGGGGAAAGCAAAGGAGAACTTGAGCCGAGAAGTGTTTGAATAACCATATTTACAAAGTAATCCATATCTGAAAGGAATATCTGGGGGGAAGGCAAATGAGCTTGTAGGGACGTAGCAGTCAATGCTCCTGCAGCTGCAAAGCTCAATGTCGGTCGGAGACTGAAAAAAAACTGATGGGGACGTCTGTCTAGGGGATACAAGATTTAATTGTTTTGGTCTGAACTGAGCATCCAAAGATAAAATCAAAACTGCACTTCTCCAAGGCCTTGATTGGAGCACCACAAGTGCTTACATGTGAATTAAGGATACACTATTAACCATACACAATGACCAGCTAGCTTTCTGTAACTGATGTTCAAGACTCTGGTTATGGTCCACAGGGTGGTCAAATGACCTACACCCAAATACCTTGAGGACCTGATCACTCCCAGGAAGAGCACTGTGCTCTGGCACCATTGGATGCTTGGAGGTGACCTAATAAGGGCCCAAAATCTAAAGACTATAGATTTGCTGTTTTGGCTTCGTTGCAGTGGAATGAGTTCCCTTTGTCCCTAAAACCTATTGAAACTGTGTCGACATCAAAGAAGGCTCTCAAAATCCATCTTCTTCACTCTCACGTCTGTTCTGATCGCTCTATAAACTCAGACCACACAATCTATCACAATCAGCTCTATACTCCCTATAAAATCGGTATGCAGCTATTTACATAATGTTGGTACCAGCTTCCTGCTTCCACAGTCATGTCCACATCTAAAGATTTTACTATGTTGTGACATGCACTTTTGTTTACTCTGAGTTCTATGTCACTTTTGAGAAGTGCTAAATGAATAAATGTAAATCTTTCTTAATAAACATAAATCCTGCAAAATGTCTGCAACAAAGCAGCCTCAGTAAAACAGTGCCACAAAGCGACAATAATTGGTAACGCTTTGATTCGTGATTACCCACATTGCTATGTCTTAGATCAGAATAAGAAAATTCATGGTCAAATGTCCCATTTTAATTGATTCGAGAAATTCAAATTGCATTCAGTTTGAGAATTTCTCTGCAGAAAAACAATACCTGTTCTGACTACCTGTGAATAATGTGATTACCGTCTGTTGTCGGGTTACGCTCCTGCTATACTTGTTTCTGAATGCAGCGTGTCGCCTTCCCAGTCTCTTCCAGCAAACCATGCAGCTTTGACGTTAATGAGAGCTGAGAGATGGGATTATAGGATGTTCAGTGTTCTGCTGTAGCATCCAACAGGTCCTTTGGAAACAAGAGCGATCACAATGAGGTAGAGACCCCAGTGGATTGACAACACTGACGCTGGCTTCACGTGTTTAGGCTTCGCAGGTGGCTGAGGAGGTGCGACGGGAACATGGCAAGGCTGCACTGCGGTAATGAAATAAGCTGTTCTTCTGTGAGAAAGACGCCACTTCAGAGCATCTCGCTGTCAATCAGCGCCACGTCAAATAACCTCCAGCTAAAAGCCAGAAACGCAGCCTTTTTGCTCGGGTTCTGAGGGTTCAGCCAAGTTTGTTTTTCACCTGATTTAGCAGACAGGTTTGTTTTCCACACAACTTCCACTGACTCAACTGATTCTTCTAAATGGCCCATCAGTGTCAGACTGAAGAGCTCTTGGAGCAAAATAATATGCAGCAAAACCCAGAAAATATAAACTGGAAAAGCAATATATCTATTCAGCTGTTGCTTTTTCTCTAGGGTAACTTACAATGTTAAACTACTTACACTTATTTACCCATTTATACAGCTGGATAATTTTTACACACACACACTGTCTGAAGCCGCTTGTCCTGGGGCTCGAACCCTGGACCCATCACAGAGCAAGCCCTGGCTAAACCTGCTGCACCACTGCGCCCCCCCAGATTATTTTTATTGTGGGTTAAATAAACAGTTAATAATTATAATTCCGATGTCCTTTTTTAATGTCAGCTGAAGCTTCTGAGTTCAGTTCAGGATTCCATCCATCCCTTCAATTTAAATGGCAACTTTATCCTCATTAGGGTTGCAGTGAACCAGAGCCTATTCAATATATACATGATTCCATTCCAAAAAAGGGAAACCCAAGCTAAAAAACCTTTGCAGGCTCATTGCTGCTCTTCATTATTTCCCTGCCGCACCATCAGACCATCAGTGGGATCCTAAAGGTGGAGGCTGAATTCTGGAAGTGAATAAGTACTGGGGGCCCTCCCATGTACTGTAGAGCAGAGCTTTTCCTTGGCGTCCTTTGGGCAGACAGTCTCTAATATTGATTTGCACTGATAGGGTGAGGGGAAAAAAATAAAGGCTTGAGGCAATGAAATCTATAACATCACTAAGGATGCTGTAGCACCTCTCATACAATGATAGCTGGCATTTAGTTGACACTGAGTTGAAAAATGAGCATCACTGAAAGCCAGGAGTGCTTTGTTAGATTTTTTTGTGGGTGGTTCATTTTGCCTTTATATTTAGGTAGCTATGTATAAAGTTACAAAAGAAGACAACTCCAAGAATGTTAAACAATTCCAATCCTCCAATCCCAATACATGCTGTTATTGTTCCTCATTGATAAGTACGAAACCCACATGTGCAGGTAGATTCTGAGTTACAGAACTGCTCGTTAAAAACACACTGCATGGTTTATGAACATGGTGATTTTTTTTTTTAGTCTCCTAGATATTGTCAAGGAACCACAGAGGCTTCCTCTTTAGTTGGAGTGTGCAAAAAGAAATATTTTTGAAGGGAAGTATTGCAAACACCTGACCGCACCCATAAGTCAATCATGTTCAAGGGTACATAAAACATATACATAACCTTTCATACTTCACTGTAGGAATGTGAAGGCTATGTGCAACTTTTATGTACTTAAAGGTATATATATATATATATATATATATAAAACCTTAATAATTCCGCATTTATAAATCTATCTCTAGAAAAAGGCTCAACAACCTCACTCGGCAGCAGGTGCAAGCCCTTCAGCAGACTCAAAGACTGAAAGTATTCTAAGCATTTGCTCAAACATATAATCACAGTGTTATACTTACAACTGTGGAAGCTTTTAGAGACATATAGAAAGGAATGAAAGGGTACTGAAGACATATTAAACTGAAAAATGTAAGCTGGTAGTGGGCAGTAGGTGATGCAGTGGTTAGATTTGCTGCCTTGTACTCAAAGGAACCACATTTGAATCCCATTACCTTCTGCATTACCCTTGATCAAGGTACTTTCCCTGAGCTGATACAGTAAAAACCGTATTCTATGAATATACTGTACAAATAGGTAAATCAGTCTGAGGTTAACATTGGAGAAATGTGTCAGCTAAATAAATAATAAATAAAAATAATAAAGATGTGTAAGAGGTAAAAATGATTTCAATTACAGCAGTTTGGCAGCAGATGGTTATAGCTGTCAGCTTGTAATTGAAAGTCCTGGGTTTCAATCCAATGTGCTGCTGTAATACTAATTGATGAAGGTAGTTACCCTGACTTTGCAGAGTAAAAATTCCCCAGCTGTATAAATGGGTGAAGCTTTGTAAGCTTCTTTGGCGAAAAACAATGGATTAATGAATAAATGTAAAAGTAGTACTTCAATGAGATCTTGAGATGGAGTGCAAAAAGAAGGGCAGCTCTAAAGAGACAGTAACAACATGTTTGTTTTAATAAGACACGAAATCAGTGAAGATGTGGAGGCGGATGGAGGTCAAAATGGATGTGTGGGAGCTGTGGAGACATCATCAGCAGATGGCCCATAAACAACACTTGGGGGTGCCGCAGCAGTGACAGCGGGTCCAAGGTAGACTGCAAACCAGACAGCGTTCCAGGGAATTACGTCGTTGTATTTGTGTTTCTCCTGACTAGGATATAACTGTTCTTCTATGGCACCAAGCCAAGACACCAAGGGCCTCGTTTATAAAAATCACTTTGGTTTCATACTAAACATGGACATACAATCACATTCCAAAGTGCAGCTGCGAAATATTTTCCCACATCTGAAAACATTGAGTGTTGAACCTACAGTAAATCAAGGAATCGTTTGTACAGATGGTCTCGCATATGGTTGAGTACATTTTCCTGTTTTAGAAACCTTAACAGTGGTGTAGAATTGAGCATAAGAAAAAAATCTGAGTGCAAACATTAACGAATGTGGTCCCACGTATCTCTCGCTACAATGTAAAGAAAGCAGAAACATTTTAAACAATCTGTTTTATCCCTCCGTCAGTTTCCATCCCGTCACAGTCATATTACATGTGCATTACTTTTTTTCTCAAAAATCAAAACATAATGGCTTTTTAAAACATTTTTAAAGAAGGTTAATATAAAATGTGTTCTCACAAACAGTTGCTATAAATCATAACGTGTGCAACATATTTTGAAGTAGCACAAATGCAGACCAATAAAACTAGATAATGGCACAACAAAAACCAGTTTGACAATTGCACAATGAGTGAGTATCGTTTAAAAGAGTGTAAAAAGAAGAAAGTCGGCCATCGTGCTGTAAAAAATGCAATTAGAGGAACATCAAGGCATTGCTATTGATAGAAAGCAACAATAGCATGTGTCACCACGTTTATCGGCTACATGCAGATGCAGATGTTTGGTGTCCCTGCTACAGTATTGAGAGGAACCCATTCTCTGCACAGCTTTGAAATTTGTCACATTTTTTCCCATCTGACATGCTCCTAACATGTTTTCTTTGTACCTGCTACGATTATGCTGGGTAGCTGATGCTTTTATCCAAAGCCATTTACAGTGTTTTGTCAATTTTTACAGCTAGATGTATTTTTTGGAAGGTAAAGTACCTTGCTGAAGGATGCTATAACTGAGGCTCCATCTGAGTTTTCATAGGAAACCTTCAGGAGTCACATTAGAAACATCCTTAACTCACTCCTGGCAGATGTTGAAAACTCACATCAGATGGTGCAGATTTTTCCTACTGCTAGTATTAATTTGGCGCTGAGAGTGTTAAACTAAATAAATTTGGGATCTGTTTATTGCTGCATTTGTTTGTGGCTCTAAAGTAACTTTTACTACTCAGCCACAATCAGTAAAAGCTGAATAATACATATGTCTTTCCATTTGTTAACAGATTAGGTTCTGTAAAAACATCACTCAAAGTCATAATACACACACACACACACACACACACACACACTGTCTGAAACCGATTGTCCCAAGCAGGGTCGTGGCGAACTGGAGCCTAACCCAGCAACACGGCGCAAGGCTGAAGGGGGAGGAACACACCATGGATGGGACGCCAGTTCGCTGCAAGGCACCCCAAGCAGGACTCAAACTCCAGACCCGCCAGAGAGCAGGCCCCAGCCAAACCCTCTGTGTGACTGCACCCCTTGAAGTCATAATATTTACAAAAACAAAAACTCTTGTCCTTTGTCAGGACATGGTCGTCTGCTTTGTCTTGGAAACAAGGTGTGAGACAGAGAACATCATGGACACAGCACCACTACAGTGTGCCATTGACTGTCCTGTATCTCTATAATCACCTCACATGTTTGTCAGCTTTGGGCCACTTCCAACTTTATTATCCATAAAAGCAATAAATGCTTTATAAAACAGCTGTCCAGTTTATTTGAGTAAGGTTTCTGTAAAAGTATTGTATCTGTCATGGTGTCACAACAGAAGGAAGCCGTTGGACCCAAGTGCGGAGTGTCGGGGTTCAAAAGGGGAATCCAAAAGCCATGGTCAAAAGACAATCCAAGGGTAGCCGATGCACAAACGTTACCAGAGGGACAATCAGAAAGCCGTAATCCGTGAGACAAGCAGGAGTTTGTGGAAACCGAGAGATCCAGAGGGAGAATGGAAAGGAGACGAGAGAACAGGGTTGAGGACGGGTGGAACAGGAAAGGTAAGAAATCAAGGAGTACACTAGAGTGATGATCAATGCTGAACAAGGTTCCACGTCTGAGTGTTCGCCCTTTATGCGGTCGTTCCCTGATCCACCGCAGGTGATCCTTCTTGCGCCGAGTAGGGCGTGACAATATCAGTATAGTAAATAAATATACTTTTCAAGAATTTGGTTTTAACTGTTTTATTAACAGTGAGCTACATTCAAATTGAAACATTTAAAATGACAATCCATTGAATACTGGTTTCTTGGCGAAGTTGTCATGTCGGATATCTCACCTTGCTAGTGTGGCTATACCATGATGTTCTTCATGTGGAACTTTAACTAGACTGAAGCCAGGTATCTTCACCTGATCATCGAAGTTGGTGCATGTTTCTTGAAGCAAGATTGCAACTGTGTTGTGTTCAGTAGCAGGTTGCTTGATGATGTCACATTTGAAAAGTGTCAGTCCTTCAACGTGAAGTTGTAGAGCTGTTGGGCCAGTCAAGTCTTGAAAGGCTTTTCTCAGCAAAGTTCCTTTTTGTAAAGTTACTTGCATGGTAGTAGTGAGACCAGTTTGATCAATTTTAAAAGCACTTAGCCATCAGGGGTGTTGCCCAGGGTCCACCACGGGGAGGTAGCACATATTGATGGAGTCAAATTTGGGAATGTGTACAAACCAGCAAAAGCGGTTTTTACATCTTTCCCAGTTTTTAGCCATCCAGCTATATATGCTGGCGACTTTAATTGTGAACATGTCAACTGGTGCTACAGCAATAATTCAGCCAATGGAAAAGAACTAGTCAGCTGGGCGTCAAATGCCGACCTGCAACTTCTTTATGACAACAAGCAACCAGCCAAGTTTCACTCAGGAAGATGGAATAGTGGCACAAATCCACACTGGCTTTCACTACAATATGTGACAACCCACAAACCATCAGTCCAACAAGAATAGTGTTGGGTATTTTTCCAAGATTGCAACATAGACCATCTATAATACAATACCCCGCACTGATCACGCCCACGCCAAGCTACCCAGTTAAACGTTGGAATCTGCGGAAAGCCAACTGGAACAACTTTGCCAAGGACACCAAAGATGCTATAAGCAGTCTTGAAGAACCAACTGAAGATACTTTAAATGAATTAAATAATAACTTCACCAAAATTATTATGAAAAAAAGCCAAAAAGCACATTCCTAGAGGTATCGGAAAACTCTTTGTTCCTGGGTAGGACGAAGAATGTCAAGAACAATACAAAAAAACCAAAGCACTGAAACTAATGAAGAATCACAAAGCGCAGCTACCAAGCTAATTGAGCACCTAGATAAAAGTAGACAAGAACGCTGGAGAGAAGCAATGGAAAGCGCGGATTTCACATATTCTAGTAAGAAAGCATGAACAGCTATCCAGACTTACTGGCACAAGGAAAAGGACAAAAACTAACAACAATCTGTCAAAGCTATAGATTTGGTCACATATTTCATCAAAAGTGGCAAATTTGCAGAACGCAGTAAAATGTTTACCTATGTAGAGCCACCCTCCGTCATCCTGACTATCAGGGCAGTGCCCTGGGTTCTGTTCTAAGAGCTAAAGTGTTATAACCCAAAACGCAAATAGTTAGGTAACAGAACAAACAATAAATTTATTCATTTTCCCAAACTGGTAAATAGAAAAACCAAAGAAATATTCACCCTAGGATTGTGTTGTTCAATACACCAATGTTAACCCAAAGCCCCTTCTACAAATTACTGAAATAAATGCAAACAAATAAAACAGTATCAAAAAAAAAGGCTTCACAGCAAGTACTTCACTATTAGACACAAGTAACCTCACAGTTACACCTTCACACAAAACATAAGACTCTATTAACTTTAAGTAAAAAGTAAAACACCCTACGTTGCAGGCCTGATCTAAGCTTGTGCACATTGAGACCAAAAAAAAATATATAATGACCGTTTCACTCTCACAAGCAAGGACAAAAAAACCTGCGCTTTACCTCATCTGCTGTCCATGTAACAACCAGGCAAGTCAGGATCATCCACTTGAAATTCAAGAGCAGATGAACACTCCCAAAAGGTCCAAGGAACTTCAAGTGTTGCCAGTAGCACAAAGCTCATTGAGGTTCTCTTCCTCTGTGGTAGCTCAACATAATGGCTGAAAGCCTCACAGTTTCCTAACACAATGTCTCGTTGGACACAAACGAGTACATTTACATTGATTCATTTAGCTGACACTTTTCTCCAAAGTAACTTATAATGTTAAGGTCACAATTTTTACATGCTTACAAACATTTGCACAGCTGGGTAATTTTACTGGAGCAATTTCGGGTACTACAGCAAAAGGTGGGGACCAAACCTGTAACCTTCGGATCCAAAGGCAGCAATTCTAACCACTATGGTGCCAGCTGTCCCTGAGCACATACAGAAATGTATCTTCCTCAACTTTCCAAACAAAATACAATCAAAATAAAAACGATATTCTCTCTTTGTTTACTTCGGAGCAACCAGAAAACACAAACTCCCCTCTCCTCACACCTCGAACACTCCAGAACTCACTTCTAGAAGAATCTCGAAGCTTTACCCCAGTGCATTCCATCCCTCTTTTCTCTAATCGGTTTCCCTTAAACCAAAACCCAATGCAAACCAAATGCAAAACTGACAACATCACGCATAGGTTGTACCCGTTTCAGCACATGTTGGTGCGGCTTCAAACAAATTGTGTGTTGAAATCATGAATTTTATTTAAACCCTCAATAAAAAATGAACAAACAAACTAGGCACCATGGGGCTACACCTATAAAGCGCTCAATGAATTAAAAGAAGAGCAAAACAAACCTTCAGCAGATATGGGCCTATATCAAGAATTTTCACCTCAAGAAATGGATACTGCAATCAAATACCTCAAACCTGGTACAGCTCCAGGCCTGGACAACATACACCCAGAATTCATCATAAATGTTAACAAACAGACCATCAGTCGGATCTTCTGTAACATATGTCTTAAAGAAAACAAAATTCTGAAAATATAGCAACATGCAAAAGTGATTTTCTGGTTCTTGCTCCCCTGCTGTTCAATGTATATACTGCCAATATGCTAACAACACTGTCCAAGAAGTTAATCTATGTAGACAATATTGCTTTATTAATTGCAGCAAAAACCTTCAAAGAAATAGAAGTGACATTAAGTTCTGATTTAAACAAACTGACTACTTTCAAAACGGGAGACTTAAACTCAATGTCAGTAAGACTGCATGTAGCTGCTTCCACCTCACTAATGCCTTAGCAAACTACAAACTGAAAGTTACACGCAAAGGGAATGCCATTCCTTCAAACAATTTCCAAAAATATCTTGGAGAAACACTTGACAGAACATTTTCTTACAAACACCGTCTATACCAACTGTCAAAGAAAGTAAATGCAAGGAACAACTAATTGAGAAAACCAGCTGGCTTCTCACGGGGAGCAAACTTCAAAGTGCTACAAATAACCTCAACAGCACTCATATACTCTGCAGCAGAATACTGTGCACCTGTATGGGCTACAAGTGCCCACATCAAGAAAGTAGACTGCACTTTGAACACCACAATGAGAATAGTATCTGGCTGCATCGGCTCCACACCAACAAATTACCTACCTATTATAAGCGGTATACCTCCTCCTGATAGAAGAAATGCACAATGCAGATCACTAGCAAAACACTCCCTAAACAATAAAAGCTCATTGCTTTACAATCATCCCTTCCTGGGCGTGTCCCCTCCTCTTTCGTCCTTGCGACCTCTGTTGCCGGGTAGGCTCCGGCTTGCCGCGACCCTGCCTGGGATAAGTGGTTGTAGATGTTGGTTAGTTGGCAGTTTTAATACAGGAGGGTGTAGTGGCGTGGCAGATTTGGCCAGTGTCTGCTGCATGGCAGGTCTTGGGTTCAAGCTCTGCAGTGGACGGATGTCCTGTCCAGGGTGTGTCCTCTCTCTCCTTGGTCTTGTGCCCTGTGTTGCCGGGTGGACTCCAGCTTGCCACCACCCTGCTGGTTGTAGATGTTGGTTGCTTTACAGTGAACTAACTGCTATTACCTCTGGCCAACAAAAGCAACTCTGCCTGAGAGCTTGAAGACTATTCAATCAGTGCGTGATTGACACCAGCGATGTCACATCATGAAAGGCCTGGGTGGAAGGCAAGTGGCAAAAGCAATAGACAAAGACTGGCAACTCATGGATACACAGATTGATCCCACTGCCATCCTCTGAACCACCTTGAAGCCAGCTACAGCGACACTGCTGGGAACGCTTAAACCGATTGCGCATCGGGCAAAGCCTATTCAGGGCACACATATATAAATGGGACGAGCAGACAGCCCTAGATGCCCATGTGGAGAGTAGGAACAAACCGCAAAACATTTGCTGCATCACTGCCCCACGTACATGATTACACTAGTGGATTTGATGAACATCGACAATACAGATGTTAAACTTTGGCTACATGAAGCCAGTTTTACAGCTTGAAGCTTGCCATATGCTGCTCTAGATCTATTTTTGATCATACGATAAATAATAATTTAAAATGACTAAATACTATAACATGCATTCTTCATAAACCCCTATTCAATGCCGACTCCGAAACAATCCATCCAATAAACATACGCAACAGACATCTCGTTATTGCGCATGTTGAACAGAAGTGATTCTGCACTCCTACTGTATTTTTTATTCCGTGTGCTTTACTGTGCTTTAACGAATTGCAGCATTCAGGTAAAAATATTAGTAAGAAACACATTTAAAACACACACACACACACACACACACACACACACACACACACACATTTTCAGAACCGCTTGTCCCATACGGGGTCACGGGGAACCGGAGCCTACCCGGTAACACGGCGTAAGGCCGGAAGGGGAGGGGACACACCCAGGGTGGGACAAAAGTGTTTCTATCTTTGAATGTTTATTACATGAGTATCCAGTGTATAGTATATGTTCTGTATACAAGAAGCAGTGTGTTACTTTCACTTCCACTTTAATTTCCTAAATGTATAAGCAGAAGGATGACATCACCGCTTCAGAAATCTTGAAGCTGGATTTTAGTTTGCACAGCAAATACCCGGAAAACCCAGCAGCACTGTGTCTGAAAACAGCTCGAGCCCCAAACACACAGTGGAAACAATCAGCAGCTCTAGCATTAAATTATGCCATTCTGGGTGTATTGGCATTTTTCTTGCATGCTTTCAAGCCGCATGTTAATTACAGTTCAATTTATGTCTGTATTTGCTTAACCGTGCAGCAGAGTCCCTGCTCCTTCGGCGTAAATATTTCTTCAACTTCTCTCAAGAGTCACCAAGAGATGTATGTGCAAGTTTGTTCATATTTTTGCTAAATTTAATCCTTTGGCCAGTGAAGACAATTTATACATGGCTGAACATCAGGATTATGATTATGCAAATCATTACTCCCAAATATGAATTACTACAGGGAGAGCTGTTAAATGAAAAAAGCAGTGTTTTCCAAAGCAAAACAATAATCCAGATGCATTTTTTTTAAAAAAAAAAAAAAAAAAAAAACTGAAACTCGTGAGTTGGGCATTTAATTCCAGGGGAGAATCAGGTCTGGAGGTGAGGAGGTCAAGTGTGCGATGCAAAGCAGGAAGCATCATTTCTGTCCATAAATGACAGACAGCAGATAGGCACGGTAAAAATAACCTGAGATTAAAAAGCAGAGTGATGGATTCAAAACAGATGTGGCCCGCAACCCCGCGGCCAACATCCCGAGGCGCTGCACCAACAAACAGCAGAGGATTCTGGGAAACGGATGTAAGAGATGCTTCTTCATTAACTTCAGTGGGGTCTTTAAGCCTCCTGCTTTCTCGCTGATATCACTTACCAGTCGTTCATGCCACAACCAGCCAAACGGTGCAGTAATGTTGAAAAAAAGTGTGACCGCAGGCAGAAATTATGGAAAAATTATAGGGAAAAAACATTGATGAAAAATGTAACTTTCAGTCTGATGTTACTTGCAGGATTGAGGTCTGCTGAATGTTTGCTCAGCATTTCCACTAAAAGTTTTTTTAGCGAGGCATCAGTAAACAACTGTATGAGTAAACATTGTTCTCCGTCCATCCATCCATCCATCTTCCTCCGCTTTTATCCGGGGCCGGGTCGCAGGGGCAGCAGTCCGAGCAGAGTACTCCAGACCTCCCTCTCCCCGCACACCTCCTCCAGTTCCTCTGGGGGAACCCCAAGACATTGTTCTCCGCTTTTTCATTTTTATTATTTAATGTCATGGTTCTTCTGAGATTTCGGGCAGAACGCAAGATCGTTGTCCGAAGCGTCATAGTCGTGGTCCGGAGAACTGGCGTTCGCATGCGAAGATGGCAGTCCGAAAACTTGTGCTCGTGGTTTGAAGAGCAAAGGTGGTTATCCGAAGAACAATTAACGAGGAGTAAAGAGCAAAGGCGGACACAAGGTAAGGCGGAGTTTCTCAGTGAGGTTCCGTTAACCCTGCAGGTAGGTCTTCTCCTTTTAGAGAGTGTTTTAATGAGGCGCAGGTGTTTCTCATGTATGTGGCATTCACTCGGATGACCTTCTCCTGTGGTCCTCTGGTGTGATCTCCCTAAGGTCGTGACATTTCAAACATTTTTTAGTACATGTTATGCTACAAAGGAGGCAGCTGAGGGAGACAGCATAAGAAAAAAACTGCTGAATATCTACAAAGTCTGAACTATGGACTATGAATATGGTAACTATTTTGGTGTGGCAGTAAATGTAAAAAAAAATAATTAACGATAAACATAAAATTAATGTTTGGGGAACCCTGGCATTTTGTTACATCTGTGCAGTCACCAGAGGCTAATTTAGGCCTTGAAAACAAGACAACCATCACTGTTCAGACACCGTTGGAAAAATCCTAACAAAATGTTTCCTGTCATTTCATCCTCACACCACTTGATTCTGAGATTTTTAAGTATGATTTAGTGATTCTTATTTAAAAAATAAATATAATTTAGTCTCTCTTCCATGACTTATGCTTGTCCTCATCAGGGTCGTGGTGGTCCTGAGCCTATCCAAGAAGCTGCCAGACCATGAAGGATATATCCTGGATGGGACACTAGTCTACCACAGTAATTTATCATTTCATTGTGTACAAATACAATTTTTAAAAATTTTTTCTAATTTCAATAAGTTTTCAGTATTTTAAATTTTTTCCTTCCCTCTGTTTGTGTTGGTGTAGAGACGAAGCACCGGTGACTCTGTGTGTCTTTGCCAAGCTGTCCGGCTGGTGCTGCTGTACCATTTCCACCACTCCAGTTGTATGTGCCCCCAGAACTGGGCAAAAAAAAAAAAAAAAAAAAAGAAAAACATGGTGCTAGTTCCATGATCCGGTGGCACACAGACAAAGAAATGACATCAAAGACCCCCCCTCGCTTGCCGAATCTCGAAGAACCAGCCATAATGGGACATCACACGCTCCAGCGTGTTCTTCTGTATACATTGGCTGTCCTCAAAGTCACTTCCTCCATTTATTTTCATTTCCTCTTTTGTTTAAAAGACAGATGGATTTGGCATTTTCCTTGGCTGTTGACACAGACGGGCGCCCCTCTGCTGTGTGCCCTGAAGGGAGCAGGAGTAGTACAGCTACAGGCCCTGCAGCTCTCTGCATGGGCATCTACACACAGCTCGCAGCCTTCAGAGATGGAATGGCATAAGAAATAATATATTTTTATACTGGACCACTCAAAGATTTGAGTACATTTGCTGGAAACTTTTTTTTTGCTATGCATTTGGGGAAACAAGTTTGGGTCAGCAGGGGGTGCAGCAGTTAGAGTTGCTCCCTTGCACTCGGAAGACCCAGGTTTGAATGTCACTTTCTGATGTAGTACTCTTGATCACGGTACTTATCACAGAACTGGTACAGTGAAAATTATCCCTATGTATAAATGGGCAACTTATTATAAGATGGACATCTTCGGAAAGTGTTAATAATGAATGAATGAATGAATGAAATTTTCAGTAGGAAAGGCAGCACCATGTCTTCCCAGCTCTTCTACAGCAGTTTCTATGAACATTTAGCAATGTGTGTGTTGCGTTGCCTTCGTTCTTCTGTCCAGGTCCTCCCATATAAGCGCTGCTCAGGTTTCCCAGGTGTACTCGAACTTTTGACAGCACTGTGTATTTTCAAAACATAAACTACTTGTGAAGGTAACTACATAATTTACATGAAACTAGGCAGTGTTTCTCATCTTTTCCAAGAAGAAAGTGATTCATACTGACTTTTGTTATTAAATACTGCTCCCAGCTATTTACAGAACTTGATCAACCGCTACACCCCAGCCAGACCCCTTCGCTCGTCTACTTCTGCTCGCTTGGTGGTCCCGCACACGAAAGGTAAAGCACGGAGGTTCTCGGTTATGGCTCCGTTGTGGTGGAATGACCTTCTCCTCTCACTCAGAACTGCGGAAACTCTGTCTTCATTCAAGAAGGGTCTGAAAACTCACCTTTTCCGGACCCATTTCCCCCAAGATCTCTCCAGCTCATGTATGGTGTAAATGTTCATGCACCGTAACTTCATGAGCATCCCCAGATAAACCTTTATAACTCTGGCATTGTATGTGACTGTTTGTGTATCTTATAATGTTTTTTAAAAAAAAATTTAAAAATGGTAGGAGGGTATCAGGATTAGTCTATCCTGTGTTTTATGCACCTACCTGAACGATGAACATCGGTGCAGCAAGCAAAAGCTAACAAACTAGGTTTACTTGAGTCACATGTCTGCAGCCATGTCTCTTTCTCTTGATGTAATGCATAAGTTGTACTTTTCCCGAGATGTACGTCGCTTTGGACAAAAGCGTCTGCTAAATGAATAAATGTAAATGTATAGATATGAATGATGCACAATTTGGACTACACATAAATAGAGAAACAATTGTTGTGCAACAGGAGACAAGGAAAAGGAGAAATTCGAGGAGGAAACCATACTTTCTGTGTTCTCCAAAGGAAAACAATCTTGTACACATGTATTTCTGTGACCTTTCTGAAAGAAGAAAGGAAAAAACAAAGGAGAGGATCAGCTAAGTGCTCCAACTGAGGGGTTTTTTTCCAAAGGGTTTTTTCAAATCCTCAGGAAACGCATCTAATCAAGAGAGACATTTGCAGATGTTGCAACATAAGCACCTTTATATGAAAGATAAATGCAATTAAGAAATGTTTTTAGTATAACTGCTTTCAGATGACCTGTCCCGGTCTTAGTGCCGCTGGGCCCACACAAGTGCTTGCTTCCACTGTAACTTATTATTAAATCAGTTATTTTATGTGAGTAATTTACCACTTTAGGCCCTTGAAAAATATATTAATAGAATTACACTGAATTAATATTACCTAATTTGTTTGGCTACATGATGGAAAAAGAAAGCCAATTGCTTTCATCTCTGTATTTACACACATCTAATACAGTCGTTCCACAAAGAATCTGTAACAGATGCGTACAGACCCCGCTCGCTGTGCTTGAAATAGTAAGACTAACTGGTATTGAATAATTTAGGTTATTTTATAAATAAACCATATTAGGCCTTGAAAATGTTGTAATTGAATGACAAGAAATTAATCAAATCTAATTTTTTGGCCACACAATGAATAAATCACTTTAATCTCCTGACTTAGACACATCCAACGCAGTTGTTCCACAGAAAATTGCAATGTGGATATACGGTGCAAAAACAAGAACGAAACATGAGTACTTAAATAACCACCCAATGAGCCATAATTTAAGAGCACAGCTGGTGTCAAACTAATGTTCAGCTTTTATTACTGACCTTAATTTAACTGCAGCCAACGTCCAAGGTAACTTACTGTTAAAGAGGCACCTTCACAGGGATTTACCCATTCATTCAGCAAAGTATTGTTACTGTATCAATACCGGGTTAAGTTCCTTGATCCATTGTGCTACATCAACAGGGGGCTTGAACCTGAAAAGTGATAGCCTTAACCATTTCACAACCTACTGGGTCAACTTTACATCATTATTAACGCTTCATTATTAATTCTCATACTCATGTACATATACTTGTACTATTTGTGCACAAATGAAAAATAGTTGTAGTAGTTGTTCTAGAACTCTGGATGATAAGAGGACAACTTTGTTTACATTTCTGTACCACAGTGTATGTAAGCAACCCAACTCAATAACATCTTATGTTGAACATTTTGAAATTCTCTGTAGAGAACAGCTAATAAACTCTATAGAGTGAACAGCTGAAACAGTTACTTCACTATATATATTTATAACAATATGTATATAGTGATAGCAAATGTTTATGTAACGTCATGATGTAATGACCATTTATGAGAATAACAACATTGTGAATATGTTTCTAAAGCTCTATTTGTTATGTAACAGGAGGAAACAAACAAACACCTTACTTTGGGTAAAGAAAAAAGCAGCTTGACGACCTAGACGGTAAAAGAAAAAATTGGGTGAATTTGCGTTCTTTAGGTACTATCAGGTAGAATCCATTTGGGGAATGGATGGCAGAAGCAGACTAACTGATATTGTGTTGTTATTTGAATTAAATTGGAAAAATAGGAATTTTCTACTGTGTAAAATGATATTGATATTGTGTTTTACTTAAATGGAAGAAGTGCAGATAAGTATTACTACTAAGACAGTGTTAACTAGTGGAAGTCTTATGCCTGTATATAAATATAACTGTATGTAGGTATTGAGTCCATTAAGGTCAACTAGTTTTTTTTGAGTTCCTAAGAATATTTCTTAAAAAAGTACCTATATTCCAAGACAATAACTGCTCCATTCACACTTCTAAACACACATAAAAGTGGTTCCAAGAACATTACCATGAGGTTAAGCACCTTTCATAGCTTCCCACTATGAAGATCTGAACATCACTGAACCTTTGGGGGAACTTCTGGACCAGGTAGTGCAGGGCAGATTTCCATCACATTCATCCTTCAAAGACCTGCAAGGTTTTCTTCTTGAAGGATGATCCAATGTCCCTCTGCTCACAGTTCAATCCAAGGAGAACTGAAGGTCTTCTGAAGGCTCAGAGCAGGCCTTTTCCCAACTAATTACTTGATATTCATATATTGCGTGTGTTTTCACTATTTTGTGTGACTGACACTCTGAGACTGAAGGAAAGTTTTATTGAAAGTGTAATTTCGATACAAAGACAGGGACACATATCTGGTCTTGCTCGTTGACTTTGCCTCCACAATCCCTGTTCAAATTGTGCTGAGGCTGTGAAATTTACTTTTAAATAGTCGATGTAAAAAGCCCCAAGAGTCTTCTTTAATTTAAGCTCTCATTGGTGTCAGCGGTGTGTATAGTTTTGGAGATATAAAGGTTTAATTAAGACAAAGGAAAAGTAGGCCGAAACAGAATTCCTAAGACTCTGACAAAAGGGGTCTAAAGGTACAATAATACTCTAATATCCTCCAATGCAGATTTTTTATGTCTGAACTTGGTATTAATTAGCCTTGATTGAGCTGTTGTCGAACGAATGAAGAGAGCAGTGCATGTTATTGCTGGGATAATGTGGCTGAATGTGTGTGGGAAATAGGCCTTAGGGTCAGCAGTATTCCGAATTTCTGAATCAGCCATGCGAATTCACCAAGTTCAGTAGACGTTCTTATGGGAAATCATTGTTTAACCCAACTGCAACATTCACTTCGTTCCACATTCTTCGCTCGACGTTGCACAGTCACAAGCCTCAGAGAGCGTTCGGTATTCTCAGACTTCACTCCAAACTTTTAAAATTCATTCAATGTACACAAAGAACTTTATGCCCAGTCAAGGTTTCTTCAGACTCAAACTCAAATCAATCATCAATCCGCTATCAATATTGATATGACAGTCCTAAACTTCAGTGAATATAGAAGAGTACGTACTGGTTGTCCTGGGGCACCGCAGCAGTATATTTTCTTGTTCTTTCTTTCCTGTTATCTTTCTTTATTCAACAGGTGTTTATTATTAGTAACATTCTTTAGTGTCTTTTTTTCATTTCTTTTGTTATACTCTCTGTTTTAATGCACAATTACACCAATGGACTTTTCTATTTACCTTAATTTCTTTAGCTGATGCTTTTCTCCAAAGCAATACAATGCGATGGTACTTCATTTTTTTTTTCCCCCACATTTATCCATGTGTGTAAGTTTTACTGGAACAATTCAAGATAAGTACTTTGCTCAAGGGTACTACAGCCAAAAGTGGGACCCAAACTCATGACCTTTGGCTGCAAAGGCAGTAGCGCTTTACACTATGCTACTAGCTGTGCCTTTGTATTTTATTTTGCTTTTGTTTTTTGTGAAATTTGTTTAAGGATAAATTCATGTATGTATGTATGTATGCATGCATGTATGTATGTATCCATCTGTCTATCTATCTGTGTAATTCTGTGGTGTAGCATTTTAACACCCTTAAAAACACAAGTCATTACTCTTCACTCCCAGCATCCCTAAGCACATCGAGAAAGCCAGCGATATATCACGCCATAATACGAAGTGAAATTGGTCTCATGTTCTGGCAAATCCATTGTTTCTCCCCCTTTATTGCAACTGGAAGCAGTATTTTTATTGCTACAAACAAATTTGTATTCTGAACTCAGGACAACCCTTGACAATTTTTGAGTCTCAGACTTCAAAATTGGTGCAAACCAACTCTTTCCCTTAAAAAAATGTACTTCAAATAGAGCAAAACACTTTAACAAAGATGGAGAGTCCCCATCTTGTACTGTGTGGAGGCTGTGGCAGTGGATGGCACTTAATAATGTAATCTGTTAGATTCCTCACCACCTGTCTCACAAAAAAAAAAAAAAAAAAAAACTGCTGACGAAAGAACAAAAACAGGTGGCGCTTTTCCACAGCAAGACCAAAACGGGAACACCACAAAGAAAAGAGAAGAAAATGTCTTTCTTCTTCCTAGTTTTAACGTGTACGATGGCAATGTGCGGCAGGCCTCGCCATTTACCCCCTGGCCAACACTGGTTTCCATTTGCGAAACATGGAGGAGGGCCCATTAGAGGCTTCGGAGTCCTGGCCAGGAAAGGCTGCTGTCGTTCCAAAGCAATTAGAAATCACATCGAACAATGAATCACAGGAAACGCAGCAAACATTTCCTACAGCACACAATACCTTAGCTTTCTGAATATAGCGCAGCCAAGGGAGAAGGTGTGCAGCTTCTTAATTGACAAACAATGTATTTTTCCGCCGCAGCAACATGGCTCCGCCAGATTAGTGTGAGTCAATTAAGAGTGGCTTGAAATGTTATGAACGGTCAACAAAAAACGCCTTCAAACTGAACAATGGCAAAAGAAACAGAAAAATGTGTTATGCTTAACAGCTGAAACAAAGCAAATGAAAAAGTTAACTGACAGAAATTTAAATTTTCACTACTTTTTCCCCTGTTCTAAAAAATATAAATAAATTTATATTGTCACTGTGAGGGCTTGAAGAATATCTACAGTATAATAACACTGGTACATAGTAGAGTTAGAAATTTAATTAAAAAAAAACACCTTTTAAACTATCTATCTATCTATCTATCTATCTATCTATCTATCTATCTATCTATCACACACTTCTTTAAAGTGACTTACAATGTTAAGCTACTTAAGTAATTTACCAGTTTATACAGTTAGGTCATTTTTACTGGAGCAATATAGGGTAACAAACTTAATCAAGGGTACTACAGCAGGATGTGGGATTTATACCTGGGCCCTTCAAACCCAAAAGCAGTGGCTCTAATCACTATATCCCCTGCTACCCAAAATAAGGAGAGAAACTGCAAGATGTGCAACTTCAGTTGACAGTGCAGAAGAGAACAATGAATTCAGTTTTTATTGCAAAATTTCCTAAAAATATGGATTGGATATAAAGAATGTTGACTCATTTAGTGCAAAGTATAAAACATAGCAAAGTATAAAAAGCATAAAAACATATCCACACAATTATTTTTTAAAATTCACAGTAAAAAAAAAAAAAAACTAAAATCATTCTTCCATTTCCCCAAGTTTAAACTGAAACGGTAGTGGAACACTCATAGCATAGGGACAAGTGATCTGGGACATTTTACATCACTTTTTTCCACTAGTGGTTCTATCACTACATCTCCTCACCTCTCAACACCCCATAGCCTCACATAAAGAGCCATTCAGAGTTACTTCAAAGTCCCAGAGTAATATTTGGCCACTTCAGAATATGTTTCCATTTGAAAGTATTTGACTTTGACATGACAGTCAGTGAGGCAGACAGTTTTTCCTCGGAAACTCTGCGAAGGCCTTTGTTTGACTTCAATAAGACCAGTGACCCACTCAGCTACCGCTGACGTGCTGAAGCAACCACTCCTCCAAAGCTCTCAAGGACGTCATGGTATGATGCACTAGTCCACTTATTGAATGGTTTAATCAAAAAGTTTATGCAGGTAAAAAAAAATCCTTGTAAATCCCAGAAGTCTCACAAATAAGAACTTGCCCATTGTTCAAGTAGGTCAATATAATAGCTGTCTGTGTAAGGCTTTAAACTGAGCTGCAGCCAATAGAAAATGATTGACGTCCGGAGCCTTAAAGTCAGACAGTTACAAAGGTCACAAAAATAAAAACTCGTCTTTAGCTTCCTGGATGAAACCATGAATTTCTTTTGGAAGAAGAGCTGTAGATCCTGGAAATAGTGGTTTCTCAGTGCTGGTGTCTAGTAGCAATACTGATCAGCCATCCATGGATTGATGATTCTTAGGAGGAACCTGAATATCAGGCTTTAAATGACTGTCTAGGTTTAGTTTTTTATCGATACAGACCGTTTATTGCAAAGTACGACGCGGGAACGCACAAGACGGCTTCTAGTAAGAAATGTCTCGTGATGAAGTATTGTTTACGTAGAGTCCTGTGAAGATCTAATAAAAATAAAATGAATTGAATTAAAAAATTGAGCTGCAGATGGTACTTCAAAGTTGGATCCCAATCAACAACACCAGAGCCCACTCAGCAATAAAAAAATTGTATGATCGCCACATTATTCCTTACTCCTTATTCCTGAGAAACGCTGAAGTTGTTTTCTGCAACTGGTGAGTATAGCCGCTCTAATATGTTTTCTGCAAGGACAGTTTGTGGAGTGAGTCAAAAAGCATACAGTGCTCTCAGGAATTAATCAAAGTATTTGTAAATTTCTCTTCTGTTTGCTCTTCCTTGGTCTACAGCATAGAACATCCTTGTGTCGCACCCTCTCAACAGTATAGCCGCTATTTGTCTATATTTGCTAAGAGCATCTGCAAACTGTCAAGATCTTGGCAAGAGCTTCTAATAACACATCAAATTTTAACACAGACAAGGAGAGGCTGAGGAATGTAATACTTATATTACTAGCTGTTGACCTGTAATTATGAAATGATCATTATTATTTTTTCCCCTAATCATTATAGAGTTATATGGTTTGTGTCACTTTTTTGGTGTCATCAATGGGCAAATTTTTTGATCCATAAGTATCTTCCAGAAATACGGTCAACAACCCGTTGACCACTGTTAAATAACCAATTAGCATAATGAATCAGCTGTAATTAAAGCTGGGTTTTTCTTTACATATAAATGAGATGATTTATCTAATATGTTATTACCTTCTTTCTAATCACTGAGTACAATTCATCCTGATGTTGAACTTGAGCAAAGTACTTACCGTAAATTGCCCGAGTAAGAATTCTCAGCTGTTTATAAAGGGGTAAATTGCTGTAAATTTGTTAAAACCAATTAGACAAAGGTGTTGGCTAAATAAATGATGTTAATAACTCATAAGTGTCCAAGAAGGACTGTGCATGTGCAGGTTTTCATCTTTTTCAGCACTGAGCTGATTAATGACATTTGTTGTTTGGATAGAAACTACCTGGTTTTACAGGTGAAACTGGTGATTGGGAAGCATCTCAAAAACGTTCTTCAGGCCTGAAGAAGAAAGGTGACATTAAAGATATTACATGGATAGAATGTAATGAATTAAAGGTGCTGGAAAAGAACAGAATCCGATCTCTGTAGGGCAGAATTGGGGTTGTAGAGAATTGTATATTTTCACGTATAAAGCTGTTTCAGGGAAAATTCTTGCAGCACACTACAGATGTTTGGTAAATGTCTTTCCAAACTCTGGAAGGTATAAAAGAATTAAGAGTTAGAGAGAAGGTCTTTGGAGCACTCAGCCCCTGAGCAAACTCGAAACAAGCTTAACATAATCAAGGTTTTTTTTTTTTTTTTAAATAGAACAGTTAATAACAGGGATTGAAACTGGTTCCAACTACAAATTATGGACAAAACTTAGACAAAAGTACTTTGGGTTATATAAATGTAAGTGCTTCACCCCCCAAAGAAAGGAACAAAGGAAAAACTTACCAACAGATAGTTCATATAATTAATCATACATCATTCTTGGTTTATGGTCTATTTTTATATCTCATTTTCGCTGCTTTTCCCAATAGTACAAACGTCTGCCATTTCAAAAGGTCTTAACTTTAATATAATTTCAAAATTGGAGAAATTCATACCAGGGCATAATGGTCAAGGCCCAAACCAACCAAGCCGCAATCATGCCTGCATCCAGTCTGTACCCTGATTTATGAAACAAGGGAGTCTATTCAGTTACTTGTCCCTGTGTAACTTGGGTCAAACCCTGATGTTAACAAAAAAAAAAATTATTTCAGATAGCTAATTTTAAAAAGACATCACAATATCCTTGTAAAAATTAATTATCTTTTGTTCAAAGAAAAATGCACGTCCTCTTAATAGCCTATTATGTGCTTAGGTGTCACACAATGGGATACGCCACTGCTGGCACCATTTGTGGCTTCATTGGAGGGCAAACAAGCCAGATGTCCTTCTTCCATATTTCATACAGGGAACTCTGATAAGTCGAGCAGGACACGAAGCATGCCAGAAAACATCATTCTCCATTTTCGCATACATTCTCCAGAAAGCTAGAGCAGACCAGGACAAGAGGGAAGAAATGCTGACGTTTCATTTTCGGAATGCCATATTGCTGTAAACTTTCAAAGAGCGTTTGTGAATCTTGGACACCTGACAATGCAAAGTGCCCTCACTCATATTTCAATTTTTTTTTTTTTTGGACAGCAAACTGACCAGATGTCTTGCGTCAGCTGTAGTAAAACCACATTTACAGGCATCTCTTCAGTGAATCACGCAGCCAAAAGGGATCACTCAACCATTAGAAAGCCGGTAAAACGAGTAACACCTACACACAACGGACGAGCTCGGTCACACAGTCATTGAGACATTTAGTCTCTCAAACACTTTGAAATAAATATACACTGGCTCTTCTTGTTATGTACATTACAAATGAATTTTTGAAGACAAAGATTATTTTTCCCACCTTATTTTTAATCGCAATGCAGTTTGTATGATCAATGAGATGAGGAACGCTGTACAAGTTTATGGAATGAATCGGAGTTTGTGGGAAAAAGCTATTCTTATTTTCCCTCATTTTGAATTAGTTTTAATATACATTTACATACAATATTAATATACAGTATTTCAATTCAATCAGTTCCATAAGCACCTAGTTGTGTAATGTAAGCCAGCAAAAATTGTGGTTTTCATAAAACTGTTTGTGCTTTGACAGCTGTGTCTGCATTGAAAACTCAATCTGTGGTGAATTGCACTTCGTTTACTCTGATATGTGCACTGGTTTGGAGAAAAGTGTCAGCTAAATGAATAAACGTACATGTAATGCATTATTACAGCTTTATCTGAGACTTTTACAGAGCCTAACCTGTCAATGAATCAAGGGTATTGCTAAACTTTGACTGTGACATAGTGAAAAAGGACTTTTGATTGACAAAGCGAGTTATAAAATAACTTTTGGTCGCCATTGTGTTCATAACCTGAAGGGCCAGCATACACTTGACTTGTTCCCTTTTGAAAAACTAATTTGCAAAGACTTTAAAAACCAAAATAATAGGCAGCTCCCAAATTTTATATGAACATTTGTAGCAGTATAGAACGTAAGGTACAAGTGTTTCAACTTCTTCCGTTTAGTAATTAGCAGAAATATGGAGACACTCTTGGCTGGTTGAGGTCAAAACGAAAACCGGCTGCAATTTATTTCTGACTTTACACAACTCGGCCGAGACAGTACCTATTGTTAGTCCTTTCATTTGCTTAATCACAGCGGCTGAACGCTTTCTACAATAAGCCATTGAGGAGGACATCTGAATAGACGGTGGCCCTTTGTGCACTCTGCGTATGTGCGTGAGGACAGGAGGTTTTCAGTACAAGAAGCCGAGGACATTGAAGAGAGCGAAAGACAAGATCTGAGAAAGTAGCAAAAAAGGAAATCAGGAGGGGGAAGAAAAAAGTCTGAGGGCAACTTCTTAGAGCTTTCACAACTCTGAAGCCTCAACATATTAAGTCTCAAGATAACAGACACTGACAATTGATTATTTTATCACTCCTTCCAGGAATGTGGGGGGGAAAAGGGCAAAATCCTCCTTTAAGAAGCTAGACTTGGCAGGTCTCTGCGAGGCACGTGTTGATCGTTCTCCCTCTTCCCCGCTTTGAAATTCAAATGTGTAACATCCTTATGGAGTCGGAGGACACGAGAGTCTTACAGGTGTCACAAATGAGCCTTGCAACCACCGAGAACCGTCACAAATGTTTCCTCACCTGCTTTCTGCTGAACCTCTTTATTACCACTGGCGAAGCAGGAGACATTGTGCATCTTCTGAGCTTTAAGTGTCCATGCAACAGCTTTTATTCAAGTTGAGAAAAATGGAGCTGAAACCAGCCAGGATTTAATATTGCCAAGGCATAAGTGAGAGTGGCACTCGTGTCCCAACCTGAGGTCAGACTGTATACAACCAGAGAGGATTTTCTGGCTTCATCTCATTAGACAACTTCATTCCCCACTCAGCTGGTGAAAAACCGGTCGGTGAAGAATTGAAGCTGTGTCTTTCTTGTAAATACATCTTTCTCCCATGCTAACAGAAGCAGGCATCATTAAAATCAAGTTTCCCCCCCCACCACTTTAATTTAAAAAAATTCAAGAAATTTTTAATATTTAAAAAAATCCTGAAAAACAATTATTCATTTAAATTTATTTAAGGAATTACACAAAGTAAAGATACATTCAAAAAGAAAAAGTACACATACAGGAACTTGAAAACATGACTATCACGCTTTTCAATATGCCAAAGCAGGGCAGGAAAGAGAGAGGAGGAGGGGAAAAAAAAAAAAAAAAAAAAAAATCTACCTTTACTTTAACCCACCAATTATTTCTACTTTTCAAGCTATTAAAAATATGTACAACATCTATCCAAAGTGATAAAGGGTCTTTAGAATTAGTCATGTGTAACACTATGGTTTCTTTGCCAAAAGCTGCCAAAGTAATCCCACAAAGTAACAGAATCCTGAAATGAAAATGTCTTAAATGTTCTATAAAGAGATTTGATGTAATTTTTTCTGCAGATGAGAGGGTGAAACGAAAGCATTGGTCATTTAAGGTGAGTGGACTGATCCGGTCATACTGCCCATTCCTGGGTGGTTAATTGAATTGAAGTCAATGACGATCATGTTGTGTTTTGGCTTAAACTCCCTGGAACACACAGAAAAAGAAGTGAAATTAGTCATTTTTGCTATTACATTTTCCTTCTTCTTAACTGGTTTCAATTTCTTTGCCAAACAGATGACAAATGTTTGTAAAATTTCTTATCCTCTCACCTTCATGTCCTCCAGCGTATTGCATCTGTGAAAGAACCAATTACCAGGCAACATGCTGGGGAATGGGAGGGATTTGAGGACACGCAATCTCCTGGAATTAATCATCGGGGTCATGCTGCTCAACATCGAGTCAACACCATTACAGCGCTGGCTCACTCGCTGCCAAGCTGCCAGACGTGGAGGGCCTTGCCCAGCCCTGTCCACCGATTCCTGGCTCTGGATCAGTCTTCTCTGAGGGCTACATTTACATTTATTCTTTTAGCACACACTTTCTCCAAAGCAACGTGCAGTATCATGCACGACAAGTTCAAAATCAGAAGTCCAGAAGTTCTTGGTTTTGGCAGCAATCTGGAGGAATGAGCACCCTCTATTCCTCAGAGCTGCTGAATCAATCTGAGCACTCAAAACTTATTTTTTTCAGACACACTTCTCTCCTGATCTCCTAACTGCTTCATAAATTTGTCTCACACCATCTGTCTGTACCTCCTGTCAATGGTACATGTAGCTACTCGTGTAATGCGTGCCAGTAAAAACTATGGTATTGGACAAACTTATTGTGCTTCGACAACTGTGTCTGCATTAAAACTATCTGTTGAGAAATCCACGTTTTTTTTTTTTTTTTTTTTTACTCCTGAGTTGTACATTGTTGTGGAGAAAAGCATCTATTAATTCTGTATGTAGTTTATTATAGACTTTCACAGAGCCTAAGCTGTAAATACAGGTTGGTACTATTAAATCGAGCTGTATTAGAGAAAAGCTTCTGCTAAATAACAAATGCAAATGTATACGAGTCACCATACCCATGCTTTAGCTATATACCACATAACATCTCAACCACAAAGATGCCCATGAGCTATGAGTGGATTTGCCCCAAGCTATAGCAGATGTGCTCAGTGGTTGTCAATGGCTTTGAGCATCATTTGTTTCGGCCTCAGGAAGACCTGGTGTGTCATATTTGCTTTGAATATGTGATTCAGAACAGGAGGCCTTGAGCCAATAAGCCTGATTCCCAGTAGGCTGTTCTAGATCACCTTAGTGCTAGACCTACCACTTCTATTAATATGAAGGATAAGGTGGGGTACAGTGCTGTTTGTCACAAAAAGAGAACAATCTGGAAATAACTCTGCAGAGTATTATGTGCCTTAGCACCCTTTGTGTCATGAAAATGAAAAAGGGACTTGACATAAACATGAAATTCACTATTTAAAAAAATTATTATAATACAGATAAATTGTAGCGAGAGAGAGAATTTAGGAACTGATTACAGTTTTTAATTTTTTCCCCCACACAAAAACAAGAGACATTTGCTATTCTGAATTGTTTGAGAGTTACTTGCATTTACCAATAGTCACTGCACAAATGCTAATGTCCCCGAGTACTGGCATAGTATCCGACTGGACGAATGATGTTGAAAAATACTGACAGAAATACTGTGACAGCTTTCTAAAAAAAATTTTTTAAAAAAAGTCTACATTCTAGTGCTGGCTGTGGAGCGTATCCTAGATCTTCACAAACATCTTGATTTCCGGCTTGGAGTCAAAACCGCCCTGCCCCAGACTGCTCAAAGGGGAAAGAGGAGCAGAACCGTCTGCCTTGTCCCCGTGTCGGGTCACAGCTGGGTATCACTTCAAAGACAGGAAGTCCTACTTTGGCACAGTTCTTTTGGTGTGCAGGCATCTCCTTGGCCTAGTTAGACTTTAAATGATGAAAAACAAACAAAACTCCAACAAGTTCCTTTTGGAGACACACTATCAATGGCTGGTTGGTGGGAAATCTCGAAAGAAAAAGAAAAAAAAAAAAAAAAAAAAAAAAAAAAAAAAAAAAGACAGAAGATGCCTTATGTCTGGGTCCAAAACCGCTCTTGCTGATAAGAATACTTCCTCGATAAATATGTCAGCAGCTTGATCTAGGCAGTCTTCCAGGAGTCAAAGGGGGCCAGTAAGAAGAGACGCTGATGAAACAAACTCCCGATAGCTAAACAATGCCTAATGCACGAAGAGAACGAGAGAATAAACCATTTAATATCAAGACAGTTGCTGGCCTGAGCTGTTCAACAGAAAATAATCTCCACATCAAAGAAAAGTGGGAAGAGCACGAGGTGCTCGCGAGTACATTATCCTCCCCCCGTCGAGGCGGACGCGCACGCTGGGACAGCAACCCTGCCGTGACACCAGGGGAACACGAGATTGCTTTTCCGCAAAAGCACGGCGATCATTCCAGCTGCCCTTCCCCACGTGAGTAATGGCTCTAATGCAGGTCTTTCTGAGCTCTTGAACTATTCATTAGCGGTCCGATCGCGACCCGAGACAGCTGAGTTTCAGGCAGGGACAGCATTTGTTTATATCCTAAGTACATGCTTCATGTCCAGCTCGTTTGCACGACTGATGGGTATATATCAAGCTTTGACAGATGTAAATTAAGCCATCTTAAATGGCCTCCGTGCTCACCTGTATGTGATCCCAACCAAGTTAAACAGCCGTCTGGAGGCGGTCATTTCAGGGGTATCATGATACTTGTCTGATAAATAAATCACCTCCTTTATACCTGCAGGCAGAGACAGAGAAACATCAATTACCTTTCTGATGGGCTAAAAGGCAGCAGCAGGCTGGGGGCCGTTAAATAGAGGCAAACATCTCGGAGATGGAAGACTGAGCGGGAGGCAAAAACAAGAAAGATAAAGAGAAACAGAGACGTGGACAGTAATGCAACAGCGGTCTGTCGATGTCTTCCTTAAAGCGCAAGTCCGCTTCCCAAAATCGGGGAGAAGCCGAACGTTGCATAAGCACAGTCCGTTAAGAGGTGCCGAGCGCTCATCTTCGCCGCTGGGTGTGCGGGAACGGTGCGGCGAGACACTCGTTCGCCGAAGGTCAAACAGCGGGTCACCGCCGTACCTGACATTTTCCAGCTGCTGGGGACTTCAGCAGAGCCAGCCTGTTCTGTTAGCTGCTGTCGCCTGTGCGTGAATAAACTACCGGAGACACACTGACGAGCCCAACACCAATAACCACAAAGACTGATGTTCTTTCAATGCATAAAGAAATCGTAAATATAAAATGAATTTCTTTTGGGGGCTGTGGGTGGCATCTGAGGAGACGGGGTGCTCTTTCTGAACCACCGTGCCTAAAAAAGGGTCGATCCCCACGGTGTCTGCAGAAAAGGACAGTTATTGTTCAACATTAAAAAAACATATGCGCTCAAGTACAAAGCAATGGCACTTTGATGATGAAATGAGCGAGCAATGTGTTCAAATAAGAGTTGGTGTTTGGAGAGCCTGAGCAGGGCACGGATTTGCAGGAAGACCTGCACGTCATTGTCCAAGTGACCGTGTTCGTCCATCCCAACACAGGCGACACAGGGCATTGGACGGCTCAGGTGTGACCAAAAACACAGCATGTCCGGTTCCCACAGGAGACAGAGCACCCTTTAAGGGTACGACCAAGCTTTTCCAACTTTCTAAGGAAGTGCAAAATGAAGATCGCTATGCCAGAGGTTTGGGAAAGGATCAGTTGAAATCACCAGAGTGTGTCACGTAAACAGACTTTCGCTCTACAGTGGTATGCACACTTGGCAGTGGGATGGACACTGACCCGCATCGTCACTTATTGAGTAGAAGATGAGTGAAGAAACCGCTTCATCAGAGGTTTAGCTCGCTTGAAACAAGTTATTACAAATACTGAATACTGGCATTTAACAAGTTCTTGGTATTGAGCCATGAAGACTTTGTGAATGAGGTATATAATCTGAATAAAAATCCTCCACACATTCTGCTGTGAAACTACCATCATAGCATCATGGACACAATATGTATAGGAAAAATCCCTCAGAACAGAGACCGGGATGAGAAAGGTGTCTCCAGCAGCAGGGTCACAAAAGCCCCCAAACAGACTCTCTGACAGAGGACTGAAGAAAACTGTGAATGGATTTATATCTTTTTATTATGGAATGTGGAAAAAGGACAACTCCCGGTTGGTCAGGAGCAGAGGAATGCATCATAACAGCAGGGAGTCTGCACTGCAGAAAGGGAGAGGAAAAATGCACTGTTGAATAAATCCAAAAAATTTGGAGGGAAACCATGATTCCGTAAAAACGGAGCGCGAGAAACAATGGCAAAGGAGGGGAGCCACCATCTGTCGGGCTTCTCATGTGCCGGTGTGGGTGCCGCGCTGAGGTCAACAAAGAAAGCAACAGTTAGGGTAGCAAACAGAAAGAGACAACTGTTGAAATTTCAAAGGGCGAGGATTAGCATAAACAAAAGCGGCAGATTAGCTAATGGGCGTGCGCCAAAAAAGGTGGCGGGGACCGCGAGGGCACCGCCACAAAAGGCGACGGGGAGGACGTGAAATGAGATGTGAAAGCAAACCGAGCCGAAGTCAAACAACTTGGGGATGCAATCAGAGCTTCATGCACACTTCAAGCCTGGGCGCAACCCTGTAATTTCCCATAATTCTTTTCCCTGAATGCCGGAGCCCACCTCAGCCGTAATAAAGCCAGTACATATGGAGCTCTCGGTTCAATGAGGGTTTAGGAGCTCGCCAAGATTTATCATTTTGCCAGGCTAATTACTCTGTGGCCCCTTTTGAGTATAATGATTCACTAAATGATTTTGACAGGATGTGATTATCAATCCCATCAACATAAGATGAAATAAAACCCAAAGACAGAGTAAGTAAAGCATTTAAATAACCAAGAGAAGAGAAATGAGTGGTACTGGATGTGGAGAGCAGGGTAATCAGACTGGACTTGGGGATGGATGGATGGATGGATGGATGGTCTTGTATGACAGGAACAGTCCATTTCTTTTCCCACCTCAGCATAACAAAAAAATTGATGTTATATTTAGAGGCAGGCATATTTTCAAAACGATTACAAAGAACGGAGTCCGTAATTAACCAAGATCCCGTTTGCCAGGTCACTCACTGGAGACCCTGCTGAATGCTGCATAACTTAAGCCCTAAACAAGTCGTTTGAGGCAGCAGCTTTTTCTGGCCCCAAAAGCCAGCTTGATCCTGCTCCAGGCAATAGGCATATGCCTTCTTGCGGGATAAATCCACAGCGCCCTCTAAAGTACACTGAAGTCCTTCCAAAGTGCGAGCTGAGAGGACAGGAAAGTGCCTGCCTGAGTCCAAATGCTTTACACAGCTTTGTTACAATGTCACTCGTTGATTATTAATGCCTCTTGAGTAATTTAATGACTAACACTTCATAAGTGTACAACAAAACTAACTGAGAAAAACATTTTTTTTGTTCTTCAATATCAAATATGAACTATGATATCAATTCATTGGAAATATCAAAACAGACCCAAAAAAAATTCAGTATTCCAGTATTCAGCAACTGCAGGAAAACCTGTCTGCCAGCTAGCCAAGCTTCTGTCATCATCATTCATCGGAGGGTAAGACACTCCGATACAGATCCAAAATTACTTATTGGTTGGTTTTCCTGGAAAACAGTTTTGGAACACAGATGCAAGAAGAAAATTACCATTAAATTAGTACCTTGAAAATATGGTTTAATATAGTGAAGAGGAATTTCAGTAGGGGAGAAGAAAAAAAAAAAAAAAAAAAACACTTCAGTGAGGAAAAAAAAAAAAAAGTGAATTTCAGTGACCCTCAAAAGCCCACAAAATGTACTATACATTTATTCATATAGCAGATGCTTTTCTCCAAAGCAACACACAGTAAGCTACTTACAGTCATCCACCCATTTACCCAGCTGGGTCATTTTTACTGTTTGGTTAACAGGGTTTAGACAGCTGGTAGCACAGCAGTTAGAGCTGCTCCAGTATGAAACAGACAAATAGCTGTAGTAACTTAACATTGCATGTCGCTTTGGAGAATAGCGTCAGCTAAATGAATAAACGTAAACATGTCAGTTCAGGGCAAATACTTCAATCAAGGGTACTGCTTAAACCTGGGCTCTTCCAGCACAAGGCAGCAGCCCTAAGCACTGTGCTGCCTGCTTCCCAATAAAAAAAAAAAATAAATAAAAAAAAAAGTTTGAAAGATCAATAATAGAGTACCAAACTGTTGTTAGTATGAGTGCAAAGAGGATGTAAGAATGACAGAGGAAAAGCAGTTTTACTCCTACCCACATCAGAGCCTTTCTTCTGCCACAGCAAACCACATTTTAAATAACATTTCTGAAAATGTGCCCTTTCACACCAACACCTGGCAAGGAGCACTCATAATGGGTGTCACGGTCACGAAATCAGAAGAGAAGGGTCTGAGATGGAGATGCAAAGAAGTTTAAAAGACAGTGAGTTGTGGCAAGACGCTTCCTAACAAAGTGAGAGCCCTGAGCTGGAGCTTACGCTCCCACTGTGCGGGGAGGTAGCTGCGCGACCTTCCCCGCCATCAGAGAGGGAGCCTTCGATCCCATTTCAATACGCAGCTCTGGGATGCCTCTGAAAGAGCGGTGGGAGACCAGGAGAGAAAATGAAAGGGAAGGAGGAGTTTGCGGGGGGGGGAGCTGAAACTGCGAATATGCTAACAGGTTAGGAAAAAGCTGAAACGTCAAAACGATGGCTTTGTTGGGGATGGAATAAGAGAGGAAAAAAAAAAAAGGGAAAGAAAAGATGGGATGGGGAGGCTCAGCACTGTGGGAGACAGTGATGGTGCTGAAACCCCCCCCCCAACATATAATCTGTTCTGGGTAAACAGAGTGCCCAAAAAACAGCTCTAGCACACTGACAGCCATCACACACATCGTGCATCTTCTACACTGTCTCCAGCCTGGAGGAATAAAATAAAATAATGGATGGCATCCAAAGAGTCCTCAGTTGAAGGAATTAGACTGATGGGTTATGTCACAATATAGGCAGAAGAGGCTTTAAAAAGTATTCTATACCTTTTAATGTGTCTGGTGAGAAGCAGCAGCAAGGGACATACCAGTTAGAGCTACCACCTCTGGATGATAGTGACATTGGTTCGAGTCCCATCTCCTGTTGTAGTACCCTTGAGTAAAGTACTGACCCCCTGAACTGATAGAGTAAAAATTATCCAGCTGTACAAATAGGTAAATCAGCATAAGCAGCTTAACATTGTTAAGTCACTTTGTAGAAAAGGGTCAATGGATGAGCGTAAATGCAGGACAGCTGGAACGGATGGAGGTGGACGCGTCTCACCTGCCTGGATGATGAGCTTGGCGCACTCGTTGCAGGGGAACAGGGCCACGTACATGGTGCAGCCCTTCACATCTGCCGAGTTCTTGTTCATAATGGCGTTCAACTCCGCATGACACACTGTGGGGGGGGGAACGCGAAACACCATTCTTAAACAAATACAGCAATGTATATTTAAAAGGGTACGGACGGCCACAGACAGCATAATACGATTGAGATAAATAACATTAAAGAGCTTTGAAGGCAATGCGGTCACACACTCCCAAGACGGTTCTTGCTGAACCAGATTGCTCTGTGAACACAGCAGGCTTGTGCTCACAAGTGTGACAATCCCACACAAAGACAGTCAGGCCACCATGCCAATCTGTCAAACATACTGTTCTCGCCTTTCACCACGAACTAACAAATTAGCATGTTTCAACCCAACCCGACACCGATTTTACACCGTTTTTCTCTACTCGCAAACACAAATGGGACCAGAAGTCTTGTTGGTAACTTGATTTGATCATAATTCCAACCACAATGTTACAGCCCATAAAATACAGCCCATTTATTCATGTTTAGCTTCTGGAAAAAACCTCAGCTAAATTTATTAATCGATTAAAAATTCGCCGTAGATCTTTACTCAATTGTCATCAACCGCTCATCTTATGCCTGATTGCCATGTTCCACAAACTATCCTGGAAACAGAGCATGAGGCAGGAAGAACCACAGATGGGATGCCAGTCTCAGAACTGTGATTTATTCACCTTCCAATAACTTGAAACGACATGTTTAACACTTATCAGTATCTAACCACTTTCAATTTGATTTATTATGGGTACAATTAATACAAGAGAGACATACCTTGATTTATTCTCTGGGGAGGTCTAAGACAAAAAAAAACCCACCATTTGAAACATGAGGACCATATGTGTTAAGAATATCCAGCCAGGAAGAAAATGGCACTAATAAAAGCCTGAAAAAAGTGCATCTCAGAAAAAGCATAAACAAAATTAAACTATTATGTTAAACTTGATGCGAACAAAGATCAAAAAGAGAGAAAAAGAATTTCACTACACTACATTTCATTAAATACAAAGCTGTTTCAGATAATACACTCACAAAACACACACTGGGAGGACAAAAAAACGATTACTTTTAACAGACTTTTTTTTAAGGCAGAAACAAAGATTCTTGAGGGGAGTGTGAGCACTTTTCATTTTCAGTTCTATTCAGGCATATATTCACACAGAAACAAACAAGCACAAAAGGTTAATAAAGAGCTTCTCCAGTGCCCAACAATTCAGGAAACACCAAAACAGTTCCATATCTTGACTCTGAAGTGTTATTTAAAAATGCGATTTTGGGGGTCGTAGAGATTTACTTTAAATGCGACAATATTTGCAGCGTAACAACAAGCATCTCTTTAGTTAACATCAGTCCCCAGTGTTCTGTAGGCGTCCAAATGAGGCAAGTTCTCCGACCCAGCAAGCACTGAAGACCAAAGGAGCTGTGGGCAGGATACCACAGGGATGCAGACAAGACACCACAGGTACCGGGAAGGGCTGTTGTGTGGTTGCCATAGCTACCTGTTAAAAACCACAAGCTTCTATCTATTGCAAAATGCAGCCTGCCAGGTCAGTACTATTGAGATGCCAGACAAAGTGAAATCAGCCTTTCAAGAGAGTGACACTAAAAATAAGAAAACTATTTTAAAATAATAAAATTCTAATCAATAAGTTCAGAAAATCTAAAAAAAAAAAAAAAATATATATAGTTATATTACGAGTGCTGAGGGGGTAAAAAGACGTGTAGGATGAAGAATGACACTAACCTAAATACTAGTCTAATCTGGTTTATCATTTCATGTGTTGGTCAGCAGATATTAAAGTGGTGGTGGGAGCATAATTGGGTGGGACACCAGTGGACATGAGTCCAGGTATGTTCTCCTGGACCAGGGCAAGAAGGCTGCAGGGCTGGGGGGATAATCGCTATGCTCAGTAACTCTTCTCAAGTGGGTCAAAGAGTACACCGCATTTTAATAATTTGCTCCAGGGGGGCTGTCCAGCGACATGATGAGGCCGCCAACAAGGTCTGAAGGCCAGACGAGGTTGGACTAGACTGGAACAAATAGGGGCCAGGTGGAAACATGAGCCAAATCAAACAGTAGAGACCAGGCAGGGTGAAAGCAAAACGCTAATGAGCCATCCTGACAGCCAACACAAATGAAACGGACTGCACTAGTTCACAACCATCCAGGAAACAGCAAAGGAATTCTGCTCAGGTGAAAGCATAACACCTTGCCCATTATACCCAATGAATCCAGCATTAAGCTGGTTTCCATCTATAGAAGGATGGTTTGTAAGGCTGAGGCCACCTCCTGTAAGAGCATGAAATTAGCACAAACACAAAAGCTTTTTATTTTAAATTAAAAAAGAAAAAAAAATTAAAAAAAAACACACATTTGTTACAGTTAAGATCTGCAATTCAGATTCTGCGGCTGCGGTACCAGGAGGAAGCCAAGAAAAATTTAACTAAATTCTAGCATTCAGTGGCTGACATTCTTTTTACACTGTGAAAAGGATTAGGTGGTTTTAAAAGTGTCACCTGGGAAACCAACGGCCAGACCTACGGATGCCGAGCCACAATGAGAAAAACGCTTAAGACCATCAGTAACTCAGTAAGGAAAATGTATCCCATCTGTGAAAGCACAGACATTTCTAAGGAGGACATTATTCATCTAAAGCCTCCCCTACCATTCTGCGAAGAACAAGGACTTGATTCCTTTGTTAAAGGAATCGTGAACGGTTTCCAAATCGTAAAACCCATCCTCTAAATTGTAGGCCGGGGCAGATACAGTTAACTTTTTAATAGGCACAAATTTATTGTTTTTATCATTTACAAGGACAGGAGGTCATTCTCTGTGGTTTCAGAGAGCAGGACGGCCACAAACAGCTGGCTTGCTGACCTACCTGATCTGCCTTCAATTACAAATCAGAAGCTTTCTATATTTAAGAGCCCAACATTACCAAGGCCAACAAGAGGTGCTGCCCTTCTATTATAATTAAAAAAATAAAAAAATAAAAAAAAAATTTCAAAAAAAGAGACAGCTTTTTGTTGCAAATTTCAGGCTACCCATTTATCCAGCTCTAGTCATTTCTAAGTGGCACGCTGCCTCCCAGCCAATTCTCAGGGTGAAAAGGCGAGAGAGCGAATAAGGTGGCAGCTGTAGTACTTTTGGCTTTCCTCTACGTGTTGACATGGCGCAGACATGGCAGCTCTGGGTGAGGAGTGATTTCACACCAGTCAGATGTATTGCAGAACATCGTTATTATTATTATTTTTAATCACTAATCTGACACTTTCTCCAAAATGAGTTCAGCGTTAAAATTCTTACAATTATTTACCCATTTATACAACCGGGCAATTTTTACCGTATAAATTAAGGGCAAGTACTACAGCAGGGTTCTACAAGAGGAGGTGAGATTCAAACCAGGGTCCTTCCAGTCCAAGGCAGCAGCTCTAACCACTGCACCACTTGCTGTGGATGGTACTGAAGCCAACTCAGAGCAGCGTGTCAAACTCATAGATCTTTACAGCGCAGGTGTCAGGCAGGGCCTCGCGCGCACACACTCGACTGGATGTACGTGGACTTTGTGCCAGTTTGGCAAACTCAAACACCACACACAACAGCAAGAGATCATCCCACACAGACCCAGCGATAATACCACCGGGCACCAGTCAGACTGCTAGGGAAGGACACTCCAGGGTCAGCTGAAGCTTTCCATTTCCGGTCCAAGGACAGGCCTTGCTGTGCTGCTACTGAAAAGGGTACTTTACCCGAATGGTCAGTTATTTTGGATGAAACCCATCTGAGATACAAATTAATACTCACAAGAAACAAGTAACTGAATATGAACCCGATCTTCACAGATCGGCCAAGGCTTCTGCTCCTCCCACAGCCTGCGACTGTGCGCAAGCTCTTCAAACAGCGAACCGGGACATGACTTGCACTTGACTTCAAGTTGCAGTGAATCCCGACATTCAACGTCCGGGCGTCTGGACTGGAGCGCTGCCAATCCTGGGGGCCCGGTTGCTGACTGCAACAAATAGCGTCATTAACTTTGCACCGCGGTCAGGGCTATTTCATTACTCCTTTGCGTTCACTTAGACTGCAGTGAAACCAAGAACCATGGTCTGAACACAAAATGAACCCTGAAGAATCCTAAATTTGATCCAAATGTTACTATACTGTATAATTTCGAGTAATCAAAGTAACCTTCTAAGTCAAACATCAGAATTTCCCCTCATCACCTCTCTCCTTTTGCTTCCTGTAGCATCTTGTATCAGGGTTTACAAAATGGTCAAAACATGTGCACCTTAGCACCTTCTGGACTTGATCACTCCAACATTCCTGCAGCAACACTGCACTCCTCTACTTTTGGCCACTTGGTGGTCCCACTGAAAAGACATCTAAAATCAAAACCCTGTAGGTTCTCAGTTCTGCCTCCGATGTGGTAGAATGACCTCCCCCTGTCCCTCGGAGCTGCTGAATCCCTCTCAACATTCAAGAAGGGTCTCTTTCCCCATTTCTCCTCTGATCTCCTCACAGTTGCACAAATTCGTACAGATCTGTGGAACTGTGATCTGTAACGACTGCCTTTAAAACGGTGGCGTTAAAGTATGCTTCGATAATCATGTAGCTAAAACTGTTCACTGCTACATGCACCTTTGTTAGCCCAAATCTGAAGAAAACTAAATAAATGCAATCAGATGACATTCAATCATTTGTATTATTTAGCTGGCAAGACAAATAAATTAACAAACAGGAAGAGGAAAGAAATAAGACAGTGAGATAAGTTGCATTGTGGTTAGAATCGTTGCCTTTAATCTGAATGTTGTTGGTCTGAATCCCCTGGCACTGCAGTACCCCTGACCAAGGTACTGACCCTGAATTAATACAGTAAGAATGCCCTGTTGTATAAATGAGTGAATCATTGTGAAGATAACTGTGTAGCACTGTAAATCACCATGGACGGAGTCGTCAGCTAAATAAAAAGTTACCGCAAAACAGAGCCGTGGAAATTTTACATTCCACAGTAGGACAAATGATGTGGAAGAACCGCCTTCTCTCTCCTCCTCACACGTCAGCAGGACACCGTTAAAAGTCCGTCAGCCAACAAACAGCTGTTTACCTGAGAATCGGGCGCGTTGTTCAGCATAAGCCTTTCGAATCATCAACTTGCCCACATGCTGCTAATGTTCGTGTACTCAAATTACCATGCTGCTCCGCTAACAGCGACGCAGGCCAGAAATTTTAGAGAGCAGCGCCCTCTACGGGCCGCCACGTCAGCTTCATTTGGGAGCGGAAAGCCATTGTTCAAGAGGCGCGTTACACCCGTCCCACTCGACACCCCGCAAAACACGTTAAACAAATACTCAGAGTTAATGCAGAATAAACGATTTTACATTTCTGCACCGAACGTGTAACATGCGACAACAGTGGTACAATGCACCAGGTAAGGACACCAAAGGCTTTTGCAGGAAAACCTGCATTTAGTGCTGCATTTAAAAACGAGAGATTCCAAAAATACAAACCGAGTTCATTTGTCAGGAAAACAAATGAGCCGCTGCTCCGTTTTCAATCACTTTGTAAGGAGAGTCTCGGAAAGCGCAGCTACCCACGCCAGCCACCAGCCGTCAACCGCCAGCCGCCCCGTGTTCCCGCTACAAAAGACTCCCCTTGCAGTTAATCAGCCTCTCCTCCCCAGCCTTCATTTTCCTTTGCCTGTAACCTCCCCAGATGACAGATTTTTGTTTTAATCAGCCGATTTATTTACACGGGAAGCGTACTTACGCTCAGCCTCTGCCATCGGACTACAACGAGGACAAGAAGTCAGGCGTTTGCCGTAATGTATCCGCATCCATGATCGGACGACGAGCACCCGAAATATCAGATGGGACACATGCTGGGAGTGGGAGCTGCCCCAGGCAGCCGACGGATGGATACCCACCGTAAGGGTACTTGGTGTCTAGCCTGTCGGGCGCCTCGCGACTCCAGGGCAGCAGATCATCATCGCAGCCGTTGGGCATCCCGTTGTAGCCGATGCCGACTATCTTGTTCTCTGGGTTTACAATGCATGCGCCAACCTGAAGGAAAGGAAACATTTTCATGCATTTTTAACAAGAAAGCAGGGGGCAGCAGGTGGCATAATGGTTAGCACTTCCATCTTAAAATCCAAAGACCAAAGACCTGGGTTCAAATCCTACCTCCTGCTTTAGTACCCTTGAGCAAGGTATTTGTCCTGAACTGACACAGTAAAAATACCCTGTTGCATAAATGGGTAAAACAGTGTATCCAGTTATGTTTCAAACTTAACGCTCCGAGTCACTTTGGAGAAAAGCCTCGGCAGCTGGGTAATTGTGTGTCAATTCATGGTAAGTAGCTTGCTGAAGGGAACTACAGGAGGAGGTGAAATATGAACTTGCATCTTTCAGGTGCAAGGCAGGAGCTCTAACTACTACGCCACCTGCTGCTCCTAAATAATAATTCAAAACACAAAAGCAGATCTATAAATAAAAGCACAGCAAGAATAAATTAAATTAAAAACTAAATGAACAAGAGGGAAAAGCACTTCATTTTGTGTAACTTCAATCTATTGCCTTTCTTGGATGAACGCAGCACAGCCACCGAACAATTATGTTCCTGGGTGTTTCTTAGGCATTACTGATACATGTACTCTGTCATTGCACATGGTGCCAAGGCTCAGTGGTCCAGAGTAGATGCGTAAAAAACACGAGTTATCATGGTAAGACTGAAGTGGGGGGAAAGTGCACCTTTCTTCTGAACATCAAGCCAATCGAATAAAGAAACATGTCCCAAGACATCAGGTTCTTGTAACAAATGCTCTTATATCACATGCTATAGGATGAAATGGCCCATACCATATCCCCAAAATCTTATCAGCTACACAAGAGTACCAAATAATGGGAAGGTAAGGGGGGAGGGGGCGGGTAGTAATAGTCGAAGTCTGAAGCAACGACACTATGGTTACAAAGATGACTGTGCAGGTGAGTCATATTAATATGAATACAATTTACCAAAGTGTGATCAGTGCAAGAGCCCTGACAACCAGCATTTTAATATCTGAGTTTCTAAAGCAACATGAGACAGATATGATCTTACAAGAGGCCAAAAGGTCACTGCCTGCATTGCATCAGTAACAAAAACAGTAAGTGTATCGTGGCAAGGGGACAGCGTGCATTGAACAGGATCAAGCCGCGTTTGAAAAGAGGAGCAGCGGTCCAAGTCGAAGCACGCAGGCAAGATCGGAAGGATACGCAACAGGACGGTTGGTAAAAGCCGCAAAAACAGCTCTAAAAACTACCACAGGACTGAATACAGACCTCTGCCGCACAATCTGGGCCAGAGCGTACTTTGTCAACTTCACAAAGCTGCCATTTAAGGTTGGTCGGTCATTCGGAAACCTCACGTATCCAAGACCGCTGCACACAAACACGTAACCCTGCAGTGATGAGCCCAGTGTGGGCACCTCTGAGCACTGGAGTCAATATGGTCTGATGAGTCATCTAGTACTTTTTACTTGTATTTACAGGTACCTGTTGGTAAAATCCAAATCGATTCCTTTATCCCGTTACCCGTTGGACAACAAACACGGTGCTGAACCTATGACAGCACGCTCTACGACTCATAGGGGGTCGTACGAATCAACATGAATGCAATTTAGCTTACCTGATGCACCTTATGCACCCAAACACTCTGTTTTTACTATAGTCTCCTTCACACTACTAAACAGATTCAAGAATGGCTTTAGGTGGCTTCGGCAGCGACTACGTCCAAACGTCACTAAACTTTCAGGGGATATTCCGGAAGGAAAATTATAAAGCAAGTTTCCATCTTTGAATCTCTAAGAATAGGTCAGCAGGCAGCACAGTGCATAGAGCCATCAACATAGAAGTGAGGGACCAGCTTTCAATCCTGCTCCTGATGTTGTACCCTTGAACAAGGTACTTACCTTGAATCGACACAGTTAAAAAAAAAAAAAAAAAAAAAAAAAAAAACCCCAACCACACAGCTGTATTAATGGTTTAATCCCACTAAGAAGCTTAGCATGTAAATCCAAGATTGCCAGTCACCTCAAGCAAAGGCACAGAGCTAAATAATTATTTATTCCTTTAACTTACGCTTTTCTCGAAATCACCTTAAAACTTTTCATCTATACGATTGAGTTAGTAATAATAATGACAGCAACAGCAGCCCTCCTTCCCGACATGACCAGTACCATACTAAACACTGCTCACAACCTGTATAAGAGTGTTCCAAGAAGGATGGAAAGTACTCTGCACTTCTCCTCCTTAGTTATATGATTTTATAACTTGTTTGGGGTTTCCTTTGTTTTATGCACTCTGTCTCTTACATGCGTAAAAGACAAAGTGATGCTCTCTCTTCATTCACAGTGATTTTCATATTCAGCATTCGCCATAATGCTCTTTCATGGATCAAAAAAAAAAAAAAAAAACCCCACTCTATTCTTACCTGACATTACAAGTCTGTGAATATTTTTTTTCCTCCACCCACATTACAATGTGCCTTAGTGTCAGCTCAAGTGGTGTTGGTATCAATGTTTTTCCTGATCTATCTGCAAAGAGCAATTTCTCACAACACACTGTTACAGAGCAAAGCAAGATTTGCCTTGGAGTTTAAAAAAAAAAAAAAAAAAGTTATTCAAACTTGTTTTTCCATATCATAAAAAAAGAAAAATCACAGACAGAGAGAAGAAAAGTCTTCCTTTCATGAGTAACTTGTATCTTGTTTTTTTTTTTTTTCTTCCCCGTCAATTTCCTCTGCAAGGTCATCGGATACTGAGCAGCGAGCATCCTGCCCTGGTCCCCTACTGCGATGCATAAACAATCGACCTTCACGGCAACTTACGGCAGATACCAATTCTCTTGTTCCCGAGAAAGAAAGCGGTCGCCTTTCATCTTTACTTTAAATCAAGCCCGCTACCCCCCCCTCCCAATTTTAGCATGTGCTTGTGGGAGGGGATCAGGGCTTCCATCTACAAAAGATCCAACGGCACATGGAAATCAAGCTGCCACGCTGGGAAAAAGTCACTCCTGGCCTTTCGGGCAAACTTTGTGTGGAAGGGTTGACCTCCTCAGTACCCCAGTTTGATGCAAGTGTAGGAGAAAACTCTGCAGACCAACTATCCCTACTTCACCTTCACTTCCCCACACTGAGATGTAAAAATATCCATGAAATTTACATATCTGTCATCTCATTATGCTTTTTACATCAACCTTACCATCATTACAGCTGGGGGTCCAGTCATAAGACTAAACGGTCATGCGTTATTTTAATAATAAAATCTTTTACTTAATACATGTTAAAAGTTGCACGCTTGGAAATCCCTTTTTTAGAAATGTGGGTTTCATTGGAGTCGATTAAGGAACAACTTTAGAAAAAAGTTACCGTGATGTCATGTCGGAAGATGGCGCAACATTTGCAGCGCTTCCTTAATAGATCTGCATATACAATATTAATGACAGTTTTACAGAAGTAAATCACTCGAAACAAAGTGATTTTTGACTGATTCAATGTTTTGTTTCGAACTTCCTGGGAAATCATATTTAAATAGAATATTGCGATTCACTGGACTACCCAGTCGTTCTGAAACACGGGCATACGTGGATAAACGACCACCAGCAAAGCGAGTCCCATACGTTCACGAGGCTTAATTGTGGTAAACTGTCATTTTCGGCAAAAACAAGAATGGCACGACCTGCGGCCTCTGAATTATGCCTTGAAATAGATGTGGAGCAAGTCCACTCAGCCGAGAGAGTTAGCGCACTTCTCCAACGGCGACCTCAGATTTCTGCCAACCTTTACGAGTCCTCGAGACTTGGCATTCGAGATTCAATAATTAAATAATAAAAATAAAGAATGGAAAGTTCAGAGCACTGCATCAAATGCAAACTGACTGGAGGACAAAGTTACCCACAATCCCTGCCATACCCCTTGTTGCTTCGCGAGCCTCGGCGCGGCAGCAGGGCTCAAAAAGGGGCCGGTGATTTATTAGCCGTGCGATGCCGGATTGAGAGACTTGATGCAAGTGTGTCAGCTTGGTTAATATTTAATGTCAGGGCTCATATTAAAAACAGAGCCAGCAGGCAACTCTCAGGGTGGTAAAAGGAGAGGGGAGCTCCGATCGATCAAGGGTGGGGTGTGTGTGGAGGGGGTGGCGTACCTGCGAGCTTGGATCCTTGCTTCTTTGAGCTGACAGGAAGGCAACCGCCATGAAATATTCAGGCCACTCCAGGTAGTCCTCTCTCTTCTTGCTCTGAGGCCTGCTCTCAGCCCTGGGAGAGACAGGGAGTGTTACACAAAGCCAGGAGGAGGCCACACTCGGGCTCGAACCACACGCGCACCCTGGCCCCGCAACAGCCCGACACGATCCGGCTCCTTCTGCGCTGCTGCAAAGACGCGTGGGAACCCAAGACGCCTCCGGCGACAGTCTTTACATACTCTTTACATACCTTCACGTCGAAAAAGCAGAAGATGCCGGACATCGTGAAATATTTTAATCACACTTCTATGGCGATATCATCTCACCTGCGCACGGCTGAACATCCGGATGCACGAGTATTGGAACATGCAGTCCGGTACATCACAATATTGTTTTTCCAATATATCTTACAGACTTAAAGGAAGAAAAAAAAAAAAAAAATCGTATTTTCCTGAAAAATGGGGAAAGTGGAACACCCAGAGCAACAAACTTTAAACATCAGCTTTGTGCAGTTCACAAGGTATACTTTGGTGCACACTGGGTGACAGAGGTGTGGATTCAATTTTTAAAAGCTGTGTTTGCAGCCTTTACCAGCCCCATCCTGTTGAGTCTTTCTGTTTTTTTTTTTTTTTTAAATTTAAGGAAAAAAACAAGAAAAAAATTTTTTTAAAGTGATCTACTTGCATAGAACTTAAAAAATATCAAAAAAAAAAAAAAACTATTTAAAAACTGCACCATCTTCCAACATAGCATCATGGTCAGCAGGAATTTCCGTCTTCAGTCGTTAAAACGAAACCCAAATTGTTTTTTAAAACGTTTTGATTGAAACATTTAAGGTGATTTTCAACCAACCACCCAATGCACAACATAAAAACTGGAAGGAATCATCATACTCGTTGCAGTGCCCTCCTCCCTCTATTTAAGATCAATTTAAAAAGAAAAACGTACACGATACACTGGAATGAGTGTCAATCGCACGACTCAATTGCCCCCATTTGTTGTGGTCATGCAAGGATGAACTGTAGGAACACAGCTCTGCCATGCAGCCGGTTCCCTCCTGTCTTGCCCCCGATTCCAGACAAAATGCCGTCAGCGTACCGCTTCCCTTAAATGAGGCATGGCTCCGCGTGGCATCTGGAATCTCTTCACGCAGCGAGTGCCTGCAATTAAAACGAGACCACCTGCCGCTTAATGAATCGGAACGAAAGGGCGAGCCTCTACAGCCAAGGCCCGTTTAGCGACCCCGGAAGACTGCGGAGGCACGCTAGGGAGCTGTCATCTGCGCGTCCGTGCTGCTCGCCCAAACGCATCCATAGCCGAAATGCTTTGAACTTGCCCTTGATTCTGATCAAAATTGGTGCCAAAGTCAGCTAATGGTACATCTTTATAAGCACCAGAAGGTAGGACTGCGAGAAAAACGCCGTCTGACCTCCGTTACATCCATCCGTCCATCCATCTCTCATCCACACACATTGTAGGGTTTCTCTACATATCTAGGGCATCTCTAGGAATCCATCCTTCCACCCAACCAATATCAATAAGTCCCTGTTCAACGCAGGGCTGCAGTGATTCAGAGTCTCTCTCGGTAGCACAGAGCATGAGGCACAATACACCTTGGATGGGATGACGGTCCATATCTCTTTTCAGATTTTCATACATGTATTTTTTTTTATTAGTTTGCCCTTTTCATAGCACAAAAATCCATCGCCGCTGTGGAAAACTTAAGCAGTAGAGCTACTTGCATCACTTTGCCGTGGTCGCAGTCCACATCACGCGTCAAGCAAACAAAACCCTCGTCATAAGAGTACCGGGGTGGGGGCAGCAGGCAGCCCTGGGTCACCTGTAAGAGGTTTAGGAGAAGAACAAGGAGAGTATGAGAGCCACCGGGAGCCGCAGAGAGGATGAGGGACAAGTGGTTCCGGTGAACAGGCCGCCGCCATCACCGGGTCCCGCAAAGCCCCAAGAGCTCTTCAGGGGCACGATGGCTGCTTGAAGGGGATGTCGATGTGCTCTAAAAGCGGAAGCTGCCCTCCGCCTTGCCCCTTTTCCCTTCACTGCTACTCATGCCATTGGCTCATAACTTTCACATTAATTTGTCTCGACTGCTCCAAAGCCTCACACGCAGGAAGGTATGGAAAGACGACCAGAAAGCAACCAGGAACCGAGTACCTGTTCATAAACGTAACCACAGAAGCAGAGTTCACCCTGACATGGCTGGACTAATAGTGCGGGAGGGGACTGGAGTCATATGACTGACCCCTCATTGCAGTTATCTCACACACACACACACACACACACACACACACACACACACACACACTGAAACCACTTGTCCCGAGGGGGGTCACAGCAAACCGGAGCCTAACCCGGGCAATACAGGGAACAAGGCTGGAGGGGGACGGGACACCAGTCCGTTGTAAGGCATCCCAAGCAGGGCTCGAACCCCAGACCCACCAGATAGCAGGACTCGGCTAAGCCTGCTGTGCCACCGCGCCCCCAAGTCGTCATATACGTAACAAAAATTTCTGATCCATTTTAAAGAATATTACAAAATGCCTGGAAATCACTTGAAATATTAACTTGTGTATTTCTAACATCCTACCACAGGGGAAAAAATAATTACCAATTAGGTTTCTGCATTTACAAAGAATTATTTGTAGATTATGGATTCACTGGTGTATGCTTTAAAATCACTGTAAATGCTGAAGTTTTTTTTTTTCCCCTCCACAAACAATTTTCCTCAGACAATTAGGGTTTTATTTTACGTATGCACCAACAAAATTACTAATGATTACGATGGCAGGTTGGAAGTCGACACAGCATTTAACACGTCCTTAGAAAATCTGCTATTATCATTAAAGAAAATGAAAGTTTTATGCAAGTCACCTGATACACGAATTATTAAAAATCATTTTATTGGTGTGTATCTGCTTCCCCCATTGTTGAAAATTCTGGATATTTAAAAAATAAACAGAACTCTGATGCACTGCACTGTCCAGTCATGTGCAGATGAACTGAACCCACTCAAAGGCCAGACCTGTGATGTTACTGTCAAGTAATAAACACACAACTAAAACACATCTCATCATGAGCACCCACTGCTGGATTTCTCTTATGCTAAATTTCTTTCACAGATCAAAGTCCCACATGGAGTAAAATCATGGCGAGCCATCAAACATTCATCCTGAAACAGACAGCGGAGCTGCATGAGACTGCACCGCTCACCCAGCGGCCTCAATGCATCCAAGCCCTCAAACCTGGTTTGGTTTTTATTTCTTTCTTTTTTCTTTCAGTCTAAGTGCACCTTAACCCCACACACGGGTTCCACCTCCAGTAGTCTGTAGCTTCAGACTTAATCACCTCGAACGTCAGTCTTCTCCGCCGCAATCCAGCTCCCTGCGTCACTTTCTCCTACATCCCGCTTCAAACTGCTCCCGAGGGAGCACGGGGGGCTCAAGACCCCTTGCAGCTTGTTGCGTAAAACGTGAGGTAAATAAAAGAACAAAGTTGCGGGCGCTGCCGTGGTCTGCTTAGACACGATGGGGGACAGCCTGGACGCAGGATCAGAGGGACGCAGCTCATGCTTGTATGGGCACTCTTCGATCCCCAGCACCCTGGAATGCACGAGCACATCCGGAACATCTCAAGGGGTAGAAGTATGTTGAAACAATAAAGCAATTTGGGTAGAAGCATTCTGGGAGGGGGGGGAAAAAAAAAAAAATGTATCTGGAAAATATTATAAAACCTCATAACAGAGCAAGAATGTGCAACTGCAATCCTCAAGGGCTGAAGGCTACACTGGTTTTTATGCTGCCTATTATTACAATAACAACAAGAAGAAGAAGAGAGAAAAAGAAAAAAAAAAACCACACAACAATGAAGAAGAAAAAGGTAGGAGTGATTACAACTGGTACCATCCAACTGAATGACCCTGGTTCGAGTCCCACCTCCTGAACTGATGCACTAAAAATCCCCCAGCAGCAAAAAAAAAAAAAAAAAAAAAAAAAAAAAAAAAAAAAAAGGTAAAACACTGGAGGAAAGCATCAGATAAATAAATAAATATACTGCAAAGGTAATAAGTGACCTTACCTTGCCGTTCAGATGTTTGAAAAGCAAACAAGAAAAAAGAGAAACGACCGATAATCGTGATCATTCCCTATAAGACGAGGCCCGAGGAGGCCGGCGGGCCGCGATACAAGCGCCCCATGCTGACTGAAGCTGACGACCGCCTGCAACGATGGACGAGATGTACCTATGTGAACTGGGCCATCAAGTTAACACTCGGCAACAATGTTATTAGTTGTAAATTAATTAATTTGCTGAGATTTACATCGCTTTGGACAAGAGCATCTGCTGAATGAATAAACCTAAATGTAAATTACCTTAGAAATCTTTATTAATCTAGAATGTCCAGGAGGGGTGGGCAGCCAGGACTGGACTCCTACAGATTTTTTTTTTTTTTTTTTTTTTATAAAAACCCCCCCTTGACTTTTAGTTAAGAGGTTTTCATTCCTTTCCTCCATGGGGCCAGTAGGCATACTTATAGATTTAATAACTCTGTAGATAGTGCAGTAATTTAATATATTGTCTACCTATTTGTCGACTCGTCTTACACGTGTGTCACTGTGTGAGAAGAGGGCTCTAAAAAAGAAAAATGATTTGAATTGACAGGAACTGTGTACCACAAACTGACAAGCTTGAAAAATGTTAAATAAATGCAATAAGCTTCATCCAGCGTCATTCCAATGATTAGGCAATATGCAACAATACCCATTGATGACTATGAAAACAGAGTAAAACCCAAACTATCTGAATTTAAACCACCGGAATGGAGTTTGAAAATTTAGTCTTAAGTCTGAAAAGTTTTCAAAATAAAAACTTGAATTCAAGTTTTTTTGCCACTGATCTGAGCCATATGGATGGGTTATGCCTTAAAACACACACAGCTTATGCTCATTTCTATTGATCGCTTCTAGGTGTCAGTGTGAGAAGAGCACAGTGTTAGTTACACAAGAAAACACATCGACACTGAATTCAATGTATCCACAGACTAAAAGGGTAAACTGATCGATCATCCCATCACTTTTTTACTGATCCGAGCGCTGTGATCGATCACCCTGATCACCGTTTTTCCCGATCTAGTGACCGAAGATCCTGATCACCCTCACAGACGACCAACCGAAACTCGGAAAACTTTACAACATACTAGTGCGATCCGAGAGAGAGGTGCCCGCGCCACCCGTGACAGTGTCGCACAGTTAAGATCACTCATTTAAAATCGCAGCTCACAAGCTGCACGGATTTGCATTTCAAATGCGGCACAAACAAGAACAAATGAAAACTAACTACCCGTCCGTGGCCCTTTGCGCGCTTTTCTCGCCAAACACCTCGGAGCTCATTCTCACCCAGCGGCTGAGGACTCGGTGCACGCACCACGTGTACAGCCTTGCGTCAGAAGGCCGCGGTTGCCAGATGGTGGGTGAGATTTAAAGTCTAATTCGCCTCAGGGAGCTATATGCCGCAATAATGTAATTGTTAAAATGGTTAAAATATTACAAAAATTAAATTAAATTCATTAAATATTATACTTATTTTCTAAGAGATAGTTAACGTTTACAACGGCTCTTTGCAGACTGAAAATTTTTTTTCTACTAGCAAATCATAATTTGAAATGACCTCTGAACTATAAATTAAAACATTAAATTCTGCATCCGATAATGAGCCGATAAGTTGTGCACTATAATGAGCAGGGAAAGCTCGCATAACAAGTGACGTATACATAGTTCACGTCATATACGTATAGCTACAACTCCTGAAACTTCGAGAGAATGGTGGTTTCTGGCAACCTCGTGCGTATTTTTCCCGCGTTCGGATTGCGGAAGTGAAGCACGAGAACGCCAGAAATGGGCATAGTTGATGTTGCAGAAATAGTTCTTTAATTTTAATGAAACTATGGTTATCTGGTTCATACGAACAGCTAACAACAAGAAATGGCACATATTTCTCAGTATTGACAGTAGGATGTACATAAATAGTTGCACGCTGACTGTGAAGTTATAGCAACGTGTTTTATACATTTATGCGAAGTACATTATGATTATCATGCTTATAATGCATTTAATAAATCATTTCATGCATGAGCACCCTATCGTCAGAGAAGGGAAAAGTGAATACAACAGCAAAAGGGTAGCTTGAAGAGACAGAAGATGTATACACAAGTCAACATCACAAGTTCATTCATTCATTCATTCATTCATTCATCCAGCACATCTCTGAGTTTTGGTACCACATTACTGTACCCATAAATACAGTCACATGCATTTTCTGTCGTAGAGATGTACAGCTGTATACATTACACCCTCTAAATTTGCATCTGTTTTTTGCTTCAAACTAAAATATTTTTGGGAAAAAAAAAGAGAAATAATAAAATGAATTCAATAATAATAACAACAGTAATTTAAAAAATCAGTGGTCTTCCTTGTTTTATTTACCGAGGTGAAACTGCTTTATTGTTATTATTGTAGTCACTGATAGATGTGCACTGAGCGAAGGCCTTCGGCTAAGCATCACCTTTATTTATGAAAAATATTCCTGAGCTGCTCTCAGTTCTACTTCCCCATAATATTTTTGTTCATATGGAAAAAAACTATAGAATATCTGTCACATACAGTATTTTACACAATATTCCTTATACACTCATCACTCATACAGTATAATGGGATGAAGTACAATGGAATACCACTTCAACACTTTACCACTTCAAAACTTCAACAGTTTATGAAAACATTTCGTTTCATTTAAATGGATTTTTATTTTGCACAACGACATTTTTTCCGTTACATTGTCATTTTCTTTCCACATCGCTACTTGAATCAAACATTTTGCGATGAACGCAGAGATCTCACAGAGATACACACTTCTCCAGTGTCTCCAGCCCAAAGGTTTGGTCCCTCCATGGTGTCAGTCTGACTATTTTCTGGTTAAATTACTGTAGCGCATTAACCTCTATGTTACCCTGCTATAGTAAATAAATCCCTAGTCATGACTACATGAAGATCAGCTATCCTGAAATTCATTAGTAACACTGCACAACTACTCTAATGGCATGGTGTCTACATGCAGAGCGATACTCACAGGCAGTGCCCTTTTCAGCTTTATTTCTTTAGATCATCAGTGCTGTAAATTATCAAAATGGCTCCTAAAAGGCTGAAAAATGCAAAAGACATTAGGAAGGGCTGTAAAAGCAGAAAAAGATTAATTGAAAAGGAAAATATAAAATTATGCTCTGTAGTGGGTCAGTGACCAATTGAATATGTACCCTGCCTCATACCCTGTGCTTTCAGGTTAGGCACCGGACTTCCATGACTCTGCACTTGACAAATATATCAGTGAAAAGTTAATTAATATAGAACATTAAAAGATAAGCTAGGAATAATTTCTATTATACATATAAAATATGTTGATGTTATCATTGCCATGCACACAAATACCTTTTATTAAGTATCCATCAATCCATTTTAATTAATAGTTTCCCTTGTAGGAGCGGGGGCAGTGGCACAGCAGGCTTGGCTGGGTCCTGCTCTCTGGTGGGTCTGGGGCTTGAGTCCTGCTTGGGGTGCCTTGTGATGGACTGGCATCCCCTCCTGGGTGTGTCCCCTCCCACTCCGGCCTTGCACCCTGCATTACCGGGTTAGGCTCCAGCTCGGCGCAACCCCGCTTAGGACAAGCGGCTTCAGCCAGTGTGTGTGTGTGTGTGTGTGTGTGTGTGTGTGTGTGTGTGTGTGATTAATTTTTATTTGGTATTTTTTTCTTTCAGGAAAAAAATTCCGTAATTTTTCAGAATTGTCCATAAGAAATAATAGTAGTTCAATACTCTCACAACAGGAACTCAGTAAACGGAGTGATAACATGGAACACATTTACCTTGTTATGTGTGGAATGAATGTATAGGTGTTCTGAAACTTATTTGCTCACTTCCTTCTGTTCTATCATTTGTACCTCTAGATGGTGTTTTTTTTTTGTTATTTCATAAAATTCAGTGATCTTTTCTAAAGCCCTGTAAGCTTAAGGAACAGCATTAAGTTCTGAGCCTCACGTCTGATGTTTGGTGAACACAGCAGTGAAAAACAGACAAATGTCCCTCCCAAGACTGGTTAACATGTTTGTAAGCCAAAGACGTCTCTCCGGTGATTCTCAAAGTAGGCGAACTTTCACAAGTCCTAAAGCTGCACTTTTCACTCCAAGCGAAGGTCGTATGAGAGAGGATTGATGAGTATGAATGTGCAAGTCTGGGCAAACATGCTTTAACCCGCATCAGTTCTTCTCATGCCAAATATACAGATTTTTCTTGTCAGAATATTGACAGGCCGAGAAAATCTCTGAATGAATTAATTTATTTATGAGTACAAACACAGCGTTTGAACATTTGTCTGCAACAACGAAAGGCTGGTCACCTTTCAGCTCCTCTTGGCCTCCTCTTCTGTCATCATCAATCAATCAATCAATAAAAAAACAATTCAATCAGTCAAATTTGGTTTCGCATAAGATATTTTGACAGGCAGGTGCAAAAGCATCTTGAGGCTGATTCTCAAGAGGGAACCAAAAAATATACACTGAATCTGGCAAAATGTAGAAAAAAACCAGCACATCGTAATTCTGGGAAAAGGTTTTCTTGAAAGCGTTCATCTAACATTTGTAAAGTACAGGAAAGCTTGTTGATCCCACCCGATGCTCGGTGGTGTTATGGATGCCACAGGTTGGATCAGGAGACCATCGGGTCAAGGCGCTGAATTGCCTCGCAGCTGACCTGCTGCGTTCCCGTCTCTCCGGCTTCTGTTTTCGTCTTTCCGCTGTGATCTCATTACACAGGCCGACGTGGCCTATGGCTCGCGCCTCCAGCAGCCTCCAATCTGCTCCTCTGGTCCGACCTTCTTCGCGCACACTCTGACCTCTGGCGCCGTGTGCCTCCATTCCTCCCTTCTCAGCTCCGCTCCCTAGCCGTGTCAGCTCTGCGGCACCATCCTCAACAACATCTCACACATTCCAAAATATTCTGACTCTGCATCATTCTAGTCTCTCAAAATCCATCCTCTGGACCAACCGTGCTTTCCTCCGCAATGCTGGCAAGATGGTCTCCGACTGAACTAGAGTACTGCTTAAAATGCCCTGCTGACAAGTGGTCATGTAAGATCTGTCTCCTGACTCTGATACAACCAATATTAATATTTTGAGTTCAGCTACATCCATCTAGTGGCTCCACAATACCAACTCCACCAAAATATTTCTTCTACCAAAGAGCTAGATAGGTAGTCTTTAGAGACCACAATGTGTCCATAAGTACTTTTCATTAAATATGACTTCATTAAACTGTACTCCAGCTCTCCTTCCATGCCCTTCCCTGTGGCTTACAAGCAGATAGGTTCTTTGGAGAAATTAAAATATATTAAACCACTTTTTACTGTTCGGCACAGGGCAGCAGGAGAGAAGATTATGAGCTGAGGTAGAGGAATATTGAGTGTAGCCAGCCAGGTACTGAAGATGTCCCAAGAGAGACAGAATCTCATCCACATGTGTGTGAGATGATCCTTGGAGTCCCAGCACACTGGAAGAGCATTTAAAAAACAGACAGATTCTAACTGCAAAGAGGGCAATCTGTGCTGCCCTCTGCTTTATTATCGCATCGCAAACCGGTGGAGTTAATCTCTGCTTTGTAACACTGACTAATGCTCGTGTGCCAAGGGAATATCCAGAATGCAAGCGGCCTCTGCAAGTAACACACAAGAGCTTCCTCTGACTGCTAATGCAGTTCAGACATATTTTCATGCCTTAAAATCCAAAATGTATCATACAATAAGCATAACTCCAACCCTAACCGAAACCCTATGGCAACCATAGCCATGACCCTAACCCTAGATCCTTAAACCTAACCCTAGAAGATAAAAGTTGCTTAGTGAGAATAAAAATATTGCTTCTAAATAGCCTTTGAAGGTGCACAGCAAGAACATGATTTAAACTGCCCAAGTAAAGCATCTAGGTGCGATCAGGATCTGAATTCATGGCAGGGCCTTTAATGAAACCAAGATTTGTGAAAGCCAACACAAATGAAAGAAAATACCAGCATTTGATAAAGCCATTGTCTAGAAGGATGAGATTAGAAATTAACATGCTCTCCGTTACACTGACAGCAAGCCATCATAGTCACAGCTCTTCGCATTTTTAAATATTCATGAGTCGCACTCTTCCTCCTCCATAGATGGCATCTCGCACATCAGGAAGACAGCCCTATGGGCAAGAGCTCCTGACAACGTGAGACCCACCGTTGGCACGCAGAGTTAACAACCATGCGTTCCGATCCACTCCGGAGGGCCGTCGGAGGCTGGGGTTTTACAGCCTTATTACATGCAGATAATGGTAATGGGACATCTCTGATGGCACAGCAGACTCTAAAATCCCGGAGCCTGGGGCATCCGTCTCAGCGGAGGACCACGTCTGTTCACCCAGGGATGTAGCTCAGGGTCACAACATTCGCTTGCTCGCCAGCCCCGGATGGGAGTGGGTGCCAAGCTGTCTGTTCCCACAGCTTATAAATCCACCCAAGGGCTGCACATTGTTTGAAAAATAGACACCCAGCTGGAAATAAAACGATTAAATTTTGATGGGTTTGTGTGCCATGCGCATAAAAAAATTTAAAAAAAAAAAAACCCATTTCAAAATGCGTAAAGAGAGGCAACGCAAGCAAAAACAAAGTCAGGAAGCAATCAAGGCATATTTACTTTCATGCAACTGGCGTAATATTTCTCACAAAAATAGTCTGCAAGGTAAAATGAATAAAGTTAGCACTGCTTCTATTGAACTAATATGACTGCAGTGAATTCAATCCATAAATGACCTAAAGTGCTAAAATGGTTATGAATATATTTTGTTATCATAATGCAATTAAAGGAAAGAATTGCAGAACTGGGCCATGCTGGACATTCTTGCAAAGTCGCTTATGGCTGGATTATTTTTTTACTGGCACGCAAAACGAAACATGGATCTAAGAGGATCTGTAGTTTCTGTCATGTTGTGTTTGCTACTTGTCCTGTTGTGCTAAATTTAGCTGCCAACTTTTTCAGTTTTGACTCTTGTTTGAAAACAGCACTTTGATTCCAACCGCATCGTGTTTCCCTCTCGGAAAAGTGTGTGTCGGTTTCAGTTTTCACGTTCTTGCTGCTGCCAAATCGGTCAGACGTGTGTGAAAATGTTCACCACTTTCTAATAGGTGGCTGGGAATGTTGCAGAGCACATGGATTTACTTGAAATAATAAAGAAGACAAAAGAGGATGACGCTCGAGAGCTGGTATTGGGTATGACGTTTCACTCCAGCAGGCTGTGTTAAATGACATTTCAGAAGACAATAACAACAACCTGTAAAGGATGAGGATGAATGAGAGACCTAAGGAAGCACAACGTCTTCACCAGCACCTTACGATACGCTGGAGGAAAACAACTTTACCGTCACTCACAAAAAAAAAAAAAAAAAATTAAGAGGATCGATGAAAGCACAGCCCATCCCGAGACATCCTTGATTGCCCCATCGTGGGGATTTTGTTGTTGTTCTTTGGTGTTGATTGCTCTCCTCTTAGCAGACCGAGATTTCGGTCTTTATCGTCTTATCTGAGTTAAACTGTCACAGCTTGTGAATCCGTCAGCGGTGATTTCACACTCTGCCTCTTACTGGGCAATGTTTGCCGAAGACATGCAGCTTGATCAGTCGCCGGGCCTCCCTCGGCTGCCTCTGTTTCAGCGCTTGGCATCGGCTCATGCGTGACACCAGCCCCACCTTGTCGGCACTGAGGGCTCAGCCGGTATTATCATCATCATCATCATCATCATCATCGTCATCATTTTGTTTGTTTTTATTCGGTTAGTTGACATCTTCGTCCAAGGTGACTCACATGGATAGGTTATATAAGCCAAAACGATGATTGCAACATTGTAAGGTGACTGCTGATGACTCCATAATGTTGCAACCAACACAATCAAGCAACGCAGCACAGAAGTCAATAATCGTTTTTCAGTTCAACACTTTTTAAAATCGTGGTGATTATGGGGGAGTCGCTGCATAATTAGCAGGAAAAATTAAACTGAAGGCGGTTGCTTATGACTGACTCTGAAGTAAACCACATGGCAACTGAAGACAGGAAAATAAAAAACTCCCAGGCCAAGGAAATGGGAGAAATTGTTCGACCCACAGTCGTATCAGCTGGGTAAAATATTGCAGGCGGAAGTACGCAAGGAGTGAAGAAGAATGGCTGGGGCTCGAGAGGACTTTCTAGGGACTTCCTAAAGAACCAGGATAGACTTTCTCATTAAGTCTATGTGGCCATTGTCATTGGCTCATTTAAAGTCCTCCTACCAAAAACTTTACCGTTCTTTAAATACTCAGGTGAACAGTATTTTAGCGTGAAATATTTCCACTGAAGCTTGAAACTGTCTTTTTATTGCTCCTCACTGGCTGCAATTAGTATGTAGTTTTCTCAACCTTTTAACTTCTCTTTGTCAGATATATCTTATTCCGCATCACGGTGGGTGGAAGTAGGCCTGCATACTCTAGGAACCGACGACTCGCAGAAAATATAACTTTGCATACAGACCATAACGTCTGTACTATAACAACTGAAAACCTGTACTGAAAAATCACGCTGAGGATTATATTACATTTTGTTCTTTCGTTTTAATACAGTACGTCTGCACGTCTTTGTGGTTCGCTTACGCTTATTCAGGCTTCTCTGGAAATTCTGTTTTTATACATGGCTTCTTCTTCTCTAGACAGAATAAAGGAAGGTTTATTTCTTTAAGGGGGAGAACTTCTTCATCGCTCAGAATGTGGTTTCAGAACACTACAAAACAGTAAGTCCCTTTTACTGTACCAGGGGTTTGGGTACACCACACTCTCCTGTGTACCGGCATTAAAAAGGGATCCTCTAGTTTTCCCGCAGTTTCTCTCTAAACACCAAGTAATAATGAGGTCCCAGCACGGCAAATGCCATCAGTTAATATGTGGATGAAAGCGAGCTGTGTGATTATAGGAACATACTCCCAGTTGCAGATCATTGATCCTGGCGTGAAGTCAGCTGTAAATCAGAGCTAGCTGCACTGCCACGGGCACCTCAACTGGCATATTATTTAATGGCCAGAAGTTGTCGCCCCTGTGAGGGGTTTTATTGATCAGAAGAAAAGCCGCTCACAGTGCAACGAGTCAGCGCACACCAGGCCCGGGACCTTACGTTTCCTTATTCCCATGCACTGTCTTTAGTGACCCTGCAGCTCAGGCTGTTTTCAGTTTAAGAAAGTCCAATTGCCCACAGCTCCCAAGTTGTCACAATGGGCATTTGGCAAAATGAGACTTCAGTCAGTGACCTGTCGGGGTGTTGTATGTGAGCTATTGTATAAGGAGAGATTTCACATTACAGGCTTGGAAAATCGACAGCAGCGATGTATTACGGCAAGCGGGGGGTGTCGCTTCCGAAGGGACTTTGACATTAACTAAAAATCTTGACTCAGGTTTCGCTCTACTTGTTTCATTGCTCAGGTTACTTCCAGACTGACACATTCACGCAGCTGGAGATTTTTCAATTTTTTGTCCTTGGTGTGGGTATTGTTCAATTCAGGTGGTGGTGGTGGTGGTGGTGGATCCAAGTTCTTTGGAGACACAGTGACAGATCTAGAGACTTGCACTCAGGAGACATTTATTGCATAGTCTTTTTCCAAGATGTTACCCTTCTACTCTGAACTGACAAGTCCCAGGCGCACCTCAGTCACACTCGTCTCTTATAGCCTCTTGTTGCTGGGGGCTTTGTCTATCTGAAACTCGTACTTCTTGCACCCCCCTTTTACATGGACCCTCAGTTTTTACAACATCTTGCAGAAATGCAGGAAAAACATTATTATTATGGTGTGTGTGTGCACTGTACAGTATATACTGTATATTTACAATATATATGTAATTATATAATATCATATATTTTACATTATATAAAATTATATTTCAGCAATATGTCCATCAATACAAGCATATATGCATGTAGTTGTTTACCAAGTAGTAACCAGCCACCAACTGATGGTATTGTTGCAGTTTTCATGGAAATGCAGATCAACATGCACTGCGTAAAATTTTTGACCGCGTCAACCCAAATTGCATCTCGCAGTTGTTTTACTTTTTCCCAGACGAGGTGCATCAGGAATGGAATTGATGAGTTTGGTCGCTTTGTCTCTGGAGCATCTCTCCCTTAGACCTGAAACTTCTGCTGCCTATTTCAAATATAAAGTTGTGGTGTTTGGTGAGCAAAGCTTACGAAGCACTAACATAGAAAGTAGAAAGTAGAAAGTAATGAAGAAGACCAGGTTTTTAACATGGATTTTACCATGGTTTCTAAAAATGTATTAATTATTTTGCCGATTTCTCCTTTAAGGTAGTAGTTCCGGACACAGCCGTCCGCTGTTGCACTTTAAGTTTTGAAACGGTATTAAGTTTTCAAGACAGTATCAAGTTTTCTTACAACCTTTTCTCTCATATTCTTCCAAAAGAAGAAATTCTCAATTCAACAGTGTACGAAAGCCCGGATGATGAAAGTCTGAAGTCCTTTCCTCTCCTCCTGTGAGGAAAAGCAGTACCTGTACCATCTGTCTGTACCATCATCTGCCCGAAAGATCCATGGAGCACAGTTTTCTTTACAGGAATGCATCTGACCTCCAGGCCATGTGACACAAAACATGACGCAGTGTGAGGTATTGCCCTTGATCACCTGCAGAGCTCCTTCTTCACATCTCTGCAACACTCATACCTGTTTATGAAGTGTGATGCATTTCATGTCAGCTCTTCGTTTCTACCACCTCTCACCAAAGCTGCTCTGCTTGCTGCCACATCACATCATCCACACTGTCAAAGGAACATCGTGCTCCTTGGTCCAGTCTGTCCACACTCTTCAGATGTGGAGGAAAGCGAACAGACTGCTGACAATGACTCACCACAAATATGACCGCAAGTTCCGCTGCTATATCTCTACACCGCATGTCACCCCCCTCGCCATCCTGTTTCAGCAGGCTCCATGACCAGTCATTCCAAGAATCATACAGATGATTTTTACGTAAATCTTGTGCTTAAAACAATTTAACATTTTAACAATTTTTAAACGTTTTAATGTTTTTGGGTTGAGTATTTAAAGTTAAAAATCACACAAAATGTTTAACATAACTTTTTGAAAAATTGTTTAATTTTTCCCAATATCCTACCACAACGGAGGACATATTATTTATGATGTTAAGGAGAGGGAGTAACCAGTGTAAAAAATAAAAGGGACCACTGGGGACTACTAGTAGCACAGTGGTTAGGGCTGCTGCTATTTGACCTAAAGGTCACAGGTTCTATTCCTATCTTCAGCTGTTGTACTCTTGAGCAAGGTACTTACCCAAATTGCTCCCCTGAAATTACCCAGCTGTATAAATAGGCAAATAATTCTAAGTAGCTTAATGTTATAAGTTGCTTTGGAGAAAAGCATCAGCTAAATGTAAAAGGTTTCTTCAGATGCCTCATTTCCAAAATGAAACAGAGTTGTATGCCTGAAAAATTACTATAAGTATTGAAATACAGTGATTTTTTTTTTTTGATTTCTGTAAAATATGTTTAAAAATATATTGCAAAATCCATTCACCCATGGTCCATGCATGGATGAACTGTATGGGAATTTGACAAACTTTATATATAATATGTAACGCTTGTAGGTACACATATCAGTAAAAAAATCTGTTTAGAGGCATACAGGCACTGAGCACGGTGTGCTTCCGCTAACCCTCAGCCAGCGAATCCCAGCATTGGGACAGTCTGCCAGGAGTATGGTAAAGCAACTCTGAAAAGCCCCACCGATTACTTGAGTCAGAAAGGTTCATTTCTGAGTCACCAGTGCAGGAAACTGATTAAGGGGCCGTAAGATCCAATTTGCATAATTCAGTTGTGTGACAAACCCTTCCTTTCCATTTCCCTGGCTTGAAGTATGAGTTGCTGTATGGAGAAGAACAGACAGCATTAAAGGATTGCTGGTGCATGCAGCTATTTGTTGCTCAGTAGGCTAATGCTCTGTAATGGGGACTACGGGGTGATTAATTTTGATGTTTATCGATATATAGACAAAAACATGGCTGTGACACCAGATGGAATAGATTAGATGCTGGTGTCAGAGCAAAGTTATGTTCACAGGGTATGATGGCAGTTAATTAATTAATTTGCGTTTTAATGATGTCTGCATGAAACAAACAGAGTCATATCCAAATGCATTGGAAAGCGGGGTCTATACCTAGGAGAAGAAGTATTTGAAACTTAGCTGGCAGATGTTCATTGTCGGGTAATTAGGCAATCATAAAGCAGTTGGGAGCATCCTATCAAGCTGTCACCTTCACCTCAATTCATGGCTGAAGGACAAAAAAACTTTCTGCTCAAGAAAAGTGGCCAATTTTTGTGAAAAAAGAACATAAACTCAGTGAGTGCAGTAGCACATGCCAAAATCCACTATGGATTAGAGGAACAAGACACAGGTATAATTACCAATAAGGCGACACTGCCAAGAGAAACATCTGAAGATGATGACAGAAAAATAAGCAGAAGGCTCCATGGAACACCCTAAAATCAACCTCCAGAGTGCTTCTGTTCTGGTGAGGATGTTGAAAACTGATGTAAGACTGAAATAGGTTGTCACAGTCTGCGCCGTATGCTGCAAACCACTCATCAGTGCCAAAAATGGAAAGGCCACATTAAAAGACCTCGAAATAAGGAAAGAAGAGAGAAATGTAAGGGAAACGGAGATGGTCTAAGAAACAGTAGAATGGATATACCGTCACGGCTGGAGTCGTTGCCTCCGGAACTGGCTTCCTGGTTATTAGTGATAATGTCAACGATCAGCAGCAGCGGGTGGAATATTGAGGGTGCCTTCTGTCTTCTTGCTTTGAGTAATTAGAAATTATTCTGTTATACTTTCTCTGCCAGTGACGGTCATGTAACCTGAAGGTTGTCAGCTCAGCTCCTAGATGGCGCCTTGCTCCCGAGCCTTGAACGAGTTACTTACCCCGAACTGATACCGTAAGAATACCCTGCTGTATAAATGAGTCATTGTAAAGTTACTTGTCTAACATTGTGGGTTGCCTTGGACAAAACTGTCGGCTGAAAAAATGTTAACAAAATTATTAATGCAATGCTGTAACAGCTAATAGAATCTTAATTCATTATAGCTATCTCACTGGGACGGTCAGTAGCGTAGTGGTTAGAGCTACTGGATCCCAAGGCTGCAGGTTTGATCCCCACCTCCAGCTGTAGTACCCTTGAGCAAGGTACTTACCCTAAGTTGCTCCAGTAAAATTACTATAAATGTATAAATGGGTAAATAATTGTAACCTTAACACTGTAAGTCGCTTTGAAGAAAAGGGTCAGCTAAATGAATAAATGTAAATCTCACTACCTGTTCTTCTGTGATCATCACAGTACCCTCTACAAACCTACTTTCCCACACTTCACTCAGACCCCAGTTACATGTCAGTCTCTGGCTTTCTGAAGTCCCTCAACCAGAATCTCTCTTAGCTGTCTAATGTTCTCCTCCCGGGTGGCGACATTTGAACCCTTGAATATGTGCCACAACGTGGGAGCACAGCATTGTTTTTAATAACAGAGATCGTTGGGGCTCTCAGAGGTCTCCTTGACAGCCAGCCTCCTAGGGCACTGTTAGCTCTGTCTCAGATGAAGTCCACTTTTATTCGCTCTCCTCCTGGCGGCTCACCTTGATAGAAGACTGTCCATTGTGTATGTGGTGTTTTGATGAAACTTATTGATCATTTTATGCCGGTTTTCCATCCACTGGCCTGTTCCAGGCCATGCCAGCTGATCTTGGCTTTTTTCGCACATTCTCATGTCATCCATTCTTCTTGAACTGGCATTCTACCCTCAAAAACATTATTCTTTCCTCTTTGTTATTGCACTTCAGTGAACACCAGCATCCTCTGTTGAGCTGGGCCTGCCTTAAATATCCTCCTGCAGGCTAACTTTGTACATGTGAACACAAGGACAGGGCAGATACTTGGATTCATTGGCTGCAAGGACTGTCGAAACATACAACTCAACAGCCCCATCTCCTGGAGTATATTGATGTCTTTGCTGTTCCAGAACTTCTTGCGGAATCCTGCTCTGTTATTTTAATACACTTTCCAGAGCTGTTCACGAGACAATTAATGGATCAGTCTGTGTCATCTGGAGATGCAATGAAACCACCTGAAATATAGCACCTGCAGTATTGTAGCATCCCCCCATGGAGCTACTGCAGACAGGGTCAGGAGACAGGGTTCTGGAAAAGTGCTCTTTATTGAACGCATACATGTCTTTTTAATAGCAGCCTTTACAAAGGCGCAACAGATAGTACAAGTCAGTCTGCTGAACACTCAAGAGTTCCCCCAGGTCACTCTGAGCCCCCCCTTCTCCCCACAGTGGTTAGGGGGTCACTCCTTGAATCCCCCCAGAACTCCCCAGTGGCAGACTGAGCACCAATAATGTGACAGCCAATCAGAAAGGAATACAGGACAATGCGCAGGAATAGACACTAACAACAACTATTTACATTAATCTACAGCAGCCCCCCTCGGTGCCGTTACAGCATGTTGCAATCCATGCTTTTTGGTCCTTGGCGCCCCCAGCAGTTATGGGGTGCCATCCATCGGTGTGACTACAAGAGCAGAGGAAATGCCACGGAGACTGCACCAGCAGGGATCTTTAACTGAGCTGTGACTCTAGTCTTACACTTGGACTCTTGCGCATGACTCCTGCGCATGTACATGCACATGTATTCATTCAGTCGACGTGACTCTCCAAAGCGACATACAACTCGAAGTAAACAAATGTGCATCGGTGAAGATGAAGAGTTATAGATTCAGGCATGCTTTTGGCGAAAAAGACAGATTTCCCAATACCAGCAATTTTGCCACTTCATATAGAGTTACATATAATATAAATATATTATATATACATATATATATACAGTATATGGTATAGTTGCATGTAGAATTGGTAGGAAATACAAAGGTAATCATGATCGCAATGGTGTGATGCAAGTTTATTGAGCTGTTAGGAGATCAAGACAGAAGTGGGTTCAATAGAAATACGTTTGAAAACCTTTCACGACTGTTAAAAGGGATTCAGTAGTTCTGAGGGGCAGACGGAGCTCATTCTACTACACAGGAGGCTAAAATTTCGAATTTACAGCCTTCCAATGTTTCTGGATGATCACAGCCTATGTTTGTTCAAGTAATGCAAAATCCTCTCTAAATGGAAAATGGAATAAGAAAAATTTCTATATTTTAGACCTTAACTTATGCCATGCATGCAAGAAAATGGAAGAACAGTTAATATACAGAAAACATCATAGAAGTAATGAAATATGTTGGTACTCTATTCTGTAATGCAAAACATAAATGGCTTACTTACTCATTTTGCTGACACATTTCTCCAAAGCAACTTGCATCATTAAGCTACTTAGAATTATTTACCTCATTTACACAGATGGGTAATTTTTAGTGGAGCAATTCCAGGTAACTACAGCACCTTGCTCAACAGTAATACAGCAGGATTTGAACCAGCAACATTTGGAACCCTAGAAAGCAGCTCTGACCACTGCACTAGGTGTCCCTGAAATTGACATTTAATATTGATTGATATTGGACAAAATGTTGGGTCTCAGTTTCATCAGTATACTCGCAGCCTCTGCAGACTGATGAGTCTTTTTGGTGCTTATGGAGGCTGACAGATTTTTGTTATCGTTTCATTTGTTCCGGGGGCATTATTTGTGCAGATGCACTCAAACAAAGACAGACAACAGGCCATTCTCTCGACACTGTCTCACGATGTCGGTCGGGTTGTTGGAAATAGGGGAAGGCGTCTGTCAGATTGGGTGGTTTTGCAGTCGACATAAACGTGTGCCTGCCCACCCCCCGGCCACAACTCCAACTTCCCTCCAATTTATTCCCATCAACCCCCACCCTCCTACTCCTTGCCAGCCTGAATGGCACAGGTTACAGGCTCGCGGAGCGTTGACGTCTGCCGTCAAATTAATTTGGACACCTGTCTCAGGATGGAGCCACAACAAAGCTGCCAAAATCAATTTAGCAGAACACCTAAGGCCAGGGAAGGCCAGGAACCTAGAGTTTTTTTTTTTTTTTTAAAACACATCACTGTTAAACTGTCCATCTGTGGCTGTTAACTGTGAGGAGAAGGTTCTGCCCGGCTTTTCTTTTAGTTATGCAGATTGCCGCGAGGCCTCTTCAACATGGCCCATTCCATGCTGTCCAGCCATTTAATGTAATAGTGGGGCCTGTCTTTGCACTGGAAAAAGCACTTTTTGTTTAACATCTGCCAGTCTGCTCAGATTGCTCAGTGTTAATACTCTCCACCCCGTGTCATCAACAGCTTTTCCTCCGACCACTCTTAAATAGGCCCCTTGAATTTTTCCTGCACCCGTCATATGTGGTTTTCCTCAGCCAAGTCAAACTTCAAGACTCATCCCCTCATGCATTCACTTCTTTCCCTTTTTTCCTGCTTTCATTTCAGGCTCTAAGTTAATTAAACTTCTTTATAGGACAGAAACCAGCTCCCGGGATACTTAACATCAAGAGGGATTTTCAGTTTGTAATTAATCCGCTTGTAATTGTATATTCCCCTCCACCTCCTCTCATTGTTGGTGGAGTTAAACTCAGTGTGCTGTTCCAGGTTTCCATAGAAATACGACATATTGCTCCTCGTTATGTTGAACGAGGGCTGATTTGATTGGACTGAACATCACCATGATGTGACTCAACCTCTTGGCTTACATGCGTATGGGCAAATTGAGACCCATAATCCAACACCGCACTAGCCTAAAGCTTCGGGAGCGACGTGACCGCGGTCGTACATCTCACACAATGCAAGGATTTAACACCAAGCTGAGAGTTCCCCGTTAACACCGAAAACTTTGTTTTCGTTATTTCAGCTGCTGTTTTGCGAAAGCTTGAAGGCACGCAGAGAACAACAAGCGGGCCCGCGTTTGAACACCATCAGGCCGCAATAAGATCCATGAACACCGACACCGCTTTAGCGGTAAAAAACCTCTCGCTGTGATTATTCATCTTCTCTACCACGCTGTTTGATGTGAGACAAGCTAACCGCATGACAGAGAGAAACCGGAATAATTGCAATATCAGCAGGGCCTCGTTTATTTCACGTTTTACAGTCTTGGCATTTTTTGCAGGAATACGGGATGTGTTGAACATACTGTATCTGCCATTATTCTTCTCTTATCATCACATGACAATAAATGCAGAGCCAACAGTGTAGCATCCTGTGCGGAAACACACTCCTCGAAACAATTACCTTTACTATATTAAGAAGACAGTTCATTACCTTGCTTAAATTGGCTGGAACATATTGTCAAATGGTGTGTCATTAAGCGATGTTCATTTAACATCTCTAATACACTCCTGTAGCCACTGGACATTTTAAAAGAACAATTTACTGAATTAAAAGCATAACGTCCCTCCGCGCTAGAAAATGTGCTCTTCACATTTATTACATTAAGTTAATGAAGGGAAGGAATTAGTAATGTTTGCGTATGGAAAATGTCTTAATGATACGAAATGATTTATATTCAGCAGAGTGTGTCACCAGATAGCTAGCAGACACGAGCTTGACAAATTACTGAAGGTTTAAGCGTTTCTGCGGTTCACACAAAATTAAGTCCTTGTTTTTTTTATATGCAAGTTCTTCAAAAATGTTATATGTATACATATTTTTTTATTTGCCGTCTCAGCAATGGTGACCGTTTTAAAACGAGGAGTGCCAATAATCCGTAGAACTGAAAGTAACTGAATTTTTTTAAGCCAAATATCCAGAAGACTATTTGTGATAAACATCATGCTCCAGTCATTTATAAAAGACTACATATTATATAAAATAGGTTATATAAATATTAAATTATGTATAAATGTTGTAGCATTACTGTTACTCAACACCCAGGATCTGAGCGGAAAGCCGGGGAGTAAAATTAAATGAAAAAACAAATAAGAAACAAACAGAGACAGAAATAAATATATTGCAAACAGAAATAAATATATTCCAGTGTTATAGTGATGAGGTCACAGGATATCAATGCAGCTGGGCTGATAAGTTCACATAATTCAACAAACTATGTGCCAAGGACAGGAAAGTTTCTTCAGTCACCACATACTGGAAACACAATTGTTGACAGCAGCTCAGGTGGGATAAAAACATACCAGAGTGGCCTACAGTGTTAAATCTCACTTTTTAAATTACTTTAAATTATTGGCATGTAATTTGTATATGACAAAGAAACTGCAGGATGCTGCCTGCACGTATTTAAACGTTTTTCAGGCATTTGAATAAGAGATCCACTGGCATGTTCATGAATTAAAGGCAGTCAACACAAATTAAAAATGGAATTCCACAAAAAAAAAGGCTTTAAATAACACGGACTATTAAGAGGGGATTGGCACCATCAGAGACAAAAAATTGTTTAGAAGCAGGTCCACGGCCACACGACTACAGATAATGGATAACTGCGAAAATATTTTTTGCATAAATGTTAGCAATTATTCTCCTACGAAAAAGGGAAAATGGCATTTTTGCGTTTTGCTTCTCCTTAGTAGCAATAATTGCGTAATAATACATTTTAGAAAACTACGACATGTGCAAGAAATTATCGAGCGTGAAAAGTGCAGGATGTAGCCAGTCTTTTATTATAGTGTGTACTGTGGAAAGCAAACATGGTATTGGCTGTGGCTCTGAGGATGTGTTCAATATGGGAGCTGCATGTGGGCCCTTGAGAAGCATTAGAAATTGTGTACTTCAATTTCAATGCCTCCCCAAATACCTCTTTCACCCAGAGAACCTCATCAGCCATTCCCTGTTATTGAACCAGGTCTCCAGCACTCTGAGGGGAAATCACGCCCTGCCAATCTTCCTTTCCAAAGGCGGGTTCACCGGGGCCAACGGGACCCTGTTCTAAAACCCACATTTCTCATTTTAGGAACATTCCTCCAGGAAACCTTCAAAAGGCACGCAAAGAAAAAAAAAAATCCATTATTGTCCAAGGCTGTGGCTTCGTTTCTGCAGCTAGATTTAATTACTGGAAAAACAAATGTGGCTCTCTGGCAGGTACCGGAGGAGCTGCCCTGCAGCCCGTAATGTGAGGAGCGCAACGCAGGTCCCTGGTGTGGATTTAGTCCTTTCCAGAACCTTCTGTGTGCACCATGTGGAATAAGTAAGGAGTCAGATGAGCTCTAAAACACTGCACTTGTGGAGAAGGAGCTCGTGTAACACGTTTCGGTGTGGCTGCACATTTAATCTTCCTGTGAAAGGTGATCATTTCGGCTTCTGGAAACATATTTCCTTTTGTTTATTCTGCAGATCCTCTTATGAAGGGCAATGCAGAGATCTGAAAGTTAAGCCCTGCAACGTCGTGAAATACTCGAGGATTTCAGGTTAGGCTCATTCCCACCTCAGAGCTGAACGTAAAAAAGATACTACACATAACTGTGGTCAAAAATATTACAAAGAAATATGGCCTTGATTTAATGCCTATATCCTTATATGGTAACAGATTAAATCCTATCTGAGCACCGGTATAATCTAAGATATGAACCTTGATCCATTTGCATTTACATTTACATTAATTCATTTAGCAGATGCTTTTCTTCAAAGCGACATACATCTCAGAGAAATACAACGTGTGCATTACATTAGGAGAAAGAGAGACATAGTTGCAGACGTGTGATTCTTAAGTAAAGTTAGTTTGTTTCTTTCCACTCTATGAACCAATGTTCATCACATTAGTAGCTGAATAAAACTCAAAATAGACGAATCCTCATCACCTTCCCACAATTTTTTTTCTAGATATACAAACATTTAAGTACAATACAGGAGTAGCGGCTGTGTAAAGACTTATCCAGACATGATCGTAAAGTTATGGTGCATGAACATTTATACCTTACATGATCTTAAGAGATCATGGACAAAGTGAGTCTGAAAGAGGTGAGTTTTCAGACCCTTCTTGAATGTAGACAGAGTTTCAGCAGTTCTGAGTGAGAGGAGAAGGTCATTCCACCACAAGGGAGCCAGAACTGAGAACCTCCGTGCTTTACTTTTCGTGCGTGGGACCACCAAGCGGGCAGAAGTAGATGAGCGAAGGGGTCTGGGCGTAGCGGTTGATCAAGTCTTGTAAATAGCTAGTAACAGTTCTATTGATGCATTTGTAGGCAATAACCAGGGTCTTGAATTTGATCTGAGCAGCTAAGGGAAGCCAGTGCAGGGAAATAAGCGGAGGAGATACATGGGAATGCATTGGCAAGTCAAACACAACTCGTGCAGCAGCATTCTGTAGAAGCTGCAGAGGTTTGATGGCAGTAGTGGGAAGGCCACACAGGAGAGAGTTGCAGTAATCCAGACGCGATGTCACCATGGCCTGGACAAGTAAAACTGATCCAAGAACAGTTAGTGTGCACTGAGTGCAGCCAGTCTTCCAGTCAAGATCAGTAGACATCTAAGGTTGATCCACAGCCCAACAGTTAACCACCATTATTTATTTACATGAATTTGTTAAATACTCTGAAATGTAAGTACATACATTTTCTTCAGAGAGAGATGTTGTGACAATTGACTAGCACTTAGCACCTTTGTGGGAGGAAACCAGAGCAGAGAGGACTGTATAAAATCCATGCAGACTGAACCGCATTTGAATACATGCCCAGTCGCACAGCCCAGGAGCTGTGAGGCACCAGCACTACCCGCTGAGCCAAACTGCCCATTCAAAGGTGAAGGAGGAACATCAGGCACTACTTTTGACACATCATCGAGGTGTTTTCAGCACATCTCAGGCATCCCCTTATAGAAAGATATGGGACAATCCTTAGTCAAGATGATCAGAAGGGCTGAGAACCAACACTGTTTAGGTGTCCAACTCTACCAAAAACATAATAGTAGATGAGGCATATAGGGCTCTGTGAGCCTCTAAGCTTTTCGCTAGACATTTGCTTGGACTTCGTTAATTATAGGCAGGCATTCTGGGAAAACTGTAAACCCAAACCTGAGAGGTAGTCTTCTTTTGCCATGTAATACAGTCAATTCACTAAATAACTTGGCAAAAAAGACTACTTCCCGAGTACAGTAGAGGAGGTATTGATTTCTTGGTGACTCTATTACCCGTGTAAACTCTGATAATGACTCAGTTTACCTCAGTTTACCCCTATTCCTGTAAAACTCCTACTCGGCACAAAGATGACCTGCAGGTCTGTTAGAAATATGACAAGCAGGAGTGCTGCCTGAACACGGCGACAGCGGGTACTAGATCAGTGGGAGCCGCTCATCGCAGACGGCGGTGCTCATATCCTCCGCTTATCGGGAACACGGCTCAGGGCCAAATGAAAACTTTTCACTTATGAAAATCATTCCAGCCAAGCTCCCCATCATTCACAAGACTCTCTTGGGTGGGTGTGTAGATACACATTACATGAGAACTTATTTAGTGAAATGCTGACCACCACATATTGGAAAGTCAACTACGACTGGTAAAACCGGGACCTTTAAACGTACTGCAGTCTGCTTAAATAAACATGAACATCTCAAGGCCCTATGATGTCTCTCTAAAGGACGTAGCTCTCTTCTTCTCAGATCATCTAGTAGAGATGGTGTTGATTCACTCATTCATTCACGTAAACACTGATAATGACTCATTCAAAACTCTTCTGTCCATAACTGTTCATAGTAACCGATCCTGTTGGTTTCTGCAAAATGTTTGTAAATCCATTCTCTTTCATGAGCATATTTTGGATTTTGTTGCACATATCATATCGATCGTATGAACTCCCACCACGGGGCAGCGCAGTGACACAGCGAGTAGCGCTGGTGTCTCACAGTGCCTGCATGGTGCGAGAGGACAAAGGTTCGATCCCTGCTCAGTCTGTGTGGAGTGTACATGTTGCTTAGGTGATATATAATGTGTATATATATATATAATATACATACTACAATCCAGAATATAGTGGTTGCTTTTTACTGCTTAATTTTATTACTACATTTTAAATTCATGATTTAAATCCAGTTCTAACACCAGATATGTCCTTTAGTCTTTTATTGCATTTCTTCTTTTTAGAATCCTGCACAGACAAGTTGTTGTGTTTGGATAATTCATGACATAAATGGCACCATGCAGTTGTATCACTCTGGCAGAAAGAAAAGTTTTTAAATTTACGACTGCAAACTTAAAAATTAAACATATGACATGGAAGGTTATGGATTAGGAAGGGATGAGCAGAATATGTTTTTTGTTATTTACACTTAGTACATGCGGGATGGCTGCAATGGCCTAACGTGCCATTTTTGTCTTTTCGGGTCAAAGTTAAGATGTGCAGAGTTAGAAATAATGTGCTTTTAACCATTAGTCATGAGGAAATGCATTGATGACTGGTAACCTTTACTCTAATTTCCATACCTGCCACCACCTCACTTCCAGTCAAGACTTTTCCAATTTGTTCTCTCTCCTCCTGAAATTCTTTTGGTTTTAGGACCTGATGACTTAAATATTCAAAATATCAAATGAAATGCTGTTATTCTGATGAATTATGAAAGCAAACCGAACTTGCAGACAGGCAGGGCACTCGAGGGTCAGCCTGGAGAGGCTTATTTCATTCTGAAGGAGACTTCCGGTACTTTCCTGTGGTAGGTCAAGAGTTGCCTTGACAATGCACAACCCTCCAGCCTTGCGAGGGCCTCCTGTTCACAAGGAGGCGGCCCGACGGCTTAGCCGAGGAGCCTCGGGAACAGGGGTCAAGAAGGAGCAGGTAGAGGCCAATCTCCAAGCAATCAGGGGTTCAAATGCTAATGGCTGCAGATGTCAGCTTCCAGACCTGCGGGTTTAATGGAGCACTCGAGGCATGCCAGAGGATAGCTGATTAGGAACTGGAGTGGATAATCACTCCAAAATCTGCGGCCTCCTCCGACAGCAGAGGAAAGACAAAGGCGGGATCTTGCGGAACTCATTCTGTACCCATATCGACAGAACATGTAAAGAGTTAGACCCACAAAATCAGTGAGCTCAATGGCGACAGTTTCCTGCTTCATTGCTAAAGGAAAGTGCCTCGATATCACTATCACAACAGTGCAATGGTAAATTTACTTTTACCTGCATGGAAGTGCAGTAAGTGCTGCTACTGCCCCACAGCACTTGGATGGAGCACGAGACTATGGGTTTGATCCCTGCTCAGTCTGTGTGGGCTTCCTCTAGGTGCTCTGGTTTCCTCCTTAAGTCCAAAGACATGCAGTTCAGGAGAACTGGTGATGATTAGTTGCACTTAGTATGTGTGGTTACCCTGCGATGGACTGGCACCTTGCACCTAATGCTTCTGGGATAGATTCTGGATCACCGGGACCCTGGCCATAACAAGTGGCTGTTGAAACTGGATGGATGTTTAGCAGATGCTTTTCTCCAAAATGAATTACAATGTTAAGATAAACAGACAGACACATATAGATAATCTGAACCATTAAACCCTTGATTAAATATACAGTAATACCATAACCAAAACAGGAGATTCAGAACTTCTCTTAATTCATTTAGCTCATGGTTTTCTCCAAAGCAACCACAATTTACCAGTTAATACAGTTAAGAAATTTCAAGGTAAATTATGTTGCTTAAAGGAACTACAGCTTCAGGTGAGATTCAAACCTGGGTCCTACATGTATAAGGTAGCAGCTCAAACCACGGTTCTGTTGTATAATATGTGAAATATAGTTTTTAAAATGCATTCCCAGCATAAATTCAAAAGACTCTTTATAGTCAAAATATTTGTATATACGGTATAAGGGAAAACCAGGGAAAGCTGGTAGTGAAATGGTTGGAGCAGCTGCCTTTGGACCCAAAGGTTGCAGGTTTGACTCCTACCTTTGGCTGTAGTGCCCAAGAGCAACCTACTTATCCCAAATTACTTCAGTAAATTTACCCAGGTATATAAATGGGTTAACAGTGGAAGCTGCTTTAGAGAAGTAACTGTCAGCTAAGTAATGTACATAGAAAACTGGAGTATATTAAGTAGGTACACTGTAAAACTTTCTTTGATGGAATCAGAGCAGAGAAGATGCTCCTCAAATATCTGAAGAGTGAATGCTGTTACCCTGATGAGAGCCGCTCAGGCTAAAGCGGGGGAGCGCTATCAATCGGGACACAAGCCCTGTAATCGGCGCAGGCTGAAGGGGACTGCGTGGACGGGCTTCCATGCACCGCCTAATAAAAGGCTGCCAGACCGGCAAACAGCCATCTGGGACGCCGCTGTCGCCGCACGTGGCGGAGCGCGAGAGCCGAGGCCGGGAGAGCGCCCCTCCCCACGCACGCGCGCTGACTAGGCGAGCCCTGTGCTCAAGCAGTCCTTCGCTTCCCCGTGTTCACACCGTTCCATTCACGTCGAAGTCGTCACCGGCTTTGTAACTGAAAGCAGTAATCTGGGCCGGAATTTAGACATTCTACGATTTCGCCCCCTGAACTACGAGCTTCGAGGGCAGTAGCGGTGTATGGTAGAATATACAGTAAGGAATGAAGTAAACGACATTGTGCTTGGTTTACGATCCAGAAAAAAGCATGTATAGTGTGGTTCATAACACAGAACTGCATAATTATCACTGTACCGAGGAATAATAATGAGCGACTTGCCCTGTGTCACATGGTAATAGTTGATCATTTACAATTATTATTAATGCAGGTACGCTGCGAATATCGTTTCCAGTTTATTTTTACTTTTACAGCCAACAGTAACAGGCACAGCACTGCAAATAAGTATAGACAAACGTGACTTTTTAACACATTCAGATTGTTTGTACAATGTAAACTCAGTGAATTATTAAGATCTGATATCTCGCTTTACGATAAAAGCACGTTTAATCTTTTGTCACTTCAGCGGTTCCGGAATTTGTCGCACTGATCATGGATTTAAATAAACATGTTTAAGCATAAGAAGATTAAACAACATTTTCGACGAGTATTGCAGAAGACACTAGTTTGGGGCAGCAGTTAAGGCTCCGGGTGCAACATGCTACTGTAACAGTATCTCTGTTTGTCTATAGGAACGTTTTCAAGTGTATTTTTAAAATGAAATTATGAGTTGCACTTTTTCACCCCGGTGAAATCCAAAGGAAAGGTGTATGAAAATTCTTTGCTGTATTATATAATAGGATTACAGCTCATTTGGGCCCTGCAAACTGCATATCACAATAAAAGTTTTAATAGCGTATAAAGCAGCAAGGTGAGGAAAATAGTCTATATGTAGTTTAAGCACATCAATAAGTGCACTAGTGCTGACAGTACCCTGCGGGACACATTTGCTATTCCAGGTAGATACGTTACTGCTCACCTGCTTGAAAAATTACCTTCAGCAAGGATGTTCGCCAGAGTTTAAATTATTTAATGAAACAATGATATTTCACTGACTTGTAGCACATTGAAAACAAAAGGGATTGGTAAGATTTCTGCAGCGCTCTACCAAAAAACCTGTAATTGGGTTAAAATTTCACCGCGTGCGTTCATTTCGCACGTACGCTTCCGATAAAGTCGAAGACCCGCAAAGCACGATTTTCACCTTTTTCCATCCTCTTGTACAATTTTCCTCCACTGAGAAAATATTGTTTCGAATTTACCAAGAAGTTTTTTTATGTCATATCCAGAACACCTCAGGAGGTCATGGACATGTACATTTATTTATTTAGCAGACACTTTTCTCCAAAGCGACTTCCAACGAACTCTATGTAGTGTTACCAGCCCCCACACCTTATTCACCGCGGTGACTTACACTGCTAGATACACTACTTACAATGGGTCACTCATCCATACATCAGTGGAACACACTCTCTCTGTCACTCACATACCATGGGGGAACCTGAACAGCATGTCTTTGGACTGTGGGAGGAAACCAGAGCACCCGGAGGAAACCCACATCCTCTCGCACCATCCAGGTGCTGAGACGAAAGCGCTACTCGCTCCGCCACCGTGCCGGCAATTTAAAACAGTAATCCCGAACCTGATGAAAATACATTCTTATATATTGAGTGAGCAAGAAGAGCGGCGTGAATTAAGTACGAAAGAAACTTTCAGAGTAACACAGATGTTAGTATAGAAAGATTACTTTAGTTTTATTATACTACTAGTTCATATTAGTCTGTGATTTACACTTGAAACAGCACATGAGGGGACATACTGTACAATTAATTACTTTGATAAAGCAATTAAAAGCTCGGGTGAAAACCTGCAAACCCCGCGGCCCTTGAGGGCAGCAGCGGGACGCAAGTTTCCTTGAGCAGCCAATTCAATTAGTGGCACATTCACACCAGTAACACCAGGTGCCTTGACTGACAGATCTAAAAAATGGCTTTAATTAAACAGTTAAGGTACAACGAATAGAACAGCTCAAGGCCAACACTCCGACGTTTACATTTACATTTTTATTATTCACCTGACACTTTTCTCCAAAATAACAAACGACGTTAAGCTATTTACTGTAATTTACTCATTTATACAGCTGGATAATTTTTACAGTATGAATTCGTGGCAAGTACCTCGATCAAGGGGACTAGAGCACTAGGTGGGATTTTAACCTGGGTCTTCTGAGTGCAAAACGGCAGCTCTAACCACTGCGCCACCTAGTGCCCCACGATGAGTCCCACTTCCCAATTTAATTTGTCATTCAAACCGTAAAGTGCATCTTTCCTGCTGTCAAACAGACCCAAGGATTTTTGTTAAATGCTTTGTTAGGAAGATGCTTCCAAATAGTATATTATTAAAAAGATGCGTTTCCTTTTTTAGGAACATTAGTTTTGCGAGTGCGTATCTCCTAATACATCATTACTGGGACCTGAATGTGTCCAGAATGAGTCTTCTGGGGAAGTTTTTGTTTTGCCTTTTTACGTTTGACATTTAAAACTGCAAGCAGCTTTCAACATCTTGTCTTTAGGGATAAAACGCCCTACTTCACAAGATAAATGTACCATCCCGTCCGACTGGTGATATACGATCGTGTTTTAAGGGAAATTACTTTTTTATTGGAAAACAGTGCAAAATAGTTGTAAGTTGTTAGATGTAAATGATGATGTGAAATGATGAAGTGTATGTAGGAGTTATGACGAATAATTTGCCGTTCTTGGATACGTTATTCGGCACCGAGAAATATGAAACCTATATCTATGCTATTCCAACACAGTTAATAACAAAACTGAAACCATAATCATGAAACCATAGCAGTACTGTCCTGGGAGCATCTGCCGCTATAAACGGGACACAGTCAGATCCCCAGAAACTGCTCGCTGGGCACACATAAATCACATTTTAGTTCATATGCAACAAATTTAAAACATAAAATCCCCTTTCTCCTTTTCCCAAAGCCCCTGGCATTTGCTGCCAGCCAGTGCCCTTCATCCAGTCCTAAATTTAGCTATATGTAGCATCTCCAATTTTTTTAATCTCAGCAGAACTAAACAGTCACTCAAATATGGCCCTGAAGTACTGGGCGCTACAGAATGGTACAGCGCTGACATGGTAGCAGCAGGTGGCGTAGCAGTTAGAGGTCTCATCTTGCACTGAAAGGGTCTGGGTTGGAATCCCACCTCCAGCTGCAGTACCCTTGATCCAAGGTTTTCACCCTGAATCGATACAGTAAAAATGACCTTGCTGTAAAAGCAGATAAATCCTTGTGAGTATAAACTACATCAAAGAGCTTACATAGTTTTATTTCATTTAAGTTCATTCATTTTTATTTTTCACGTTATGTTTTATACTTTTCCAGCTCATCACTCAGTGAGTCAGCACTCTCTATATTCCGTCTATATTTTACTGGAGTTGGAATCTCTTTGACTGAAATCTTCAGCACCGTCACTTGAACGTCCAGCAGATATTTTTCAATACTTATTTGGAGCAGCAGGGGGTGTAGTGGTTACAGGCAATGCCTTTAAACTTGAAGGACCTAGGTCTGAATCCCATCTCCTGCTCTTGTGTCGGTCATCGAGGTACTTACCCTAAATCAATACAGTAGATGTTACCCAGCTGGGTAACGGGTATAATTGGATAAATCTTAGTAAGTTGCTTTGGGGAAAAGTGTCAAATAAAAAAATTGTAAGTCACTGCCCTGTTTGCACCCAGCATAATTCCTCTGCTCCGAAATCAAAGTCTCGTGCGGCCCTTCACCCTTCGTGTCCTAAAAGCCCTAACATGGATGTGACGCTACCGTACACTTACCCCGCGCTCTCAGCCCATTATCCCATCAGCATTCCTGTTTTCTGCGTTCAAATGCATTTTTTTGTATAACACACCTCAAGTTTATGCTGGCTACCCAATTAAGAAGAGCGCAGCATTTCAGAGAAACGGACAGAAAGAACATGGCATCTCATGATGTAGCAATGAAGGTGTGAACATGCAGGAGCGTCATTAATTTTAATTTTCCTGTTGAACTTTGGTAAATACAAAGGGCTGAAAATGTACTTTGTATTGTATCATACTGATCCTGACAAGAATAATCATGATGATTACTGATAATAATAATAATAGTTCCCGTGTCATCAAGAGGAATCGTAGAAGAAGACAAAATTTAGGAACTAATTTTATTTTTTAAGATATTGTATTCTTACACATTATTTTTTATTTGTGAATAAAAATGTTTGCCAATTTGAATTCTTAGTGAGTTAGATGCATTTACGAATAAAAGCCCTAATGGAAAGGTCTGTAACTGTTCAAATGCTCTACAAGCGGTCAAAAGACACTGTAAAACCAAGACAGGTCCAGTTCCTGTTTGTGCCACAATGGGGTTATTATTCCCATTAGTACTGGTTTTGCATAAATGGAACAGGTCTTCATGCGCTGGATGTACCTGATATTATTCTGCGCACAGGAGACACAGTCTTGCTGATGGAATGGCTGGCGCCTGAAACCGAGGAACGCATCACGAGTGGAAATAGGCTTCGTTATTTCCCACAATGCCCTACAGTGCGGGGCAAGAGGCATGAGAGATGCCAGGGTGGCGGCAAGGTCTAAAACATCACTGGGGCCCTGTAAAGAGCCACACCCCAGCACACGCACTACAAGCACAGAAATCATCAGACTGCATGTATTATGGAACACATGCCATAATCTCAAAATTAGATATAGTGAAGGAACTGGGAGAAGCGGATAAAATGTATACAGCAGGAAGACAGTAACTAAAATGATGCATGGTTTCTTTTTTAAAATCTATGTAAGGATCAGTATTCATATGAATAAGTTCTGCAGACCTTAAAATCCATAACAATGTTTTTGTGCTGGGTTTAGCGTTTATTATGGGGCAACAGGGGGCGTAGCGGTTAGAGCTGCTGTCTTGCAACTGAAAGACCTAGGTTTGAATCCTTCCTCCTGCTGCAGTATTTACCCTGAATTGATACAGTAAAAATTAGTCAACATACCTAAAATTTACTTTCTCTCGCTAAAAACATTAACATTTGAACTGTGCGACAAAATGGAGGAATTCTGGCATGTCTGGACACCCTTCTGGAACTTGGTGCAAAGTGATCAGACGTTTGAAATATTGTGAACTTTTACTCTTGTTTCAAGCATGTGGATACCAGTCCAAATAAACATAAGACTGTAAAACAAGGTTGTTGCATCAAATCATCTAGATGAACGAATAAAGTTACAAAAACAGCAATAATCTTATTAAACGGAGCCGATGACAGGAGGTGCGGCTCATCCTTCCAGAGCCTGATGAACTGTGAGCTCTTTACTGGGTTTCTCGGAGAGCCAGCAGTCCACAGCAATGTGCCTCAACATCAACTGGCCAACTTCACTTCATTTCTCACCTGCTCACAGACACCGACCCCGTTTCCTGCGCACCTTTCCGTTTCGGGAACCAAATGGAGCTGAAAATGAGAGCCATCTGCTTGGCGCCCGATCGCTGGACCCGGTGAGCTGACTGCGGCTAACCGCTCCAGGAGGGCTGGGACGAAGCGGTCCCCCCACTACCTCCCCGCACCTCCCCAAGAGGTGACGCCCTCTTTGGGCCAGTGCTGCTCTTCCACTCTGCCATGCCAGCGCACTCGAACCATCCATCACCTTCCCACAGGGAATCACTACATAGTGACCAGTGCTGGCAGCAGCACTTATGGACCCTACTTCTAGGTCATATGATTCATACAAACACTTCAAAGTATCTTAATTTGTGAGCCAAGACAAGGCTACATGGAGAAGCACAAATTCCAGCAAAGTATTCATTCATTTATCTTGACACTCCTCCAAAGTGAATTACAATGTTACGTTTGTGCGCTAACAACTTACCAATTTATACAGCTGGGTAATTTTTACTGGGTAAGTACCTTGATTGAGGGTACTGTAGCAGGAGGCTGGACTCAAACCTGGTACATAACACACACACACACACAGTCTGAAACCGCTTGTCCCGAGTGGGGTCGCGGCAAACCGGAGACAAACCTGGCAACACAGAGCATAAGGGTGGAGGGGACACAACCCGGATGGGACGCTAGTCCATCGCAAGGCACCCCAAGCAGGACTCGAACCCCCTGACGCACCAGAGGGCAGGACCCGGCCAAACCCACGGCACCACCGTGCCCCCCCACCAGTACAAACCATTACATACAAAATTTCAGTTGATGTGATGATGTGGAATACCATATTTCACATGTGTACGCACCACATTTGTGGTATCTAAATTTGTTTATTAACTTCCTTATTTCCTTCATGTTGTAAGTATGTTGTATGCTGCAGCAACCTACTCCAATTTCCCTTAGGGAATAATAAAGTTCACATCCAGTAACTCAATCATAATGTTGTGTTCATGCCTTTATTTGACAGACTTTGCAAAATGAGATTTCGATGTGTGTGGATGCAAGTGTGTGGGTAGCAGATGGCGTAGTTTTTATAGCTGCTGCCTTTGGACTAAAGGTCACACGACTGAATCCCACCTCCTGCTGTAGTACCCTTGATCAAGGTACTTAACCCTGAACTGATACAGTAAAACCTACCCAGCGTTATCAATGGGTAAAACACAATAAATGTAATGTGTCTGAAGAGTTCTTATGTACCTGTCTGAAGGCTGGAAATGTCTTTTTACCATATTTTACCGCCTCTGATCAGCAGTTTTCTATTTAAAAAAAAGAAAAAAAAAAAAAAACACAAACAAAAGTTGAGCCTTGCCATCTGCTGCAGCTTCTCAGTTTTTACTGCGAATATACGTCACAGTCACCCTCCAGCAGGCCTTTCAATCGCAGACCCGACGGAAGGCTCCCGGAGTACAAGCTGCTCAACTCCGCTCGCTCGATCTCAGTGTCACAATGGGTGTGCAATATGCTGGGCCGATGGAAAGCACCGGAGCTGCCCGAACCCGCAGAGAGACCGCAGCTCCCATGCTCCATAAAGCTGCTGGTTTCAAAATCAGAAAAATAATGCAGTCATCATTTGTAGTCAGGCATGTTATCTGAGGGCAGGAGCAGAAACATGACTTTTGAAAGATAAACAAGCCCCTGTATGCTGTCTGCCAAGAAATCAATAGGCTGCAGAACTCAGCTCCTCAGGAATAAGCTCCAGTGAAAAGAGCCACCCCGGGCTGAGAACAACCGACTGTGGTTCATTCTTTCGTATTAAAATATTGAACACATAGGAGAACCACTAACCTACTCTTCTTAAATTCTACTAAAATAGTGCAGATTCTTTCCGAACCGCAGTATTGTTCACCATCAAGCCTTGTATATTATTATATATTGTCTATTTGCATTGCCTATCCATGTACAAAAATCAGCAATTCAGTTTTCGTTCTCGTATTACATTAGAAATATTGCATTTTCCTTCATAACATTATATTGGTGCCATTTTAATTTTTACAGACCCTTTTGATCTGGAATTTTGACATTTTTTTTAAATTTAATTTGGATTCGTACGTAGACCACTACAACGTAGCTTCTCGTAAAATATATTAATTATTCATTCCAGAATCTGTGTTAAACGTTTTTCCGCTCCTGGAATGCTGGTGCATTTATAAACTTTATTTGAGGTTACTGTTCCATCTAGTGACACACACTGATAACTGCAGCATGGTGTGCTGAATTATTATGCAGGAATATGGACCCTGTTAAAGGCAAAGAAGTTTGCAATTTTGAATTACAGTGTGGTTTGCTTCAAATTATACAGACCCCCTGTGACAACAGAGAGAAAGGGATAATTGCATCTATTGCAGTTTCCCTTGTGCCCATTACATCCAGCAAACATATCCTTTAATCACCCTGCCAACATTCATGGTGTTACATGGTACAAAGGGAAGAGGGTGAATAAACAAACAATTCTATTTCATCATTATCTCATTATGCTTCTCTATTCAAGCTGATGATGCAACAGCAGATGACAATACCCGCTAAAGTTCAGTAAAGTGAAGAATATGCACGCACGCTGTCTGAAGCCACTTGTCCCGAATGAGGCGGCGGCGAGCCAGAGCCTAACCCGGCAACACAGGTCACAAGGCCAAAAGGGAAGGGACACACCCAGGACGGGACACCAGTCCACCACAGGGCACCCCAAGCAGGACTTGAACCCCAGACCCAGGAGAGCAGGCCCCGGCCAAACCCACCGCGCCACCGTACCCCCTAAGAAATATGCAATGGACAAAAAAATAAATAAATCAACAAACTGGGACCTCATGTGAAAACATCTGCAGAGCCTTCAGACCTTGTGTTTGTATATATGTATGGCTTATTGTCACAGATATGGTGGAAAAAAAATCAATATAGGCTTTGTATATTTAGAGTATTATACACAAAAAGAACAGTGGGAGCATGCTGAACAGTCTATCTGTAAAACTAAGTGCAGGTTCTTTATAAATACACATACTTAGAAATAAAAAAAAAAACTATTTGTAAGTGTATAAACTGGTACATTCAGGCACCAGCAGCAGCTTGTGCCTCAGAAGTGCTTCTATTGTTATTTGAGCCACTAAATAAGACAACTTATGACTCATGCTATTTTGAATGCTATTGACTGTGAGAGAAAAATCATTTCACCCTGAAATCAATAAGAATTACTTTTTCTGCTTAAAAAAGAAATGTTTAGACTGGATCCTGACAAATTGCTTCAGACAATGCAGCCAAAGAAAGTCTATAAAAAAGTTCATTTACACGTTTTCAATATTCGCAAAACGCTGTCTATATCACATCACACTCTTACCTTTCAATTCTGCAATCACGGTGTTTATATGCATTCAAGTTTTACTGAATACTGTCATCTCATATAATCAAACCCATATCACTTGGCAAAAATAAATCACGGAACAACCTAGGAACCCAAGCCTTTCTTCAGATATATTAATGCCTTACTTCTACTTCTTGAACAACTACAACATAAATGTGCATCTATGCAAAACTAAAGCACCCCTATAATTTAGGAATTCTGAGAGATTTTGCAAAACGACTGGAGGCTCTTACTTCACTAAGAGAGATTTGTTGACCAAACTGACATGAAGGAAAATTTTTTCTTTCTTTCATTAACACTTAGCTGCTTCACTGGATTCATAACCAAGCACGCACACACACACACTGTCTGAAACTGTACGTCCCATGCGGCGTTGCGGCAAACCAGAGCCTAACCCGGCAACGCCAGGTGTAGAGCTGGAGGGGGGCGGGGACACACCCAGGACGGGATGCCAGTCCATCGCAAGGCACCCCAAGCAGGACTCGAACCGCAAACCCGCCGGAGAGCAGGACCCGGCCAAGCCTGCGGCACCACCACGCCCCCCTATTACCAAGCTCCATTCACCTTTATTCACTTACCTGACACTTTTCTCCAAAGTAACATTCAATGTTAAGTTACCTACAATCATCATTCACTTATTTCTACAGCTGGGTGACTTTTACTGGAGCAATTTTAGGGTAAGTAACTTCCTCAATGGTACTACAGCAGTGAGCGAGATATGAGAACCTGTAAGGTTTGGGCTGAAGGAAACAGTTCTAACCAGTACGCTACAAACTCTCGGCCGTCTTTCCAGAGTCAGTTAAATTGGTAGCGAGTGGATTCAGAGATGGGGGGATAGAGGCCAGTTCAGAAAACATTGCTCATTGTTCTTTATTTCACGGTTCAAGGGAATCATCAGCAGCGCTTGACAAGCAACTTAACAGCCCGTTTACAGAGCAGAGTCATTTTTACTGGAGTAACTTTCAATTAGCAACTACCTTGACTTGAACAAGGGGACAGGAAGTGGAACTGGAATGAAGAGTTTAATCTTGCAAGGAAATTATAGTACCCACCCAGTGCCCGTTATTATTATTACTATTATTATGGAAGCTGACGCCTTACAAATTACTGACTTAACAGTCAACAACTAACGACAAACATTTTAAATATATATAATATATATATATGAGGGTTGCTGCTTGCTAAACTGCCGTAAAAGTGCAGTGTGAACGAACACATAGCACGTTTGTTCTTTATACCGTCTTGAATATACAGTATAATTTGAAATGTAAATATTTGTCTTCCGTCTGTTCCTGCAGAATCTATCATGCGTGAATTAAGCGCACATACATACTTGTCCCCAAGTTTTGTTTTCTCTCACAAATAACAGCTCGACGTTCAGTTTTCTTGTTAAGCATTAAACATGTCCGCCTGTTTAGCGAACTTGCTGCGATGACACGTCAGGGTCGCTGTTTACTGCGGAGCTCATCGTCTCCATGGTTACCGCGATCGGAAAGAGCGCGCGCCGGTGCTGCTCGGCCTCGCTCACGCGTTCGCCGACTTTCCCCTTTTCGACCTTACAACTAAAGCGTACGTCTTTGTACTGTATTAATAAAGGGTTACCCGCACAGTGTGCGTCTGTCGCATTCCCGAAGAATGCCGCCCAGGAGCTCTTTGTAGTCGTGACCTTTGACCCGAGCACTGGGACCCAACCCCCTTCAGAGGAAGCTGCGGGGAAAACGCAAAAACGCGGCGCATTGCCTTATAAGGACCGTGTCCGCGCATGCGCACGAGCGCCAGTTTTGTTTGAAGTGAATTGCAGTTAGTCAGGGGAACTGGGCTGTGCAGCCAGAACCGAATCGGCATCGAAAACAAAACAAAACAAAAGCCACTCAACAGAGTAGTCCTAGATGCGGCTGCCCGGGCCACTTGTCTCCGTCTGCAGGCTTCGTTGACTTGTTGGATGCGGTGCGATCACAATGTTAGGGCATCACTACCCGAGCGTGGAGAAGAGCCAGCTGGTGAGCTATGTGGAGGATTACCTTGAATGTGTAGAGTCGCTGCCTTTGGACATACAGAGGAATGTGTCCCTGCTCCGGGAGATCGACACCAAGTACCAGGGTATGTACCTCGGGCGGCAATCACCTGGCTGGCAGCTAACTGCTCACTTGGTGATCATCATGATGATCCCCACTTATACTTGCAAAAAACCTGAACACGTTCCTTGTTTTAGGATCGAACAGTAGTTTATTAAATAGTGTATTTTTGACTCGAGATCCTTCGGTTCTTAGAAATGCGGGAAGTGTTGTGTCAGCCGCATGTCAGTCGTTGACTGGGTTTCGGTGTTGAGGCGAGCTTCCCAAAGTCGAGTGTGTGACTCCAGGAGGGGGATCAGCCATTTTTTTGGCAACAAATGAGTAGAAAGTCAAATAATAGTGAGTCGCACAAATCAAATGTCCATCTCAAATCTGAAACAACATAAATCTGGGTTGGGTAATAATCTTGCCGTCTCCGTTTCTGTTTGCCACATCGGTCGCTTTCTCTGACAGCTACTAGAAGAAATACCAGCAGCAGAAGAGCACTGAGTGAGAGATGAACTCGTTTTGGCGTGTCGCTTCCTACTAGGAAAACGGCGAAAACAGTGCGCTCCAGTATTGTATGATTTAACATGCTGAAATCATCGTGTCTTGCTGAGCAGCGAAAACGTAAGAGACAGACGGGGATACTGGCTTTTTTTCACGTTGCCAGTTCGACTGCAACGAACTAGAATTGGGTAAACAGCGTTAGGCGACATTATTTTATCAGTAGCCCGTTGGCTGGTTATCGGGACGGTCATTTTTCAACTATATGAGCGCTCCGGGAGAAAAATGTGGACACTTCGAGACAATGGGTTCTCTAACTGTTCCCTTACCGTGGACGTCGATGCGTGTTTCTGTAGGCTGTCCGGTGACGTCACTTCCTTTACGCAAGGCGCACGCTCCGAACGTGGAAGCGGAAGTGGCGCGAAAAAAAAACGTTGTACGTTTTGAAAACGCTCGTTTGGACCCTGAGGTGATGATATATTTCAGTAATAGAAGCGCTGATGTCCAAGTATCAAGAACTTACTTCCACGTTGAATCGAATTAAGTTTGAATGCCCGCTAGAATAGATGCCTAGATTTTGAGCGGTCACCTGTGGTGCTGTAGCAGAGTTGTCCTCATGTACATGTACCTACTACTGGCATTTGTGGGGAAAAAAAGCATTTAAATCATGATATGCCCGTTTTAAAGTCCTAACTCTTAAATAATTACTTGTTGGCATTCTAGTTGTTGTTTGCTGATGGAGTCAGTTTTTGGCTCAGAGAAAGGTGAACAGAAGAGGATTAGGATTTAGTCGAGTTGAGTGTACAGGCTGACAGCTGTCTATAAGGCATATTTTGTTTGTGTTTGACCAGAGGTGCTGAAGGAGGTGGACGATGTGTACGAGAAGTACAAGAAGGAGACGGATGGCAGTCACAGGAAGCGACTGCAGAACCAACTCCAGAGAGCCCTCATCTGCAGCCAGGAGCTGGGGGATGAGAAGATCCACGTGGTGACGCAGATGATGGAGCTAGTGGAGAACCGCGCGCGGCAGATGGACTCCCATGCACACTGCTTCCAGGAGCCTGCGGAGGCAGAGAAGAGCGTGGAGAAGGCCAAGCAGGAGGCACCAGCCCCGGAGCGCTCCTCGGCCCGCAGGCAGCGGCGGCAACGCCACAGCGAGAGCCGCGACTCTTGCTACGGGGCCAACGGCATGGACGATCAGGGAGACGAGCCACCTCCCAGGGAGAAGAAGTCAAAGTCGGCGAAGAAGAAGAAGCGCTCGAAGGCACCCAAACGTGAAGCTTCGCCCGTGGAGTTCACGATCGACCCCAACGAGCCCACCTATTGCCTGTGCGATCAGGTGTCCTACGGTGAGATGATTGGTTGCGACAACGAACAGTGCCCCATCGAGTGGTTCCACTTCTCCTGCGTTGGACTGACTTACAAGCCCAAGGGCAAGTGGTACTGCCCGAAGTGTAGGGGGGACAGTGAAAAGACAATGGACAAAAGCATTGAAAAAACAAAAAAGGATAGGCGGTCAAGGTAGTGGTCTTGCAACGGCATACTCTGACAACAGTCCTGATGATGTGGTGTGTGAATTTGGGTGTGTGATGGCTTTTCTGCTGGTGGTATTGGCATATTGCGAAAGCTCAGCTTCATTCAGTTTAAGCTGTTGTAGCACTTAAAAAGAGAGAACCTGACTTTTGTCAGATGGGTCTACAACACTAGTGCTTTACAGATTTCACCAGATTTATTGTAAAAGGACTCTTTAATGGTGAAATGTCTACTGCCAGTGTCAGACCATTTCCTACTTTCCAGACCTGTTTGTTTATTAAATTAGACATCAGAGACCCAGCTGCTTGAAGTGAGCTCCAAGAGCAAGAGCTATTACTGTACAAGCAATTCTCTGTTTCACCAGGCCTTGTTCAAAATATTTGTGAGAACTTACATTTACAAAACTTAATTTTTTTTATTGTTTTGTAAAGTGGGGAAAATGATTTTTTTTTTTTTTTTTTTTTTGTCTTCCATCCGAGCCAGTGAGCATTTTCACTGTTCAGTATATTTAGAATTTGTTTTGATTGTTCTTGAACCTTGTTTTCAGTATTTTAATAAACGTGCCTGAGAAATCATCTTGGTTCCACTCATTTACTATGTTCAAGTGACTTACTGAGCTTTTAAATTGTTGAGCTGTTCCAATTTTTTTTTTAATTGAACTTAGTTTTGTAGGGTGCTTTTGGGTCACTGTGGTGCTTTTCTACATTTTATTTTTAATAGATCACTCTTCTCAGAGTGACAGAGCAATGTACATATTGCAATACAAATTTACATTTTATTAAGCTAGTGTCTTGTGTTTGTATCATGTTATACATTTATACCTTACAAATGTCAGGTACAGGAAGTTAAGTAGTAGCGCAATTATTCGTAAGTCCACTCACTATACCAGTCAGAAGTGAAATAATATAGCTTAATTTTTTTTTTCATGGGTTAGGTACAGTTTAAAACGCCAGCGTGCAGTGTTTGTTTGTCCAACAAACAGGAGTTTCACATAAAATACAACATGGATGCTAGAACTTTTTTAATTCTTGTTAAACTTTGAAAATATTAACTCGTTTCTACAATCTGCTCATGGTGCTGTATTGTACACAACTGTCATTTCTCCATTAGGTGCCAGTGGAGAATAAAACAGTGTAGGAAAAAAGGGAAGGTGAGTTCCAGTATATTAGAGAATTGTAGGGGGAGAATGATTGATTGAGTTTCATCCTAAATATTGCGTGTCACATGGCGAACTTAAAAAAAAAAATGTTCACGATGATGTTAGCAACCCATTGTTTGCTGACAGGATAGAATAAAAATAAAAAAAAATACCTGTTAATTTGCCAGAGTTTCTGCAAAATTCTTTGATAAATAGATAATAAAACTCTTGGGATGAGTAGCCCTAGTGCTTTTTGTGAGTGTTACATTAGTTTGGCAAATGGCAGAAGAAAATTTGTGATGGTACATCCTTGCACTGTACACACAATCTGCTCTGTCGACTGCACTTTACACAGAAAGTCATACATTTTTATAAATTTCCAGTGTATTGTTGGTTGTCAGAGACGGTTCCTTTTGTACAACCGTTGCCAAGAAGTATTAGGGATTTTGTTTGTGGCTTTTAAGTAAAGCAGCTGTCATCACATTTTAACATCAATAATGATGACTAAGTGGGTAAGACATGACCTCCATAAGTTTTCATATGATAAGTGTAACAAGTTTGTATTTCATAGTACTGAAATGATGTTGATGATGATTGTGTTCTTTCAGTATTTCTGTTACTGTTTAACTCAAAGCCTGCAAGGACAGAAAAAATCAAGTCAGTTTGTAAACATACAAATTGCACATACATAGAAACATTTATATGTGCCCAAATGAATATAAAGTACCACCCTATCCTATGCTATTACTGAAATGCATTTTAAGATATTAACTATATTATTTTTTAGCTTTGTTGGCACTTTTATCCCAAGTCTTTTTCAATTTTACCCACTTATTCAGCTTCTTGTTTTACTGAGAGATGTGGTTAAGGATCTTGCTCACGATACTGGCCGGGCTTCTACATGCAAACGATCCAGTAATTTTCAGATTAAATGTCCAAATCATTAATCTTTACAGATAATAGAACATCTGATAAACAGAGCACCAGTTTTATATTATTCTGTGTATTGCGTATACAATATAAATATGATTTATTGCTGATGTCTGCCTGCTTTTTCTCCACGTCATCTGTCAATACAGCCTTGCCAAAGACATTCAGCCCATGTGAACAATTTCTGGAACATAGTTTGGAAAAGATGATAAATTCCATCTTTGCATGTCTTTTTTTCTGTCCAGTTAGAAACCGCTGTTATTACTGAGATTCACTTACCGTTCAGCAGAAAATGAAATATGACAATCCACTCCTTTAAAGATTTCTATCGAAGTGTGTCGTTAAGGCCTGTTTTTGCATGAATACAATTTGACATGTTAATTATTCATTACTCGAATGAGCCGTGAACAGCTGGCCCACAACTGCAAGCGCACTTCAAAGGGGCTGTGAGATAAATGACTGATGGTGCTCCCAGATTTTGGATTGCTCTACGAGATGTCGACAGACGGCTTCAGCACACAGTCACCGTTCTGCTGTGGGGGAACAGGGACGCAGAGAGCGAAGCTTTGGATCTGCGCGGCCAACAGACGGAGGACCTTGAGTTCAAACATTTCTTCTGGCATCCCTGCTGGGCTTCTGTGCCAGACTGCATTCTCTACGCCAAAGAACCACAATGGCATCCAGTTCCTGATGACAAGGGCCCGATGTGGCTCGTGACAGCAGTCCTTGTGGTCAGTCCAGGCCTCGGCATGGCCACCGGGAGGGATTCTCTCCACCCCAACCCATGGCCTCTGTGAGGCTGACCTGTCTTAATGTATTACCTTCGGGGGCTGTGCTATAGGGAGGTGCATTAACATGTATGATCCTGTGATCAACGTGAACAATCCAATGATCAACGTGATCAGATGCTCAATGTGTGTATCTTAGAGCTGCTGAGATTTTTGATGAATCACTTATCTGGAAGTACAAAATCTGACTTTTGCAGAGATGTTCTGTAGGCTGATGGGAACAGTAGAAACGGGACCCGTGGAGTTGAGCTATGACTCTTCAGTGTTTTTGTCAAAATATGAAAACAAAAGGAAAAATCTGGTAACAGCTAACCAACCAATGTCAACAACCATTTATCCCGAGCAGGGTTGAGGTGAACAGGAGCCTTGCCCAGCAGCATAGGGGAAGGGGACACACCCAGGGTTGGACACCAGTCTGCCACAGGGCACCCCAAGAAGGACTCGAACCCCAGACCCACCAGAGAGCAGGCCCTGGCCAAACCTACTGCGCCACTGCATCCCCCTAAAGTGATATATGAATAGGAAAATAGATAAAAAGTTGCAGGTTGTGAAGGTCTAACTTACAAAGACTTCAGGAGCTTGAGGGAAAAAAGATGCATTTTGAATATTGGGTGGGATTTAGCAGCTCTGACGGACAGAGGGAGATTGTTCCACCACAATAGGGGCAAAACTGAGAACATACAGGCTTTTGAACGTTGTGGATCCCTTGTGAGTTGAACCCAAGTGGGACCAGAAGACCATAAGTACAAGAGCACAGCACTCTCGCTGGGGCATAAGGAATGATCAGGTTCTGTGGGTATCAGAATATAAAGGTGGCTCAAACCCCAGACCCACCACACAGCGGGCACAAGCCAAATCCACCGCGCTACCAGGCCCCCCTCTGGTCACAACGATATGATTAAATTTTTGCACAGTTTCCTCTGAGGTCATCTGTTTATACATCAATTCAGATTGAGTAACTTGGTGTGCAGGAGCAGGATTAGAACCCAAGACCTTCAGAGTGGAAACTACAGGCATTATTCTTTCTGCACACTTAAGCCATCAATTCATTTATCCAGCTCCGAAACCATGAAGTTGAGGCTGTAAAACCATTCGTGTTGAGACCCCCTGGTCCTGACACCTTGGACCTTAATTGATCAGATAGATCCACATTAGAGCAAGAAACTGTGAAGCTGCTGTATATGAGAATTAAAACAGTTGACTATTTTTAAGGTGTTACCACATTGCTCTAATTTGATGGTGTTAACATCTACTGTAAAATTAGTAAAATTTGCACTGAATGTTAATCCCAATCTGGGATATGAGGAATGAACTACCACAATCATTGGTGACGAGGAGTCACTGAAATATCCAGAAGCTTTTTTGGAAGTGTTAAATTTGGGAACAGGTGGCATAGTGGTTAGAACTACAACTTTTTGATTTGGAGACCTTTTGATTTGAGCAAGCTACGTCTCATGAGCTGATTCAGTAAAAATTACCATGCTTCGTAAAAGGGTACATAAATGTAGGTATCTCAATACTGCAAGCGGGGGCACGATGGTGTGGTGGCGCAGCGGGCTTGGCTGGGTCCTGCTCTTTGGGGGTTTGAGTCCTACTTGAGGTGCCTTGCGATGGACTGGCGTCCTGTCCCGTCCCGGGCGTGTCCCCTCCCCCTCCAGCCTTACGCCCTGTGTCGCCGGGTTAGGCTCCAGTTTGCCACGACCCTGCTTGGGACAAGTGGTTTCAGCCTGTGTGTGTTAACACTGCAAGTTGCTTTGCAGAAAATCATCTCTTTAAGCTTGTAAAGGAGAGAATAAAAAGTACATTTGATTTATATGCTTATGTTAATAATAGATTAGGAAGAAGGAGCAATTTATTTTGAGTGGAGCCTTGGCGAAATAAACAGCAGTTATAATGAATTATAATAAGAGATCTTTGTTTAGTAAGTAAAGAAATAAACTGGCACCTCTTTGGTGCAGAAAGGGCAAACAAAAGAAGTCCTGAAGAGACTTCTGGTCCTAATTATATTCATAAATTGAGAAGTCGGTATAATTGTACTACTGAAGACAAGAACAGATTACATTGTCTTGCACTGACAAAAACAGAACATTTTAGCACATTTAGGTGTGCTGTGTATCAGCTCTGGCATATAGGAGTATTTTCCTGAAGGCAAATAATGTTCACACATATTTCAGATGTTGATATGGCTTATATTTACAATTTTTTACATTAACCTTTATTCATTTAACTGATGCTTTTCTCCAAAATGCCTTAGTCTTAAGCTGCTTACAGTGATTATACCCTTTTATACAGCTGGGTAACTTTTACTGTATCAATTTAGAGTAAGTAAGACTCTTGCTCGAGGGCACTTCAACAGAAGAGGGGATTTGAACCCAGGTCATTCATGCCCAAATGCAACAGCTCTAACTGCTTTTGTTATTTGGTATTGAAATAACGGCATCAGTCAATGCATTTTCTTTATTAAAATCACAAAGCATATAAAATACTTTACATATATGCAAATTGTGTAGAAATTTGCATTGACAAAAAAATGTTTTTTAAATTAAAAAAACACCTCTAAAGATGCTCAGTTGGGGTAAAAGACTGGTCTTACCATTAGCGCAAACAGCAAAATTCGCTGAAATCAGTGAAACCTGCCTTATGGTAACACACTGTACCACACAGATAATGTGGAAACTTGTATTAACAGCCACAGTACAGAATGTGTCACACTGCCCATACAGTCAAAGGAAACAAGTCATAATGCCTTTTCTTTTTTCCTTGAACAGTTGTAAAACATGGTACATATATAATGGGGCTGGAGAACACATCCTTTCCCTGGCTCCTTTACCAATCTGTCCCTTAATGTATTTGGCAAACATCTTAAAAATAACTATTTGTATTAATTACGCCTGAGTAAATATGTTGAAAAGGAGAAACACAAAGAACATGACCTTGTGCTGCCAACGCAGTCTAATACCTGTTAACTCTGACTGCAAACAGCCAAAGAAAATCATATGTGTGTATCTAAGCTTGTAGTCTCCTCTTTGCCAAAACACACTTTGAAGCACACTGTTACACAAGTCACAGTCACCACAGCAGTCCAGAGCAAAAACTACTACGAGGAGGTGTTGGTGGAGCAAAGAAGAACAACAGTGACAGCGCACAGACTCACTCTGATATGAAATTTAAAAAAGTTATACATCGCAGAGATGTTGATTCTTACCCAGAGCCTCTATTATTTCATAATATTAAAAACAAGTAAACCATAACTGTGCGCATAATGGCCTCTGTGGCATCTGAAGAAAAGCATCTGGAGGTGGTCTGTGTGAGGTCAGGCAAGTTCATTGCACTACAACGTGAATCCACTGGACGAATCCTCCGCCCTCTAGTCGTCCTCTTTGCCACCTGTCTTGCTTAGCTGTGCAGGGGACACGCATTATGAGAATAATACACGATTAAGATGCAAATAGGAAAGCCAAAGTGAGTGCTGACAAGCACACAAATATTCTAGCTTCTCCGTTATGCTTTAAGTGTGCTAACGTCCAGGACTGATAAGCTTTAGCAGCCACATTGTTTGAAATTTTTTTTCTGTAAAGAGAACTTCTGAAACGCTACTGCATCACTGCTCTTGGACTGTGGGTTCAGATGTGGGTTAGAATCCAGCTCAGTCTGTGCACAGTTTTGCATGTTCCTTCCGTGTTTCTGTGGTTTTCTTCCAGGTGCTCTGCTTTCCTCTCACAGTCAACAGTCAAGGGGACTGGTCACTCTACAGTGTAAGCGAATGTGTGTACGATTGTTCCTTCCAGTGTGTACCCTGCCTCACACCCTATGCATCCAAGATTGACCACCATGACCCAGTACTGGACAAGTGCTTAATGAAGAGATAGATAAATTCTTCAGTATGCTAGTGTGTCTTTGCCATGCATATTTTACTAAACATCGTTACCCTGCAAATAAACAGTTCCATTAGGTTCATAATAGAAAAAAAATTGATGACACTTAAGGTCTCAGAACAACTTACGTGCTATATGATGTTATTTCCCAGTAGGTTGTTCACATCATTACCAGGGGTTGTTGACAAGAAAGAGACAAATAAGTGATCCATCATTAATACCGTGACTATGAAAATGAAGCCACAAAACAATCACTACCTGTTATTTTAAAATAGAATGAATTTATCAATACGGAAGATCAAAATGTCTTTACCTTGATAACATCAACCCAGTTCCAGCCTCTGGGAAGTTCTCCCTTGTTATCTGTTGGTTAAATCACAGGATCTACCGTTAACTGAAGCCCTAACTTCACAAAAATATCACAAAAGAAATCCATCTAATCACACACAGAGTCTAATACAAGCTGTTTCACATAGTAGAGGGGGGCGCGGTGACACAGCAGGTTGCCTGGGTCCTACTCTCTGACAGGTCTGGGGTTTGAGTCCCGCTTGGGGTGCATTGTGGCGGACTGGCGTCCCATCCTAGGTGTGTCCCCTCCCCCTCCAACCTTGCGCCCTGTGTTGCCGGGTTAGGCTCCGGTTCACCATGACCCCGCTGGGACAAGCGGTTTCAGACAACGTGTGTGTGTGTGTGTGTGTGTGTGTGTGTGTGTGTTTGTACGTACATAGTAGAGCAATATATATTTTTTAAAATTCTTTTTAAATTTTATTAAGATATTAACAAAATTTCACATTACTATTAATATCTGTCATCATTAAGAAATTGCAATATTACAAAGGTTGAATGATGTCATTATCAAGGTATGTAATTCGGTTTCAACCATATTTTGCGTGTTTGCTTGTATCATTCTCTAGGTTTGCAACTTAAAAGCTGTGTGTAAAAAGACAAAAATCTGACCCATTAAAAAAAAAAAAAAAAACAAACTTTAGAAATGCAAAGTTATTTATTTTTAATCTCAGGTAAACAGTACAGTGATAAGAGCTGCTGCCTTCAGACTCAGAGGTTTTAGGTTCGAATCCTGCACTTGCTGTAGTACCTTTGACCAAAGTACCAACTTTAAAATGCCACAGTAAAAATTACCCAGCTGTGTAAATGGGGTAAATCATTGCAAGTAGCTTAACACAATCAGTCATTTTGGAGAAAAAAGTGTCAGCTAAACAAATTAAGGAACTCTAGTGGTATTCCAGACACAAAGGAATACAATACAAAGGAAGACAATTAAGGAGAACAGTTTCTTTTCTACAAATTTATGTGGCATTTTAAAAATAAAAAATAATCACTTGCAGAAAAATACTTCAAGACAAAAGGTACTTTTCTTAGATTACAATGTGGTATTATGGCTTCCTGAATAGAACTCTTGGAAATAGCCAATCACAGCAGGCGGTCAATATTTCAAAAAGAACATGAATCGTGTTCTGACCTGTTCTCCCTGTCATTTTCCTCTTCTGAGCCTTGGTCAGCTGCTCCTTCTTCTCTTTTTTCTTTATGGTGGAGTTCAAGTTTGAAGTTTCGCTGCCGGGCGTTGTCAGTGTCTAGAGAAAAAGTTGATATTTTTTAACAAAAACCTCTGGCCCTTTTGTGTTAACTTGTGGAGCGTCATTCACATTTGCACATTTCGGAGTGCGGAGCCTTAAGGGTCAAACGCTAACTTCTAATTCAATCAACTCACACGACTGCATCAGGCTTATGATGAAATGTCCTGTACGGCAATGAAGATGATGCTTCGTTAATCAATTTTGCCACTTTATATCACTCAACCAGAGATGTGAAATTTTAAAAGCACTAACCAGTGTCATGCTCACTGGCTGGTGGTTCTCCATAAGTGTTTCCTGGTTTTCCTTGGCCCATTCAAACAGTGTGTATGTCATTGCAGTCCCAAGGTTAGCCTCAACTTGCTCTTCCAGCTTAGAAATTATTATTTGCTTTATCCCTGGAGATCTAGAATATAGATAAGGACAGTGAACAAAAAGGGTGATGAAACATTTTAAAATGAAAATGTACATATTTGCACAGACAACATTAACTGTGCTGCTTAATGGACAAAGTAATATGTTATTAATTTAAACAGCTGGATATGTTTATTGAAGCAATTCAGATTAGGTACCTTTCTGAAGGGTACAACAGCAGGGCCCCTTCCAGGAACTTGAACTGCCAACCTTTCGGTCACAAGCCCAGCTCCTTAACCACTATGCTACCTGCTGCTCTGTGTACTTACATTCTGTTGTTGAAAAAGGCATCTAGAGATATATGAGGTGCAGTTTCGGGATATGATTCTGGCCAGGAAATTTCTAATAGGAACGCTTTAGAGTCCTCATGATTTCCTACCTGAAAGACAAGAATTTCTTTAGGAGCAATGCAGCGTTGTGGAAATCTCATCCAAGGTAACAGAAGTACAGCAAAAGAAGCGTGTTGTAGAGATAACGACGAACAAAAGCAATGAGTTAAAGGGCAAAACCAAATGACTCACTCTATACTGAAAAGAAACTTGACTTAGCTCTTTGAAGCAATCGTCTCCTTCATAAATGGATCGAAGAGCCTCCAGCTCCATCTGCAACGTCAAAAAGACAGTGATGTGGTCATATTAACGGCTGGCTGTGACCTGCCCAAAATTCAGGACCGAAAGCATAAGGGGGAGATCGCCGAACCTTCCCACACCAGCATTTTTTCCACAGATTCTGCTCTGGGAAGTGATACAGGACAATCATGAATGACACAACAAGGCCAAAAAAAAAAAAAAAAAAAAAAAAAAAAAAAGCCATTTTCCATCAAGCAGCAACCCTGATCAAACTCTGAAGGGGACATCATAATCCATGTCCACAATGAACATTTAACAACTGAAATCTGAACTGGTTCATACACATTACTGCAAATAATTTACTGTTTGTATGTTATTCATTTTTTGACCTTCTGCAAAATTTGTTACTACATGGCAGTGGTTCCCAAAACTGTTTTGTTGGCACCCCAGAATATAATCTTGCCTTGGCGAGCCTAAATACTAGTATCCACAGCATTAATAGGCAACTATTTTGATCTGTAGTGTTTATTCATAGTTTTACTGAATTAATTGCTGACACTTAAGGGTTTCACAGTGGCTGCCATGAGGCTTCATTATTTTGTGGGCGAGCACCTCTGTGACAGGTAAAATTACAGCACCATCTGTAACACTGTATTGACAAAAGAGTGCTGCTTCACAGCAGACTCCTCACTAGCCTGCTTGACACATGATTATTGGTCTTGAATGAACTCAGACATAATTACAATAAGCATGTATGGATGCTATATTATCTACAACTTTTCTACTTTAGGTACTATTTCAATATTCCTGCATACTCAGTGAAGTCATGCCCTTACAGACACAAATTTCTTTTATATCATTATTATTTTTTGATAACATTTTCCCTATATGACAAGACCCCCACTAAATCACAGGATTCTACTCTCCTCTCAGTCAGTTTGGGAGCAAAGGAACGGCACTAAGATGGTTTGAGTCCTACTTATCTGTCAGATCCCATCAAGTGGTTTGGCGGAGCACTCGTTCTTCTCCTCTGCCTCTCTCAACCGGTGTCCCGCTGGGCTCGGTACTAGGTCCTCTTCTCTTCTCGATCTATACCTCCTCCCTCAGCCCAGTCAGCCTCCCATGGATTCAAATACCACTACTATGCTGATGATACCCAGCTCTTCCTCTCCTTTCCCCCTGGAGCATCAGACATTTCCCCACACATTGCTGCCTGCCTGTCAGACATCTCTGTATGGATGTCTGATCGCAACCTCCATCTCAACCTCTCCAAAACAGAGATTCTTCACCTCCAGGCTGGCCTGTCCTCCTGTCAGTATCTATCCATCAAACTGGACAACTCACTCATTTTGCATCTCCTTGGCTAAGAGTCCGGGAGTGATGATTGACTCAAGTCTGTCTTTCTCTCAATACATCGAAGCCACAACCTGGACCTGCAGATACATCCTGCATAACATACGCAGGATCTGTCCTTATCTCACAACTGACTCTGCCCAACTACTTGTCCAGGCCATGGCAACATCCCATCTGGCCTACTGCAACTCTCTCCTGTGTGGCCTTCCTGCTACTGCCATCAAACCGTTGCAGCTGATAGAGAATGCTGCTGCACGAGTTGTGTTTGATTTGCCAAAGCGTTCCCATGCATCTCCTCTACTCATTTCTCTGCACTGGCTACCTATAGCTGCCCGGATCAAATTGAGATCCTGGTCATTGTTTACAAATGCATTAACAGAACTGCTCCCAGCTATTTACAAGACTTGATCAACCGCTACACCCCAACCAGACCCCTTCGCTCATCTACTTCTGCCCGCTTGGTGGTCCTGCGCACGAAAGGTAAAGCATGGACGTTGTCAGTTCTGTTTCTGCTGTGGTGGAATGACCTCCCACTCACACTCTGAACTGCTGAAACTCTGTCCACATTTAAGAAGGGTCTGAAAACTCACCTCTTCTGGACTCACTTCACCCATGATCTCTCAAGCTCATGTAAGTTGTAAATGTTCATGCACCATAACTTTATGAACATGCCCAGATAAGCATTTACACGGCCACTACTCCTGCATTGTACGCAAATGTTTGTGTACCTTAAAAAAAATATCTTTGTAGGAAGGTGATCAGGAATCATCTGTTCTGAGTTTTATGCACCTACTTGTGCAATGAACATCGGTGCATAAAGCAGAAAGAAACAAACTAAGTTTACTTAAGTATCACACGTCTGCAACTGTGTCTCTCTTTCTCCTAATGTAATGCACAAGTTGTATTTTCTATGAGATGTACGCCGCTTTGGAGAAAAGCATCTGCTAAATGAATAAATGTAAATGTTACAGCCGAGGAGGCTGGCCAGCCATCATACTAGCACCCCATGGACTGAAGCTGATCGCCTGCAATGATGAACTAGACAAAGCTTTGTTAACTGGAATATCAAGTTAACACTCAGCTACAATATTATTATTAGGTGTAAATTGAGTCATAAGTCTTTTTTAATTGAGAATGTGCAGGAGGGGTGGGCAGCCACCGGAACTTGGACTCCTAGAGGTATTCCCCCTAACCCGACTTCCAGTTGAGAGTTTTTTGTTCCTTTCCTCCATGGCTAGTAGGCATACTCATAGCTTTAATAACTCTGTAGATATTGCAGTAATTTAATATATAGTCAACCATCTATTTGTCGACTTATCTTATGCCTTTGTTCAGTGCTCTGTGTCACTGTGTGAGAACAGCACTCTATAAAAATAAACTGATTTGAATTGAGTTGAGAGCATCCCATGACCCTCAGGAATACTGCGTAGGGTTGTGAACCATTGCTGTCATATGGTTATGAACCACCCTGCTGCTGTTCTGCATGTTGTGCAGGTCTAAAGGAGCATCCACCATGGAAGGTTGCCATTAAGTATGAACACAGATGGCCATAAAGGTCTTACAGTCCTTCTTGGCTGGTGACGGACTGTTTCACCTGTGTCATTCATTGAGCACCAAAGCAGCAGGTCACCCTTGGCTTGGAAAGGGAAGGCGGAGTAGGAATGAGGGCAACTTTTAAGAACCTAAAGGAAGTTTTCCCCCATTCATTCACCTCCGTTTATGTCTTATTGCGGCAGAAAGTTTAACTTCTAATTAGAACCCCTCATGATATGAACGCAGGAAGAGCAGCAACGAGGAACATTCCAAACCAGGCGTGAGCTAATCCACTTACTTAGTATAGCTCATCATCACATGTGATTGAATGAATCATCATGCATCCATAATTTTTTAGGGACATAGTCTATCTATGTTACAGCCAGCAGTAAATTATGTAATGAACACATCGCCACGTGTATAGTAACTATTTGCACAGTGGGAAGTGTTTACAAGACGAAGCTAGTCGACAGCCATCCAGTGATGACAGACTCAGTCAGGACAAAACCCGCAAACCTGCCTGCTGCTCACAGACTTACCGACATGATATTAATAATTAAACTTCTCAGGCTTGTCGTATATGCCAAGTTAAAAAAAATGTTCCTCATAGTCATACCTCTTGATCTTCATTAGCAGTCATTGTCTCGCTTTCAGGAACATTCACAGAGAAAAGACTTTAATTCCAAAGCCACACCATGAGTACGTCTGCTGAGAAGAGCAGTAAGAGTTACTGCAGCCACAAATGAGCGCTCGGGGTTGCGGTTGAACCTTGACCCTTCCGCTTTGACCTTTTTACGTCATGATCACTGTTTTTGTCGCGATACTTTACATATTCGCGAGGGTTATAAATAATATCTTCAAAAATCCGCGTGCGCGCAGAAAATATAGTTCAGCCGAATATGTCTTTACGGTGCTTGTAAAGAATTTATTCCCATGCTGGAGGTCGCTAGCTGTACATTAACGAAATCTGAGTTAGATTAATCTCAAAGAATATCATCATCATGTCTTCGTTAATAAATAACACACACACACAGAAATACTAATCATTAGTCTAACTAATGACGTTCATATTTTTGTTCTGTTGCATCTACTTTTTCCACACTGTTTCTGACATATAATTTCAAATATCTTTCATATTGCGTTTTTGTTTTTGCATAAAGTATATTATTAGCTTTTAGATATTAAGCTCATGTGCTGAAGACGATCAGTCAGATCTACATTTTCTACCTGTCTACGTCATTTCCGTCTGTGTTTTCATTAAAGACCGGATGGTCTTTCGTTATAATTTATTTTTTTAAAATATCAATTACATTTTCATTCAGTGTTTTGTTTTATTTTTAATACCATGGAATATTGGCCCTTTAACTTCCACAACAGATAATAATTCTGTTTGAACAGCATTGCTGCTTGTATCAGACACAGATAGACACCTGGTGTCTGAAGCCCAAGGGCTGTACAATGTGCTGTCCATCAAGTGGTGTCAGTCCAGCCTCTTTCTGGCTAAATCTCGTGTAGTCACGGCACGTTTTCCAGAACCGCTTGTCTTATACGGGGTCACGGGGAACCGGAGCCAACCCGGTAACACAGGGCGTAAGGCCGGAGGGGGAGGGGACACACCCAGGACGGGACACCAGTCCGCCGCAAGGCACCCCAAGCAGGACTTGAACCCCAGACCTACTGGAGAGCAGGACTGTGGTCCAACCCACTGCGCCACCGCACCCCCTAAATCTTGTGTAATAACATATAAATTACCCTTGGAATAATGACTGCTACCCTAAAAAGGCCTCAATCTTGACATCATCTAATCTCAAACATTTGTTAGTAACTACACGCGAACTCTAACAGTCTGCTGCCCATGTGCTCGGCACAGTGAAAGACACAGGCAGTGATCTTGTGAACTTTATTGCTTTATGTCATAACCATTATTGAGTTGAACTGAAGACTTTATTTTCATTGTACTGCTGCACAATACAACAAAATTATAGTGGTATTCCCTGAGTTCTTTAGACAACAATATAACAAACAAACACATGCATGCACGCTTTCAGGGGGAGCCGGAGCCTACCCGGTAACACAGGGTGTAAGGCTGGGGGGGACACACCCAGGATGGGACACCAATCCGTCGCAAGGCACCCCAAGCGGGACTCAAACCCCAGACCCACCGGAGAGCAGGACTGCGGTCCAACCCACTGCGCCACTGCACCCCCCACATAAAACACGCACATTGTGTGAAAGTGGTTGTTCCATGTGGGGTCACAGTGAGCCAGAGCCTAACCCGGCAGCATAGGGTGTAGGGCTGGGGTGAGAGGGGACACACCCAGGATGGGACGTCAGTCTGTCACAAGGCACCCCAGGTGGGACTCGAACCCCAGGCCCCCTGGAGAGCAGGACCCAGTCAAACCCACTGCACCACAGGGCCCCCCCCAAAACACAAGCACTTAAGTATAAAAATAGAAAATTAAAACACTTAGGTATAAAATAGAAAACTAAACAATTGAAACAAAATATAGTAGACCAGTAAGGCAGCGGGACAGACAATAAAAAAAAAATTAAAATACACACACACACACACACACACACACACACACACACACACACACATTTTCCGAACCGCTTGTCCCATACGCGGTCGCGGGGAGCCGGAGCCTACCCGGCAACACAGGGCGATTAAAATAAATACACACACACACACATTTTCTGAACCGCTCGTCCCATAAATAAATAAAATAAAAGTCAAGTATTAATATGCGTGTATAGTTGAATGTATTATGTGAGTATTTGGGGGGTAAAAAAAAATCTTGTAGAGAATAATTGTATTGTAGAGAATAATCAAAATGTCTTCTAAAAATGTTGAAAAGAAAGTGCAAAACACACTGAGAAAGGCTGTAACGGCAGGCAAAGATACTTTAACAAGAGCAATATATAACACTGAAACATGTTGCAAAAAAAATTTTTGTAAGGGGACCAACTGCTTTTATCCATAAGAAAGAAAATTAATTCAATCTCCTCAACAAAAATTTGCCAAATGGTGATTTCATGGAAAATATTGAAACTGATTTATAAGGGATGGGTGGAGATTTCCTTCACATAAGGACTGTAATTTGTTCCTCAAAATGTTATAAAGCTTGTAAACTAATTTCTTCTAAAATGAGTTCTTAACCACCATTGATTTAAACAGGAATAATAAACAACGCATTTGTAAGTCATGAAAGATTTGGAAATTTTTTTAACCAGAGATGCAAAATTCTTGCTTTGTCAACACTGCTTAAACGAAAGTCTTGAATATCAGAACGCTAAAGAAAAATTCAAAGAAAGAAATTCCTGTAATCACTCATCATCCCTCCTCAAAGAATCATAACTTGTGATTATCCATCCATCCATTATAAGCAATTGTTTGTCTATTGCGGAATCATGGTGGTCCAGAGCCTATCCTGGAAGCATAGTGCTATGTCGGCGCACAGAACCTGTTGGTGTTTGCAACGCTGTTTTGTGCTTGTGTTTTGTAACACTGCGTCCATGTTTTTAGACTGTGGGAGGAAATCAGAGCACCCACAGCAACCCTAGAACCCACAGCCCAGGAGAAGTGAGGCCCCAGTGATAGCCGCTGCTCCCTGTGGTGTCACAATTAATGAAGAGTAATAAAATTTAAGACACAAAACCATTTTTTATGATATTGCCTTTAAGGAAAAGTCTCTCTGTTTTAAAACAATGTTTCAGAATGATAAGTAAGGCCTGTCTTTGAATATTTGCCCTTTCAATGTCTTTCAGCATAATCTTTATAACTTAGAGTTTTCTTCTAGGTCTTACCAATACAATTGATTATTCTTGTGCACTATGACTACAAAATCTCTCAATAAATATTGTGTTTATTTCAAAGAGTCTGAAATATAGAATATTATCATTATATTGTATCCTGTTATTATTTTTCAAGGGGGTGTGGTGATGCAGTGGGTTTGACCGGGTCCTGCTCTCCAGTGGGTCTGGGGTTTGAGTCCTGCTTGGGGTGTCTTGTGATGGACTGCCATCCGTCCTGGGTGTGCCCTCCTCCTCCAGCAAGGCTGCCCTGTGTTGCCAGGTTAGGCTCCGGCTTACTGCGACCCCACTTGGGACGAGCGGTTTCAGACTCTGTGTGTGTGTGTGTGTGTGTGTGTATTATTAATTTTAAACCAACATTTCACGTCGATAATGTTTAGTGGAAAAGGTTGGCAATGGGCCAGAAATGCAGTCACACTTTTTATAATCTTCAGGCATTTGAAAAATTCTATTTCTTCAATGAAATTCTCTCATACTGGGAGAACCAACAAATCCCCGGGCTTCCATACGCATCAACAAACACACATTGAATCCAATGCTCTTTAGGAGGCCAAAGGTCACAGCAAAGGGAATGGGGTCAGGCAGTGTGCGTGAAACTTTTTATAATGTTGAGAAAACTTGGGCACTGGGGACATGTGACCCTGATTATAAATGGGTTCCCACGCAGCTGCCACTCACAAATGTGAGATCATGCACAAGCTGTTCCAGAGCTGTTTCTCAGAAGACCTGCTCTGTTTCCTTTTCCATTTCAGCCTCAAATCTAGGAGGGCTGCCCAAATTAACTAGCATTTTACACAATGCAGCCTTTTCAGAAAGTAAAAGAGTAACACCAGACTGGTTGTGGCTTGTTCTGCATAAGAGTTTTGAGGTAGGCATTGAAAACACCAAAATAATAAAACAACAGAAACTAAACTTTTTACCGGGGTAAAGAAATGGTATGATTGTATAGTCCTTACGAAAAACAGGATTTACAAAAAAAAAGATAAATTGCCTGCAATAACATGGGGAGAGCGAGGTGTGACTGAGTCCAACTTTGAAATGTTATTAACCAAAACTATGTTTGAGCTCTGTGTTCAAATCCAATAATACTATTAAAAAGAGCATTTCCGTGAAATTAGCTCACTGATTTCGATTCGCAAAAGGTGTTTTGCTCATGTTTGCAAAAGGCGCCCACGATAAAGAAGATTGCAGTTTCCCTCTGTCAGTACTGCAGCCTTCAAGAAAATTATTGCGGTTATGGCAAACGTCCATCAGGCTCGAAGGGAAATTCATTGTGCACGGAGACTTCGTTTCATCGGTATTTCACACCACACCCATATCACGTTAAGCACTCACTGGTTTTCATTCCCTTATAAAACTATGAAATGCGTGGATCCTACAGCGACATCACAGATTTTATGTCTTAAATAAAGAACGGTGTTTCTCTGTAATCTATTCATTAATGTATTAATTATTAATCGATTAATCCACAGTTTAACATGAAATACAGTACATGAGCGACAGCTTTGTTCTCACATTGTGGAGGAATGGAATTTTGGGGAATTTTTTTGGCTTCACTGACACACAGAGCAGCAGCTTTGTTTGCACTGAATTTTTCTCTGTGATCCAAATTGACATTTAGGTGTGTTATTCAACAGAATTGAGACAGGTTGGAGTCTATGTAGTAACTTTATCCGAATGTCTATGTGAACTTCACGTAAAATGTGTCATTTATACGCTTTTAACTGGCCGGGACACCTTGTGTCACTTTGTGTAACAGTTTGTCTTGCTCATTTTGAGATGATGGTCTTTCACACATTCTGATGAGAAGTACTGTGTTTAAGGGATGCGTGTTTTTCCCCAGTACCTCCTGTAATAATATACGTTTACACTACCCTTGATATGTTGAAAGGAAGGTGCCGTTAACTATGTTGTCGTGCACATTTGTTCCCATTTTTCGATTTGCACTATATTTGAACTCTCTCGCTCTCCCTTAACATGTTCCATATATAGCGCGCGGTTAATAATTCAGCGTTTTTGCCAGTGCCAATTGCGGTGATTTCATCCCTGGTTAGGAGGGAAGGCAGCTGTCGAGGAGCGATTGGCTGCGAGGTGGAACAGCTGCTGTGGGGCTGCACACTGGGGCCCGTGTGATTGGGTCCCTGCTCTCTGTGAGAGGTCCACTCTGTCCTGTCGTGTCCCCCAAAACCCTCTGCCGTGCCACGCGTCTCTTTAGTTGCCTTCCGGAGGAACTCTACCGCAGCTGATCCTCCGGCGGAGCCAAATGCAGAGAAGAGGGAAAGACGGGGACAAGATGAGTGCTCTGCAAAGACGGCATGCTCTAGTGGCATATCTGTACCAGAGAATATAAGTGTTTATTAATTCTTCCACATTCTCTCTGAAAAGGGGAGGGGCAATGGCTCGGACAAATGCTGGGCAGCTTTTGTATGCAAATGAAATGCCATCCTATTGGTTGACCTTTGATCCAGTGGCCCGGAGAGCCTGAAGGTCACTTCTGCAGCAAAACCCACCGTCCAATGGGGACCCGCATACGAGGCCTAAGGTGGTTACGCCGCTAGCCCGGAGTTGCGCGGCTGCGTAGCTGCCCGCATCCACGGTTGGAAAGACGAAGCCGGGGCCTGACCGCAGCACCGGTTGCCATCTCTTCTGCGCATGCCGGGGACTGATTGATTGCAGTATTGACAGCGCCGTCTGAGATGTCGCTTTGCCTTCCGTGTCGCTCCCTGCTGCTCCGCCATGGACACACGCACGCACACGCAGGCGCGTGCGCGCACACGGTTTCCTAGCAGCTGCACACGCACACGCAGACACCTTCGCTGCGCATCGCTGGCATCAAAGGAGACGGCTTTGTCACGAACATGTCTCCGCTTGCTGAGCTTCGTCGATTTCCCGCTTGGATTTTATTCGACTGAAAAAGACTCTCTTTTTTCATTCCGCCACCTTTTAATCTTTCCCTCCCCCCCCTCGGCTGCCCTCCCTTACCATCTGTGAGGACTAAGCCGCATCGGCGGTTGCGGCAAGACGGCGAATGACACTCCGCTTCGTTCCCCTGTGCTGTCGGGCCGCGACTGACGGCACTGCTGGGTTTTCTTGTTTTTTTGGGCCTTTTGTGTGCATTGCTCCCCGTCGGCCCGGTGCTCCTGGGCTGAATTGAGCTATTGTTTGAATCCAGGGGTCCTTAGCGCTCGAAATCCACCCCCCCCCCCACAATACCACCTCCTGCTCGGACCAACCAAATCGCCCTCCCCCAATTCCTCGCCTGCCTCCCCCCATCCCCCCATCCCCCACCACCCCCCCGTTGCAGCCGAGAAGCCACATAACGTGCTACTCCGCGCACGTGAACCTGGAAACTATAAATCGGAGACCGATCGCGAGTGCAGTGTAATGCATTGTGGGACGCGTACAGAACCGGAGCAGATCAAGAAGAGGAGAGGAACTCGGAATCATATCCCATCTGGATCCCAGGCAGAGTCAGCATCAGCTGTCGTACCGGGGCTGTTGTGTCAGTGAGTGTGCGTGCGTGCATGTGTATGAGTGAGTGGTGCGTGACTGTGTGTATGAGACCGAGCGGTGGAGAGTGGGAGGTTGCCGGTTCAGTAGCTGCCCGCCATGATCCCCGCCGTGCCCTCGGAGCAGAGGTGAGGGGCCCAGCCAATGTGGGGACAGCGGGGGGCCTCCGGTAGCCCTCCGCGGCCATCGTCATGAAGAAGACACGCAGCAGCAACCTCCGCCGGGCCTGGCCCAGCTCTGACTTCTCGGAGCGGGCCTCGGAACGGGCCTCGGAGCGCACCCGGTCTCGAAGTGAGAAGGACTACCGTCTCCACAGGCAGCTCCCTCTGCCTTTCGTCTCCCAGCCACCTCGGGGATACACGGCGTCAGGTTGGTCCAACGATCCGCTTCCCTTGGAGAATCTCCGGGTCGCGAAGAAAGCATACCTAATGGGCTCTGCTGCTGGCGAACTCGGCACCTGGCAGCAAGGTGTGCAGCGGCTAAGGCCACTGCCTTTGGACCCGATGGACCCGCATTTGATTCCCACCTCTTGCCGTAGTACCCTTGATCAAGGTATTTACCCTGCATGACTCTAGCAAAAATTACCCACCTGTATAAATGAGTAAATCACGGTAAGTAGCTTGAACACCGTACATTGCTTTGGAGAAAAGCGTCAGCTAAATGAAGAAACGTAAGTGACGGTAGTTTGGGATAAGTGAAGCGAATATTCGCAGCAGTGCATTTTAGATGTGACGCGTGTGGTCAGTAAACCACGAAGACCTTCCGAGCTGGTTTGCGTGAAGCAAATGGATGCGAGAGGAGATTCTAATTTTAGCTTTCTGTCACCTCGCTCCTTCTCTCCTTTTCTGTTCTCCTCTCTCAGTGAGGAGCAGTCAACCGTAGAGCTCGAGAGTGTCAAACAATAGGTGTCCCCTGACCGCGACCGGTTGTGAGAAATGTGTCATTTGGGAAGTTCTGCAACAATAAAGTACAAAGCACCGCACCTTCTGGGTTCCAAGGCTTAACGTGGCACTGGACACAGGGGCCTGGCGCGGGCACCGCACTCTCCAAAATATCAACGCAACTCTTAACGTATGCATTTGTGTCTGCCTGCAAGACTTATTGATGGCTGCGTGATGTTTATGGTGTTGATTTGCGCAGCTCAGCTTTGAGCGCTGTGTCTGAAATCTTTACTCGTGGACAAAGCGGCCGTGTGAACGGGCACAATGTGCCCGTTCGTGCTTCCACATGCTGGTCACGTCCGCCAGCTCCGGCACAAGTTCCATTGCCATTGTGCGGGGAGTGTGAAAGAAGGCCTCGGTGCAGTATTACGAGCAGCAGCCCATGTCCGCTCCCTCCCGTCCTCTTGCTGCAGGGGGCTCAGCAAGCGGCAATCCGCGTCCACCGCTGGGCCCTGCACCGCGGTCGCAAAGTCAGCTTTGTTTCACAGGCTTTTGTAAAGTACGGGCAGCTCCGAGAGCGGTTGAATGGCAGCCTGTTTGTGGCGATGGCAGAAGGAGTTTCCTGTGCCCTGGAGCCAAAATGGATGCAAGGTTCGACTGAGAACAGAAAAAATCGGTTTGCTTATGCACAGAAAGAGAATAGGGTGTATTTTAAGCTCGAAGGAGCCCATAGACGGGGCCTGAATGGTGGCACTACCAGGGCTGCCAAATCCGCATTGATTCAGTGCTTTTTTCTGTTTCCTAGCAACCTCTTGGGTCAAAGGTGAAATGACACGGCCACTGTGGATGAATGCAAAATCCTAGGACAAAGGGGTGACACTAACTCTGCCCAGTGCTGGTCACTTTGCTGGTTTCAATGAGGAGAGAACTGAATGGACACTTGTGCTGCTTTCAGCAAATAGATATTAAAAGACACACACACAATGTCCACAACCGCTTGTCCCGAGCGGGGTCGCAGCAAACCGGAGCCTAACCCGGCAACGCAGGCCGCAAGGTCGAAGGGAGAGGGGACACATCCAGGACAACCGTGGACTTTTTCCACGATGAACTCAACATAGATGACATCCTTAAATCCTTGTTCTGCAAAGTGTTTTCTATCTGTGAAGCCTGACATTCAGAATTCCATGGTTTTTAGGGTCTTGATAAGAGATGGCTTCCATTGTACTTCTCCACATATCATAAATATCTGAGCCCTGAGGAATGCTTAATATGTATCCAACAGTTTTTAGACAACATCTTTTTTAGTCACCTGCTAGTGCATTTGGAGTAATTCCCCAAAAGTACCTGTATACTGTAAGTGTACACTGTAAGTATGAAAAAGACACAAGTTAAAGCTTGTACCTCAATTCAAATTTGCACTGATACCAAAAACTAAAGTAGAGAGGGAGCAGATCCTCCCTGATTCTTGGCAAACTAATGCCATTCAGAACAGGATGTCAAGAAAGAAAAATTATGTTCTAACAGAATCCTGCCGTTCTTTCCTTTGACTAGATTCAGCTGCAAACAATATCTAGACAAGAGAACCACAATTTTGCAGAAGCATTTCTATAGGGTATAAATAGATCAAGATTATAGATCTTTCAAAGAAATGAAAGATAAATATAAGTAAAATTTTAAGATTTTGGAGTTCCAAAACATTATACCTTTATATTCTGATACCCACAGAACCTGATCATTCCTTATGCCCCAGCGAGAGTGCTGTGCTCTTGTACTTATGGTCTTCTGGTCCCACTTGGGTTCAACTCACAAGGGATCCACAACGTTCAAAAGTCTGTATGTTCTCAGTTTTGCCCCTATTGTGGTGGAACAATCTCCCTCTGTCCGTCAGAGCTGCTAAGTCCCACCCAATATTCAAGAAGGGTCTCAAACTGCATCTCTTTTCCCTCAAGCTCCTGAAATCTTTCTAAGTTAGACCTTCACAACCTGCTACTTTTTTATCTATTTTCCTATTCATATGTCACTTCGGGGGGGGGACACGGTAAGTTTGGCCAGGGCCTGCTGTCTGGTGGGTCTGGGGTTTGAGCCCTGCTTGGGGTGCCCTGTAGCAGACTGGTGTCCTGTCCTGGGTGTCCCCCCCCCCCCCCCCCCCCCCCGAGCCTTGCGCCCTGTGTTGCTGGGTTGGGCTCCAGTTTGCTGTGACCCTCCTCGGGATAAGTGGTTGTAGACATTGTGTATGTGTCACTTCATTGAGGAGCTACTGAAATATGATCACTGTCACAACAGTGTGTATGTATCTCAGTCCTCTGTTGTGGGATGCACTTGTCTTCACCTTCAGTTGTATGTCACTTTGGAAAAAAACATCTGCCACATCCATAAATTTAAAATCTGCTTGTAAATGTTTAGTGCGGCCATGAGGTATTGACCCCAGTGCAGAGAAATATGTTCTGTGGGCTGAGGTTGAAGGACTATCCAGCGAACATTAGAGGCAGGGTTGAGAGGAGTTCCAGGCTTCAGAATCTGGATGAAGATATGTCTAAGAAACTGCTTTTATATGTTCTTGACCATTAATTTTTTTATTATGTATACAGCTGTTTATTCTTTGGGTAGAGTGGCTCAGGGAACCAAGCTATCACCAGTCCTACAGCTGTGTCTTTTCACGCTCATGACTGTGTCATTTTCACTGTGTTATCTCTTTGTTCAGACTGACTTTTTGTTGTTGAAAAACTACAGTCAGAAAACCAGTATTATTTTTTATTAGTCATAATTCACTTCTGCTTTTTATCCATATATATAATACAAAAATCATGACTATGAACAGGAACACATCGTTTATGAGTGAAATCTATGGGAAATATTATTTCAGTGTACTGTAGTAATTGCTTGTGCTAAAATATCTATTTATTTTCATGATGACTCATTATGAGTCATCTTCAGCAGGTATATTTGGATACGTGTACCACTATGCTTGTTTTCCGTGAGCGTACACGGGGTATTCAGTGTTCCAAATTTTCTCTCTGTAGTTCCTCATCCTACTTCATCATTATTCTGGGTGAGTTTTTTTGTAAGCTGATGAAGACTTGAGCACTTCATTGAAGTTGGAGTTTCTAAATCTGTCTCATCTACTCTGCAACAGAAACAAAGTGTCAATATATGTCTGGATATTATTCCGTTCCAATGATATTTCAGTTTAAATTATACCTATTCTGTCCAATTTCTTTTGAGACTTCTAAAGTTTCTATGGATCTATCCTTGGATTTCAAGACTATTGTTTTCATGGCTGCCATAAATGGATGACTATGTTTTACATGTAACTTTTAAAAAATTTTCTATAAAACTAAATGTTTCAAGTTTGATCCCTGCCTCTGTGCTGCTGCCTATCAAAACATTTGACTATAGTTGGACTTTGTTGTTCTAAAAGCTATCAGCAGCATCGAGAGTAGGAAACAGCAAAAAATTATATGATTACACTTTGAACCTGGCCCAGGCTCTGGTCTAAGCTTGAGCTGTTGAAGACGTCCCTTGTGCATGCTGCATTTTTTTTCTGCTTTCTTCCGTCTTCTCATCCAGTAGGCATCATCTGTCCCTGACATGTGGGCTGATATGCTCCAGGAGAGGAATTAGAGGAGAGGTGCATGATGGGACAGCATGAACTCGTTAACCCGACGCCTGCAAACGGCTGACTGGCTTTGCTTGTCTCCTCCATTCTGCTCCGCTTCACTCTCGGGCGAAAACCCACCACCACATGATGTGTTGTAGTTGTACTCCAGCACTTCGCCATACCTGCTATGAGCCACACTCAGGCACAGGGGTTCATCACCACTTCACCTACTAATCAGCTCTTTACTACTTTTTGGGAGCGGGTGTGCCGCAAAGGACAGCCATGTGGGGCTGAAGACAAACCTATTAATCTCAAGGGTGTATTTTTGGACTGGGCCATTTCCAGAACCACTCACCGGAGTTGTTTTGATAGATATTACTGCACATTGCGTGATCTGGGTGCTGTTGGTGAAGTGCTTGTGGGTCATAAGAGTATTTCTGAACCAGTCGAATTCAGTAATGAAGTAACACTAGGTTGAGTATTTAATGAACCTCTACTTAACAAGATCTAGGCTAAATTGTCACAACAGAGTACAAAGTCACACTAAGGCAGATTCCAGCAAAGCTTTAAAGAAAGTAAAATTGTCTCTGTAAACAATTCTTCAGAATTAACCAGTTTATAAGGTGTCTGTACTTTTTATATATAGGTTTAAGGCCAATATGTTCAACTTTGCCTCTCCAGTTCAGCAAAATTCCAAGTAAAAACTAAAAACCACTGTCAGAATATGAATATTAGCTTCTAGCATTATGGTTAATTGGTCTGTGGATTTTTTTATTGTGAGACTTTGTTTATTAGGGTGAAGAAACACACTGCGGCTGCGAATGAGGTTTGCGTGCGTTGTTGATGATGATGCATATTGCTCTGGCCGATTTAAATCCTCTTTTAGAAAACTGGAATAAAACCATATTGTAGGGGGTTTCCTTAAGTTTCCATTACTATATTAATAACTGCATGCATGTATGCAATCATGCAAGACCATAATCCTCACTCATTGACCCCCTCCACCCTTTCAAGGTCTTGTATAGCCATAAATGTCACACAGACCACAGTACAAATGACTAGTCCTTGCACTTAAAATTAGAGACATATCTCACCAAAGAATAAATACGTCTGCCCAAAGTTCATCTGAACCAGCAAGCATTATGAGAGGATTACTGTATTTGCTCATCTAAAGTCCAAAGGAGAATAATGGGAATGTACATGGTAAAAGCAGAACACTGTTAAAGATTTATATATAAAGTTAAGTCAGACGGCTTAGGGTGTGCACGAGAGAACAGAGTGGAACAGCATCTCTGCCAATGGCTCTCAGCCTGCTAGATTTAGTTAAGCTAATTATCAACAGATGTTTTGTTTCCTACAGAGCTGAACTGAATGTTCAGTGGCTCACCATCACCAATATTTCTGAAGATGAAAAAGTATGGACATAAGTTTAATCTGAAGTAATGTTATGGTGATTTTCAGTACAAAGGAAACTACAGCCTTGTTCCACTTTTAGGGAGCTGAGGACCCTTTTTAATGTAGTTCAGTTTAAAGCTTGAAATGGTAAAATAGAGAATTCCGTTGAAATAGAATATCATTACATGTGACTTTGTTATATTGGCTACTCATTTACCTCAGATGACACATTATAAATAGAACAACAGAGAGGAACTTCAAGGGTTATAAATTGTCACAATAATGATATCCTGTGTTAGGTATAAGTCTTTTTCAACATGTGAGTCTTAAGCCTGGATTTAAAGGTGCAGTATTCTGGTTTTAATTACATTTACTCTGATAACTTTGCATGTGGGGCGTGGTGGCACAGCGGGCTTGGCCTGTGCTTGCTCTCCGGTGGGTCTGGGGCTTGAGTCCCGCTTGGGGTGCCCTGGGATAGACCAGCATCCTGTCCTGGGTGTGTATCCTCCCCCTTCGTTCTTATGCCCTGTGTTGCTGGGTTAGGCTCCGGTTCGCCGCAACCCCGTTTGGGACAAGCGGTTTCAGTCGGTCAGTCAGTTTTGCATGTTTGGTGGAGAAATAGGTGAATCTCTTGTGGCTTATTTTCCATGTTTAAATCAGTGGTAAATTAACTGTTAACTTTATCTTTATTTTGTTTTATTTTTTAAGAGAATTTATTTTTGATCTGATCTTTAGGAACTGATTGTGGGAAGTCATTAATTTCCTTATTGTACAAGGCCTCTGTCAGCACGGCAAATAACTTGTTGAAGAAAAATCAAGACCAGGAGACAGTTGTCTATAAGTACAAACCACCTTACAAGCATGCGGAAAGAAGGCATTCTGAACGTCTCATTTCAGTCCTTTGCAGTTAGAACTTGTGTTTGAACAAGTTTGTCCAGTGATTGATGTGTGAAATGAGGATCGTTCCATTGCGCCAACAGGCATCAGAACTTGCGATTAAGAAGAGATAAACTTGGTCAAGCTTATAAAAGTGTTGAAAAAGTCTACTAAATGCCATAAAATTCCAACTTTAACTTGCTAAGTTTGAAAATGTAATTATTTGCTGCTTGATTTTTTCATTATTTTTCCCACTCATAAAGTTAATTACAATGATTTACTCATTTATATAGCTGGGCAATTGTCGTTTCTTATTATTATTATTATTATTATTATTATTATTATTTATTTATTTATTTATTTATTTTTTTTTAAGATGAGGAATTCAGGGTAAGTACCTTGTACCTCAAGCGTGCTGTAGCAGGGAGTGGAATTCAGACCTGGGTCAAAGGTCTATCCACTACACTACCTACTGCCCCAACCTGATATGCTTGAATTATTCTTTCATCAAATTTGTGGTTACAGTAAAACTAGATGTAAGAATTTTGTGAAAAAAAAATTGGAAACACCTTTGGTGTGAAATCATATCTGGTTTAACATTCCTTCTACCCAATTAAATGTACCAAAATTCCACAAGCCTCTTGATAGCACATGAATGTGGTCATTAATATTGCCTAACTGATAAAATCAAGTGTTAAGATCTCCTCTAGAGATCTTAGTGCTAATTTAGTGTTAAGTTCTCCCCTGGGATGTGCATAGGTCAAATAGCAGTGTTCCTCTATCCAAGATCCAATCAAATATAGAGGAGTTTTGGAAATAAGGGCACACAAGGTTGCAGGTTATTAGTATTATTTTTAATGTTGTAATGCTATTGTTCATTTTCTCTTCACATTTTATTGATTTATACCTTTAGTATCTCTGACAGTTTGTTGCAAGAGCCCTTGGGAAGTTTTCTTAGCAGTAAGGAGTTTTCGTAAATGTTCAATAAAAGCTGCTCAAACACATAGAAGCACTGACCCCCATCCTATCTTTTTTTCATCAGATCTCATATCCATATTTGCATTTAGCCACAAGCTCTCAACCTCACTGGTCTGTCTGTGTAATGCAATGTAGGTGAGGCTGAGAATTGGCACACACACACATTTTCAGAACCGCTTGTCCCATACGGGGTCGCGGGGAATCGGAGCCTACCTGGTAACACAGGGCGTAAGGCCAGAGGGGGAGGGGACACACCCAGGACGGGACGCCAGTCCGTTGCAAGGCACCCCAAGCGGGACTCGAACCCCAGACCCACCGGAGAGCAGGACTGTGGTCCAACCCACTGCGAGAATTGGCAGGAGTGACTAGAAAATTTAATTTAAAACCCCATTTTTATTCCTTACCCCGTGTACAACATTAACACTGTTGTGCTGGCTTCTGAAGTCCTCAGACTCTTCACATCCCCCTGATTTTTGACCCCCAACCCAGCCTTCCCCACCCGAACCAGAGATGGCCGCCCTGGTCCTTTTCTAATGAGATTACAAAAGGAGTCCCCTTTACCAACCCCCGCCAACACCCCCTCCGGGAGTCGCAGCAAGGCTGGAAATTTCCCGCTTGCTGTTTCCCAGATAACAGAGCACGCTTTTGATGGCTGTAGCGCACAAACACAGCCTTAATTTGTAATTAGCAGCCAGCGAGCAAGCGAACGGGTTCGAACAAGCCAGCACAAAAAGCTTAGTGTTGCAGCCGGGGCCCGTTGCCATAACAACCAGTTCAGCGGGCCGTCGACAAGCTTGTGTGTCAGTGGGCATTACGAGCAAGGGGCTTTCAAAAGCAAGCATGCCTAGCCACAATATGATTGGTCACACCTCCCTTTGCCTTTGTGTGGACTAGAGCATGCTGGGAAAGGCCCCAGAGTGAATGCTTGTTTGTCTGACGGCTTCCGCGACATAGCTGCTTTCGAACCTGCTGGGATTAGACAGAGTCCACGGAAAAGGCCAAGGTACTGCAAATGTTATTTCTCTCTCAGTCCCCTCTCTCTTCCACCTGCCTCGATTCATGTGCGTTATTTCTGATGTGTTACGTGTTGCCTTGAAATACACGGGAGGGCGAGATGACAGCATTGAGCTGGAAGCATGTGGGCAGCGCGGAATCGTGCGCCATCGGGCCGTTGCGAATTTTTTCCTCTTGTTGACGGTGTGTTCAGCGCTGCTGGGCATTCGGGTCTCGAGCCGACCGAGCCGGGAACGTCTTCCGCGTGTGCCTCCCCTCCAGCAAACCTGGCCCCCCTCGCTTCCGTGCAATAGCGCCAGACCGCACGCTCAGCTGTCAGGGCTCGCCTTCAGGAAGGAATGCGTCCGCGAACGGGGATCAGACACCGACTGAGAGGGTTACAGGTTCAATGCGTGGTCACTGTTTGGCAGGGAAAGCTGAGCCATGATCATGAGGGGTCAGCTGAATGCGCTTCCTTTCCGTAGACCCCCCCCCAGGCTGCTCAGGCCCTTGATACGCACCTTGGCATTGGTGTGATGGGAAGGCGGAAGGACATCAGGTTGAGCTCTCGCTGTCTGGAAATGTGTGATCAGAACCAACAACCATGTCAAACATCACTTTTCTGTCTGGGTGGCTCCTAGTGGGAGAGCGTGTGTGAATGAGGTCATTTCCTCCACTCTCTGTTTTTAATTATTATTATATTTTTTAACAAAACAAACACAGAACAAAGAGAAAAATGAATGCCAGGGGAATAACTGCCTCACAAAAAAGCTTGAAATAACTGTAGAACTTACTCAAAAAACTCAATAGTTTGTAGGGCTTCACTGTTACCGTTAGATCATCAAGTTAGTACCGAGACATTGTTTGATGTTATTATGAAATACCGCAGAGGTTTTTGCTACTAAATTTACTCTTATGAGTACGAAATTCTGCAGAGGAGACAGTAGGATTAATCAGATCATTTTCATTTTGTCTCCCCTGCCGACGTTACGGAAAGCAAGCAGTACATCTTTAAATAATAAGAAAAATCATTGCACAGATGATCACTGTTGAACCTATATAGGTCTTTCCAGAACGGCTGTGAATATCAAGGCTTCCAGAACATTTTCTGAGCAGGTGTTGCAAAAAGAGCAGTTTGTATCAGTATTTATTTTCAATTTCTTAAAATGGATTTTAGAAGGGTAAAATATAGGAAGCCATTTATACAACATTGCCCAAACCTCGATTAAAATTAAACTGAATTATTCTGACATTTTTGGATTGAATATTTTTAACAAAACCATTCTAATAAAATATTACGTGAGGAATTGTGACAATATCTCTTAGAAAAAGATTTGCCTATTTTGAATTGAGGACCGAGATAAAAAACAAATCCTTGGTACTTCGGTCTCATCTCTCCTTGTGACCGAAGTACCAAGGACAAGTCAGACTGTAAGGTGTTTTTGTGAGTGAGAATCCCTTAATATTCTACTTACTATGTTTTGGGTAACATTCTTTATTTCCCTTTATGATTAACTTAACTACGAAAGTATTTAGTCACACAGTATCTGGTAGGTGCCTACATAATTTATGTCAAATATGGTTTAGTTCCGTATAAAGCCTTATTTTTCAGGATAGCACTTGCTCGAGAAGAAGACAAAAAACACAGATCATTGCAGGTATAAAAAAATTTCTTTAATCTCTTACCAAAAATAACAATGTAATATGAAACAAAATAATACAAATGCTGCAATAGATTTCTATTTTTCCTGGCATTTCCAATGATTTCAGTCTAAATGAATAAATACAGATTTTTCAAATAACGTCTTAAGATGACTGTTGTTGCTATTAAAAAAATAAAAAAGATAAAAAGCTAAAAACGGAAAAAACAAAGACCGCAATGCACCGTGCATGTTTTGGCACATCCTGCATGAATTTGTGCCAGTAATTTTACTGTGGTATGGAGGTCTGAAGAGGTGCTGCTCATCAAGCCATTCGTTTTCCTCAGATGACAGCGAAGGAGATGTCAGCTATTAACAACTGGCTCCAAGGGACAAAAGTGACAAAAAGGTGTCTTTGTGTTCCTGCGACAAAGTCTTTGGCTGAAAGTCCTCCGTATCTCGAAGCAGCATTTTAAAAAGTGTACCGAGCAACCTGAACAGAGCAGTAGTGCATCCTTTACGGTGCGCGGTTCGCATCCCATACGAACGTTCGCTGCGGGTGTAGAACTACAAAAAAGCATTTCCTAACATTGTTGATTGACAAGATATTTAGGCTGTCATAAGCTAGTCGGTCTTTAATTATGGTTTGTGTGCGATAGTTACATAGTTCATAATAAATAATTTTATTTGATTTAATTGACCATCAACATCACAAATGGTTCTTTTTTGGTTTGTTTTTCTACGACTTGTTTAGACTGTTGAATGAGGCATGTTTATTAGGCTTACTTTTATTCATTTGACAGATGCTTTCCGTGCGTTTAGCACTGGTATACAGTGATTATTAAACAGTATGACCTGACATCCTTGTTCAAGGTCCCTTACAGTGTTAGATATACACCGCTCTAAACTCCCTCCAATATTTAGCCAACTGTACATCAGAGCAATGTAACACACACTTTAAGCCACACTCACACACACACTCACACACTACAGGCAAATCAGAGTCACCAGTTCACCTGATTTTTGGGCAATGGGGAAAAACCCACATGAACACAGGGAATGCATGTAAACCCTACACAGACTGGACAGGAATTAATTCTATGTCCAAGTATACAGCCTACATACTGTGAGGCACCAGCGTTACCCACTGTGCTGTCCGGAAAACTGGGACTCTCACTGCTGAGGCGGTGAACAATGAATCAGGACAGCTGGTGGCACAGTGGTTAGTGTGACCTGAAGGTCGCAGGTTCAAGCCTCACCTCTGGGTAAGTACAGTGTAGTAGCCTTGAACAAGGTAATTACCCTGAACTGCTCCAGTAAAAATTACCCAGCTGTATAAATGGGTAAAACATTATAACCTTAACATTGTAAGTTGCTTTGAAGAAAAACATCAGCTAAATGTAAATGTCTATTATGTATGGCACCTAGTGATCTCATGTCTTTCTGAGAAAAGGCTGGATGACCCTTGTTTGAACACCCCACAGGTGATGCGTCGCCCCTCAGCATGTCTCCCGTTGGCCAGTCCCAGTTCATCCCGCTGGGGGAGGTCCTCTGCCTGGCCATCTCGGCCATGAATTCGGCTCGGCAGACCGTCACGCAGGAGACCCTGATGGAGCACCTGGCCACCTGTTTCCCAGGTACAACATCTGCACTGACCACAGGTCACACTTCTCCAGCTGTAACCAAACAGGTCAGCCTACAGAATGCAACGTCACACGTCAGCCATCATTATGATAACAGCTGAATAGATTTTTGACCTCAGATTTATCTGTATTTATCATATTTTGGAAAAATTAAATCCTGAAGATGTTTTTGTTTTCTTTGGTTTATACCGTTATTGTATTCTTTTGGTGGCCCAAAATACAGAAATATTTTTTGTAAAACTGGAACTCCTTACAAAGCAACATCTAACCAACAAAAGTTCACTCAAAATTCCATGTCATTGTGGTTGTTGTTCTGTGCCACAGAGAAAATATTGACTTTTAGTGACCGCATGTGCAGAGCCTTTCTAGAAAGTTCTGGCCTCTCTTGTATCCCTAGTGTTCAAAGTAGTGTGTCCATTGTCACTGTGATGGAGTCCGTCCATCTGGTTGCTGCTCGTCCTCTTCCTCATTTTCCAAGCATTACAGTTGTTTGTGAAGGAATCTGACCATTTCATGACATCTCCAAAGTGTGCTAACCTCAGTCTCGTCATTTGTGTTGATTTGAGGCAACATCCATCTGTTTTTACTGGCTGCCCACGGTGTCCTAAAAAGTCTCTTCCAACACCACAGTTCAAAGGTGTCAGTGTTTTTCCTGCCGTATTTTTTTTTTTTTATGTGCAGCTTTCACATCCACAAAGTCATGTTATATGATCATACAGATACCCAACATTCAGTGTGTGCCATCAAATCATCTAAAACACGATCTGTTACATGGATGTTTGGATGCAGTTCAGAACTTGGCTTTTCCTACAAATTATTACTGGTACAACATCATTTTTTTTCAGAACCTACAAAACCTGGCAGCTTATAACAAATTGTCTTGGTTGTCTTAATATTAAAATTATAAAATTACATTGACATTAATTTATTTAGGAGACACTTTTTTCCAAACGACTTCCAGTGAACTCTGTGTAGTGTTATCAGCACACACATCTTATTCACCAAGGTGACTTACACTGCTAGATACACTACTTACAGTGGGTCACTCATCCATACATCAGTGGAACACACTCTCTTTGTCACTCACACACTATGGGGAACTTCAACAGCATGTCTTTGGACTGCGGGAGGAAACCAGAGCACCCGGAGGAAACCCACACTGACACCGGGAGAACATGCAGACTCCACACAGACTGAGCGGTGATCAAACCCACGTCCTCTCGCACCACCCAGGCACTGCGAAACAGCAGGACTACTCACTGTGCCACTGTGTCGCCCGACATTTTACTAAGACCCTTCACCAAATCAACAAGCAAATTATTGTTAAGGAGTATTTAGCTCCTATCTTTATGCAAAACAACTTACAGGGCTGAATACACTGAAGTAAACTCACACACACACACACACACACACTGTTTGAAACCGTTTGTCCCATGCAGCGGTTGCAGGGAGCCAGAGCCTAACTTGGCAACACAGGGCGTAAGGCTGGAGGGGGAGGGGACACACCCAGGACATGACGCCAGTCCGTCGCAAGGCTCCACAAGCAGGACTCGAACCCCAGACCCCCAAAGTAAACTAACTAAAGTAATCCACACATTTATACAGATCAATTTAGTATCAGATCACACACACACATGGGCACACATACAGAAACACAGGGCAATCTAGTTATCACCAGTCCACCTGAGACACATGTGTTTGGACTGTGGGAGCAGCCCGGAGCACCTGGATAAAAAAGCACACAAACATAGGGAAAACATGCCAACTCCATAGAGACCGATCAGAGATCGGACCCAGATTTGCATTCAGAACCAAGGTGCTGTGGCGCCGCACCTTTTTTCCATTGCAGCTTACACTCTTGACACCATAAAAGCCTTTATGGTACTAAATTAATTAACGGCAATGATATATCACCCATATTTTACAGAGAGGTCCAGTGCGGCTAGCAGTGCCTGAAGCTGTTTGCAATCACTGCTCTTGCTGAAAGCCACCACGCATCAATGTCCAGAACCGTAACATGTCACACAGACCAGAGACGATACACACATTCCAGAAGCAGCTCCTTGGTTATGAGAGGATGAACTCGGTGTGCTCTACTTCCATGGCAGATTCATCTTTAACAGCTGAAATGAAGACAGTAGAGGGCATAGTGATTCGAGTTGCCAACTTGGGATTCAAAGAACCTAGGTTCAGATCTCATCTCCTGCAGTAGCACCCTCGATCAAGGTACTTGTCCTGAATTGATGCAGTAAAAATGCCCCTTCTGTATAAACGGGTAAATCGTTGTAAACCACTTTGGAGAAAAGTATTTGCTAAATAAATGATGAATAATTCAAATACCCCCAATTTATTTATGCAAAGATGATTATTTTAGCTGTTATTAATATAAAAGACAGGAATTGTGACAGTACGTGTAAAGCGCCACTTGTTTGTTACGCGTAGTGATCTCCAGTATTAAAATAATTATGTCCAGCAGGAAAGCCTCTTGCAGAGAAGGACGGATCTGTGCCTTCCCCTCACCTGCGCGTGGGGCAAACCCATCCGCTGGAAATGAAGAGCACTTTTGCCAGGATTAAGATAAGGTGCAGGAGTGCTGATCCTGTTAAAGGCTTTTATAACAAACTTTCAGACAGGTTTAAGTATTAGGGGTTTCAGCTGGCTGTTAGATCACCCCGTTGGTCAGATGGCTTTTATCTTTTATTACGTGGCATCTTAAGCTCCATCGCCAATCCCACACTAATGTGGGCCTCTGGGTGTGCGGCAGGTCCCTCTCTCACGGGGAAGTGGGGGGGGGGCACTTTGCAGCACTGTGTCTTGGAGTAAGAGGCACGCAGAGAGGTTTCCCCGAAGGGCAGCGAGGACGATTTGCCATGAATTATTGATCAAGGGCACCCAGACGGAAATGATTTCTGCCATGCCGCCGTTGGTCTGCTGCCTTTCCGCGTATCGTCGCGTGAAGTCCCGGCTGTGCCGCGTCGCCGTGAAACCGCATCAATATGTCATTAAAAGTAGAGCTTCTCCAGGGTGATGCGGCAAGTGCCGAAAAGCCATCTTGGAAGCCGCGCCACCGACGCGTCTATTTTCATAGCACGGCTCCGCCGCACTTTAAAATGGATGGACCCAAGTCAAAACCCTTTTTTAATAATTCACAAGAAACTCTTTCTTGTGAATTATTGAAATGGTTTGTGGTTGCATCATGTTAGTATGGCAACTACACTAGTATGATGTAATAGCTGGCAACACTTAACCCTGACTAGTTAGAGCTTTTCTCTTATCCTTTCAGGTGGTGTGTGTGTGTGTGTGTGTGTGTGTGTGTGTGTGTGTGTGTGCGTGTGTGTGTGTGTGCGCGTACGCATGTGTGTTCGTGAGGGGATAGGAGGGGGCACCTGTTTCAAGTTCAAATGGCCCTTTTCCTGTGATAGAAGCTACAAAGACGTAGACTTGTACATTCCTGCTTTATCTCCGCCCCTAACCCCAGGAGACCTGGATGAGATCAGACTATATTTACCATTTCTGGTTGGAGAAACCAGTGATAGTGACTGTGAGAAAAAGGGGCTACACTGAACAATGGTTTCTTTTTCCTTGCAGTTTTTCACGGCTGGATCGCCAACGCTGTCTTTTAGTGCTTACGTCAGTGTTGGTGACTTTCTTTTTGGATTCACGAATTCATTTGTCTCTCATAATTTCAGGACTATTTAGGAACATATTACATTGGGTAAAGTTTGTAATTTTGCACAAAACGAAAGTGGCTGGTATTGTTAATAGGCTTATTCTTTGCAGTGATTTTTGTCTAGCAAGTGTTCATGCACTCAGTTGCTATTCTGTGCAATATTTATGTAGATAAGCAGACAATTAACAGTTTAAGACACGTAATTTCAGGTGGGCAAGAAAAAGACACATATGTATTGGGATCAGATAGAGGGACTTTTAGAGATATATTTGGAGAAAAGTGTCCGGTAAATTAACAAATATAAATGTAAATTTATGGCAGTCCATTACTTACACACAGAGCGATACACTGTGACACCTGTCACTGGCCTTAAATATTGCTTTACTTGTGGAATTAAAACAAGGATCTCACTAAATATTGCTGAAAATCCTTGGTAGGTAGGGGTTTTCCTGAGAACATGGCTGGAAAGAAAGAGCTTAGTTTTCCTGAGGGGGCAAAGGTATCACTGTGATCAAACAGGAAGTAACATCTGTGGTGCGAGATGCTGCAAGGGCACTCGTAAAATAAGAGTAAATGAAAACAATTAGCAAACTATTGCCCCACATTTTTAAAAGTCAATAACAGATTTTTTTAATGTATTTGGAGATAGTTAATCGCACGAAGGAAGGTTTGCGGCTTATAACGGTACAATGGTACAAGTCCAATTCATAGCAGCCGCTCGAATGGTTTCCGAGACAAGGGAGAAATGGAGGAATGAAAGACTCAAATCCTCACACCACCGAACAGCTTAGGAACTTTGAGGCACCACTTTTATCTGCTGTACCACGGTGTCCTCCACAACTCTCAATACCTAACAATAAAAATATTTTTTGAGCAATGCAGAATTGGAGGGAATTGTTATATTCCTTGCACTAACCTCCTTCCTTTCATAAAGTTTTGCAAAACAATTTCTAAAAAAAAAATCTCAATTCATCAAAATATTGCAGTATTCAATATTATTTCACAGGATTTGCAAGCACTGGCTGGTTATTCACATGACCAGACTGGAGGATAAACCCTATTTGTGTTGTATATCACATGACCTTGCTGACTGTCATGTTCTTCTCCCAGGAGTCCCGACGCCGAGTACGGAGGTCCTCCGACACACTCTAAACATGCTGGTGCGAGAACGAAAGATCTACCCCTCTCCAGAGGGATACTTCGTTGTAACGCCACAAACGTACTTCATAACTCCGTCACTCATCAGAGCTAACAGTAAGTGGTATCACCTGGATGAACGGGTCCCGGACCGACAGCAGCAGCAGTGCACCTCCCCACAGTCTGGAACCATCACACCCTCCACCTCAGGCTGCCTGAGGGATAGAGCCCATCACAAAAACCAGGGCGACTCATTCAACTCTTACCGTGATGATCTGCCCAGTCTTCATGCCTCCACTCTCCAGAGGAAGTCACCGAGGGACCTAAAGGACTCCTATTCACCTCCCCCTCCCCACCAAGCCGCTGCCCCAGAAAAGAGCAAGGGCAACCTCAATTTCTCTTTCAAGACAGATACTCTTACCCGGCACAGAGAAGCAAACAGCTCGGGTGAGAAGCAGTCCAAGAAGTTTGGGCTGAAGCTCTTCAGGCTGAGTTTCAAAAAGGACAAAACAAAGCATGTGGCCAACTTCTCAGCCCAGTTCCCCCCGGAGGAGTGGCCCCTGCGGGACGAGGAGACACCGAACAACATCCCTCGGGATGTAGAGATGGAGATCATCCGACGTATCAATCCAGACCTGACAGTGGAGAATGTGATGAGGCACACCGCGGTGATGAAGCGGCTGGAAGAAGAGCGCGCCCAACGCAGAAAGGCGAATTCTTCCGCCCAACATGGTGGCCGGAGCCGGCGAAGCCGTGGCCTGCACAAGCCACAAGGAAAGTCCCGATCTCACAGTAAGACCCGGACATTTAGAGCTGACCCCCTGGAGGACCCAAATGTGGACTCCAACCTGGACCACCGAGATGCCGTGCTCTGTATGGAGCGCCGCAGGGGGAAGTACTTTGCCCAGAGCAATCCCAACATCATTGAGTCTCACATCCCTGTCACACCCGAATGGGATGTGTCAGGGGAGTTAGCAAAGAGGAGGACAGAGATGCCCTTCCCAGAACCATCTAGGGGCACATCACACTCCAAGGTTCACCGCAGCCAGAGCCACACACAAGAGAGGAAGTCTCGCAACGAGAGGCCTGACAAGGCCAAAGAGAGGTCTCGCTCCATGGACAACTCCAGGGGCCCTCTAGGGACAGGTCCTTTTGGGGAAGACTATGAATGCTTTGAGGACAGGAGTCGCTATTACACTGACCATGGCACTCTGCGGGCTCTTCAAGAACCCCACTACACGCGAATCGTGCTTTCTGCTGCAAAGTTTAATCATGAGGTTTGTCTGCCTGATGCTGAGATAGGCAACTCTGAGGACTCCAAAGCCTATAGTCCACTAGAGAAAAGCAAAAGCAGAGACAATTTGTTGACCTACAGTGACTTTAAGCCTTCCTTGCTTAAGTCCACAGCTGATGGTTATTTTCAGGGCAATACGGCCTTGGAATCATCTCACGTTGCGCACTCCCCTCTGGGGAAATCTGAGCAGGAGTCTTTCACAAAATCAGATGGTGTCAAAAAGGGGAGTCCCTCTGACAGGCAGACACCCCATATCACTTCCCCCCATTCGATGGAGTACAAAGAAGAGACGTCAAAAGGACAGCATGGCATCTGTCTGCCGATGGTGAGTCAGGCACAAGAGCCAGCGTCAAATGGACGCTTGCCGCACCAACATAACTTAGACCCCGGGGGCACGGACACAAGGAAGGAAATCTTCAGCAAAGACACTTTGTTTAAGCCACCACACAATACATTGAGTGTGAATTACGCAGAGAACAGCTACACGAAATCAGGCACGTTGAGGAGGACCCCGAGCGTGAACTCTTCCGAGATGCTGAGCGACCGTGAACGCTTTGAGAAGCCTACACAGTCATCGACGTCCCCTGGCTCAGCGGTCCAGCAGGGCACAGAGCTGGCCTCTGGTCCCGGGGCCACATTTGATTACTACAATGTATCAGATGATGATGACTCTTCAGAAGCTACACGCAAGCAGGCCGAAGAGGGCACTGCCCGGGAAGGAGGCGGTACCATGCAGTGGCTGCTGGAGCGCGAGAAGGAGCGAGACCTGCAGCGCAGGTTTGAGAAGAACCTCTCCCTCCTCACCCCCAAGGACAACGAAAATGTAAATGTGCAAAAGTCGGCCCACTCAGCCCGTCTAGACAGCATGGATAGCAGCAGTGTCACGGTGGACAGTGGATTTAATTCACCACGGTAAGATACAGTCAGGCAAGTTTACACGGAGGATGGGTGGCTTTCTTCAGCAGAAGAGTCTCTAAAAGGTCACTTGTCTTTTAATGTGACACAGAGGGCTTTTAATACAGTAAGTTTTGATAAACTATTCCTCCAGTGTGGCTGAAGATTCCAAAATATTGCTTAACCCACTTGAGCTATTCATGGTTGTGAGAATTTAGCATCAGCTGAATAATTAAATGTGTATTTATCAACATTGCCCTTCATCCTGGAAAGATAATTAGATGTCGCTGGTGACCTTTTCCAGATTGTTGCTGAGCTATGACCACTATGACCAATACCCTCCCCTTCTAGGCTTCTAGGCAGATACGTGACAGGCAGCCAACCTGTTCATACTTAGAGGCCTGTCATTCATGAGAATTACAGTTTACACTGGCATAGACTGTTTCCTTGGCAATCCATGTACTTTTGAACTTAATACATACTGTTTGCTGTCAGATCTGAAGGTTACTTACAAATATATAAATTCCCTCTGACATACAGAGTTTACCAAAAGTGCACTGTGTCATGGATAGACAGGCAGAAATGCTCTTAGGCAATGAGTGTGAATGAGTGTGTTTTTCAAGTACTGGAGATACCAAGTAATATTAGTAACATTTGTGTACAGAATTGTTTGAATAGTTGCTTTTTAAGCCTTTGGATGTGGTTACCATGCTTCCATATCTGTCATAGTTCCGTACTTGTCATGAAAGGTACATGAAAGTCAAATACTTAGGTCTGATTTTTTTAACTTTATGCAAATATCAAGGGTGACATTACAGACATATAGGCCTGCTCTGAAATTCATTTGGTTTCCATTCTTTTTCTGTATTACTCAGCACTAGGGAAAGCCTGGCCTCCAACACATCCAGCATTGTAGAGAGCAACAGGCGCCAGAACCCGGGCCTTAGCCCCGGGCACCTGGGCACTGCCAGCACCCTGCCCTTCACCTTCCGGACAGTCCTCGAACCCCCAGCCAGCCAGCCCGAGACACTGCAAAAACCATCAAACTGTTTAGCTTCCATCACGAGTGTGTGACACAACTGTGCTGGACGGAAGGAGAGGAAAGGAAGCGGACCCCTCTTCTCAGCTCTGAAGGACCCCCTTTACTCCTTCCTGGGACTGTTATTACTGCATATGACTTCCAGACCCCGTGACAGGATTGTTGCAAATAACATCTAGTTTGTTTTTAATTGTTTTACTGCTGCTTTTTTTTACATGTTTTAGTGTAATACACAGCATATACTGAGCACAGGAGAAGTGATTTACAGGAGTAACAATAACAGTGTGGAAATTAACTCAAATATTTGTTTGAGCTGATCTAAATTTCAAATTTCTTTTGCTTTCTAAACACCAGTTATTTTGACAGTCCTAAATCTAGTCAAGCTTTTACAGCATATTGAATACATAAGCAGTTAACAGTTTTTGACCTGACAGTTGAAATTCACTATGTAATGTGGCTCCTGTCATATAGGAAATCTCAGGTCATTTGAAATTCTACTACATTAAGATATATACACACGCACTGCCTGAAAACACTTGTCCCAAAGGGCAAACCGGAGCCGAACCCGGCAACAGAGGGCGCAAGGCTGAAGGGGGAGGGAATACGCCCAGGATGGGACGCCAGTCCATCGCAAGGCAGCCTAAGCAGAACTCGAACCCCAGACCCACCAGAGAGCAGCCCCAGCCAAACTCGCTGCGCCACCGTGCCGCCACCCCCCCTTAAGATATATAAATACATATAATTACACACAATTTAATTATATGTATAGCACTTATAAAAAGTATTCACTTCCCTTGACCTTATTCATATTTTATTGTTTTACAACACAAAGAACTTAATGAGGCTTTCGTGACGCTGACCAACATAAAAATATTTCTTAACGTCAAAGCGAAAACACATTGCCACAGATCAGTATTAAATTAATTAGAGAAGACATTTAATAACAAAACAATAAAATGTAAAAAAGTTCAAATGGGGTGAATACTTTTTATAGGTGATGTGTATATATATATATTGCAATATTATATGTTATAGTATTGGGACCCCTTCGGCCCGCAATGCCATTTTCATTTTCCTTTACAAGCTGCGAAGTTGGTGTACACAAATGTTAGATGGTCTGTAGGTCTAATGTTAGATGAGGCCCCAAGTGAGCTGCATCGCGGGACCACAACAAAAGTTAGCTTCGAAGAACACGATCGGTGGGCCGCGGAGCCTGCTGCTTCGCTTCTGCCCCTTTTTTCACAGCGCTGATATGAGCCAGGTTTGAGACACTCAGCGCTCACATGAGAATCAGGTCTTTTGGCACTTCGCTTCCTTTCGATGTCCAGCACGCTAGCGTTCGGTGAGCTGCTTCACAAATGCCGAGGGCTTTCAGAAGAGCCCAGTTCACACTGTTCCTTTCCTAGGCAGCTAATCCTTTTTCAAATCCACTCTTCAATTCCTGTTTTTCCACCAAGGAACCCAGTTTTCATTTTTCTTTTCTTTTTTTGTTTTGGTGGGAGCAATTTCCTGTTGTGCATCTGCTGTGAGTCAGGTACTCAATAAAAGCTGGTGGCTCAACGGCCTGCACGGTTTACGAACATTCGGAGAGAGCATTTATCCACGCCTGCCACGTCCATGCAGCCGTCCAGGCCGATGGCCGCTCGGTTTTTTTTTTTATATGTTATACAGGTGATTGTTTCAATAGTAGCAGCATTTGTTTTACGCAGAAAAATCCATTCACGCATTTAGAGGAGTTCAACCGGACGCCACACGTAATGTCTTATTTCTGCAGTAGTAGCTGGGGCTCTAAAAATGATGTTGTTTTTCAGGTGATTCACGAATTCCATGTTTTCCTGGTGCTATTAACTGTGGTATTTTGTCCTGTTCACGTATCGTTGTGCGGGCAGCAAGTGGCTTTATAACATGTTGAATGAACACCGGTCCCTCAACTTTTGTGACATTTTGGTTGTCATCTACTCATTTTGAGCTCTGTAGATCGACACGCACGCACATGCACATACACAACTACCTCCAAGACTTGTATGACAGCAAATAGACAAGACTTGTCAAGGTCCTTCATATGTCTGACACTGCCCTTTCAGGGGCTCCGAGGTTTCGCTATGGTTTAATTTCAGGTTTGCCATGAAACTTGTCACCAGGGGTGCATGTGCTAACCCTGCGGATTCGCATCCGTGTATGAATCCAGGGACTCTGGTTCCGACTAAGGGCCAAGAAAGAGTGCCAGTCACTGTTTGTTTTTTAATTTATTTTATTTATTCTCTCTTAATACCACTGAGCAGACATCCGGTTTTGGCGGCCAACACGTTGCACTGTTCGCAATCAGCCCAGTTTAGATCTGGTATTTTATTTCTCTCCTTGTCAGGTCATTATTGTTAATGCTATTTAGTTGACATGTAACAATGGTAAGCGCAGGAGAGACGCCCAGCTGGGCGAGGGGACTGAACTCAAGGACGCACGCGAAGAAGGTCTGTCTCATTAAGCCCTTTCCTACTCACCTGTTTTCTTTTCTTTTCCAAAAGGGAGTTCTGCAGCCAAGACTGCCTTGTATAAACATGTTTGCACTGAAATGCCTGGTCTGGTTGCTGTAACATTCATCCAGAAGGATGCTGTAATTATATTGTAAAGTATTTCATAGACAATGACGACAGTCCGTGAAATGTCTTCCCTTAACATTATGGATTTTTAACAGCCCAGCGACGATTTTTTTAAATTGTTACGGTAGGTCATACTGTAAATGTCATATTTAGTATGATTTGAATAAAGGAGAAATTAGGGATTTTTTTTTCTGATGTCTATAATATTTGAGAGTCCAATATTTGTGTAGTTAATGGTGTTTACTGTTGTTGTAGTGTATGTGATCTTCCCCCTTTCGGGGTTGTGTTACTTTTTAACACAATAAAGTTTTGGTTATATATTTGCTTATATGTTTGGTTATGTATTTCCCATGATGTTGCTGTCTTGAAAAAAGTGGGAAGTTCATGCAATGGCATGAGACTGTAGGAACATAATAATAGCAACAAAACAACAACAGTAAGATAATAACTACATTATTATTATTATTATCATTATTATTATTATTGACTTGCTTTTGCACAGCTGTTGTGTCAAGTAGTGGTCCACAGAGGGAGCTATATGACCAAAGAGTAACACAATTCATAGACTAAAACAATTTAAATTCTGTGCACAAACTTTAAGAAAAACAAGCAACATTAAGTTTACGAATGTAATTGCAAAAGTCTGTAATTGAATGAAACACTTTTTCTTTAGCAAGTTCATGATTACACCACAACATTTAGGCACTTTGCTAAAATTTAGAATTTGGAAAGTTAGACATACTAAAAATGAAAACATACATGAAAGCTGATGCCACATCTGTGGGACATAACATTCTAGGAGTGATTTCAATACACAGCGTAGCATAAGGGCCTACGCTTCAGCGGCAATCAGGAACTGTATATGGATTCAAACATTTCTGATTTTACTTTTAATTTTTTTTTAAATCAATACATCAAATTAGTAGAAAGTGGAATCCTTCAAAAAACATTAATGCATGACGAACTTAACTGGAAGTCAGCTAAAAAAAAAAACAACTAATCTCTAAAGTTACAGTGCAGAATAGTTTCATATTACAGGCACATTGGACAAAACAGAAGAATTTTATTTAAACAAAAATTGGCTGGTAAACAAAATACAGACAGAACAAACACAACCGATATACTTTTGGAAAAGGTAGAGAATTTTAATAGAACACTTGTGATGCAGTTAAAAGTCAGCATCACAGCTTTGCCACGGGAAAAAGTTAACTTAATTTTTCAAAATATTCATATTGACTTTAAATATTTCCCTTCTAGCAATAGATAAGTCAAGAACAGTGCCGCTGGACACTGGCAACTACGCAAAGGTACAAAACTGGATATTGCATGTGAAACTATAAATTTAAATCTTATGAAAATCACTGTGTAAAAAACAGTTTAGAATAATCAGGTTATGGTTTCCTCACCTAGAGGGATAGAGCCAGTGCCAGGAGGACAAGGGCACTGCTGCTGAGAAGACTGGGTCGGGTCCAGCTAGACGTTCCGCTTAAAATGAACTCTACCCGAGACCAAGATCCATTGTTCGGAAGACCCTCGATTCCAAGCACTTTGCACATGACATTGTAAACATCCACTGTCTGAATTGGAGCTGCTCGCAGACTCCTCTTGAAATCTGTGAAGGAAGGCACATAAGAAGAGAGTAGGTATTAGTCTCCTCGAGCGGCTGAACTGGCTCATTTCATCAAGCATCTGATAAACGGATATACAGTAATGATACGCACTACACAATGTCACCATATTCTAGAGGTCTAACTTTAAGAACATACTAGATCCATATTCAGCAGTTGGTCAACTTACGAACACAACTGGGACCGCAAGCGCATTTGTACTTCGATTTGTTTGTAATTCCAGTCATTTACACCACTATTTCACAATCAATGAAAGCTTACTAATACAGACATCCCTTGATTTCTTTGCCACTTAAGTTCGGTAAAAACCTAAGAAAAAGCTAAAAAAGAAAAAAGAAAATTTTCTGTAAGAGGTATTAGATTATTGTTGCCTTAACTTCAACCGACAATAAAACTAAAGTTAATTTCAAACGACTGAAAATTTAAAACTCCATTATTTCCACAACCTCCTAATCAGTCTCAACCATTGATTCATCCCATAAGTGTGTGTAGTCTTTACAATCTTCTGACCTGATATAGCTCTGATAGAGCTATAATGTGTACAATATTTTTACTAACATTTTTATTAATTTTGAACTACAATGCAATTTAAACTAATTTTTAAGGACTGCACTTGAAATGACTGAAAATAAAAGTCTCCACAAACTCCTCTTTAATTCTGTTGACAATGCATCCCATAATTGTGCAGCATTTAATATCTTGTTATTCATAGCAGACACTCACAAACATCAGGCTGTGAACACTGTGTAAAGGTGTTGAATGAAGGCAGTCTAACACTTCTACACTGTTTTGGTGTGTTTTCTGCCAACTGATGGCTGACTGTGAAATGCAGATCACATTCACTCCGCTACAGACAAAAAATGTTTAAAAAAAAAAAAAAAATCAATAAGTGAAGAAAATGCTATTAAAAATAAACAGAAGCTTTTAGCATCTGTTGATTAGAATACAAACAGCTGCTGCGATGGCTGTACTGGTCTTTACCTGGTCCCCAAGCCAGAAAGAAGCCCCTCATGTCCACAAATTCGTTGTCGTACCCGTGCCAGCCATGCTGCCAGCCCTGGGTCCCTCCAGTGCCGTTCTGCCAGTAAGGCAGCTTCTCGATGCTCTGCAACGGAAGGGAGAAGTGTGACCACCATGTTACGCTGGAAGCACCTGGAACAATGCTGCCCACATGTACAAGAGTCCAAGAGGGGGGCTGTGTTATGGTGGTGATGGGGAAGGTGGGGTATGTCTTAATGGCTCATGCCGTACATTCTTTTCACGTACGCTGGCCTTCACACTCGTGGAATGCCTTTGTGTCTGGCACATGCTCCAAGCCCTATTAAGTAAAAGCTTTCACTCTGAGCTGCTGCTTCAGGACCTCAAGTTCCATTGTTGTTTCACCAGCACATCCCACTAGAGCACTGTTAGTTTTGAACACCGTGGTGAGAAATGCCAGCATCTCAGCCAGAAGAACCGCTCCAGGCCATGGAATTTGACGTGTCAGGTTTTGAATGGTGCAGTCTGATAAAGGACATGGTCGTTCTACATTTAGAAGAGTAATGACATTAGATGTAGCACAATGCCTGAGTGAAGCCCAATTCTCACCTGAGCTCACGGTCAATAGCCTTCACTGGTATCTAGGATTAAAATGTTCCTGCTTTGGATACAGTGCTGAAAAGAGCTCTCCGTACTCAAAAAACTGAAAACCCTAATATCTGTCTCATTTTATGACATCAGTCAACAGCCATAAATTATATGTTATGATCTCTTGCTTCTGATGTTGTGACAGCTGATTTCTAATGGCACAGCAACACCTGAAGTCTGGGGTTAACTTAGTTGCTGAGCTAAATCAGTTCTGCACGAAGAGGTAGGCCACAATTCATCCACAGTGATGTGAGGCCCTGGTCAACAGCTGCAGGAATTGTTTAGTTGCAGTCATTGCAGCTAAAGGTGATGCAACAAGTTTCTGACTGTGAGGGCCTATTGCTTTTTCACATCTATGGCTGCACATTTCATCATCTTCCACAGCAAAAAAAAATAAATGACATAAAATAATACTGGTGTCATTTTTTCTCTCTCTCAAACTCCATTCATATACCACTAGAGCTGGCAGAAAGATCCGATCAAATATACTTTGAAAAAGGTGAGGAAATTTTTAGAGTACTTTACAGACTATAAAAAATTACACACTCAGTTTTATGGATGTGCCTGCATATTCTTGATTCATTTTTAATAACAAATTAAGTCACAGAATCATAGAGGTTTATGAGTTTATATTATTTCTCAGCTCTAGAAAGCATGGCTGTTTTTCAGAGACACTTGATCTGGTTGTCCTTGTAAGACAACAAACAGTTTGGGAAATTAATCCATATACTGCTTATGACAGAATACATAATGTAGAAGAATCTAGTTGACATACCTCAGTGATAAACCAGCCAGGATCAGCCACAAGGGTCAAAGTTGAAACAAACCTCCCACCCTTATAACGAAATCGATCTGGAATTTCTTGCTTCTTATACACCTTCATATTCCCCACAGTCTTCAGACTTCTGTAAACCTTAAGCATACAGTCAAAATATTTAAGCAAGGGCAGCACTGAAATGTCCTGTTTGATTTATGTATTGATTTGCGTTCTGTATTACGTGGAGTGTAGCCTAGAGTGGTCTGATACGTGTGAAATCATACGTAAATTTATGTACACGTACATAAATTTGACATTTAGTTTCTGAAAAACATTCAGAGTAAAAAGTAACGGAAATAAAGTGAATGATTAAAGAAGAGTTATTAATAATGCCTGTTTATGCTTCATTAAAAAAAAATCAATTACCTATATGCTGAGCTGAATAAAGACGCAACCATCAGGACACAGACTGAGCTACTCACTGCTTCAGATTTGGCTGGATTTGGCCACAGACTAACAACGGGTCCCCGGTCCATCATTTTTATAATATCAGACATGTTGATGTACGATTTGAGCTCAATGACTTTCTCCATCCACTGTATCTCGGTCATGCCGTGATCAGAGAAAATAATCACGTTCAAATTGTCTTGCATGTTTTTCTCCTGAGGAAAAAAGGGATACATGTACCATTCTATCAGAAAAAAATTAAAAAGGTAGCCAAACTATGTTCATAGTCAGGTAGTCTTGGGCTTGTTTAAGAGGTTGTCAGAAGATTGGGAGAGAAATGGTTGCAAAGAGATGGGTTTTTGAGACTCATCTTGAATGTTGTGAAGGATTTAGCAGTTCTGAGGGAGAGAGGGAGGTCATTTTACCAAATTTAAGCCAAATGACAAGATAGCGGGGCTTAAAGTGATCTGGGTGACATACTGCTACAGCCTGAAACAGGAGCTAGAAAGAGGTCTGGACAGATTCTATGAATGTTCTAGAGGAACCTTCAAAACAGTTTGCCGTCATTGTGCTGGGAGAAGCGGACACTTGAGTCAGTCGTTACTCCTCAACTCTGGACCGATCACTCACAAAGTGAATTTCATTATAACCTCGTAACCTCATGATTATGCATTTATAAAAGCACAAAGCGGCTTTAAGGTAGTTCAGGTTCTCTAACTCGCAACATGAAGGTTGTCAGCTAACATTCAGGAGGGCGAGTGCACTAACACCTTAGAGCAAGATGCTCGAAACTGAATTTCTGCATGGCAACATGCTGGTAGAAGTGTGAGCTGAGCAGGGTGTTCATAAAAAATATTAATACCAACCAAAGGAGTCCAACGCAAAGAACTGACCTTGATCTTCCTGTTTAGCATCTGAAGGGCAGAATCCACAAAGCGAACTGCTGCCTGTACCTGTGGGGACAGTGGTCCATAATGGTGCCCCTCCACATCAACCTTCTCATAGTACACTGCAGCCATATCAGCGTTGTCCCTGTCGATAACATAACAAGGTCCATGGGGTCGGAGGAAAAAAACGGTTCTCACATTGCTCAACGGGAGTAGAAACTCTACACCTCCCCAAACACATCTCTTCTACAAATGCTGAGAAACTATTCTCTATAACAGGTGCACCATAAGATCCTGGCCCATCTCAACACAAGGGTACCAGACACCAAGAGCGCACAGGGAGGTTGATTTTTCCCCTCACATATACTCCAAGTATGCAGTAAAAACATACAGAAGACGAGAGTTATTACACTCATTATGGCTCAAACAATATTTTGGCTTGATTAGTAAAAACCTGGCATCATACTGGCAGGGTGCTTTTGAAAAGATCCTGACAGGAAGGTGTTTGGTCATGCCCGCACTAGACCTATGGACAGAAATGTTCGCATGGGGCTGTATTTACACATGCTCAAGGGCTAAATAATATGCTTGAAAAACTGCTTGCAAAAATACTCCTCTGGAGGAGTTTTTTTTAAAATACAGAAACCGTTGGTGTAATTCTATGGAAAGGCTTGTTGTGGTAACAGGATGACGTGTGACTGGCAAAATGATACTCTTTGTTGAGTGATGTTGACCTAGACTAAGGTAAAAACAAGACTGTGTGAGCTGCTGGGCAGTTAACTTATGGAATGGGGTAGGGCTGAATGTGATGGCCAGCTCTCCACTTGAACCCCTGCCAAGCCAACTGGGAGATGATCAGCATGGACTTAATGGCAGCTGGTCTGACATGGAAAGACAACTGGGGAGGCAGTAAAGGCTGGAACAGGAGGGTTCCCAGTAGTCTACAAAGGTTCTGCTTTTTAGATACCTTGGTTTTTTACGATTTATGGTTGGTATTGGTTATGGGTATGGTTGGTATGGTTAGATTTATGGTATGATTTCTGGTTTTTTTTTAGATATTCTGGTTTTTTTATGTTTCCTGTTGTTGTGAAGAGGCCATGACCCCAAGTTGTCTGTGGTTTTTTTTGGGAAAACCTGTCCCATATGGCCACCTCCGCCTCAGAATCGACCACACTGGGAAACAGATTATGAAAATCGGATTTAGCGGAAATCTCAGATGGAATGAAATTACGACACCTGAAAAGACCACAGTTTGTGACTTTAGCAAATCCAAAACGACCAGGGCATTTCTTACCGTAAAGCAGTGAGAGCATTCTCAATTGCATCGGTGAAGTTTTTTTCTGACGGGCTGCCGACATATTCCTCGCAGAACGTTGGCTTCACCCCCAGAATTGGCACCTCACAACCTAATTCAAAGTAAAAATAGATGTCTGCCCAAAGTCATATGTAGCATAGTTTAAATTGTCAATCATGCCTTTCCAATGAATGATTATGATTCCTCTTGGTTTCAGAAAGCTAAGCATTTCCAAAACAAGGGGTAATCTGATTTCTGATTTCTGTCCTTATTTTGGGGCAGAACTGGTTAATGTAATTTCTTATCCATGTCCTCAGTTTCAATTAAATGCCCTTATCCTCATTTCACCTTCTACTTCTAAGTTGTTATCCATTTACTGAACATGCAGGAGATGATCAAAATCCTCACCAGGCCAATAATACATGAAGACGTGTTTTTTCAGCTTCTGCACGGTGACCCAGAGGGGCTCAGAGCCCTCCCACCACATGGGCAGGTGGCTATCAGGATTGGTGCCGATAAGGAACTCCTTTGTCGAGGCTTGGTCCCACATGTAATTGCCCGTCATCTGGTGCACTTCACAGTACCGGCCTAAAGCATACCAAAAACTTTCATAGGATGATAACTGGACAAATGAACATTAAAAATGGTTTATCTGACACTTTTTCCAAAAGGTACAGTGGTTGCAGCGGGTTCAGCTGGTGCCCACTGTGTGGCGGGTCGGGGTTCGAGCCCTGCTTGGGGTGCCTAGCAACAGACTGGCGTTCCATCCTGGTTGTGTCCCCTCCCCCTTCGGCCCTGCACCCTGTATTGCCGGGTCGATAGCCTCGCCGCGACCTCGCTCGGAACAAGTGGTTCTTGACGATGGATGGATGGATGGACTTTTCTCCAAAGCAACTTACAATGTTAAGGCACCTGTGATGATATACATTTATACTGTATAGCTAGGTAATTTTTACTGTTATCAATTCAGAGTAAGTACCATGACCAAGGGTACCAGAGCAGGAGGTGGGATTTGAATCTGGGTTCTTTGGATACAAGGTGGCGGTTTTCAGCACTTGACCACCTGCCACCCTCAACTTTCATATTTGCCACTACTCAAAATTCATTTTAATCTTTATGAAGTTAGAGCTCAGAATTTACCAAAGTACTTAAAGCAAATAAAAAGTAAAAATATTTGTCAGTAGTGTAACAGCAAGTTCTTAAGAGAATGGAGACTCTGAGTTTTCATTTTCGAGACAAAAAACCAATCTTGGTGATGTTGTACAGTTTCAGACTGAATACCCTTTGCTGTGAAAATCTGTGAGAAAAAGCATTTGTTTAGTGGAATAATTCTCTAAAAACTGAAATTCAGAAATGTCATTTGTTTGAAAGGCTTCACTTTTGCAGGAGTGATTTAATTACTGCTGGGGCTGTGATGCTGGAACTGAACCATACTGAACCAGACTGAACCATAGCCAAAGTTCATTACCCACAGCTGTGTTTCCACAAGTCCTGAGAAAACCGGGACCTAAGCCGTCCTTCTTTCACCAACCGCTGTTTGCACCAGCAATTAGGGCTAATTTTTCCACTGTGTTTGTGAGACTACTTTTGGACCAAAACCCCTGGAGTGTCATCGAGTTGCGGGTACTTTGATATTTTCAGCAGCATTTGAGCATTAGGATGCAGTAGCATGAAACCACGCGGGCTGCTGCCTTGCACTAGACCGAGATCAGCAGCCTGAACGACACACAATTGCCTGGGAAAAACATGACAATAAAACCTTTGGCAGGGATTTATTAGCCCACAGCAACGCCCTCTGCAACGCACCACGAGCCCGTTCCGTTTATACAGCGCGGCCACGATACAGAAAGATCAGCATAAATACATAAATCTGCATTCAACTGTCACTCAGTCTGGACTGATTATATTTTGCTTAAAATTCATTTAACGGGTTCTACACATTTTTAATAGCACAGTGCTGCTTGAAAGTATGTGAAGCCCCTGTGTCCCTTAGTTTCACCATGTAAAGGTAATTTAATGAGAATCAGTCCTTCTCATGTGACACAATAGCTGTGTAATGAGCAATTCCATATGTTGCTTTAGAGGAAATTCTGTGTGTAATTTGTGATCATTTATTACGTTTAAGGTTCAGATTTTGCACATTTATTTTAAAATTTTAAACACAAGTAATGACCATTGCTATAGGGTTCACGCATTTTCAAGCAGCACCGTACAGCACTTCAGCGGAAGACTGCTAGACAGCGTTTCAGCAGCACCTCAAAGGGGCACGACTCCCAAAAAAAGCGTGACGTTCCAACTCGCCGAACCGCCCTCTCGTACTGCGCACGTCTGAGAAAAACAACGCGACGACGGCGTTTTTTTTTTTAAGGGAGCTTTTCGCAGTGTCACCGTACATTAAAATGTTGGACCTTATGCTTGAAATAACTCTGGACGGCAATAACGGAAATGCCTGCTTCTATAACTAGCAGAATTGTGTTTCCTACAGCTAATGCAAACACACGGAAGCTAACTAACACAGCGGCCATTGTGGAAGGTTGATTTGCCCGGGTTCCTGCTGACCTTCTGAAATGTTGGGTTTCAAAACGCACCGCTGGCCCCTCTCACCCGCTGCCTCCCTCCCCCTTTGTGCCCGATTATGGCCGAGCACAGCGCTGAGGGGCCTTACAGCAGGTTGGCTTTGTCTTCTTTTGTCTGGTTATATTGTTACCGCCACGGCAGAATCATCTCGGACTAAATCAGCGTATTGTCGAGCGGAATGTGGCTCCATCTGAACAACGCACGTCAGCAAATCCTCCTCGTAGTCATCCTTGGAGTCAAGACTGCAACATTCTCTGTAACCGTAGCCCCCTCAGGAACAGATCTGAGTAGCGAAGCCTACTACGTGTGTTAAAGGGAATATTCGCTGACGTATCAGATCCACCTCGTGCTTGAAATATACATATTATAAATAAATAATATCGAGAGCAATGGTACGGCACCTGTTAGCGTGCATGAACTGATCTGATGTGAGATGGAACGGATTATGTCAGCTGTGCTGAAGGTGATGACACATTTGATCATCGCTATAACTGCATCAACAGAACTGCTCCCAGCTATCTATAAGACTTGATCTTCCACTACACCCCAACCAGACTTCTACGCTCTTCCACATCTGTCCGCTTGGTGGTCCCATGCATGAAAGGTAAAGCACGGAGGTCCTCTCTTCTGGCTCCGTTGGGGTAGAACGACCTCCCCCTCTCACTCAGAACTGCTGAATCACTGATCACATTTAAGAAGAGTCTGAAAACTCACCTCTTCCAGACTCACTTCGCCCATGATCTCTTAAGATCATGTAAGGTGTAAATGTTCGTGCACTATAACTTTAAGAAGATGCCCAGATCAATCCTTTACACAGCTACTCCTGTAATGTAACGTAAATGTTAATATGTATCTCCAAAAAAAATTATTAGGAAAGTGATCAGGAATCGTTGATATTCTGATAAAGTTTTAAGCAGCTACTCAAGTGATGAACATTGGTGCATAAGGTGGAAAGAAACAAACTGACTGTACTTAAGAATCACACATCTACAACTATGTGTCTTCTTCTCCTAATGTAATGCACACATTGTATTTTCTATGAGATTTACGTTGCTTTGGAGAAAAGCGTCTGCTAAATGAATAAATGTAATCGTAAATCTGAGCGACAACGCTTTGTTGCGCACCCCCAGGAGCCCGTCAGAGTGGTCCATCGGCTGGTGCCGAAGATCCACAGCGTGGGGGTGGCAAGCCGCAAGTAAGGGGATCCCGCTCCTCAGACACTGAAGCACGGATAATCATAGGCACGTCCTGGACAGCTGTGCCATCATTCTGTTTTTAAACAGGGATGCTTATTTGTCCAGATGACCCTCCTCTTGTAGCGTTCATACTGAATTGGCCGCTTATTTTCATTTATCCGATGATGTACGTAACTGTCGCCCATACAATATATTTATATATTTGCTCAGATTTACAAAGAAGTTCAAAGAAACATCTTGAGAAGGGGCTGCAGTCAATGTTTCACGAAGCCCTCCATGTCTGGCAGTACAACCCTAAAAACGGTGAGGTCGGTGAAAACTAAACAAGTTGGGTCAAATATAACTGAATTGCAGACGCCCACAATTTCTTTACATTGAATTCTAACTGACAACACAACCCATGTAAGTGTACTGCAGATCAAGCTTCCAGGGCAATACTCTGCGGTCCGAGGATGTCATTACAGAGGGATCACGCCAAAGGCCATTAATTCATTTCTGAAATGCAGGATTACTTCTGAATACACAATACATGTTAGGAGGCTAATATGTAATCATTTAGCGGGAGGATGATTTAGATATACAATTGCCAATGAGTGTCAAAACCTCTAACCTTCAAGGCTCAAAATGCCTTATCACCAACATAGAAAAATCACAGCAGTCATGGCTAATAAAAATGTATGACATCTATGTCCCTCGTCTACCTTTTCCAGGGCTGTCTGTGTGTAATCTTCTTAGGAAGCAATCATATCACCTGCCTTGTGACATCATAGTTAAAGTCCACAGGTCACAGCGGAAAGTCTTAAGAAGCCGAGCTTCCTCACAAGCAGCGTGTAATATACCTGTCAAGCAGCAGCAGCTGCTACACGGGACTTTCCCTGAACCTGAGAAACACCTATTGCTTGAAAATTCTAACTTATAAAGTAAAAAAAAAAAAAAAAAAAAAAAAAAAGTAACACTATCTTACAAATGTCAACATAAAATAATTTACAGTAGTAATATATTAAATTATAATTACCCAGATGTATAAATGGGTAAATTCTTATAAGTAGTTTAACACTGTATGTTGCTTTTCTCCTTCGGCTGATGTAATACACTCTTTGTATTTGTCTGTGAGATGCACATTGTTTTATAGAAAAGCATCTGCTAAGTGAGTAAATGTGAATAATACTAATTAAAAATTATTATTATTATACTGTTGTTAGCAGGACAGTGGTAAAAGCCACTGCCAGTACTGCAAGGACCCAGGTTCTCACTTCATACTGTAGTACTTGAAAGTAAGGTGTTTACCCTGAATTGGTACAGTGAAAAAAAAAATTCCCCCAGCTGAATAAATGTGGAAAAATCAGTGCAAGTACCGGCTTATTGTAAGTTAGTCGCTTTGGGGAAACGCGTCTCAGAAACAAAATCATGTATTATTATTATCATCATCCCGTTGTGTTTGCAACTTAATGTTTAGAGAGGTGCAACAACAATCAAATTTATTGCCGCCGCCACCACCACCAGCTCAGACAGAGACAACATAGGACAGCTGCACCTCTAGCTCAATCAACTTGTCAAGCAAAATGCACACATGGGCAAAGTGCGAATTTGAGAAACACATGATGATGATGATTGATGTGCGCAGCAAAGACACGAAGGATCCCCGAAGAGCCGCCGCGTGTCCTGCAGCCGTCATCTCACCCGTCATCAAGGAGTAGTAATTGGGGAACGACAGGCTCGGGAAGTTGGGCGTCAGGTAGTCCGCCTTCACCCCGCCCTCCGCGAGCTCCCGAAAGCCGGCCAGCTGCTCCAGCGCGTCCGCGTAGTCGTAGCGGAACCCGTCGAGCAGCAGAACCAGCAGCTTTGGCCGGGCCGCGCCGACGGCCAGCAGGGCGCACAGAAGCAGGGAGCCGTACGATACCGCTCGTCCCCTGGCCATGGTGCCCAGTGCTGCGGCGAGCGGCCGAGCGGCGTGACCAGCACTGGGGGCGGGGCCAATGGCTGGGGGCGGGGCCAATGACCGGGGGGGCGGGGCTGGCGGGCTGCCACTCCAGCTCCGTCGGCACTCCGTTCGCTCAATTCGCGTTAATCTTCAACGGGGCAGGTTTTGTAGTTCCCTGCAGTACTTGTCTTACTTATATGGATACATTGAAGCGATGGCTGATAATGGGAAATAGGAAACAAACATTGTTGCCCTAATGCTTCATAAACGTGGGACAACTGGTAGTGTAGTGGTTAGCGCTGCAAAGGTTACAGGTTTAATCCCCACCACCCAGCTGTAGTAGTGCAGTGTAGTACCCCTTCCTCGGCAAAGTCCTTATCCTGAGTTACCCCAGTAAAATTACCCAGCAGCTGTATAAAATCATGGGTAAAAACATTGCAACTTGCAAGTCGCTTTGGAGAAAAGCGTCAGCCACAGGAATATAATTATAATAATACATCGTTCAAGAATCAAGCGGAGAAGCGACTTTAACTGCTGGTCACTATTTTATCCAAATAACTTTATTCGATAAAGTGAATAAAATCTACATTACAATTGCCATCCATAACGAAGTTCCGGTAAAACACGTAACACCTTGGTCATCACATGATCAAGCCCACTGAATTCGCATTTAAATGCTGTAATGTAATTCCAAGCTTCCAGGATATATAATAATTCGCGAAAGATTTACACGATTCTCTTTTCCTGCTGTTACCCAGCCTCGGCTTTCTACGCAACCTGACAAGTACCGTGCACGGTAACTGCAAGTTGCCTCCTTTTGGTTGCACGTAAAACAATTTCATGCAAATAATATGCAAATAACTGCTTGCAGTTCACTTCCCGTTCCTACCCATAGGGGCGCCCTCGAGTCAGAACAGAATCATGAAGTTTTAACTTTTCAAGTCAATTATTATTCAAGCATAAATCATTGCACAGTGTCAGGGGCTTCTACTGTTTCTTGGGCTTCTAGTGCTTCTAGAGTGCCCTTTGAGCTCAGATAAATTCACGTGCTGTTCATAAATGATTTCTTTCACTGGAATTAATTTTAATCTAAATGTCACTACTCCAGTACCTGTGTAACTTAAGCATTTGAGGTTATTCTTTCATTTGTGAATAATTGTCAGCTCATGTTGTGGAGTTAAAGTTAGATTTTGAAAGGACTTACCTATAAACAGTATCTGAAAGTCCATGAGGGTTCATGGGTTGTTTTATCTAAGTGTCAGAAAGGTGTATACGCACCTTTTCTGAACTGTATCTTAACAGCCTGAAATAAATACCAATCAAATCGGAATCAATATGATCTTTATTTGCACATGGTTTTTTAAGGACATTTGATCATTCTGAAATGTTATTTATAATTAGAAAGTATGAACAAGTCTGGGTTAGTCCTTGATTAAAGTAATTCATTTACACTGGTATTCTAAAGTTTAGAATCACCCAGAAATGTTCTTGTTTTTGAAAGAAGCTTAAGAAGCTGTTTTCTTAAGGTTCTTGAGTTCTGATGACTAAATTGTCCATAGTGTGTGTGTAAGTGTAAGTGTGTGATTGCCCTGTGCTGGACTGGTGTCCCCTCCAGAGTGTACCCTGGGTCACACCCTTCTTGTGTGCTGCTGGGATAGGCTCTGGACCAGCACAACCCTGTACTGAACAAACAGTTCTTGCTAAAGAACAAATAGTATTGAACTAGTTAATCCAAATTTCAACATTGCCTTCAGATTCTGTAATAATCTGTTAAAGTAAACATGTGGTTGTGCATTTAAATCACTGAAAACAAATGCCAGTGACAATGTACCTGCAGCATGCATATGTTTATGCTGTCCAATTTTTTTTCTTTTTATGCATTTAAATAAATCACTATGGAATTTACCTAGGAACACTGTCAACGATACATTTGTATTCTAGTATACTGTACTATATTACTGCTACAACATCTTTTTAATGTTTCAGTAAATTAATGAATGAATACTTCTTAGTCAATAACATGAATAATGATCTTTTTCCTTCTCACTCTAAAATTGCTTTATTCTTCTGGCTGTTTGGTATCTGCTGACTGTCGGTGAGGTTTCGTGTCTTATAGTATGTAGTACAGAATTATTGTTGTGGTTGTTTATTATCCATAATAAACGGTGTTCTTGGCAAAGTCCTGATAGTAAAACATTCCCTGAATTTAAAAAACTGCGCAGCTAAGATGACTGCAGACATAAATAGAAGTTTTATAGAATGTTTCTTTATTATCTGTTTTATTGCAGCAGGTTATAGTGAAAAGTACACAGATGCAATAAGCTCACAAGAACAGAAACAAGATTTAATTTCTGGTTTCATCAAAATATCTAGAATTCATTATGTGAATTACATGAGTCTGCTTGCCAGTCAGTTCCGTACATGATTTTTCTGCCTCGAGACAAAAAATAAAATTAATGCAGGTACAGTAAATACAAAGCACAGTTTGCCAGATCTGCAGTGTGTACATTTTCATTTCTGCTTTTATTCCAGGACTTGTTCCCCTCTCTGAGTTGCACAGCTGTATATGGCTTTCTGGTGACCTGTGACATACGAATTCAGCAATTTTATCAAGAATTAGGTGGTGGTATGTGGTTCCCAAATAGAAATCGCAACAATTCACATCATTATACAGAGACCTTCAAAGAATATGACCCGTTTTAATAACTTTATTAAGGTCCATAAGCAGACAAATCCAGGACTGACTCTTGGCAGAAAAATAGGACTGTTTCAGTATATTTCACGCAGGTGTTTATGTGAGCTGATATTGACGGCTAAACACCAGATATTATTGTTAAATTGTGTAATTTAGCGAAAAAAAAAGTTTTCATATGTGCATTGTGATTATCTGGTGCTCACATTAACTGATTATTAGTGGACTTATATGTTTAATTTTAACTTTGTCAGCTCTATCCCAGTGACTCATAAGGAGCAGAAGAAACCCCTTATGAACGGCTTGTTTCTTTTATTTAGTCCTTAGTATACTCATGTACCATTTAAAGAACAATAAAAGACATAGATCAGAAACTGTTATAATTTGCATATTTAATAATCCACAGGATGAATATTTATAGAATCAAACATACCCATACATATACTGTCCAAGTATATGAGCACAAACATATAAAAATTCTGCAAATTTATATTCATGATTAACACAGTTAAAGATTTTGCCACATGTACAGTATAAAAAGTCATTTAAAAATGTTCACATAAACAAGTGCATACTTAAATTAACCTTAATAAAGGCTACAAAAGCTTGATAGAGAAGGCCTTTATTAGGAAAACGTCTGCTGTGGCTCGACAGCCATGCTACAACATCAGAAAGCACTGAAGTCAAAAGTGTCCCACAGAGGAGACACTAAAATTTCTGGGTCTTCGGAGTAACTCTCATTAGGAGACCCAGAGACCCTCACAAGGCCGTTGCCTCCAGCAAAACATACAGCAGAAGTGGATTTGACAACTCACATTTCATTTTAAGTTCAGAGTGGTAAGGTTTAAAAGGAATCATCTGACAGTTCCTCAGCAATGTGGGGTGAGATCCTGCACTGCTCCAAATGTATGCCCATGATCGTGCTGTAAAATTCAGAGAAGACAGTGGAGAGCATAAGGATTATTTACACGGCATGAAATATAAATGAAGCACATCATTTACAGTCCTGGGGATCTGTGCTGCTTGAGATGGCCCTCGAAATATTTTGCCCACTCCAGATCCAGTGTGTTTGTCCATGTTGGAGCCAGAAGACCTCAAAGCCTTCTCAGTCCAGCCAGGTTGGGAGCTGTCCCTGGATCAGCACGACTTGACTGTGGACTTCGAGGCGTCCGAGGTCTTCATGATCACGCTGGCTCGGGCTTCGTGGGCAGGAGCCTGGTCTGAGGTGCTGGGAAAAGGAACGGCTTCAAAGGCCTGGTAGTTCCAAGTGGTGTAGGGGCTCAACAGGGACGCCTCCCTGCTGCTAGTCACTGAAAAGCCAGCCTTCCCTGAGGTGACGAAAGTAGCCATGCTGGGCAGCGGGCAGGTGGGCGGCGTTGTCCTGGGGTTGCTAAAGAGAGGTTTCCCCTCTGGCAGGCTCAGGCCCCATGTGTCACACAGGCCCTGTCAATCACACCACAAAGGCGGAGATTTGTGTGGCTTAGATTCCACCCTGTGACATTCATTCATAATCATAATGCCACATTAGGTGCAATGTGCGTCAGCCTTGGCCCCATCACGGTGGGTGTGAACAAACAGTGCACCGTCCACTCACCAAACACTCGCAAACATACATGCATATGCACACACACACACACTATTAATTTCCTTAAGGCCTTATAAAATCCATGCAAGTTAATATTCCGAAAGATCCATGCCGCTGAAATGCAGGACAACCTCCACCTCTCACTTACACACAGATTTCAGATTTTCTGCTGATTTTCTTCCTTCTTCGACTTCACTAGTGCCTCATTGCTGCCTGAGGTGCAGATCACCAAAACAATACAAAAAATCTATATTTTTACTTTGGTATTACTCATTACTGAAGCTAAAATGAAAGAATAAAAGGAGAGTTTTATAAATGAAAACAACACAAATGCAAATTTGTTTGAACTTTTTGGCTGTGTTTTGGCTGAACATTTTGCCTCCAGAGCTTTTATAAAATTGCTTTTAGGTTTGTTATAAAGCTCTTATATTAGTTACATGAAATTAAAACTACCGCACAAATAATGACTGATATGACGGAACTAAAAACTGAGCATGAAATAGAAATTCACATTTGCAGCTTCTTTCAGCTGGGAAAGAAAACTGTCCCAGACACAAAAATGTAACAGATGTATGTGTTCAGACAGGTGAGACTAACCTTCTTGCCATTCTCTTCGCCGTGGATGCTGTCTGTATCGCTTTCTGTGGGGGAAGTGGCGGAAGAGTGAAACACTGTGGTTTTTCCTGGCAAACAAGCTACGGTGAAAAAAGCGGTAAAACTGAAACATTCGGTACATAATACTGACATAACCAGGTCCCATAACCCATAACCCCAGAGCTTCAGAGTCCATGAGAGAATAATTCACTGACTAAACTCCTGAGATGCCGAATACATGTACACATCCCGTTATCCAGTTTTAATTTGTTCCTGAAAACAGACTGAATGCCAAAAAACTGATACACACACACACACACACATTTTCAGAACCGCTTGTCCCATACGGGGTCACGGGGAACCGGAGCCTACCCGGTAACACAGGGCGCAAGGCCGGAGGGGGAGGGGACACACCCAGGACGGGACGCCAGTCCGTCGCAAGGCACCCCAAGCGGGACTCGAACCCCAGACCCACCGGAGAGTAGGACTGCGGTCCAACCCACTGCGCCACCGCACCCCCCAAAAAACTGATAATGAAGTTATTTTATTTCTTAGATGTAAACATTTCAATTCCTTCTAAGCCCATCTTCAGTTCACTCTAAAATCACTCGAAACACTGCCTAATATCAGAAGTAAAAAGTTGTGCGACAGACTGAAAAGGAGTGAATAACAATTAACAAAAATATAGATAAAATAAATTTTAAAAAATGACTTGATCAAGTAAACTTAGTGTGATATGGTGTAAAACAGAGGATGAAAATGTAAATGCATCACATCGCAGGGAAGACAGTAGAGCGCCAGACCGCAGGTGAGAGCATGGGTACACTGTGTCTGACAGTCTTGCTCACACAGCTGCTGGGCACAATTTTCAAACACAGTCCTAGTTTATCGCACTGGACTAAATGCCACAGACCACACTAATGAAAATCCAGACCAGTTAATGATAAGTGGTGTAAATAACCGCGGACTGGAAACGTGAAGAACCAAGTAATGGGACATTGAATAACAGGAAATGAGTCTGCCACTCATAAGGGGGCGTGGTGGCGCAGTGGGTTGGACCGGGTCCTGCTCTCCAGTGGGTCTGGGGTTCGAGTCCCACTTGGGATGCCTTGCGACGGACTGGTGTCCCGTCCTGGGTGTGTCCCCTCCCCCTCTGGCCTTACGCCCTGTATTGTCGGGTTAGGCTCCGGTTCCTTGCGACCCCGTATGGGACAAGCGGTTCAGAAAGTGTGTGTGTGTGTGTGTGTGTGTGAGTCTGCCACTCACATTGAAAATAGACCTAAAGTATGAAAAGAGGGATGATCATGAAATATGAGGCTTGCCTGGAGTTCTGCCCACTGACCTGTGCATGAAGAGATGGGGGAGATCTGCAGGGGGTAGGGGTGACTGGAGCTGACAGACTGCTCCTCGTCCTCGGTGATCACTTCAATGGTCTGACCAACATCTGGTAGCTCACTGAAGGCCAGGTGCTCGACTTCTGGGCTGTGAGGCGGGTGCCGGGAGGGATCTGATGAGGAGAAGGTGTAAGTGAGGATTTCCATTAAATTCCAAAGGAGATGGAAGAATGTCTTGGTTTTTTAATTACATTAAAATGCTTTAATCTGTCAATGTATACAGTATGGTCAGTATTTCTGTACTGAGACAACACTGACAGTAACCGTTCTAAACACTGTACATCCATCAATGTCATAGTGATCAACATAATGAAAGCCTCTGTATACTGAAACTGATGCTAAAAATTAAAAAAGAAAACACTATGGCCAACATGTGTGCATTTGGTGTTTATTTCACAAAATAAGCCTTAACAGTCTCAATTTGAAAGTGAAGATAAAACTGTATATAGTGGCCATATGCAAGATGACACCATGTGTAGTGGCAGCCAGATGCTCCAGCTGTGTGTTATAAATATTAAAATATTACAAAATGTATAGAAAAATATAAAATGTGGTTTCTTTGTTTTTGTTCTTGGTGTGATGCTTTGTGTGTGTGTGTGTGTGTGTGTGTGTGTGTGTGTGTGTGTGTGTGTGTGTTTCTAGAACATTCTCATACAACTGACCAGCAGAATCACAGCAGTTTCCCTCGATCTCACGGACTTTATCAGGGTACTCTATTCCTTCCGTCACAGCGAAAACAGACCAGCCGTTGACTTTGTTTATTGTCCTGTGGCTGTACAATTTCCTCTGGGATAAAGTTCTCATTCATTCATGCATTCATTCCCATGCAAAGGAGGCGAGAAGGAGTAATGGAGAGGGGTGGAGATGCTGTGTTACCTGTCAATACTGTGCTGTCTACCACACTGCCCTCCTTGAACACCTGGGCACCTGCATGACCAGCTTTCACTGGTTGGCTCCATGAACCCTGGAGACTGATCTGAATGGGGAGACAGATGATTGTGAATGTGAGTCGCTTATTATTCTCTGGATGCTTGTTTTCACACATTCACATAAAATTAATTTTTAATAGCCAAAGACACACACACACACACACACACACACACAGAGTCTGAACCGCTTGTCCCATACGGGGTTGCGGGGAGCCAGAGCCTAACCCGGCAACACAGGGCGAAGGGCTAGAGGGGGAGGGGACACACCCAGGACGGGACGCCAGTCCGTCGCAAGGCACCCCAAGCGGGACTCGAACCCCAAACCCAACGGAGAGCAGGACCCAGTTCAACCCACTGTGCCACTGCCCCCCCTCACCAAAAATAAAAGGATTGTATTAAATAAAATAAGACGCATAAAGAAAACATCTCCTGTAGAACATTGTCTTACCTTTCCTTTCTCTTCCTTTTCAGCCTTTTTCTTACCTAGGGAACAAGCAATAACATTTATGATGTGTACATTTACTACATCAGTACAAGAATAGTCTACCTGGGGGAGGATGAAGGGGCTGAAAGGGATGTGAATTTACACAAAAGCAAAGCATTTCTCTCTAGCATTTTTTATTTCTGTCTGGTTGCACTATTTTATCAAAGGGTAGCAGAAAAAATGGAGATCATATATATCAGATATTTGCAGCAGGTGCAAGAGGAAAAAAATAACTTTGAAATTAGATGTTTAAAAAATTAAACATAATCACATTTAGTGGACGGAGTAACAAATGTCGACACAGCATGGCGCTTCTTATAAAATAATAACACACCACAAATATAGTCAGCTTTCATTTTTCAAGGGTCTTCTAGGGCCTAAAGTAGGCCTAAAATCCATCACTTTCTCTGGTTTTCCATCTTTGATCTTCAAAAATCCTTTCTTAAATTAAAGTCAGAAACTAAGGAAATTTTGAATTAAAAACTTCAACAATATGATGATGATGATGATGACATAATGCCAAAATTTTGACCTGCTGCTCTATATAATAAACAGTACTACATTTGAAGTCCTCTGTAGGATCATAAAATTAAATGCCAAAATACTGACAGATTTTTTTATGTGACTGATTGTGTTTTTTTATCCTATTTTACTTCAGTGTACAAGCTGTTTCAGTACATCCTGATTCTTTTTTCTGTATACCTGAAGCCAAACACTAAAAACACGTGATATTTGTACTGTTCCGCTGGTTGACTTATTGCAAACATTGGATGACTGCGTTGTCATGGGAATATTGCATCTGATTTGCTTCAAAGTCAACAATTTGAGTCCTAAACAACAGGCTGGGTTTTGGGATGTTTAATCATCGCAAATGAAGAATCCAAGGGGTGTCTAGCAGTAGAAAAATGTGCAGTCAGTAATGGATACCCCGCTCGCAAAGGAAGAGAAAAGGCAGCTGGGAGATTGTATTTATGTAACGCCATTTACAACCTCTCGAAATAGGAATGCTTTCTCTCTGCATGTAATACACACACACACACACACATTTTCAGAACCACTTGTCCCATACGGGGTCACGGGGAACCGGAGCTAACCCGGCAACACAGGGCGTAAGGCCGGAGAGGGAGGGGACACACCCAGGACGGGACGCCAGTCCGTCGCAAGGCACCCCAAGCGGGACTCGAACCCCAGACCCACTGGAGAGCAGGACCCGGTCCAACCCACTGCGCCACCGCGCCCCCCTTGGTGCATGTAATACATCATCTATAATTATATTACACACAGACATCCTAAAACACAATGGTCCATAATGCTGACTGCACAAAAAGGTGGTGGTCTGAAAAAACAGCTGTGAGCACATGACCTACACTGTAGAATGTGACTGCTCATCTCTCACCTTTCCTGCTGTGCCGCTCTGAGGACACCAGTATCTTGTACACCCTGAAAGCGTTGGTTCCTTTTTTCATGCTCTTGTCTTTCACCTCCTCTATGTCTGGCAAGGAGTTCATGGCGCAGCGGAAATTTGCTTTCCAGGTCTTCGGGTCCGGCTTGTCCACCCCAGGTTGATATTTGCCTAAACGGAACACAGTGGGCATAGCATAATACACAGCAAATGGCCATACTCCACATGTCTGTTTACTTCAAAATTTCTCCAACTTTGGTCCTCAGGTCCATTTCCTAAAGACAAAAATCACTCTAGCCTTTTTTTATCACTACATGAAAGTGCTTCAGCTGTGCGGACACTGCTTTTCGCTTGAGGAACAGAGAGGTAGGGCTCCCCGTTTAACGTTGCAACAGAAAACATGAACTGAGAGAGTCTGTTCCATGTTCAGAAGGGCAAATGACTGTTTTCCCTTCGTCAGTCCCTCCTGGCCAATGGTAGAAAAGTGACCCTTAACTACCTGTGTGAACAGCCCATTTTCTAAACAACGGGGCATCCTTCTCCACATCCCAGCCATGACGGGCTGCATGCATCCAGGGGATCTGGAAGATCTTCTTCTCCTACAGGTAAAAAAGCCACCTCCTTTTTAGTTTGTTCCTCTACACCCCTCTAACTTGTCCAACCTTTGTACAAAAAACACAGGCACATGGAAAACATCTTTGTGGTCAACAGGTCATGCAGTGCTTAGAACTGCCACCTTGTACTCAAAATACTGGGTTTTGAGTCCATTCTTCTGCTGCAGGACCCCTGACCAAGGTACTTACCTTAAATCAATACAGCTAAAATTACCCCCCTATATAATGGGTAAATCACTGTAAGCTGCTTTGGAGAAACGCACCAGATTAATAAATGAAGATACTTAAGGTCCATTTGAGGTTCACTAAGTTCATCAATGTATTTTGGTGTTGTATGTATTTCATTATAAACACGAACACAACATAGCCTGACACTTGTAAAAATTCAGCTCAGAATGTGCTGTTCATATGTCTTGCAGGTGTTATTACAAACATACTTTCAAAACAAAAGCGAAAATAGCTCTGAAGAATTGCATAGTTACTATATCATTTGCTTTTGAAAAAACAAGAATTACTGCTTTACAAAATGTGTGTACTGAAATGCTGTAAGACAAATTCAAGTTCTACTCTACCCATAACCCTAGTTTTTTTTTTTTTCCATTTGTAGCCACGAAGATACTCTAACAATAACAGGATTCTACGAAAAAACTGACCTCACCCAAAAAATGTCTGAAAATACATTTGACTAAAGATGCAACTTGTTAATAATAGCATAATGTACACATTCTACAATAAACATTTGGACACACTATATTAATATGTATGTTAAGGTACAAGAAACAACACATCAATTTAAAAACTTTTGTCTTTTTGTAAATTACCAAAATTACTTTCATGTTTACCGGAGCATTTCATGCACCTCAGATATGCAAACAGTGTCAGAAAAGCGGAATGCAGATTTCACACACTCACCTTGTCAATCCACTTAAGTCCTGGAATTTCATTTGAGTTGATCTGTTCCTCCAGCCATGGCCGCATCCGCATTCTCTCTATTGGCATGGTGACCTGAAGACATTAAGAAAGGTGTGAGAAGGGTTTCACCTGTCTAGACAGCGCGGTTCTGGGCTATTCACCTAATCCTATCAGTGTTTACTCTATCATGAAGTTCCGATTTCACAGCCCTGCTCCTGCTGAAGTTCCCTTTAGAAACGTACCTTGAATTGCAGTATTATCATTCCTCTGCTGTATAAAAGAATAAATCACTGTATGTACATAGCTTTGTACACAAAGAACTCTTACATTCTAAGTTACTGAGGAGAGTTGTCAGATAAAAATGTAATTTTTATCAGTTTTTGGGGGTTGGTCAGTCCTGTGGTAGTAGACTTACGGCCAATTGGACATTTTTTCAGACATTTTTAGAAATGTTTTTTTGTTTCCACTGAATAAAGTAAACTAACTAAAGTATAACATTCAGTCTGCTGGAAAATCACAATGACCTGTTTTACTACTTAGCCATGACCTTTTCTTTTTTTTGCATTACTTAGGTCTCTGACTGATATATATTTTTTTTTTATATTTGTAACAATGGGAAATATTGTCGTATATGCCGTTGCAGCAGGTGCCAGTTTTGAGAGTGCACTGGAACAAAACTAGCCCAGACAAATGTGAGTGCATAAGTGCAGTGTTCTCAGTTTATTAAACAATCACTTTAGAACTGGAATTGCCTGTCTTTATTCAAGATAAGAGGCAGAATAAAACAATATTGACTTATCCTGTGTGACTCTAGTGTCATTATATATAGCCATCGGTACAATTATGATCGATGAAGAATTTATCTGTTTGGAATTAATAACACTATCTATCTATCTATCTATATTCCTCATTTCACATTCCATCCACATACAACGCGTGGCAAAGACGTACAGTATATATGAAACTATACACTAATCGCTGAATATAATACAGTACATGAAAGCAGTTGCAACGGTTCTCTGGAGTACAGTATTATAAAATATATTGGTCCCGCCCATATTCTGTGGTACAGCTTGTCATTGGTGGTTGACGAGACCCCCAGTTGTCTCATTGGCCGACAGAGGGCTGTCAGGCCACGAGTACGAGCGGAGCCGAGGGATGCGCGCTCCGCAGCTGAAGAAAACGAAACTAAGAGAGAGCAATCTATTGTGTAGAATAAGTATCTTTATTACCGAGAGGTAATTTTTTAATCACAAGAGACACTATTAAAAGAAAAAACTTAAAGAAATACCATCTCCCACAAATATATTTCTTAACATACTTCCTTTTCCGACAGAGTGGCTCATCATATTTTTCAGAATCGTGTAGTGTTCGACACAAAATTCAGCGCCTGAGCCTGAGGCTGAGAGTCGGTTCTGTTTTTAATATTCTACAGTATGAGACTGTAACCACGACACTTTCACCTGACACGAATAATTATACGAATTAAAATTATTCCTAAGTAATGAAGCCGTCCGCACTGCGACAGCTGTAAACAAGAACAAAGTTCAGCGCTAACTGGTCAAGCCCTTTTGCCGTTACCAAACGGACCCTACCTACGCAGCCCATTCTGGAACAATAATATATTTGCATTATTTTCTTTTTATTTGTTGTTCCAATCAATGTTCATTTTATTGAAATAAAACCAGCAGTTACCTGTGGTGTAGAGGTTTGCAAAGGCGGAAGCTGAAAAGTTAATCCTCAACACGGTCGAATTAACACAAACAATGAATAATCATTAACAATCAATAATGATAGAAATAGTAGCAATAGTAATAAACGGGCTTTTCCGGGGTCGAAAGTAAAAGCAGCGAGCGAGCAGGATAATGCGGAGCGAGCGGAAACCCCCAGCGGCCCGGGAGCGCGCAAAGGCCGAGCCAACGGAAGAGGAGCTGCGCGGCGGAGCGCGCGTCACTTGTGTTCGGAGCGCTTCTGCACACTTTCACTTTCATTTCCACACAAACGAGCTTTTCGCAGCTTTCAGGAGCCTTCATTCTGTCCGTGGTGTTTTGCACTCGCACCTTACTTATTAGTCATTTTTATTATTTCTTGTGCTGCTCGGAACATTAACATGTTCATATACTACACATAATAAATACCAGGTTCACACAAGTCTGCTTTGAAACATTTTTCTCCGTGATGTCATTAATCAGTGTATGTAAATTAATGTTTTTAAGTTTACAGAATATCTTTCAGAAATGACACTGCAATTTGCTGAAACCACTTTAAATGCACACTTTCCTTCTAGTTGAATTTTTACCCCCTTTTTTTGCAGAAACAACCATAAAAATACTTTCAGAATGCTACAGAAAACCATATTTTGTAAAATATGTTATATCACCGTTTTAAAGATATTTCAGAAAGCTGAAAAATGAACACATTCTTCTGTAGGTAATTACTTTTAGGAAGTTCTAAACTCTAAACATTTTTCTATTTTGTGAAATTCTGCAGTTTTTACAATAGCCTATAACAACACCAAAGTCAGCTGGACTAAAATGTAAAAAAAAAAAAAAGCTTAGAATTTAGAAAAATACTTCAAACTGGTTTTAATATCAATAAAAAAGTAGCTTGTTACCTAATTACAAAAGAGACAACTACACAACACAAAACCAACTCTACACATCAGGAGATAAGTGAAATATAATTCAAACTCAAACCTTCAAAATATGTAAAAGACTGGTATTGGATTTCTTCTTAATATTAACACATTATAATTTCTGTAAAAGAAAGTCTTTAGACAGCGTCCCCTACTGATGAGATGTGTAAAAGGCTTCTGCAAAATTAGCAAATTTACAATCAACTGTTATGCACAACACATACAAGAAACTCAGGACACTTCACACAAACAGAACTGAAAAGATTACATTCAAACTTCATTTGTCCTCCTGAATACATTTTTTTCCATCCAGATACAAGTCTAGAAAAAAGACCAGAAAGTCAACTTTTGCTGGCCTTGTGCATTATGACAATATAAAGATTTAGTTCTATTTACAGCTGTGATTCATACTATGGATTATTTAATGTGAAAGTTTGCAGGGGCTGAAACTTTATCAGCATCCACTAGTTCTGGAGTCATGATTCGTTCATGATCACCCATCTACTGAATGTCTGAAGTTACATTAGATGCCAGTCATCGTCCACTTTACATATACTAAACCCATAGGTGACAGAGTTTTCGTGCGTTGGGTTGGGAGACAGAAAACTGGCCCTAAATAGCAGAGTGTAATTAGTACCTCATCTACACTGTAGTCTAGTGTGTCTGCATAAACCATAATGTCACACTCAGACTTCCAGCTATATAGTGTAGCACACAGGCAATTACACAGAAGTAATTTTACACTATCCTGGTATCCACACAGAGGATGATGCACTAGAAAGAGAGGACATAAAAGCACACATCTGGCTGAGCTTTTCATATGAGACAAGATCACAAGTCTCATTTCTCTGGATGTTGGCCAGGACACAATGTGACCCTTCACAGTATTCCTGTAGCCCCTCCAGGGTCGAAGCTGGCTCAACTGTACGCAGCACGATCCAAAGCCTGCTGCAGCTTCTCATTGATGATCTTCAGCTGTTGTTCTGCCCCCATCACACGGCGAGCCTCCAGCAGCAGGGCTGGGAGGCTGGATGGTCCATACTGTCAAATTAGAGAGGGCGGAAGGATAACAACTCTGAACCCCACTGTCTGGTCATAAAAGTCAGCTAAGCCACTCTAAACTGCATCATGCCACAGCACACATTATTTATTAAAAATAAGAATGATTTATGTTATGTAATGACAGAAAGCAATCTGGTACAAACAGCCATGGCAATAGCCATCTCCTCACCATTTCCACCTCGCCCGGGTGCCGTTCCCGGTACGCCAGGTACTCCTTGTTAAGGTCCCTTAGGTCTGCAAGGAAAGAGGTGCTGCTCTGAATGTCAGTCAGTCTCTCCCGTAGCTGAGCGTGTTCTTTCTCCATCTTCTTCAGCTGCACCTCGCTCCTGTGCCATTTGAAACAACAAAACATCACTCCGCACTGCTTCTCGGTCTGCCAGTATTCACCTGTTATTTTTGCATTGTTGACACAAAAGCTAAAATTAATACAAACCAATTTAATTTTGTTTTTGGTATAGGAATTGTATGTGTGCTAGATATTTTTACAATGTCAGATTCATTTTGTGATAAATTATACATGGTAATTTCTCAGTCATAGCACATACTTTATCAGTTCATTTTTCACTTCTACCAGCCTTGCTCTCTTTCGGTTGATGGCAGCATCAATCTGAGTGAGCATGAGAAACAGAACAGGAAAATTTGGTTCCAATACCACTCTGCTTACATTAAAGAAAAGTTATAAGGCCAAACACTTAAATTTTTTGTTCAAACTTCAAACGTTTGTCTAGTGAAATAACATTGTAGATTAAATACGAAAGCAAAAAGCTAATTTTTCTTTTACGTACAACAGTCCAAACTGCAATTATAGAAAGACATGTAGACAAACAGAAATTTTATTTTACTGTAGTAAAACACAATTTGTGATGTGTTGTTGTGTCCAGGTCCTCCAGTTATTAGGACATTATGTTGGCTACAGCTTATCAAAAAAGGATGGAGTAGTAGTGAAGCAAAACTAGGGCAGCAAAATTACCTTGGTATTTTGCTTTTTCAAGGTGCTCAGCTCCTTTGTCTCAGATATCTGAAAGAAAAAGAAAGGAAAAAAAAAAAAAGGTTATAGTCACTTCAGCTACTTAACCAACTTTTAAGTTAGGCAATTCTATTCTTTTCTTCTATAATATTCAATCCAAACAATATGATCATGCCAAAAAACAAGAAACTGACTAAAAGAGAATTACTCACCAGTTCCATTAGTCTGTCCTCAAATGTGTTTGAGAAGGCATTTATTGCCTGTTTGACTGACTGAGAATCAACGGTTTCTCTGAATGAGATAAAATAAAAACATTACCCTCTAAGCCTTCTGCTAGTAGCAATTGTTTTGGTTTTTTTAAGAAGAAAAAATATCCGCTTACATATACTCCGATACAAATGCCTTAAATGACTCCAGCGCTATGTCCAAGTCAATAGGATTTTTTACATCCATTTCTTTGCGCATCTTTTTTTTGGGAGGACCTGTAGCACACAGGAAACCATCAAACTATCTTTTCACAACCATTTCTGTTATTAAATGAAATCACGATGCAGCCACAGAATAAAAACCACAGGTTACCCGAAGTCCTACACCGGAAGTTCCTGTTCTTGTGCATGCCTTTCGTCTTGTTAACCACGGACCCACGTGGTAATGCCTTCTTCTTGCCCTGTTCTGTGTGCTAAGACAGTAGATGGTAAAACCCAATTAGCTACTCACCGCACCTGTGTGAGGACCTTCATGGCAAACTCCACAAATGTAAATGTAATGTTTTAAGGAAAACAGTCTCTTCAAGCCAACTACTGGTTACACTAACTTGTGCTGTGCTGACAATGATTTCTTTATTAGTTATGATTAGGTTTAATCAGTGCAGCATTTGATAATATTAGGAAAGGCTTAGAGATTATTTGGTCTCAGTATATAATAAAGATGCCCTAATCACTGCAGATAGTGCAAGTAATTGCTATCACTTCTGTTACAGGAGCTCAGTTTGATTAAATTTGCATTAATTAATGGTATCAGCTAAAAATATAAATATAAAAATTTTAAGTCAAGTCAAGTAAAAGTCAAAGTTATCGTCATTCTGCCTGTAGGTGAGTTACGCATACAGGAGAACGTAATTCTGTTTTTCTTTGGACCTCCGTGGCACACAAAATATACAGTGCATTTTGTAAAAAAGATAAATACAACAGACAAGTGCAGAAACACCACAAGATAGTGTAGTGCACAGGCTAGAGTCTGGCAATGTACACAATGCTATAAAAAAAATTAACATAAATACTGTATAACAAATACAAAAAAGGCTATACGGGACATGTAATTTAACTGTAAACTAGAACAATTTGACACTGGAGACCAGAGATACAATATATTATTAATAAAAAAAGATAGTGAAGAACAATAAAGTTCAAGAACTGTAAACTGAAAGTACAGTAAAGCAGCTGTACCTTTGTTCGTTGTGAGAGCAGGAGGGGGTGTGTGGTAGGGGGTGGCAGTTGGCGTTCACTTAGTCTGCTGTGAGCCACTGCAGTGTGATGTTATCACAAGTTTTTTGTATCTAATGGATTATTCAATGTTCCAGTTTTTGTTTGTTGCCGTTTCAAAGTGGAACACTGAGTCACTCTGCTTTTTAATTTCAATACTGCTGCACTATTTTGTTAATAATGGTGTTTACAGGCAGAAGAACCTGCAATGTGTTGTCAGTCGGTATTCTCATTTATCTTTGGTTATCCAAACTGCCTGATTAACCAAACCAGCCTTGGTCCCAATTAGTTTATCCATGTTCTACTATATACTATAGTACTACTATATTGTTCTATATAGTAGTTGTGTGTTGCTAATGGTGCTATGAACCAGTTACTGAAGGATTTAAAAAAATAAAATAAATTTTAAAAAAAAAAACAAAACAAAACAAAACAAAACAAAACAACAATGGAAGGATGCCTTCATCAGTTCTCACCCAGCTGGTGTCGTCATCACTGAGCTCTTCAGAGGACACAGATGTCAGCCTTTTTCGGTCATCCTTCTCGGTGCTCTCTCTCTGACAAAAGGTACACTTTGAGTTTCATACTCAATATTTCATATATTTCCTTACTTCACTATTTAAGGCAAATGACATTTCTTCCATAATTTCCTGTATTTTGTTTTAAGATGGGTACAAATTAACATCACACCAATTCTGTGGTCTGAGATAGCTGGTAGCGTAGTGGTAAGTTCGCAGGCTCGATTCCCACCTCCAGCTGTAGTACCCTTGAGCAAGGTATTTACCCTTAATTGCTCCAGTAAAATTATCCAGCTGTATAAAGTCAACTTCATTGTCATTCTGATTGTAGGTGAGTTACACATACAGGAGAATGAAATTCCGTTTCTCTCTGGATCTCCGTACCACACAGAACATGCAGTTCAGTTCATAAATGGGTAAAATAATTGTAAGTAGCTGAATATTATAGATGGGGGGCACAGTGGGTTTGGCTAGGTCCCGCTCTCTGGTGGGTCTAGGGTTCGAGTCCCGCTTGGGGTGCCTAGCGACAGACTGGCGTCCCGTCCTGGGTGTGTCCCCCTCCAGCCTTGCGCGCTGTGTTGCCAGGTTGGGCTCCAGTTCGCCGCAACCCTGCTTGGGACAGGCGTTTTCAGCCAGTGTGTGAACATTATAAGTCGCTTTGGAGAAAAGCTTCAGTGAACTGAATAAGTGAAAACCTTATAGAAGACTCACTGCCAATTTAGCAGTATCTGTTAAGGGAGCAGCCAGACTTGTGTTTTGGGTGCTGGAATCAGGGCCTTTTGTCTTCCTTTCATCCCCTTCTTGACAGTGGGATTCAGTGCTAGGCCCAAAGGGTGTGAATCCTGGCTCTAAAGCACAGATACCCAACACTACGAGCTGGTCCAGTTTACAACAATTTAAAACAGTTAAGAAAGAGTGAGTCCAGTAAGAAAGAGTCCAGTGTTCCCATCAGGCGCTCTAAAACCATTAAAGTATGTAGCAAAGATGCTGTTCAGCATCGTTAGTTAGAAAATAGCACAACATCATAAGGATTTAGCCATATGAGGAAAAACAGTCATTCAGCTCAGAATTATTATGTTAAGTCTGATGTGTTGTTATAATGACCTCATGCCATAAAATATGGAAAACAACAACACAAGCCAAATTAAGAATTACAGAAATCATACCAAGTCACTGGGTTGGACACTATGATCTTCAGAAAGCACCTTGGAGGATGTAGTCACCGCAGACCCACTCTGCGTACCGGATGTTTCCACTGTTTCCACACCCTCTGAAACCCTTCCTAAAGTCCTGGAGGTCAGAGAGAAACATGGAGATCCATGGACTGAACACTTGGGATGTAAAAAAAAGAAAAAAAAAAAACAGCCTGCAAGTCACAGCAGCAGAATAGGAAAGTGGGCAATTGTTATACGAGACCTTGATTTCACTCTTGTGCCTGTTTGCCTTTCCAGCGTGTGGCTGCCTTTGGCATGGCATCTCCCAGCACTCTTCCTTCTGCCTCTGGTCTCCTCTTTGCTGACAGATGGCTGTGGCAGACCCTCTCTCTGTCCCAGAGCAGGACTGAGCACATCCTCAAGCGCAGTGCTATGAAGTGGATTGCCTGTGGCAGGCGTTGGGAATTGAATCAGTCTCACATTTTAAGTACAATGACAAAATCAAATGATCACCTTGGTAAATAAACACGCTGAAAATTACACCACCGCTAAGTGGAAATATGGAAATCCATGCATCCTTCCATCCATTTTCAATGACACCTTGTTTTGATGACAGTGGTCCAGATCCCTGGAATCACTGGGTACAAGGCAAAGGGGGGTACACCGTGTAGTGCCAGTCCATCACAGAGTAGTCTCACACACACACACAGACACACTATGGGCAACCTGAACTGACTCTCTTTGGACTGCTGCAGAACCTGGAGCACACGGAGGAAACACATGCAGACACGAGGAGAACATGCAAACTCCACACAAACTGAGCCAAATTCGAACCAAAGCTCAAACATCCCAGGCACTGTGAGGTAGCAGCAATACTCGCTGTGTCACCGTGCCACCCTGAAAACAAAGAAATGAAAATCTGATATTCATGTACCGTGAATGCTAACATCGTCGTCCTCGAAAAAGCTGGCCTTCTCAATAGAGGAGACGTTTAATGAAGACAACGTCTGCGTTTTCTCCACGCCCCCGTCTTCCGCCTGGAGCAGCAGAATTTGGTTTCAGCAAGAGAGGATTTATGAAGCCAAATACAGACAGTTTTATACTGTATGCAGCTAACTGCCACATCAAATTTCCAAAATTGTCTTATTTTTTCAAGACACGGCTGTTCATCTTGTTCAGGAGATGCAATGTGCAAAACAATTTAACATACACCCTTACTTTTATATGACAATGTCATGTTACACAATTTACATAGATTAATATTTAAAAGTCTAATTATGCATGGGTTTTAAGCTCAAAGGTATAACAGGTTCCTTCTAGGTGACTTATCAGACATTGCAAGTGCACCTGGACAAAGTCATCAGTGAAATTAATACTACTACTAATAAGTATTAACAGTCATTCATTTAGCTAGCTTTTGCCTAAAGCAACTTACAATGTTGGTTTATATAGCAAACATCTTACAATGATTTATCTGTTTACACAGCTGGGCAATTTATACTGTATCTGTTCAGGGTAAGTAACTTGATCAAAGCTACAACAGCAGGAGGTGGGATTTGAACCTGACACATTCCAGTGCAAGAAGGTGCGCCTCTAACCACTAAGCTCCTGCAACTCCTAATACCAACAACAACCCCAAACCAAAAGGATACATACAGATTTACATTTCTTTATTTACAAGACGCTTTTGTCCAAAGTGACTTCCAATGAACTCTCTGTAGTGTTACCAGCCCACACACCTTATTCACCGTGGTGACTTACACTGGGTCACTCATCCATACATCAGCAAAACACACTCTCTCTGTCACTCAAACACTATGGGGAACCTGAACAGCATGTCTTTGGACTGTGGGAGGAAACCAGAGCACCCAGATGTGCACATCTTCTGATTGCTCTTAAGTGACTCATGAATTTTAAGATACACACAAATTAAACATTAAAACATAATATCTGTACATACATTTTGAGAGAAACAACAGAAAAGAGGACTGGATCAAGTTAGCTAAATACCAAAAGGTCACTCTGGAGTTTCTTCAGCATCTTCACCACTCGAGACTTTTTTGAGCTGACACACGAGGGAAAGAGACAAACACAAAACTTTAAAAAAGAATAAGAATACATTTCCCATGCATGATGAGAACTGGTTAAATAGAGAGAAACGCACCTCATCTTCCTCAGTCCTGCTGTGTCAAACTTGTAACCTGCAAAAGAGCAAGAATGCATATAAAATAATTCATGACTAAAAAAACTAGAGAAAAAATAATTTAAGTTATTACAAAAATAAGAGTAAATGATTTATATGAGCCATATATAATAATATAAAAACTGAACATGCAGCGAGTTGTATAACAACACGGGCATTTCATTTAGCTAGTAGTAGCAGCACAAGTCTAGTGCACACAACCTACCAACAAAAACATACTTAACCCCATAAAATCTTTTTATTAACCGGTACGAAATTGATTCGTTGCGATATTCCCGAAACGGTTTTACCTACACAAATAAGTTACTTCCTACGCAGTTCCTTCACAATGAAATTAGCGACTAAAGCGACTGTTTACTTCCGCTGTATTTCATCTCCCGCGTAAAATGTTCAAACGGCGATCACGCGGCACAACACTTCAGTCCACAGGGCCACGCCACTCTGCACCCGCCCCCGCAAATCTGTGCAAATTCACAAACACATTTCTTTGTAAAGCATAAGAATTTAGAGCGAATACTCGTATACACGCCCAAACTTTCACTTAGGGTTCCAAAGAAATATGTTATGTGCAAACAAAAATAGCAACAGCGACATCAGACATCGCCATCTACTGGAGAGGAGGATTAGCCGGGTTTCGCATATGTATGATTAAGTGTAAACGATGTTTCAGTTTCAAAGAAGAAATACTTTTTAATTTTCATAAGACTGACAGAAACATGTTTTTTGTTTTTTTAAAAAAAAATGCCATACATAAACGGGTAGGGCGTACAAAAATCTGCCTTTGTGCATATGGAATTTATCTAGGAGGACAATATTCTGCGCAACCCAGCGGTACAGCAACATACATTCAACTTGAAGAGGTGGGCGGGGGGGAGGTCCTGGCCCTTCTGGTCAATATTCTATTGGTGGACAAATATCACGTGAACAAAGGCGTGTCCTCCCTGTTAACAGTCGTCAACCACGTCGCCGATTGGTGGATCGGTGTCACGTGAGCTTATGGGGGCGTTACCTGCTGCTCAGCTGCTCCGAGGAACGAGGGCAAACAGGACCCCAGCGGCGCTTCCCGTTACCTGCGTTTACTACGCGTGCTGATTGGAGTCGATCAGCCGCGTTGCCGTTCGCGTGCCTGCAGGATCGCGAGGCGTCCGTTAAATAGCCCTCTACGCGAAAGAGATACAGAGAGAACAAGAGAAGAGGACTAACTGTGGTGTGACTGCGACTTACTACTAAGATTGTAGCAGAAAATAAACATGAACTAGACGCTCTTTTTATTAAGAAGAACAACACAGGACGCCGGCTCACGTTTATCACTAGTATTACTGTTATTATTACGATCTCCTCGGTTGTCGCTCAGGCTGGAGTTGCGCGAGTGAGCTGCGATGTCAACAAAAAGATGAAACCCGCCGGGTTGTTAGTTACGCACCGGACGCCCCGCGTGTGAATGACTGCGTTCGCGAGCGGCTTTGTGCTCCTCATCATCGATCCGGCGGAAGCGCAGACATTGCCGCGGCACTGAGCGCAGGTGAGCCGGCGGAGAGCGGCCAGGTGCGTCTCCGCGCCGCCTCCCACGGAGATGTCAGTGACGGCACCATGTGTGCGGACGGCAGTAGCAGAAGCAGCCGGAGCCCCTCTTCCCGCCTCCTGGCCCCGATCGCCGCCGCGCTCGCCCTGGCTCTGCTGCTGCACTTCAGCGACTCCGACGTGAGCCTGGCGTCGCTCCTGCTGCGGCTCTTCCTCTACGTGTCCTTCGCGTTGCTCTGCATCCTCGTGGGCACCTTCGGGCTCCTCGCGCAGAGCGGCGCTCCCGCCGCGAGCCGCTTTGACGCGCCGCGGAGCCGTTGCGCGCACTCGGAGCTGCTCCACAAACTGATGATGGTGGGTGTGTCCCCGCGCATCTACTCCCACAGTGGCAGTGTGCATGCGGCACCTTCTGGCTTCGGTTCGCTCTTTCGCGGCGGGGCATTAATTAATAATAATCATGGCAATTATTAATATCAATTATTGCGAGCGCCGCTGTTGCGGAGGGGGAGGGGGCTGCATTCGGACCCGCACCCGCTCCACATCTGCAGCACCCTAGTGTGAAGATAGCGACGCTTATGGTTTTCCAGGCTGTCCAGATGTGTCGGCTCCACTTAATCACGTGTCTTTGTACATGGTAATCCATGCCTGTCACGTGCACACCAGCCAGGGACATCATGATGATGCTGGACCACAGCTGCCAAGATCTGGCCTCTGTATGCAAAGGAAGTGTTGCAGGTGCAGTGAGATACCCTGGCCTGCAGCCAGTTAAGTTACTGTCGAAAGGATGCTCCCTTTTTGTGTCCTTTTTCTTGTGCACAGCCTGCCTCGACTTGACTTCTGACCTTCGGTTTTCTTACCGGACCTTTACGTCGCGTTTGTATATTTGGCAGATAATTTTTCTCCAGTGCAACTTACAGGGCCAGGTTACCAAGTTATTTACCCATTCACACAGCTGGGTAATTTTTTACTGTGTCAGTTCAGGGTACATGCATAGATCAGAGGTACTGCAGCGGGTTTCGAACCCGGGTCATCCAGGCGGAGTGTGCCGGCTCTAATCGCTCCACCGCTTGCTGTGGCAGGTTTAACGAAGGGCTGGAATTCCAAAGCACTGATTGCGGGGTAACGCGCTCTGTTGCTGCAGTGCTGGTGCCACGTCGCTTGCTTATGTCTTCGTACCTTCCGTGGAGTCCGGGGAGTATTCAGTCGCTACTTCCCAAATGGGATGAGAGCTAGCAACCCCTGAAGACACAGGTCACCAGTATGTCATATGCCCACTTCAGTGGAATAAGCCAGCAAACAGTCAGTTTCGCTCTTATCGTGTTTTTGTACTCAGTCAGGGTATTTCTCATGAACAGGAAGGGGGCTGTTACTCCAGTAGTTCTATAACCGTTTTCCGCTCCGCAGGGGCGTTTCTCTGCGCAGCTGTCGGACCCGGCGCAGAACAGAAGAGCGGCGATATCCCACAATGTGGATAAGGCTCTCAAAGAAGGTGAGACTATCAAGAACATAACAAGTGTTCATATTCATGGTTTTCATTTACCATCAGTTCTAAAGTTTTATTGCCTTCTAAACATTATCAAGAGTTTAAAATATTTTGTTTTAAAGGTTTTTTGATCTTCAAGTGTATTGCCTGTTTTTTGACAATTTATTTTTTTGTAGGAACACGGAAAAATGTAACGTTTTTTGTACATAATTAAGGATTTCTGGCATATTGTTGTTTTATGTTGTATACAAAGCACTGTTTACCATAAATGGAAATCAAGCTTGTGTCATGAACTCTCCTGTGGCTAATTCTTTACACTTAAAGGAAAGAAGCCTTTGTGCTAATGGTAATGTTTTCTGCAGCGCAAAGGTTTCCTCCATTGTGCTATTTCGTATGATACTAAAAGGCCTTTTGAGGAGTCTGTACTGAGCATACCATTTAAAAAAAAAAAAACTCCTGAAAGGTTTGTGCAGTTACAGCAGAGAACTTGAAAGCAACACTCATCAGAGCTCATGCTTTTCAGTGTGTAATATGGTAAAGCACTACATTTAGCAAATAATACAGTGACCCATTCATTTAGATCCAACATAATAACCAGAATGTGTCTCTCTGCCATGACACAGCAGAGATTTTCTGGAGGATTCTAAAGGAGTAAATATGTACAGAAATGTGCAAATACGCCGACAGACACACACATGCTATGCCTTGCCCCCCAGGGCTTGGTCTTGGTCATATATAACTGATATAAAATAATGCTGGGCAGTTTCTGTGCTTTAGTCCTTTGTTTTTCTCAAGGCATCTTTTACTGAAACAAAGGAGTGTACACCTTCATTACCCTTAGGGGATAGATTTTATGTACACTAGATCAGCGATGCGTGACGGGGACCCCATTCTTTGGTTGGAATATGTCATCGTTAACAAGGGTGGTTTATGAAGACTGGATTTTTTTTTTTTTTTTTTTTTTTAAACTGAGAAAACTTTGGAGGGAAATGATGCACGCAGAATTCAAGGGGAACTCGCAGTATATAGGTGTATATAACTATAGGTTTCTACCGTCTGTCTACCCCCACTTTATGAAGGCAATTCTTTCCTGATCAACCATTTGAAATGTGAATTCTCGTAAACCTGAGGCATAATTACTGTTAGTTTTAATGGTAAAAATTTGTATGCGTTTCTGAGCCCCAAAACTGGCACCTATTTATGCTAAAATGCCACGATTCCATTAAAATGTTAATTTTAATAAAACAGCAGAACGAGGTAGCGTCCCTTCATCGATTACTGTTTAAAACTGTATGGCTGTGTACCTGTTCCCCTTCAGCTCTTCTCTTACTATTTTGTGCAGTGTGCTTAATACTCATAAACAAATGTTTGTGTATTAAACATTTAATGCAAAAAAGGACAGTGACAAATCAGAAAAAAAATCAGTAACAGCAATGGAAATTAATTTGTACTTCTCTAATAAATAAGCATTCTTTGCGTAGTCCAAATGTGACCTGTGATTACTGAGATTTAAACAAGTGAAACGAGCAAACGACGGCAAGTGGAGGCTGGTAGTTTAGCGCGACAGGAGCCGAACTGAGAGGCGGACCGCATGGTGGCTCTGGTCTCGTCCTGTGAAGTCTTGATCGGTCCCGATAAGTGCGATGAGCTGCCTCGTAAGCTGGAGTAGGGTTATTAACTGAACCTCCTCATAAAGTTCAGTTTTCGTAACCTGAACCGGCCTATCTTAGAGTGTGATTAGACTCATACAGGTGTCTTCATATAAGTGACGACCAGTGAGGTTGACCCACTGTCCCAAAACACCAGCCTTTGGTTATGTTTTGCTATTCTTCTCTGGACACACAGATGGCACTGCGTTGATTGCGTGTGGTGTTGCGTTATGTCCGTAGTCGCTTGCAGTCAGGGTTAGAGCTGTCAGGAAAAGGCGAAAACACGCGAGTCTTAGCCTTTTGGGGGGGAAAAAGCCTTTCTGATGATGCTGGAGAAAGCAACATATTTTGTGCAGATCTAATGGAAATGCTGCTGTTTGCACTGCGATTGCTAAAGGGAACCTCTCACATCCATTGCAATTATGCCTGTCATCCAGTTTGTCTAAGAGCCTTTTATTACACTAAAAATTACACTGCAAATCACTGTCCAGTCACTGGCATACTCCTCTGGCTTCCAGATGTAGGGTTGTTGTTGTTTAAAGGTCAACTTGGCACAAGCAGCCCTTAAATTATAGTGTGGATAAAAGAATGGTTGACGTGTACTGTGTGACTACATTATCAGCATGATGCAATGTTACACAACAATTTGATTATGGATTTTGTGTGCTGTGGGGGGGGGAATGATTTCTGAATGTTTGCTCCAGCAATTGTAATTGTGTCCTTTGATATGCAGCAATCATCATAGACCCATTGTTTTCATAAATGCAAAAATAAGTTTTACAAAACAGTGGAACACATTTATTTAGCAAATCATTTCCTTTTTTTTTCCTTATTGTGGTTGTTTATCTTAGCTTTATCTATACGTACATATTTTTGACTTTTTCATTCTTAAACCTTTAAATTATGTATTGTTTGCCTTTATAATTTGGGCAGTTGCCTTTCTCTGCAGTCATGTAGAATTTTAAGTAAACAGCAGTGCGTTCCGTATCAGCTGGGGAGCTTTTGATGCAGACGCACACAAATCAAAGCACAGTTCGTTTGATACTGTTAGGCAAACACAAATAGTAGTTGCCTGTCAAAGTGGCATTTAGATAGTAAATAAACTGTTAATAGGGTTAGATGGTATTTGGTTTATTTATGTAGCTGTCGAGCTTGGGATAGAAATGGCTTTACAAGAGACTGTTTCTGTACCCTCCTTGAATCCTGGAAGGGACTCAGCAGCTCTGAGGAACAGGGGTAGTTCCTTTGTAAGTTAGTACCTCAGCATCTGCTACTTTTTATTTACCCGTTTTCCTATTTGTACGTCGCTTCAGTTGGTAGCTGGTGAAATGTGTACGACAACGGCTGTAAATAACAAATAAGCCGTGCTTCATCACCTCTCATTCCATCTCCGCTGATGCACTTTTGTTTACTCCGAATTGTACAGTGCTTCGGTAAAAAGCGTCTGCTACATAGATAAATGTAAATGTTCCATCATATTAGGGTCAAATTTGAGAACCTGCCCACTTTGGATTGTGGACCTCTTGTGAGTTGGGCCACCAAGCAGCAAGAGGTGGGGGAGCATAATGCTCTGTGGGGGGAGTGTAGTGAGTGATCAGGCCCTGTAGGTCCCGGTGTGCTAATCTTTCATGCTTTCTTTACTGCTAATACTGTTGAAGGTCATAGCAAAGTTGATGCATGATGGAATATGTGGAATGCGAAAGTGAAATGCACCCCGTTATTGTTTTGAGAGCAAAGTGAAGTGCGACATTTTCCTCCACTGTACTTTGCTGCCGCATCATGAGCGCCGAAGGTTTGTGTTTCTCTGAGTGGGCGTAATTGGATCATGGTGCCAACCGCTCCCTGCCCCACTCGGCTCCGGCTCCTGCGGCATGATGGAGGCTTCCTTCTCTTTTCTTTGCACGGGCTTCTTTTCCGCCGCTGGTGTTTGACTCAGCCGATCGGAGCTCTGGAAATAGCCCCTAATTATTTGGACTGGCGAAACGAGCCTCGTCTTTTTTGTTCCGTGACTGTTATACAGGCATGTAATAATTAGTCTCCTCAGCAAGACATTGTGTAATTATCACAGTTCTCCACTACAGTTCTGTACTCCTTCACTTGAGTTGCATCTCCTTTGTTCTCCTCAAGGCAAGTAGCATAAATTAGCATTTGGTTTAATTTTTCTCCGTTTCTCTGCTGTAATCATTAATTACACACACACACACACATTTTCAGAACCGCTTGTCCCATACGGGGTCACGGGGAACCGGAGCCTAACCCGGCAACACAGGGCGTAAGGCCGGAGGGGGAAGGGGACACACCCAGGACGGGACGCCAGTCCATCACAAGGCACCCCAAGCGGGACTCGAACCCCAGACCCACCGGACAGCAGGACTGTGGTCCAACCCACTGCGCCACCGCACCCCCTAATCATTAATTAAACAAGGCTAATTGCGGTTAATAAATTAGTTCAATTTTAGCAGGGTCAAATACAAAAAAAAAAAAAAAAAAAAAATTAAAAGGCCGTGCTTTTAATTTTTCCTGCACAAACGCACCCTGGCCAAATGGCAAATGATTACAGAATGTCAAATTTTTGTCATATAATTGTAAAGTCTCACAAAGTGATAAATTGGTCGAAGTGGAAGATAGTCCTGCTTGTAATGAGCCTTCCAGGGAACATGAAAAATTTATTATTTTCATTATGTTATTATAAATTTAATTGATTTTCTTCAAGGTGACTTAAACTGTGATGTTTGCACGCTAAAGTACTTAGAACGATTTGTTCACTTACATAGTTGGGTAATTTTTACTGTATCAGTTCAGAGTCCATACCCTTTCAAGGGTGCTACAGCAGGAGGTGGACTTCAAACCTGCAAGGTAACGGCTCTAACCACCGAGCCACCTGCGGAAAGGATGTGGCGGAATAAAGTGTTGTACGCTCCCCGCACGACAAGCAGCTTGCACATTTTGCGCTTTTAAAGCCTTAAACTAGACCGTCATCTGGTGTAACCAGGATCTTGGTTTCAGGAATGTCGCCGGGCTGCTCGTTACGTTCATTGCTGGAAAACCGTGGGAGACGGCACGTCTTGTTAGGTGATCTCGGCGAACTGCGTTGCGTAATATCTCCATTGCAGTTTGCATGGCGTATTTTGGTCAGTAAAGGCGGTTACGTTACCGTGTTAATGAGCTTCTCTGGCATCTGCTGAAACGCTTCCCATTTCTTGGACTCCTGTGTTTCCTGCTTATCTGACTAATCGGCATTAGAGGCTCAGCTGAGTGGACTTTCTCTCCTCTCCGGCAACAGAAGGCTCTTGTTAGCACTGGAAGGAAACACAAAGCCATGTAAATAAGTGTGTCTCCGACTCGCAGTCAATAACGCGTAACGGCAGCCGAGGTGCTGCTCGTACGAAGAGGCACGTTGAAGGGTCTCGTCGACCCTTCTTTTATTTGTTTTTTTTAATGAAAGTCTGTTTTAAAGGATGCACGACACTCTGTGCGCACGTGCGTATAAAATAGAAAATGCATAAAATGTCTTATGTTATTATAAATGTCTTATATGTTTACTTCACACTAGTTCCATGTTAAGCAGAGCATAATTATTTATCTGACACTTTTCTCCAAAACAGATTAGTGTTAAGCTAATTACACAGATTTTCCCTTTTATACAGGTGGGTAATTTTTACTGTGTCAGTTCAGGGTAGGTACCTTGATCAGGGGTGTCACAGCAGGGGGTGGGATTTGAACCTGGCTCCTTGGAGTGCAAGGTGGCTGGTGTGAACCCTTCACCACCTACTGCCAGTTTACAGGACTGCGGTAAAGTTTTAACACTTTTAGTCATTACTCTGTTTTATATTTTTGTAGCTATGCAGCGTGAGCATCTGAAGGCATTTGCAACATTGCTGTTTTTCTAGACGGACTGCCTTGTGGTAAAAATGCGGCGATGTGCGGATAAAGTTCAGATCTGTTTTTCGATTCTTCGCGTGACATAGGTGCATACACGTGAGCTGTGTTCAGTCAGTGTGGCTGCAGCGTTCATGGCATGACATGGGTAATAATGCCCGACGTGATGATGGGTGATGCTCGCTGATGTTGTATGTTGTGAGCGCCATGCTTCCCCTCTATAATACCCCTCCCCCCATGTTGAATAGTGGCGGTGGTTCTCCCTAAATTATTGAAATGATACATGGGTTATAAAACCCTTTTGCTCAGATATCTGTTCTTTATGTCCTGAAAGATCCACACACTCTGAACTCATCTCTCTCAGACCCATGTCCTTCCCAAGCTCTTGCACTTTTCTTTACTCCGAGTAACTCATCATTTCTTTACTCATCGCTTTGGGGAAACGCAAAAAGCCCAAATGCATAAATGTGTGTGTGCACTTGTGTGAAATCTGTGCAACTGGGCGAATAGGTGAAAAAAATGTGCAAGTGTGTGGCTAACAACTGCTGAACACCTTTAGTAAAAGGTTAATTGTTCAAGTGGCAGAACAGCATTAGGGCCTAGGAAATGTAACCCAGGGGCAGCAGGTGGCGTTAGGGTTAGAGCTGCTGCCGTGCACTGGAATGGCCCAGGTTCAAATCCCACCCCCTTGTTGTAGTGCCCTTGATCAAGGTACTTACCTTGAATTGATGCAATAAAAATTACACACACACGTTATCTGATACCGCTTGTCCCATGCGGGGTTGCGGGGAGCCTGAGCCTAACCCAGTAACACAGGGTAAAGGACTGGAGGGGGAGGGGACACACCCAGGATGGGACACCAGTCTATCGCAAGGCACCCCAAGCGGGACTCGAACCCCAGACCCACCGGAGAGCAGGACCCGGTCCGACCCGGTCCAACCCACTGCGCCACCACGCCCCCCTCTGCAATAAAAAATTAGCAGCTGTTTAAATGGCTAAATTTCTGCAAGATTAACGTTGTAGGTCAACATTGTTTGCCATTTTGGAGAAACAAAACCCTTTTTTTCCTTTCTTTGTCTGAGGTACAAACTTTACAAATAAATGTACAGTAAAGTTGGTAGCTCAAAGGAAAAAAGCACCTGCGATCGAGTTCAAGAAACGGTTAAATGCTACTCTTGTCACTCTTTTTTTTTTTTTTTTAAAAAAACACGTATGATAACAAGGATGGTTATGCTGGTTCTTAGGACTAGTTATCCAGACCTCATGCCTGCATGTCCTTTCTCCTCCCGTCTGTCACCTGGAACCCCCCAGTGCTAAGCCGCTCACTTGCTTTGTGCCACACGTGTGGGAGGAAGGGTTACAACAGTGTGTACGTGTGTCTCTCATCTCCACATGTTTGTTAGTTCAGAGGTATCCCGTTGTGAGGTTGTTGACGTCTGCTTGACGTTTCAACGAGTGAAAATGAAGCCATTTGGCCGATTGCTATTACGTGAGGCGTGCATACGGAGCCGTCGTCTTCGTTTTAAGACCTTCGGTGTCTGTGGAGACACATGGTTTCCATTGGCTTCCTGGTGCTCTATAATTAGAGTAATTCCAGTACCAGTCAAAAGTTTCACTTGCTGGAAACTAGTCTTTTCTCTTTCCACCACGAGGCATCTGGTTTACTAGTTTGATCAGGAGATGTGGCGCCGTGTCCTCCCAACTCTTCTGCAGCGGTTTCCGCAGGTGTAGGACTCTTGCGTTTCGCTTTGCTTTCGCTCTTCTCTCCGGTTCATCCCATAGAGAGAGCGTCCAGGTTGCCCAGGCGCGCTCAAACTTTTGACCAGTGCTGTACATTGAAGGTATAGGGTCATAGATATGAGTTGCTCTCATTAAACCAATTTTACTTAAGCTGTGGGTTGGCGGAGCTCTTCTTGGGGTTCGCCGGCAAAGGGTTATGCAAATTACGTGAAAGTAGGTGTATTAATAGAAAAAAGTTCAGGCCAAAGCGTTAAAACACAGAAGTGAAAGTTGCAACTCTTCAGCTGCAACTCGCATATAGGAGTTAAGGAGTGCATGAAAAAGCAGTATTTGACTTGAGGTGATGATCACAGGACGCCTGCTTTCTACAGACCGTCTTTCCCTGGTGAATATAGTCATTGTGCGATTAATGTCACGTGCGGTCAGAGATGGCTCGCTTTAACAACCGTGACGTTTTTGGAACATGTTCTCTAATATTTACCCCAGGGACTGCACTCATAAGTACATTTTCATTAATCCTTACGTCTGTGAGCGAACCTGCTGAACCAACGAATAAGATTTGCCTCTGCTCTCGCCGCACAGCTCGTGCTTCTGCATTCCTTACTAGCAGGCAATGAGTAAATATCGACGTTATTTGCGCATAAAGGTGTAAAGCATGTATTGCATATATGCTGTACCTTCTGCATCGCATGACATCATGTATACGAGTATGGATTGATTACACTATTTGATATATTTTTATAAATACATATTTCATGCTGTATTTGAAAGATATATTTTATGTAAATTAGTATATTTTAGAAAATGAATTTCACACATCTGGTGCTTATTTTCCACATGTACTGTGTTACTAGAACACATTTATTCCAACATAACTCTGTTGTTGATTCCAAGCTGTTTAGGTAGAACAGTACTAGTCATAGGGCCCTAGTCACAGTTAGTATACGAGTGAATATTTGTGTTTCAATGCATGTAAATTCTCCTGCTGTCTTTATTAGGATTTCCTTAAAAAAAAAAATGTATTTTGGCTGTGAGAGGACATTTCATCTCCACCTTTGGTGAGGAGGATACTAGGGCTGCACTTGGACTCTTCTCCCGAGATGTGATTTATGTGTGTGTGTTTGGGGGAGGGGGGTGCTGCCCTTGTCCCATTGATTGTGCGTCTCCTACATTAGAGTCTCCTTTGTGTCCCATGCTGTCTCCCCCGCCTCGCAGTGTTTGACTACAGCTACAGGGACTACATCCTGTCCTGGTACGTGCCGCTGAGCCGCGACGAGGGTCAGCTCTACCAGCTGCTGTCCGACGACTTCTGGGAGATGGCCAGGCAGCTGAGTCGGCGGTTGGCCGACGTGGACCTCGTCAGCGTGGTGTGCATCGACACCGTGAAGACTCTCCACACGCACTTCTGTGACCTTAAGGCAGCCAATACCAGGTGGGAGGATGCCAGGTGCCCCACGGTGGCCCCTGGGTAGCCAGAGCGGAGAGACTCGTACAGACCGACTTACTTACATCTATGCATTTGACAGACACTTTTCTCCAAAGCAACATAACGTAAGCGATCGCATCAACAGGCAGGCAAGACTTGGATACATATACACAGTTACTGAAGTACCGATTATAATCGGTGCTTCAATAATTGCGTACAGGCGGTCCCCGGATTGCGAACGAGTTCCATTCCTAAGCCTGTCTTTAAGTCGGGTTTGTACGGAAGTCGGAACAGTTAGGTACGGTTCGTGTCTAACATCAGTTAGTCAAATTTTTGCATTGGTATGTAGTATATTGTGTATCTTTCTATGTATAAAATCTTAAACACTTCGGGATACACTAAAACATCTTTAATATAAAATTACAGCAGTTATTATTATCATCAACATTACATCATATTATATAATAAATGTTACTACAGTATTTATAATAGAGAGAGGGAGGAGAAGAGTGAGTGTGTGTGTGTTTTTCATACACATTCATTTTAATCTTTGCTTTTCCAATGTTTGTTGGCGTTTTACCTTTTTCCCATCGCTTTATTATTTCCACTTTAGTTTCAGTTGTGATCGTTTCCCTTTTATTTGATCCATCACCATCACTTGCATCACATTTATGCTTTCATGCCATGGTTAGGAGGGTAAAAATAAAAAATTAAAGCCAAATACAGTAAGACACATGAAAGAGACACTTAACAGTAACGTGGTCCATGTCATACTGAGCGGGTAGGAGACTTAGGTTTTTGTGTGTGTGTGTGGACCCAACTGCGTGATCTTTATTATCAGTACACAAGGAAGCAGGTGAAATTCGTGGACAGGGACAGGCGTGGGTCGGTCGATATACAAACATGGGTCTTGGGGAGAATCCGATGTCGTAGTTGAGGAGGCGATGCAAGTGTTGGGAGCTGTGGACGTCGGGAACGGGAACGAGGGATTGAGGAGAACGAGGGACTTGGAAGCACGGGTACGTTGTTGTGGATTCACTCGAGAGCGCTGGAGAGACAGGTTTGTCAAACGAGGTTCCGCAACCGGGGCGTGCGGGTGCGGCTTCTTTATACCCCGCTGCTCTGATTTCGGACAGGTGAGGTCGTGACCATGAAAGTCCCACTGAAAAGAACCAAGTCTTTGCCCTACCTCGGGCTCACAAGCTGACAAACCGTTGTAGGCTTGCAAAGTTTTGATGCGCGTCGCAAAGTAGCGCCCCTTTGTTATTACGAACCATGCGTCGTACGTAACTCGAATTTTTAATGTAACAGGCTTTACATTTACATTGATTCATTTGGCAGACCGTTTTCTCCAAAGCGACGTGCATCTCATAGACTATACAATGTGTGTATTACGTTAGCAGGAAGAGAGACGTAGATGCAGACGTGCGATTCTTAAGTGCGGTTAGTTTGTTTCTTTCCACCATATGAACCAATGTACATCACACGAGTAGCTGGATAAAACTTTATCAGAATATCAATGATTCCTGATCACCTTCCTGGTAATTTTTTTATTTATTTATTTATTTTTTTTTAAATGGGGAGTGGTTCGTAACTACGGGTTGCACGTAAGTCGGACGTCCGTAACCAGGGGACCGTCTGTGTATGTATCCAAGTCTTGCGTACATGAGTACCCAAATCTAATTGTGTATATGTATCCAAGTCGTATACAAATAATTTGTATAATACACCCGTTTAACACTTTAAATTACCTCTGTCTTCAAATTCTGCAGCTGTCCAATTATGAATCGTGAAAAAGACAAAAGTAAGAGTTTTACATTTTAAAACTTATTTTTACAATACTCTTGTAAATTAAAAACTGTAGGCTTCCGCGGTTGGAGTCAACTGACTGGAGGTTTTCTTCTGGATTAAACCACGTATGGACTTCGTTTTAATGCTGCTGGTTGGGTTACGTATTTTACAGTAGGAGCTGTCTTCCGGTAGATCCCTCATTTTATTCTTATACGTTGTCGTCGTCGTCGTCTCCAAGATAACCGTTGCGTTACCTTTGTCTGCCAGGAGAACAACGATGTCTGGGTCTTATCGTAGTTGTTTTAGTGCTTTTAACTCCTCTTTGCTGATGTTGCTGGTAGGTGGTTTTGCTTGCCGTACTAAGACCGAGGCGTCCTGTCTTATTTCTTCTGCAATCTCAGGCGGGAGATTATGCGGTTTAATCCAGAAGAACAAAACCTCCACTCTTGTAAATTGTCAAAATGAAGCAATCCAGGAATTGTGGGAAGAAGCATGCTTAGAAAGAAGAAAAGTTCTGACATGAAGACACCCTCTGAAATAGCAAGATTTTGTGTCCGTTTCCTTTTATTTTGCCACATTTTTGGTCATTTTCTAGTGAGAAAATATTGGAGGCGACACAGTGATGTCGCACGGTTGCTTTAATATAATGGCATTGGATGTTTTCTATCAGTTTTTAAAATACCTTAATTTGTTATCCACCTGATCAACAGACAAGTGTTGAACAATTCAGGCTGTTAGTGTGGAAAAATTAAGCAAGTTACCTGTCCTTGAGAGTAGGGCAGTGTTGAATACTGCAGTTCCAGTAGTTACCGATGAAAATACCATATGAATAGAAAAAAGGAAGATGAAATGTAGCTTGTGGTGAGGAACTAAGTTGAAAGTGTTTCAGGAGCCAAAATACTGAGTTTTGAGACAATTCTTTAACACTGGAAGGGATTCAGCAGTTCTGAGGGACAGGGGAGCTCAATAGGAATGGCACGCACTGATTCAGAAGCCAATGAACTGTTGTAACTGGCGTGTGCTGTAGTGCTGCATCTAGCCGATGTGTTAATGACTCACTTCTGCAGATTTCACTGCTAATTCGATTGGCTTCAGTTGTGTGTCATAGATCGAGGGCCCTTAAAGATACTGAATAATCATTCTCAGAGCCTTGCATTCCTTGTATTTATAAACCCATATTTTTTTTGTTTTTCCTGCCGACCTATAGTATGAATAAGCCTTCAGCCCCACGTACACCGGTACCACTATTATTGTAATCTGAGATGGAATGAAGGTGTAAGGATATGTTTGAAGTCCTCTTAGTGTCCTTTTTGAAGACGTGCCCTGAGATGAAATGATGTGCTTTTGCATCTCTGCTGTGCCTAATGCAGCTTTGGTGAGGAGAAGCAAGAGGGGGGTAGCGGACGACACAGAATCTCATTTGTTTTTGTGCAAGAAGGTTTGTTTATGACAGTACTGTGTATGGCATAAGGCGCAAGAGAAAGAGTGATGTTTCGTTCGTTTTGTCTTAGCTTGGGTATACAGTTTGCTCGTTAGTCCTGCGGGTTTGAGTTTTTTTTTTTTTTTTTTTTTTTTGTGTGTGTGTTTCAGTGAAACATTTTTCTGGAAATGTCTGGTTTTCACATTGTTGTAATTGGTTGAAGAGTTGATTATTATTGATGATGATGATATGCATTGTTGTTGTTGTTGTCGAGGGGGACACGGTGGTGCAGCAGGCTTGGCTGGGTCACGTTTGCTGCCGGGTCTGGGGTTCAAGTCCCGCTTCAGGTGCCTTGTGACGGACTGGTGTTCCATTCTGGGTGTGCCCCCGCCCGGCTCCAGCCTTGCCAGGTTGGGCTCTGGCCCACCATGACCCTGTTTGGGCTGTTTGGGACCAGCGGCTTCAGCCTGTGTGTGTGTGTGTGTGAGAGAGATTATTGTTGTCATTATTAATTCAATTTCTCAACCAATCACAACCATTGGTTTTTGTCAATGTCGTATCACAATTGAAACAGCAGATTCGATGCATTATTGTTCATGTCATTAATTTATTTAGCGGCGTCTTTTCTCATCTCCAAAACAGTGATGTGTACCCAGTACTGCGGGGTACAGAAATCACACAGACAAAAGAAAAAGTAAGATCAAAAACACAGGTATCATCCCTGGCTACTTACCTGGCAGAGGAGAAAAGACACGAAGTGCTTGAATGTGATGCAGCATGCCTTTGGGTCCTCTGCCTTAACCCATTTAGTATCAAATGGTGTACTTTACTATGCTGACATGGATCAGCATGCCATCCAGAGTGTACCCTCAGTAACCCAAGACCCTATCTTTCCAGGATAGACTCTGGACCGGTACCATACTTTACTCTTGATGGGGAAGCTTGGATGCACAGTGGATCTTGGTTTACTCCACGTCCAATGTGACGCCCACTGGTGGATGGTCTTGGCACAGCTCTTAATAGCGTCGATCTCAGCCTGGGAGGCGTAAACGAGAAACCCACCCATCACATCTGTTTTATTTTCTCTGCCTCGTGTTTTCATGCGGAAGAAGAGATTTTTGTTCCTTTGAGGCAGATCTCAGTGTGCAGGGCTGAGTACTGTGATGTTATTGTTTGGTCACGCAGCAGATACTGTACCGTTTTTGTCGAAACTGCTAAACCATGCTAGAAATATAAATGATTTCTGGGTCACAATGTACGAAACAAAAGTAGGGCATACTGTTTAGCACTTTAATACATGGCAGACTAGTTAAGGATGTGGTCTTTTGGTTAAGATGCCAGGTCAAGTTGCAAGAATTGCCCTGCTGATGTACTTTTGATGAGACGATTATGGTATATTATGAAGCTCTATGTTAGTTACTTTAAGAAATATAAAAATAAACACTTAGGTCTTTACTACTAGACTTGGAGGACTAGTGGTTATAGCTACCACCTTGCGCTCGATGGACCCAGGTTCAGATCCCACCTCTCGCCCTTAACCAGTGTACTCGCATTGAACTGATGGTTAAATTACCCAACTGTGTAAATGGATAACTAATTTTTTGTAGCTTAATATTATAATGTGCTTTGGAGGAAAGCCTCAGCAGATGTTGTTTATAAAGAAAAACAACAAAATGGGTGATTTGAGTATCATTTGCAGCTTGCACTGCAGTATTGAGGGTGAAAGTATCTGTAGCACTTTGATCATCATTATTGCCATACTCTGGTAATATAACAATGGCGTATGAAACATTATAATACTTACCAATTTGCAGTTTGATCAGTCAGATCAAGTAGCTTAACACTGTGAGATGGTTTGGAAAAAAGTGTCAGCTAAATGAATAAATGTAAATGTGATCATTGACTGTATTGAATTGTTTCTCTAAATAAACTAATTTATTGGAACTTGTCTGTTAATACTAATGTTATTAACAGAGAGCTGGGAAACCCGCGCACGATGCAGCCCTCTAATTGTGAAGGTCCGAGTCTTGAAATATAGTCCATGGCGGTTCCCTACAGTGGATCTCTGGCCTGCGAACTCTTACCGTGCATTGCGTTACCTTACAGGCAAGAGGAACTGCCTCGGCCATTCCCCCTGCACCCCTGCTTGCGGAGTCCCGAAGAGGAGCTGCGATTCCTGCGCTGCTGCGCACGCCTGCTGGTGCTGAGTCTACTGCCTTCACGTGACGCACGTTCCCACAGCCTACGCGCCGTGTTGGTCGAGGTCATCTCCACGAAAGGTGAGCCACCACCCCTCCGCAGGATCTCTACTCATGTTCAGAAGAGAAACCTGTAATGTGGATTTTAAATTGGTGGGAAGATCATCAGTAATCATTGGTAGACCAGTGATACCACAATAATGGCAGAGAGGAAGAAGGCATTGATATCCTGCTTTTAAAAGTTAGAGAGAAGGGCAAAAAATGTAAGTAAAATAACAGGAATAAACAAAAAGACAGCTGGCACAGCAGCAGACATAAGTGTTGAACTTTGGACTCTTGGAAGATCAACAACAAGGGATCTGGCAAATAGGAAATACAGTGAAGACCAGCACTTGGCAGAGCTGCGTTGAAAGATCAGGAAAAGGTCTTCAAATGTGCTGATGTGTTTCCAGAAGAGCAAAGATCTGAATTGTTCAAATAATAGTATTTTTTTGTAAAACAGGCAGTCCCCGAGTTACGAACATCTGACTTACATACAACCCATACTTAAGAACCACCCCCTTACTGACCAGAAGTATTTTTTTTTTTTTTAATTGGTCACCCTTAGGGGGTGCGGTGGTGCAGTGGGTTGGATCGGGTCCTGCTCTCCGGTGGGTCTGGGGTTCGAGTCCCGCTTGGGGTGCCTTGCGACGGACTGGCGTCCCGTCCTGGGTGTGTCCCTTCCCCCTCCGGCCTTATGCCCTGTGTTGCCGGGTAGGCTCCGGTTCCCCGCAACCCCATATGGGACAAGCGGTTCAGAAAATGTGTGTGTGTGTGTGGTCACCCTTAAGCAACAATCAAATGAAAACTTCATAATTAAGCCAATTATATTAAAAAATGAGTTACTGTATATAGAATGGTTCGTAATAACAAACACTACTTTGCGAAGCGCATGAAAACATTGCGCGTCTACATCGGTTCATGGGTGGAGGGGCGTGAGTCCGAGGTAGGACAGACTTCCTTCTTTTTCTGTCAAGTGTCTCGTGTGTTACTGCGTTTGGCTTTAATTTTTTTTTTTTTTTCCCCCCCACCCTATTTCAGCAAAGCGTAAATGTGATGCAAGTGATGGTGATGTAGCCAAGAAAAGGGAAACGATCATGACTGAAAATCAAGAGTAAATAATAGCGCGAAAGGTGAAACGCCAACGAGCAATGAGAAAGCAAACGATAAAGTTTCTGTAATTTTGTGCAGGCGTGCACGCGCGCGCACACACACACACACACACACACACACACACACACACTGTCCCTCTCTCTCACTCAGCTACAAAAGACACTTCTTCCCAGTTGTGGAATCTCACTCCAGACAATAAGGCCCCCCCACGCTTTCTCAGACCTCCCCCTCTCTGTTTTCCCAAGTGCCATCCCTCATCGTTGTCCAGTCCCGTTCTACGTCTCTTTGATAGTGACCACCCGTCTTGTCCCTCGACCACGATTTCGGATCCTCGCCTCTGTTCGGTTCACCTGTCGACCAACCCTTCGCCCATCCCCGACCACAAGCACACGTCTAGTCCTTTAATCTGAATAAATGATCCTTCACTTGGGTCCAGCCTCCTCCGTGTCCTCTGTTCATCATGACAGTAGTAACATTTATTATCTCTTTCTATGTCTTTCTCTGTTATAAATGCTGTAGTTACATTTATTATTACTGTATCGTTATAGTAAAGATGTTTTAGTGTATCCAAAGTGTTTCTTTAATGTTTTTTATGCATAGAAAGGTATACGATATACTTAGACAAAAATTTGACAAACTGGCATTAGATACCCACAATACCAAACTGTTCTGACTTAGACAGACTGAGGGCACGGAATTCTTTCGTAATTCGGGGACTGCCTGTACTAGATCAATGGATTTGAAATGAAACTGTCAAGATGCGCTTTAAGTGTTGAGTTTAAGCTTTAATTTGAGGGTATTTACATTCAAACTGGGAGAACGATATAGGAATTACAGCACTTATTTAATGTGGTCCCCCAAATTGATGAAAATTGTCACTGTCCAAATACTTATGGACCTAACTGTATATATCTCTATATATAGTATTTGTCTTTTTTTTTTTTTTGTACTCAGAATAATAAAATTGTGTTTGCTGTTTAACTAATTTGCTGTTTTTGCCATTATTTCACTGTTTTCAGATGCCGTGTGGTTATTGTGTATTTTATTTGAAGTGATCACTTACTCCTCACTTGTCTTCCATGTGATGTACAAGGTGGTACTTTGACAGCATCTTAAATGACCCTTCTGTGTGTGTGTGTGTGTGTGTGTGTGTGTGTGTGTGTGTGTGTGTGTGTGTGTGTGTGTGTGTGTGTGTAGTGCTCAGACCCATGGTGGAGGTGCTCAGTGACCCCGACTACATCAACCGCATGCTACTGGCCCAGCTGGAGCTCCGCGAGCAGCTCAGCGAGCACCACAAGAAGGCGTACACTTACGCTCCGTCGTATGAGGAATTCATCAAGCTCATCAGCAGCAGCTCCGACGTGGACTTCCTCAAACAGCTGAGGTGAGCTGTCAAGTTATCCAGACCCCACCACCATGACTGGAATTTTCTGTGTGATCTGTGATTTGCCTTTCAGGAGGGTTTACTGTGGGTGCTTATGATGTGTTTGTGTCTGTGCAGCCTCACAATATTTTCCTGTTGTTGCAAAGAACTAAAGTCTGTCTCTTCATTGATTCATTTCTTTTTAACCTGATAAAATATAGAAATGAGTTGGGTCTAGATATGACTTCACAAATTTTACTGACAATGATCCGTTCGAATCGGAAACCGATTTTTGATTTGTGAACAAACTTTTACGGCACTAGAGGAATCTGTGTCTACAGGAGTCTACCATAATTTTCATAGAAACACAAAGCAATTTACCAACATGAACAAATAAAAAGATTTGTATATGCACTAGCTGCAAAAGAATTCTAAGTTATCAAGAGTGTAACAATTTTAATAAGTTTATTGCTTAATGGCACCTTTACTGTAGTGTGTAATGGTATAATCAGAATTAGCTTTATTGGCCAAGTATACCTGAGCATACAAGGAATTTGTTTCCGGTTTAGAGCAAACCTACAATGCACATTCACACATGCAGGTTACATATACACATACTGGACTAGACATAGACTAATACGAACATGATTACAGATGGCACGTGACAATTAGCAATGCAGCAGCCAAGAACACAGTACAATGCAGACAGAACACAACAAATAGCAGAAACACAATACCATGCAAACATAACACAACTAAATGACCAAGCATAGAAAACAATACGCATTGGCCTGTAACATAAAGTGACATTATAGTGCAGTGATTCAGTTGGTTAGAGGACATATTGCACATGGGTATGATTTTGCATGAAATAGGGGAGAATACTTGAAACGGCAATAGCAGTACAGAGTCTACTACATACTGCACATATGTAGTATGATGTTGCTCACAAGATGTAAAGAACATATTGCACACAGGTCTGATGTTGATCAAAAGATAAAAAAAAAAGAAAAAAAAATTGCACATGGGTGTGATGTTGCACAAAGTATGGTACAGTAGTAGTAAAAAGTCCAGTATAGGTTGAGTTTATTGGAGGGTGTTTAGAATTTTTATGGCTGCCGAGAAAAAGCTGTTTTGGTGTCTGGTAGTCCTTGTTTTGATCAGTCTGTATTACCTGCCAGAGGGAAGCAGTCTGAACAGACTGTTTGCAGGGTGTGAGGGGTCCCTTATGATTTTCCCAGCCCGTTTCCTCACACGAGACGTGTACAGGTCCTGGAGGGAGGGCAGGTTGATCCCAATGATGCGCTCTGCTGACTTAACCAGTCTGTGAAGTCGGTGCTTGTCCACTTGGGTGGTAGAGCCAAACCAGACAGTGGCTGATGTACACAGTATGGATTCAGTGGTGGCCCTGTAGAATTGGCACAGCAGGTCCTTGGGCAGGTTGTGCTTCCTTAGTTGGCAGAGGAAGTACATCCTCTACTGGGCTTTCTTGATTATGTTGGTGGTGTTCTTCTCCCACTTCAAGTCTTTGCAGATGGTAATGCCAAGGAACTTGAAGGAATCAGTGCTGGATACAGTACAACCTTGGACAGTGAGTGGTGGCAGGGGAGTAGGTACTTTTTTAAAGTCAACTGTCATCTTCACTGTCTTACTGGTAATAAGTTCCAGGTCGTTGTGTCTGCACCACAAAGAAAGCCGGTCCACCTCCCATCTGTATGCAGACTCATCGCAGTCCTTGTTGAGTCCTATGACTGTAGCGTCATCAGCGAATTTCAGGATCTTAACTGATGAGTCCGCAGAGGTGAGGTCATTTGCGTATACTGAAAAGAGCAGAGGGGAAAGAACACATCCCTGGGGGGCACCGGTGCTGTGTGCGCGAGTGCTGGATGTGAATATCCCCAGCTTCACCTGCTGTTCTCTGTTGGTGAGGAAGCTTGTGATCCAGTTGCAGATGGATGTTGGCACAGAGAGTTGGCTGAGTTTGTAGTAAAGGATGTCTGGAATGATTGTATTAAAGGCTGAACTGAAGTTCACAAAGAGGATTCGTGCGTATGTCTGTGGTGAGTCAAGTTGCTCCAGGATGTACTGCAGCCCCATGTTCACAACATCTTCCACAGACTATTTGATCTGTAGGCAAACTGGAAGGGATCCAGCAGTGAGCCTGTGATGACCTTCAGGTATGCTAGCACCAGCCTCTCAAAGCGCTTCGTTGCTATGGAGGTAAGGGCCACTGGTCTGTAGTCATTCAGTCTTGAGATGCTGGTTTTTTTTGGGAACAGGTTTTATGGTGGAGCGCTTGAAGCACGATGGAACTATGCTTAGTTCCAATGATGTATTAAAGATCTGTGTAAAGATGGGGGCTAGCTGGTGGAGGGAGACACCTGATCAGGGCCGGGGGCCTTCCTTGTCTTTAATCTTTCGAAAAGACACCTTACATCATCTTCATAGATCGTCAAAGTTGGATGGGGGAAATGGTGGTTGGGTGGAGGCTGAGGGAGAGGTCTTGATGGCTGGTTAATGGGCCCCTCAAACCTGCAGTAGAAACTGTTCAGGTCTTCAGCCAATTGTTGGGTGTTGTCTGAGTAGGGGGATGGTGCTTTGAAGGTTGGTGAGGACTTGTAGGCCTCTCCATGCTGACGCTGGATCGTTAGCTAAGAATGTTTGTTTCAGCTTCTCAGAATAGCGTCGTTTAGCAGTTTTGATCTCTTTTGTTAGCATATTTCTGTCTTTGTTGTAGAGCGACCTGTCTTCACTCCTATAAGCTGCCTCTTTGTCCTTCCGTAGCTGTCTCAGTTTAGCAGTTAACCACGGTTTGTCGTCGTTCGATTTCCTGCAAGTGGTGGTCAGGATACGTGCGTCTTCACAAAAAAGCGAACGTTTTCAAAAATAGATTTTTTTTCATACTAGAATAAACATCACTCGGGAATGTTTTGAAGTTGAAATCTGTAAGGAAACATTTTTGGTATGAGCTAGGGTTTCACATAGATTACTCGCCGGTTCGAATACCAACCATCTCATGTTGTGGTACCTGTGATCAAGGTACTTTCCCTGAACTGATATGGTAATAAATTATCCAGCTGTATAAATGGGTGAATCATTTTAAGTTCCCTAACGTGATAAGCTGATTTACAGAAATGTGCCATCTAAATGAATGCATGTAAATGTACTCAAGGAAATTTCCAGATGTCGTTGTAGATGAACTATGCCTTTGTTAAATACAGACAAGCTCATGCCTTTTAACTCATAATGATAAAACTCTCTTAATAGTGTATATTTTAATACATTTAGTTGGTTTTTTCTGTCTCTTCTTTAAAATCCAAAGAGAAAGAAGCTGGACTCTGATTTCCCTGTGTGATAAAGGTATCCAGGGTAACACAGGCTTTTTAGGGCTCACTCTCTACACTACAGCTATGCCATTTTTAGAGACAGATAACATTATCTGCACTATTTGGTAGCTGTCACTTAAAAAAACAAAGCATGATTATTCAACAATAATTGAAATTTTAAATGGGTATTAAATATTAATTGTTATGCTTAGGCACTCCAGCTGGTACAGTTAAATTGTAGGACTACTTGCACATCATTTGAATATTGGAATATGAGGAAACTGTATTATGTCTGAAAACTTGTCCACATGACAGGTTCTGACTGTTTCGCCACAGGTACCAGATTGTTGTTGAGATCATACAAGCGACCACCATCAGCAGCCTTCCCCAGCTGAAAAAGCAGAAAGGTAGTCAGTCCTGCTTCACATCTCTTTATTTGACTGAAAATTAGTGGTAAACAGATGTGTGTAGAGACAATCGACTCGTTTCAGTGCCGTGAGCCACGTAGAGCCCTAGTGAAATGAACACCACTCGAGTTTAACTGCAGTGCAAAAGCTGTTAGTTAAATTCAAAATAGGTACTGTTGTCAACAGCAACATTGAGTATTTTATTATTGCAGTTCGCCTATGCATGACTGAACCTCGGGTGCTGGACATTGGGATGAACTAAACAGCCCAGTGCATTATAATAATATTTTCCTAATATATTTCCCATAATTAAAAAAGGGAACAGTGGAAGACTAATTTAAGAAATTATTTTGATAAATGAAGTGATTTACTGTATTTGTCTAAATCATTAAATAACAAATTATTATGAATGCAGATTTGGTAAGGAAATGTTGTAAACACCATACAATATAACTTAAAGAATATTGGCTGTTCATGTGTCTATTTTGTTATATTGTCATTTGCTTTGTTAAAATGAAAATAAATTTTATAACCTTGTGCAGTATTATAAGATTATTATTACTATGTTACTTGTACTATACTACTACTGTTACTAGAATCACACATATGATATGTTGGAATGACCAACAAGTCACATGACCAGACCCACTCTCCCTCCATTTGTTTCGTCATGTGAAAGTAAACTGTATTATAATTCATCATCCAATAATTAAAAAAAATATTTATTGTTTAAACGTTTGTATGCTGTTATTCTTACTTTCATATTCCTTTCTTGCAGTAGTAGTGAAGGATTACCTGTAATCTCCAGAGTATTTGTGCACATGTGGAACATGGAGTGTTTGGTTTTGTCTGTGGACTTAAAGAGTGATCCTTACAGCATGTGAACATCAGACCTGAGATGTGCCCGTGCTTTCGGTCTTTCGGTGTCTCTGCAGACAGCAAGGGGAAGGAAACAGCGGCTATGAAGGCGGACCTGCTGAGGGCACGCAACATGAAGCGCTACATCAACCAGCTCACAGTGGCCAAGAAGCAGTGCGAGAAGCGGATCCGTTTGCTGGGGGGGCCCAACTATGACCAACAGGAGGACGGGGCTGCTGAGGATGGCGAGGGACCACAGAACCAGAAGGTAGGGGTTTCCCATGAAGATACACTGGGTTACAGGGGTTAAAGGGTTTCCATAAAGAGACACTGGAGCTATGGGGGTTGGGGTTCAGGAGTTACAGAATATGAATAATTAAAAAGACATGCAGGTTGGACTCCGATGACATAAATCCAAATGCGAGGGAGTTTCTCTCTTCACACGCCACAGCTTTGCCCCAGGCTGCTGTCTGCTTGGTTGTTCTTGTCACAGAGAAAGAGCCACATGGTCTTGAGTCGTAGCATTTCTTCATGTTCTTCTAAATCGGTCTGTCTGGACGCCTCAGGGTACGAGTTCTGTTTTTCATTGAGCCATACAGTGAAAGTCAATATATTGTCCTTTTTGTAGATAACTCCTAGAACCATTTAAAAAAAGAAAAAGATTTGTGACCCTGATTTGCTTATATTGGGTCAAATTGAGGTGGGGCAATTTGGCAGTCCAGTCTCCTATTATGTTGTTCTGTTACCATGTTCTTCCACCCAAGACTGCGTGATAATTGAAAGGCACAAAAGAAGCATCTTAAAAGTAACAGTGGTAACCACAGGATGGTTACATGTTTACATTTATTGTAGTTCACATGTTTCCGCAAAGTGACTTATACTGTTAAGCTCCATACAATCCATTTCTGCAGCAGAATATTTTTTACTGTGTCAGTTCAGGGTAAGTACCTAACTCAAGGGTACTATAGCAGGAAGTGGGATTCGAACCTCAGTCCTTCAAGTACGAAGCATCAGCTCTAACCGTTAACACTCCAAGACGGCTGCTTATGCTATTAAGTGTTTTATTTGAGCAATTGGCTTCAGATAAACTGTATTACTTCATATCCTCACTGGTGCAATTCAGGTATTGTCAAACTCGGGACTACTGTGTCACCTGCTACTCCGTCTCGTCAGAGACTCCATGCAAGAGATGTAGCCTCTGTTAAGTCAGCTGCTAAGCAGAATTATGTCTATGTTTTTATTTCAGTAGCAGAGCATAAGAGTTTGTGTTGTCTTGCTTTCCTACATAGTTAAGCTGTCATGTCTGAGATGTGCCTTGTTCTGCATGTTTCAGATCCTCCAGTTTGAGGAGATCATGTCGAACCCAGCCCTCCGGGAACACTTTCGCGTGTACATGGAAAGAGTGGATAAGAGAGCGCTCATCAGCTTCTGGGAACTAGTGGAGATGCTGAAGAGTGCCAGCAAGGTCATATTTCAGGCTGAACTTTCAGTGCTTCGGGTGTTGTGAAGATACTCTGTGGTGTGTCTGAAGTGGATTCGGATATTCAGTCAACATGTCTTGTCAGCTCTTCTGCTTGTAGTTCTTGCAGATGTAGGACACTGGTGCAGTCCTTTGTCCAGGTATTGCCCAGGTGTACCCAAACTTTTGACTGCACTGTATGTGCCATAGTGGATGTATAAGCATAGCTGTTACTAGGGGGTAGCTGCAATCTATACTACATATTAGTATTGAGGACTGCAGGATTCTGGTGTAGAAGGATTTATCAATTTTAGATTTTAGTTTTATATATTTTATACAGTATTATACACTGTTTATAGTTTGGTCAATATATCGTCGACATGAAGTACTGTATTCCGTTTAGAACTCTGAGGACCACTTTAGAGACTCCAGCTGGGGTGGAGGAGTGGGCCCAGATAGTTTATTGCAAAACTTGTATGAATTATGCAGATTAAATGTCAATATTCTACCGACAAGAAGTTAATCCCTTCAGTCATCCACGTATTCTGTTTATAGAGGGAACGTGAGGTTCCTGTTATTTTTAGTTGTACTTATTAATTCAGTCTGTGCACTTTCTCCTCTACGTGTGAAGGCGCTCTGAGCCTGGCTTCAGGTTAAGATGCTACATATATGCATAAATGTTTTGGACCCAGATGAAGGTTTACAGTTCTGTGAATGTGTAGCTGGGGGTGATTATATAATGGACCAGTGTGGTAACAGGCATGGAACTGAATGGAATGTTTTCTGCATCAACTGAGAAGATCCTCAGGGCAACATGCAATGGACACAGTGTTGTTTTCTATGCAGAGTGAAGTGCCTCAGCTGGTGGGTGAGATCTACCAGAACTACTTTGTGGAGAGCCGAGAGATCCCAGTGGAGAAGGCCTTGTACAAGGAGATCCAGCAGACGCTGGTGGGAAACAAGGGCACCGACGTGTTCCTCAAGATCCAGGCAGGCGTTTACGAGACAATGAAGGAGCGCTACTACCCATCCTTCCTGGTGAGCGACCTGTACGAGCGGCTGGTGAAGCGGGAGGAGCAGCGGTCCAGCTCACAGTCCAGCAGTGAGGACAAGGATGAAATGGTGAGTTTGAGGAGCTGGACAAGGGGCAATTTATATGTAAAATTGGACAATGCTTTGTCACTTTTAACACAAGGGTGAACAGGGAAATGTAGGTAGCACGGACAACATGGGGCTGCTGCCCTGCATTCGAATGGACCCAGGTTCAGCTAAAACGGTCATTTTGTAGTTCCCTTGGTCGAGGTACTCATCCCGAGTTGATAGAGTAACCATACACACTACTATGTAAATGAGTAACTCATTGTAATAAGTCAACTTTCAGAATAGAATGAGCTAAATATATAAGCAGATAAATATGATATGATAAACGTGGTCATTTCAAATATGGTGGTTTGACAAACCTATTGGTGGCACTGCTCCTGGCAGTAAGTGGTGCAGTGGTAAGAACTGCCACCTTGCACTCAAAGGACCTGGGTCCCGCCACCTCCTCTAGTACCACTGAATTCCTCCAGTAGAAATTACCCAGCTGTGTAAACGGGGAAGCCATTGTAAGTAGCTTAACATTATACGCAACTTTAGAGAAACACATCAGCTAAATGAGTGATTAAATACGGCATTCACCCTTTTGTTTATTTGGCATATACCATGTTCACATATAGAATGAAAAAGCAAAATTGTCTCGTTTTCTGGTTTTGAGAACGAATTGTGACTCTATCCTAAAAGCACTTTTGAAATTTAATTTACATATGATTTCCAATTACTATGGATGTATAGCTTTGCAAGAGAGTGTGCACTAAGTAATGTTGGATATAACTGAAATTGACCATGAGGAATATGACGACAGTAAAAAGAAAAGGCACTTTGCTACTTCTGCCAAGCATTCTTCGGCTGGATATAAGTCAAGCAGCTGGACAGCAGGAAACGTTACTCATTGCTGATCTGAGCTGCAGTGAAGAAGGAGCTGTAGGGTGGTGGTGGAGGAATAATGGGTGTCCAGATATCCACCCCTGCTCCTCTCTTCAGTGCCAGGCTATCGAGACTGGGGAGGACGTGCTGGATGAGGGGAGCAAGGGCATCAACGAACAGGCCAGCTACGCTGCCAACAAGCTGGGGCAGCTCTATGAAAAGCTGGAGTACAAGCGCCAGGCTCTGGGCTCCATCCAGAATGCACCCAAGCCTGACAAGAAAGTGAGTCATACTGCCTGGTGATCATGCATGAGCATAGCATGTCTTTGGGTTTGTATGTGTAGCTTGACACCGTTTTTAAGCAGATCTCGCAACCAAATGGGAGATTCGTCCCAAAAAATAGGCAAAATTGGAATGATGGTTCACAGTATTGGGATTAACCTTAGTTGGCTTTGAATTGGAGGTTGTAAAGATGACGATTTTCTTTTCTTTTAATTTTCACTCATTTAAACAAGTTTTTTTTTTTTTTTTTTTTTTTTTTTTTTAAATATAGTCTGACGTTAATAAAAAGTAATAAAATATGTGTTGCCCTGCACTGTAGTGGGGGTTCAGAGGGGATGTACCCTGTCTTACACCATACCCTTCCAGGATACAGCAGACTACCACTACCCTGCAGTGGGCAAGCAATTTTTGATAGTGACTGGGTGGAAGTATTACAGAGTATATTTCTTCATTTATTATAGCTTTGTCTGAGGTTTTTATCGAACCTAATCTTTTAAAAAATGGAGGGACGTGTATTATCCTATTTTTATTGATTGTGACAGTGGTAACAGTGACTTTGGAGTTATGGGCAAATAGAGTTGCAAAGAGACTTCCAGTTCCATTTGGGTTTGGAAACTGAGGGCCAAGTGTAACATGATGACTCTTTCTGCTTAATCGCTGCAGATTGTTTCCAAGCTGAAGGAGGAGATCGGCACCATGGAGAAAGAGCACAGCGACCTGCAGCTGCACATCCGTCGTACGGACTGGTGGTGTGAGAACCTGGGCATGTGGAGGGCCCTGATCAGCGGGGCTGAGGTCTGTGATCATTAAATGTAACACTTTTTCTACTCCATTTATTACTTTACATTTATGTAGAGTACCAGTCAAAAGTTTGAGTACACCTAGGCAACCTGGCAATACCTGTATGGGACAAATTGGACAGAAGAGTGAAAGGAAAGTAGTACCCAAGTGTCCAACATCTGTGGGAACTCTGCAAAAAAATAAAAAAGAACTATGAAGACATGTCATTTAGTCCCCTTTTCAAAGTTTTTTTTTTTTTTTTTTTTTTTTTTTTTTTTTTTAAAGCAAATTTTTTTAAGCCACCTGCTTTGCAATCCTTGAACTGGGTGGTGGTGTATACTAGTCCTGTGTCTAGGGTATCGCTGTTGGTGATGTCTGAGGATGGCTTGTGGACTCTCTGCCGCATGTTTTCTGTGAGGAGCAAATCATAGCACATTTGGAAAACAGCCCTCTGCAGCTGTTAGGTTTTGGCTGCGTTTTTCCATTTTCACAAGCAGTCGTCATGGCAGCCGCAAAGCTTCGGAAGTGCCGACAGGCTAATTCATCCTGATGGGACTGTACAGAACAGACCGGGTGCCCTCATCTCAGCAGGGGCGCAAGTCTGACTGATGGCCTTTATGCATCTCCAGAAAGCCAGTGATTCAAGAAGTAACAAGTCTGAAGGAGGCACAATGGCACCATTAGATTTTATCGAGGAACAGCAACAATGCTTTCGAAGGCTGATGGGTGCTCAGTGCTTAAAAATCTCCAGGGTGAAAGATGAGTTTAGCGTCATCGAATTGCAGTGTCATCGGTGTGGGATTCTGTGGTTTATTTCCTCTACTTCATGAAACAGGTCAAAACACTTTAATGATGACAGCATGTGGCATAGTGGCTATAGTTCTCACTTTCCACCTGAAAGACACGGGATCAAATCCCACTTCCTCCTTATTTACATATACAGACATGCATAACTGAACAATGGGGATACGTTCTGAGAAATGTCGTTAGGCGATTTCGTCGTCGTGCGAACTTATACAAGCCTGGATGGTATAGCCTTGATGCAGTCAAGAGACGCGGTAAACGAGATTTCTGACACTGCTGCTGACGTAACGCAGCATACTGTTTCACCGTCAACTTTCTTTTCTATAAGTAGAAAGAGTACACTCTAAAATAATAAGTACAGTTTAGTCAATACCAGTAACAAGTGTTTATTATCAAGTATTATGTACTGTATATAATTGTCTGTGCTATACTTTTATACGACTGGAAGCGCAGTAGGCTCGTTTATACCAGCACTACCACGAACACGTAACACGTTGCGCTATAACATCACAACAGCTATGACACTGCTAGTCGGTAAGAATTTTTCAACTCCATTTTCATCCTTTGGGGCCACCGTCATATATGCGGTCAGTCGTTAAGCGAAGCGTCGTCAAGCAGCGCATGACACTATATAGGGTCTTCCGAATGTAGTATAAGGTATCATTTTAAATGTAACTTGATCTGTTGTAACATAGTTTACACCACTAGCAGGTGGTATTGTGTTTAAAGCTGCATCTTGCAGTTGAAGGACTTGGGTTAAAATCCCAGATGCTGCTGTAGTACCTTTGAAGGTAATTTCCCTGCTTTAAAAAGTACCCTGCTGTATAAATGGGTGAATAATTGTAATTATCTTAACATTATAAGTTTCTTTTGGAGATGATTGTCAGTTAGCTAAATAAATTATGTAATAAAGAATGTCTTGTAGCTGCTTTCTCAGAGTTACACAGTATTCGTTTTGAAGGAATTGCATTTGAATTTACTGGGCAACAATCACTCCTCAGTAAATAAATGTCTGTAACACAGCCGGATGAAATGTAGTGCGGTCACATAAAAGGTGCCCAGGTAGACTCTGCCAGAGATCATGGAGATAGACTCAGCTGACCAGTTCACCATTCCACTATCAGGATGATCCAAGGAGTGGTTAAGGTGAATAAGAAAACCAGTTTACAGTACTTGAGGGTTGGTTCAGGGCTCATGCACACAGGTGAACATATGGGTTGTGCCTATGCTCTCTTCCTGATTAGGCTGTGGAGGAGAACGGGGAACAGATGGCATTTTATTCGGTGTCCGTGAGCCTGCAGGATTCAGGTGATGCCAAAAGCCGCTGGACAGTCACCAGGAAGCTGCTGGAGTTCCAAGCGCTCCACCGAAAACTATCAGAGGTACTGGTTGGAAGGTGGCTACTGATTGCATATGCAGTGCTCTGAAAAAATATTTAATGCTCAAAAACCTGAAAATGGCTGTAGCTCAGCAGCATTCTGCAAGGAGGAGAAGGTCGAATTCCTTTAAAGCCAGTCAGCAGTTTCTGGAAACATTTAGTTGCAGTCATCACAGCTAAAGGTGCAACCAGTTATTGACTATGAAGAGCCCATTATCTTTTCACATGTGTTATTGCACATCTCATTATCTTCCACACATAAAAACAATACTGTTGTATTTTTTTTTTTCTTTCCAAGGCTGAATTTATATACGAAAGAAATCGATTGAAAGATCTGGTGAAACTTAAAAAGGGGGGGAGGTTAGAAAGAGGGGAAATACTTATTCACTACACTTTAGACAGTTTTCCATGCCTCTCTTTTCCATTCTGTCATGTAGTAATTTAAAGAGCCACGGAAGTGTAGTCACCATCACCCTCTCTCTGCAGTGTTTCCCATCCTTGAAGAAAATCCAGTTGCCCTCTCCTAGCAAACTGCCGTTCAAATCAATGGACCAAAAATTCCTGGACAAGTCGAAAACCCAACTCAACACATTCTTGCAGGTCAGACTCTGCAGCAGGAGATAAACGTTACTTGAAAGTGTGGTGCAGATCCATTTAAATGTGACCATTTTAAATGTATATTAATTTAAACTGCTGTAAAACTGTGTCGCCCAAACGCTCACAATTTGACACAATATGTATTGATGCTCAGTATGGGAAACGTTAAGGTAGTGCTCATTATGCACTCACTTTTGTTTATATTATATATTAAATATTTTATTTTTCAGTCAAATATAAAATAACATTTTTAATTTGCCTAATGTAGCTCAATTTGTTATCTTGCCTTTTCCCATATCAGGTTTAGTTCAACAGTTTTTGACAGTCCGTTCAAAGCACGGTCCACATTGCTCGTCTCCTGATGACCACATGTAAAGTAGTGTCCGCTATATAAAGTCTTAAAGTGAAATCAGTAGAAATGACAGTAGAGCAGTAGAAAGGACTTTAATCTGGGGTAGCCAGTGGTATAGTGGATCATCTTGCAATTGTAGATTCTAGTCCCACATCCTGCTGTAGTACCCTTGAGCAGGGTACTTACCCTGAACTGATAGTGTAAAAATTATCCTGATCTATGAATAGGTAAATCATTGTAAGTAGCTTGGTATATACACCTGACATTGCAAGTTGTTTTAGAGAAATTAATAAATATCAAATGATTGTCACTGTATCATCTGATATGGGGAAACATTCTCCTCTGCTTTGGTGGTGTTCCGTGATGCTGTTCCTGGGGCTTGTTATCATGGTAAGGTGTGTGGATCAGGAGTGCACGTGTGGCAATTGTGCGCCCTTGTGTCGCCTACCCAGAAAATGTTGACAGACGAGCGCATGTGCCAGAGCGAGGCCCTGTATGCTTTCCTGAGCCCCTCACCCGAGCATCTCAAGGTCATGGACATCCAGAAGAAGTCCTCATTTTCCTTGGCTTCCTTCCTGGAGAGGCTGCCTGGGGACTTCTTCTCACACCAGGAGGTGGGTCTGCAGAAGAGGGAGAAAAAGTGTGTTTATACATGTTGGAGCAGCACGTCGGTACAGCGAGTAGCGCCACTGTCTCACGGCGCCTGGGTGGAGCGAGAGGACGTGAGTTCGATCCCTGCTCGGTGTGTGTGGAGTTTGCATGTTCTCCCCGTGTCTGCGTGGGTTTTCTCCGGGTGCTCTGGTTTCCTCCCACAGTCCAAAGACATGCTGTTCAGATTCCCCCGTAGTGTGTGAGTGACACAGAGAGAGTGTTTTTCACTGATGGATGGACGAGTGATCCATTGTAAGTAGTGTATCTAGCAGTGTAAATCACCTTGGTGAATAAGGTGTGTGGGCTCATAACACAACGTAGAGTTTGTTGGAAGTTGCTTTGGAGAAAAGTGTCTGCTAAATAAATAAATGTAAACTAGAACTTCACAGTGCTTTTAACAGCTGCGCTTAATCAGTAATAAGGTTCTTAAGTAGCACCTGAAAAATCCTACCGATTTTCTCAGTGGACATGTCATCCTCTCTTACTGTCACTTTCTTGCTGCTTTTGAAAAGCAGGTAGTGATCCATATTAACTTATAATTCGGAGCAAAGCCGACGTTGGATGAAGCCACTGATGGATTACGCGCGGTTTCAATTCGTTGACATCCAAGTTGTTCCAAGAATACCACAAAACGAAAAAAACTGTGTCAAAAAAATAAGATGGCAATAAACTATAAATGAAGCATATTTTCAGTATTTTACATTTTGAGCAAAAAATGGTTTGTAAACATAGTTAATTCATTTGTTTTTTATTTTTAAAACAAAAAAAAACGATTTGAGCGTTTGCAGACCCAAAAACAACCTACCAAATCATACCGAATGTCACATCAAACCTGAAATAACACTACCATATCGTAAAAGGGTATCGATATATCGATAGGCTGTTTGGCTTTTCTGATACCGTAGGACACATCTTGCTTACGGATGCACGCCGCCTCTATAACGGCTCGCCAAAACAATCGCTGAATGCTATTTTCGCTTTTCGCCTTTTTGCCGTAAAAGCAAAAATCCTCTTTGGATTTCTTTCGGGGAACAAAAACGGATACTAATGCAGGTCTTTCGTGAAAGCAAAGTGGCGTAACGCGAACTTTCGAAAAACGGAGAATACCTTTATAGATAAGCAGCGGATACGCTTTCAAGGTAAAATTCTCAACCCAAACGGGTATATTTTGAGGGTGACTGTACATGTTTTTGTGTTCATTACGTATGATTTGTTTCTCTTTACTGTAAATATTTTTGGATTTTTTTTTTTTCCCCAGGTGCACTGTGAATAAAATCTCTGGAGGCCAGTGGCACAGCTGTCATTGTCTTACCCAGTTTCCACCAACAACTCAGCGTTTTCACACATACGCAGGGCCTTACGCACTTCCACACAAGACCTGAGGCACACCCAGTGAGCCTCTAGGAGATGCAAGGGTACGAGTGCAGTGCGTTTCTGCCAAAAATGGGTTACAACAGCCGATGTGCTAGAAGTTTTACGTGAATATACCGGTCTGTTGTGTGACAGTGGTCCAGTTGCAGCAGGATCTGGCGAGAACGTGATCACAGTGCTTGAAGTGCTCGTGAACTGGCAGATTTCTCTGGCTGACTCCCCAACAGATGCGGGATTTTGGAAGGTAAACTAAACGAATCCTCACTGATGTTCGCAGGAGGATGCAGATGACGACAGCGACTTCTCCGACTATGGGGATGAGGCGGACGGGAAGAAGGATGCACTGGCCGAGCCGTTCTTCATGCTCGTCGGAGAGATCTTTGAGCTCCGTGGCAGTAAGGGCACTACACTCGGCTAACGCGAGTGTGTGTGTGTGTGTGTGTGTGTGTGTGTGTGTGTGTGTGTGTGTGTGTGTGTGAGAGAGAGAGAGAGATCTTTGAGCTTTTTGCCAGTAAATCCACTGCAATCAGCTGATGGGTGAGTGTGTGTGAGAGGTTCTTGGCAGTAAGTTCACTACACTAATGAACATGTGTGTATGTGTTTGATAGAAAGTCTGCTTTTAAAAAAAAAAAAAAAAAAAAAAAGGATGGATGGATGAGGACAAAGTCTGCAGTGTACTTCAATTTTGTCCTTTCATCAGTTATTGGAAATTTTTTGTAAAAGCCTTCACTTTATTAACAAAGCTCCTCTATTCTAATGTGTGTAAATCCCGGGTCCAGTGGGGTGTTTTCATCTAAACAGGAGTCATAAGTTCCCTGTTCTGCCGAACAGACAAAACAGGGTTTCTTGCTTTAATCCTTTGGCTTCATCTATTTAAGTAAAAGGCATAGCAGCGATTTTCCGAAACGGTACAGACAAGAAGAAATGTCTGGCTCGGAATATCACACACGATCCAGATGGAAGAACTTGCATCCCGCTGCTTTCATCCTGAGCTTTTGCCCCATAAAATGAACAATTAGGAAAATATAGCACTTAGAGGGGAAATCGCAACATTTAGTCTGTCGCTTTTTTGAGGTGACTGTCCGTCAGCAAAGTTCACCGTTTCCTCAGTTTCTCCAAAACACTTGAAATGCTGCTTACCTGAAGAACAATTCTGATTTTAACTGAACTAGCGATCTCAATTGTTTTAATTATTTTAACTTGATTTTTACTGATATTGGTGATGGAGTCTGACTTTCCTTTTATAGTTGTCTTTTTCCAAATGATGTGCCATTATTTCAGTGTCATGGTAGCCTTGGTTTGAAAATGGGCCAGGATAATGTGTTTTATTGGTTATAGAAAATTTTGGTTTGAAAGGTATTTTTATTTCAAGCGCTGAAGGTCACTTAAGTAACTGTAAAAATTTCAGTGGCGTGAATGTTCAGACAAGTACTGTTCCTCTTCATAGCACATGGTGCTCTATGGACATGAATATATTCATTTATTGTAATATCTGTGCATCTGTAGCCTGCATTTGTAAATATTGCCGAATATCCTCCTTATTCCTTATGTTTGGGAAGAATGCTGATGGCGTGGTCATTAATGCACTCTGCCGGCACACCTACACCATCCACACAGGACTGCAGGTTCGGATTCAAAGGAGAGTTCAGACGTGCTTGGAAAATACTGAGCTTTGTCAATGGCTCGTGGTGCACGATATAAATTGCACTGGACAAAGGTGACTGAAAAGCAAAGATGGTCGGATGGTTGCAAATGTTGTTAATTCTGCGGACACGTCAGATTTATCCTATTTCACTGGCCTGAGCTTCCTGGCCAGACACCGCAGCTCACCAGAGGACAAAGTGCAGCTTCACCTTTTATAGAATATGAATTGCATCCGTTGCAGTGACCATTGCTGTACCTGTCAGTTCTCCTGTTTGTGTTCCATTATATGCATCAGCAAATTAATGCAGCCATCTGTGTGACAGGACACACTCACGCCTGAGGTTAAGCGCAATAAAGGAGCGTGCAAATTAACCGCAGGTTCTCTTTTAGGCATACACGTTGGGTTTATGCTTTATTTCAGTTCTCGTTATCTGTCTATTTAAGTGTCTCAGATTTCATGGATATTTTTATGATTTCTATGTTTTGTATGAATGATTTTTGCCTTTTTTGTAAACACTTCTTGTCCAAACATTGTGTGTGTTTTTTCGAGAGGTTTAAAGACCCCATCAGAATACAGAGTACTCTTTTATATATGGTTTTACATATCATTTAAAATGTTGTTGTAATTATAGTCGTATATTATATTTGTTTAGATTACGTTTATTACATATTTCATACTTGGCATTACAACAAGGTACTGTAAAAGTCCAGCAACAGGTAGCTCTGTTTTACTTCTCTAACTCAATTGCCCTTTCCCTTTCAGTGTTCAAATGGGTCCGAAAGACACTAATTGCACTAGTCCAAGTGACATTTGGGCGAACCATAAACAAGTAGGTATTGTGACTTCTGTGAGGTGTGTTTTTTTTTTTTTTTTTTTTTTTTTTTTTTTTTAAATCATCAACTGTCTCTATCGATTTTATCTATGTAACTGACCTATAATACGTTGTACTGTCGGCCTGTAGCTCACATGTGTACGCACATGTATGCGATCTGTAAAACATGCATATGGGATTCAGGAAGTCAGGCCAGGACAAAGTGACTAGGTGACAGGTGGCATAGTGGTTAGAATCACTGCTGTGTACTCAAATAACCCTGGTTTGAAAGCCACATCCTGCAGTCCTACCTTTGACAAAGGTAATTGGCATGAGTTGATACCCAGGAAAGACCTAGATGTGTTTTTCCAGCTTCTGATAAGCTTTTTTTTCCCCATTAAAGTATCTGGGTAATGTATTCTAATCAACAATGTGATGGTAATCTTTTTTCGTTCTAGAATGACTGGACTAATGGGCTTGAGGGGGTCTGCTCATGTAATTGACAAGTCATTCTAATCTGCCAGATATGATTTATTTGCATCACTCTGAAATTAACTTTTCATATTATTATATGAAAAGTATATGAAAAAATGTTTTTTTTTCTTTAAAAAAAAAAAAAAAAACATACATCCAAAGTGTATCTTTTTAAGTGGGTTTCATTTAAGCCAATGTTGTAGCACTAGGGAGAAAAATTATCTATGGTGTTAATGAGGAGGAGGAGCTGGTGCAAAGAATACGAGTCCTTCCAATTCTGCATTTACAAAAATAATTTTTATGATATGTATTGAGATGTGTATAGTATGTGTTTTTTAATTATTATTATTTAAAAATCCCTGAAAATGTTAAATATTGTGATGCATTAAGACTGTCCATTCATTCCAATATGTGACCACCTGAGGTCTGCTCGTGCTCAGGTGGACTGTGAGTGTACAGTTCTGCATTTGAAGCACTCAGTCTGGTTTAGTGATGCTTTCTTGCACCGGACCTCAAAGCTCGGTTACTGTTCGCAGGCAGATCCGAGACACTGTCAGCTGGATGTTCGGTGAACCGATGCTCGTGTATTACATCAACGTTTTCCGAGACGCCTTCTGGCCCAATGGGAAGCTGGCGCCACACAACAAGGTGCGGTCAGATGCGGAGCGCAGGGCAACCAAAGAGAAAGCTCAGCAGAAGCTGCTGGACAACATTCCTGGTGAGCCCGAGCCCCCATCGCTCTCAGTCCCTCCCTCCTACCTGGTGCATTCATTTTTCACGATTTTTCACAAACATTCAAGTGTTCTTTAGGACTTTTGGAAATGCTCTTTTCTAGATGCACTCCAGAACCTGGTGGGACAACAGAACGCCAGGTATGGGATCATCAAGATTTTCAATGCACTTCAGGAGGCCAGCGCCAACAAGCATCTCCTCTACGTAAGTTTTAGTTATTATACAGGAGTTCCATGGAACTTTTCACGAGGTCCACGACAGCCTTTGAATTATTTCATGGCATTTTGTGTGTTCTGCACTCTTTCTGTGATGAGGGATCCTTTGTGTGAGCTCTGCTGCGTGAATTTGGACCAAGTGTTACGGCATTCTTTGGAGCAATAAGTTTCCTTGTAAAATTTAATAGGAGCTCTTTTTCATTTTGTTGATTCTCATGGCACAGTCACATGGCTCTAGCTTGGTATTTAGCACTTATCCAGTACTGCCATCCAGTGGATCCAGCTTGAAGATGTACACTGGGTCCTCAGCTCATGAACACAACTGGGGAAGAAAGTTCCAGTTCTGTATGTGATTTGATTTATCGGTAATCCAAGATCGCTTTTACTACTACTAAGTCAAAAAGGTTTTTGTGGTCTCCTGTACCAGGGAAGCAGGGAGTAATTCAGGGTACACCCCTTCATCACAGGGTGCACCACTTTGTACACTTTTATTTTAGAATTCTTTAGTAGTAGTAGTAGTATACTACACTAAGATTAAAACTTTAACATTATTGAGAACAAATCTCAGTAACCTTCCATTCAGTGCTGCTGGCCTCAAATAAGCATGCGCAAAGGTTGTCAACTCTTCAGTCAATAACAGCTTAACTAATGTATGATTGTTTAAAAATCTTCAATATAGAAATAGTAAATGAAAATCAGCAGTGTTTCATTTGAACAGTTTGATTAACCTTAGGCTTCATTAAACCTAATTTAAAATCACTGTTAAATAATATATATATATATATATAAATATATAAATACCCTCTCTCTGTAAACCCCTACTGAATGCCAGTTGTTGACTGATTCTCCCCATACACATGTTCAGTGTTCCTCATTTTTTTATTCATCACCAGCACTCAGAAACACCAGACTCAAGTTGTAAACACTGTGGAAAGGAGTTGAATGAAGGCAGCCCTGCAAATTAAAATTGAAGCGAAAGCATTACTGGGTTATGAATCAATAGGCTGTTTGGATGTGATCAGTTTGAAATTTATGCCGTAAGCGTGACACATTGCTGGGTGCTTTTCAGGTGCTCATGGAAATGCTGCTGAAGGAGCTTTGCCCTGAGATGAGGGTGGAAACGGACCACACTTGACCAGTGACATGACTCTCATCCCCAAACACTAGGAAGAGGAGTACCTGTTATCCTGCAAAACTGTCATAGCCCAATGGGTTGTTATGTAACAGCAAAAGGAATGAACACTTTTACTCAGTTCTTTGATTTTGTTTTTCCTCACTGACACCACTATCTGAAGATACATGACAATACAGTACTGTAAAGAGCCTTTCAGGTTATTTTCAAATCCTCCCCCACCCCTCACCTCCCTGTCCGTTAGCTGGAAGATAACGAAGAGCCAGCTTAACTGCCAATATCAAGCGCAGGAAGCCAAGATCAGCTTTTCCGACCTTTTTGGTTATTTATTGTGAATAGTTGTGGAATGATAAGTGTTGTACATGTAAAGAAATGTCCACAGACAGTGTCTGAACATTGTTTCACTATTTTGTTGTGACCATTAAAAAAAGCTTTATTGTGCAATATATTATGAAAAGTTGACTATTTTATTGTTTATTAGGAACAAATTTTATTTTTACCAAATTCTACAGCATTTATAAACAATAAATTGCAAAACCATATAACTGTCTTGTTCAGTTTTATTTATGGGTATGGTCATCTAGTACCATTTGATGTGATGAAAGAAATCCATCCTGAGTTTTTGTTTCGGACCCAGGTTCAAATCCCACCTCCTGTTGTGCTACCCTTGAAATCAAGGTGCCTACCCTGAACTACTACAGTAAAAAAATACCCAAATATATAAATGAGGCAACCCCTGTAGGTTCCTTTGCAGAAAAGGGTAATCGAAATAAACGTAGATGAATGCATGTAAAGAAATAAGTTCAATAATAGAAGAAGATGGTGACATGTGGAAGCGTTTGCTTTCTCTAGATGAAAACTTGATTTCTTCAGAGGGAAAACACCAGCGCACATGTGTTAACAAGGATGAAATTCACCCTTTATCTTCCTGACAGCAAGTCCAGTAGAAGGTCTGGGAAATGGGTGAGAATGAGGGAGGAAGAGGTGTTGGAAAGGAGATGACTTATGTAGTAAAAGAAGAGTCCTTGCCCCTCCTAGTCATGCACATTGACGTCCACTGGGGATGGTCCTGAAAACCTCACATGCACTCCTGCTACACATGAGCCACCTCCTTACTCTATCCACATTGTCATTAGTCAGGGAGATTCCAACAATGTGCATTTTTATTATTCATCTTTTGTTAAGATAAGCCAGTATTTTAAGTCACTTGAAACTTTGCCCATAGGGGGGTGCGGTGGCGCAGTGGGTTGGATTGGGTCTGGGGTTCAAGTCCCGCTTGGGGTGCCTTGCGACAGACTGGCGTCCAGTCCTGGGTGTGTCCCCTCCCCCCCCAGCCTCATGCCCTGAGTTGCCAGGTTAGGCTCTGGTTCCCTGCGACCCTGAATGGGACAAGCGGTTCAGAAAGTGTGTGAAACTTCACCCAGTTATGCATTTGGATAATTTTTAAAAGTGTTTCAGATTACCCACTTTTCAACATAACGGCAGCAGGGCTCATTTTGGAACTGACAGTTTATAAATGACAGTTTAACCACTGCGTTGCCTGTGGCTGTTGGTGACAGAATGTGCTTCTTAGCTTTAAATTTCATAACCTACTATAGAAATTTTAGTTTTTAAATTATTCAAGCGTTCTGTTTAGGTTAATGAATGAATGAATGGTTTATTGATCCCAGTGGGGAAATTCTGTGACCAGCAACATACAATATACATCACATGTACACACATGCAGTACTGAAGAGGAGATAAGCAAGTTAGGTAAATGAACAAGGTAAATGTATTTACACAAGACAGGGCAGAGTGAATTAAGTGAGGTGGTGCCAGTAGGAATCATGCCCCCGCCCCCCACTTTGCAGAGCCTGAGCCTTGGTAGCATCTTGGAAAAGCCTCCACTGGAGCATCCTGTTGCTGAAAGAGATCCTGTGATAAATGGACCAAGGTGGTGTGCAGAGGATGGCAATCGTTGTCCATGATGGACCGGAGAGGAGCACCGATAGTCAACAGTTTAAATAACGTACCTAGGACATGATCCAGCAGATACTGTACATGTATTTCAAAGCATTTTGCAGAATTCTTTACCGAAAACAGCCTCGCTCAATACATGTTATTTTTTCTGTTTTACTAAAGTTGCTCAAACTCAAAGGCCATATTATTCATATTAAGGTTTTAGTGAATAGATTTTTCAAAGCAGAAACACGGAAAAAAGGATTTTCTCATCCAGATGTGGCTTCCCTGATAATCTATGCATTACGTACATTAAACTGTTTATAATCTATCTACCTGTGTTTTATACGTTTCTTCAGGTAATAGAAAATTAATTAATACATAATTCGATTTCATTAATTAAAAAACACCAAGTGATGTATTTATAGCTAACGCCAAGCTTATTTTAACCTACTTTATTTCCCTGGAGATCCTGAGCCCTTTCCCTGAGGTTACTGATCTTCATCTCCAAACGTTTTCAGAAAGATCGGAGAACAGGACACTTTCTGGGTGAGCGACGAGCGATGGGCGGGGCTATGAGCGATGGGCGGGGCGATAAGCGATGGGCGGGGCGATGGCGGCCCGTTCTGCGGCGAACCTTCTGCTCCCTGGTCGATTTCGCCCCGGCTGCGCTCCACCAGTGACAGCTCCAGAGTAGCGGGGACGGCTGGGGCTGCCGACCCCACACACGCCAAGTCCCCCGGTATCGCTTTCTTTGGATTACCAAATACTGAAATTTCATTCCTTTTAAAATTCCCTTCCATTGCAAATCCCAGACCCAAGACCATTGCAAAAACTGGAAATGGATCTGGCGAATCTGGAACTGTATGTAGATAGATTGTCCGTTCAACTCCGGAGCCTTTATCAAGTCGCACAGGGAGATCTCCAGGGTAACAGCTGTACACAAATCACAAAGGACACGCAATGATGTAGAGCATCATTTCGCTAATTGACAGGGGACTTGGTAAGTCCGTGCCATCAGCATTAATATTGTACTTATGTGAGTACAATCCAGTACCCTGATATATGTGCATAAATAAGTTACCTGTACCTTGTTTGGATTGTTTGTTTCCTTTTCCAATAAAGAGCGCAAATTGCAGAAGTTTACCAGAGTAATGTGCTGTTCCTATATAATATGAAAATTAACTGTAATTGAAGAGCTACACAGAAAATATATCTTATTACAAAGTGGATGAGGATTTAGATTTTATACTTTAAATGGCTATTTACTGTATTGCTTTATTCATTTTGCAGAACACATTGCTGTTAATTTTCTTCCTGCTACAAAGTGTGGTGCTGAAGTTCACAGCTATGCCTCAAGAAGGGAAGTCTGACATGGAGAGGATAGGGCTCTTCAAAGAGATGGGATACATCAGCACTGGGGACAAATATGTCCCTTTTGTTTACAGTACGTTCATTGACTCCTACTCTGAATTTGCCACTGATAAATTTGAGAACTGTACAAAAGAAAAAGTACCCGAGGTTATTTTGGCAGGATGATTTCCAGAAAATCTGGGAATGGTCTGATCCAATATACACTGGGCCCTCACCTTACGACCATAACTGGGACCAGGATTCTGATAATAAATGAAGTTGTTTAAATTCAAACCGCTATGTTATAGTCAATAAAAATGGAATAACACAGATTTTCCTCTATTCATTCACAGGCAAGGTTCTGAAAAACCCTCAGACAAATCTATAATGATTTTAAAGTTTCTTGTAGGACTTTATTTATTTATTACACATTCATCAACAGCTTGTCCAAAGCAGGATCACTGTTTCAAATCTGTGAAACACAGAGCATGAAGCAAGGAACACAATGGATAGGATGCCTATCTGTCACAGCATTCTTATTTATCATTTTTGGTTAATTTAAAATAACATGTGCACCATTCATCAACGTCTTTACAGAAGTTATCTTTAAAATCAAAAATAAAAGGCATAATAAAGACATAGGACCAATTTATGTAAAACTGTAAGGCTTTTAACGTTTTTGTAATTTTGTGTATGGAAATAGAAAATTCATAAATAAAAGTAACAAACGGTGAAGGACTATCTTATGAAGCCGTCAGCAGCTTTGGAGGGAAACAAGTCCAAAGGACATGAGTTCAGTCCCATCTTGAATGGCAGAAGGGACTCAGCAAATTTAAAATGCTTAAAAAGAAAAATTTCCATTAATTCCTATTTATCCCACAAACACGTACAACATTTGTGTTATCAGCACCAGCATTCACAAAATCCAAACCTGAGCTGTAAACACTTTAAGTGATTTGAATTTCTCCGATCCTACATTCCTACTCTGGGTGCATTTCACTGCAAACTAACTTCTGCATGTAGATATCAAAGTGATGTTTGCCTTGCAAAAAACAAATTTTTAAAAATGTTTAGCAAAGAAACTAGAATATACATAAATGCGAAATCGTTTGTACCTTTTAAAATTCCGTGACTTGAACATTCATAACTCAAAGACCCAGTTTAGTACTTTGATTTCTGTTACTTGCCATATGTGACATAAAAATGAAAATGCAATTTTTACTGTGATCCTGGAAAGTGGTTAACGTTACATTTCTGTTGTTTTTGGTCTGCATTTTTAAGGACCTTTCAATGAGTCTGCCTATAAAAACAAACAAATACTGAGCAGCGTACCAAAGAAAAAGTGCGGATTACAAGTGGGTTACTTTGAGTCTCAGTATAGAAGGATCTTTGAAGGGGAAGCATTCGCGGACCCTGGGAAACTTCGAAGGCAGTACAAAATGCAACAGGCCAAGCGTAATGTAGGGAAGGCCTTTCTACCAAGCAGTGGAGAACAGAGACCGTAAGAACATATTTTATTGTTTGCTGGAGGCAAGGGTACACACAATTAAATGTGATGTTAACTTGTCAGTAGTTCACAGGGTTATTAGGAAACCCTCATCTGTGTCCTTCAGTGGTGGATCAATGACCTTGTGTATGACAGACAAGTCCGCTTTTGAAAAGCAAAAGATTTCATTTTGGCTGCAACTTGGATTTAAATTCAGATCCATACAGTAATAAAGAGTATTGACTTTCAAGTCCCAAGTTTTTCAGCTACTGTCTCACAAGTCTAATTGACATTGTTTCAAAATGACTGTTGAATCAGTAATGAGCCCAGAGGGAATGATCTCAGATGAGGCTTGTAAAGGTCTAGTTAAACTTGAGTATGAACAAAATCCCAGGGATCTGAAGTGTTATAAAAGGTAGACTTGTGTTTAAGGTCTGGGGCTGGCAGTTACTATGGGACACTGAGCGGACCTGTCAAAGCCATGAGTGCATTGCAGATTGCTAGAAAACCCTACAAAGCACCAGGGAAGAATTTTGTAACAAACCCACCAAAAAAAGGAAGTGGATACGGGTATGTACACAATAAAAAAATATATACATATCATAACATGTTGATACGCTTTCAGGAGAACTTATGACGATTGTTTTTATGCTAATTAGGTATCCAAATGTCACTCTGTCGAAACTTGAATCTTATTCTGCTGACCCCTATGACAGAACAAGAGAGATTTTAAAGGTGAGAAAAATTTGAAATATTAATGTGATAAACTTTGTTATAAAAACCCCAAATTACCATCTGGACCAAGCTGGGTATCTGTTCGTAATTGGAAATGTTTGTCCGTTTTTCTAGAGAGAGATGCGAGCGCACAGGTCCTTGATGAAAGGACCTGCCTTCCATTTCAACCTTCATCCAATGGAGTATTTTGATAATAATCCATATAAGGCTGACAGGCCACTACCACCCATGAAAAACCCTGAAAAAATAAAGGCTTCTTTGGTTCCTTTCAGACCAAGCTCACCTGGAAAAAGGGTCGGTATAAATGTCTTACATAATGTACATAGCTATAGAGTTTGTTATTTGCATGTACACACATGCGGAAGCACATTCATTATTTGGCTGGTGCTTTTCTCTAAGGTAACTTAATGGTTTATCCATCAGCTGGGTACGTTTTATTGTATTGATTCAGGATAAGTGTCTTGATCAAGGGTACTACGGGGGGAGGTGGGATTCAAACATGGTTCCTTCAAATCCGAAGTTTGTAGCTTTAAAAAATATGCAGCCTGCTTCCTACAGAGTTCCATCATTAATGGACTTTTTACTGATGTCCCAGTGTCTGTGTAATTGTTGCAGAATTTGAATAATCAAAAATATTTTCACTTGCAATTGCTGTTGTCTCTTGGTAGATTGGAGGAATGAAGGCAGGAACATTTGAGGCGTACCCTTCCCACTCTGCTGACGCTTATGGCTTGAAAACATCAAGAGCTGCATCAGTGAAAAAGGACGGAAAGGTTTTCCATCCTTCCTCTGGGCCAAAGAGTATGCCAGTTAAGAGTATCCTTGATATGAATGTCCTCAGGTAACATTGCCAGCTCAACTTCAGGCATTTCTTTAGAACAGAAATGGATAAACTTCTTGCTTTACACTTTTTATAATGTCCATATCTTCTTTACATTTCCACTGATATTTTTTCATTTGGCATTATATTTTTCCCAAAGCAACATACTGTACATCTCAGAATTAAAAAAAATTGTCTCACCAACACAGAGGGGGCTTAGATACACAACTTTTTTTAAGCACATATTCTTTATTAAATATTACATATTTATACCTTTAGAAATGTATAGAAATAGACAATTCATAAATTAAAGTAACATGCAAGGAAGCATTATTTGACAAAGCTGTCAGGAGCTTGGGAAGAAAATGAGTCCAAAAGTGGAGTGCCATCTTCAATACTAGAATGGACTCAGCAGTTCTGAAGGACAGAGGTGGCTTGTTCCATCACATCATGGCCTAGAGTGAAAAGTGAAGTTTTTGATTTTGGGCCCTTTGTGATGGAGACAAGCTGGCACCCAGATGTGGAAGGAGCTGTCGAGACTTGATGGCAGAGGACGAAAGACCAGACAGGAGGGCACTGCAGTAGCCTAGATGAGAGATCACCATGGCCTGGACTAGGATGTGATGCACTGGCAAATTCTGCGAATTTTGAAGAGTGTTTGTGAGAGTAAGTTAGGGTTGTGATTTGCTGGGAGGAGCAGAGATTACAGTCAGTTGTTTCCAGGCTTTGACTATTGAAGATGAGCTCTTGATAGGGGGAAGAATGAGCAGGGAGGTACATGATTTCAGTCTTGGAAATGTTGAGTTGTGCAGTATTTCTTTTATTATTATGTCCATAATTTACCATAGTTTTGCCATTCAGAAACTGAAATGACTTTTCATTAATATTGCCTAGATTTTTTTTGCATGAAATGTTTATAAGTATGAATGAATGAAATGTGGTTAAAGGTTCACTTAAACTTTCCTTACAATTATAAAAGAAAGGATTTAAATTGTCATTGTATTTATATAGATTGTGAACGATGCCAGGTGCTTCTGACATATTGCTGCCTCAACGTCCTCATCATCTTTTCCATATGTGTGTCTGCAGGACTTGCATCAAGTTATGAAAGCGATTGTACAAGATACAACTATGGACGGCAAGAAAAACCATCTTGAGAGCTGGTGATAAAGTAAACAAAGTTTACTGAAAAATTAGTATAATTGTTCTCAAAAGGTAGCACCTGAAAGACAATCTTGAATAAAGTTTCAGAGCTTTCACACATTTGTTGTGGATGAACTCTTTTCTGGTGTTTTACCATAGAGACGGACATGAAGTGCCATCATGTATATGTGTGTGTACACAAATACACACTACACTGCCAGTTGTTATTCTTCTTCCCTCTTTATGTCTATAATTTAGGGTTAGGGTTACATTTTTTCCACAGTTGCTTGAAGAAAACCAAGATCACTCTGTCTCTGATGCTGAGAGCAGAGTAACTTCATTAATCACGCATGTAGGATTGAACATAGTCTCCCTTTATCTCAATCCTCAGCTGACGAAAATAAGCAAAGTCCCATCCATTCATACGTTGACACAAAGAACATTCTGGATGTCACATGCCAGTTAAAAATATGCAGGTTGGACAGTGTCCAAAACAATCACATATCAAAACGAGAACCAGTTCCAGCCCCTCCCTTACTCTTACTATTCTCAATATTGTGAACTAGTCTTGCTTCTGATGTGGAATGAACTGTTTTGAGAGCTGGAGAGAACCTTGAGAAAGCCAAACATGATAAGATAAAGAACATTCTGGCACCCAGCATCTTCCATCGGCTGTAACATCATTTATTGAAAAGAATTTCAGAAAAAAATTCCAGCCCAGTATTACCCTTAAAGTTAAACTTATGCCCAGTGCTCCCTAGCCCCTCATGAAGGTTTTACACTAAACAGAAATGTGACGTAAATACACAATAACTAAGGTCACTTCTGTCGAGTGATGCCCTGAAGGCGGGAAACCTCGTCGCGCTCATTGGAGGAGGTGCATGTGATCATGTGACCATACTATGACGTCACCCGGAAGCGGGTCCTTACCTCCAAACATGGCTGCGCTTCGCTGTCGGCGTGATCCTTGCGGTTTCGTGTGCCTGATTCTGACGTATTTCAGCGTTCTTTACGCGGACTACGTGGTGATTCAGTATGTCCTGATCCCGGCCTATTCCGGGAGGTGAGTGCGATGTCGCGTCTGCCCTTGCATTTGTCTGCTGTCGTTGACAAGCCGCTCTTTTTCCCCCATGTAAACATGACTTCACGATCTGTGGTTAAATCTGTGTCGGGATCGGGGCTGCGATAATTTTACTGCACCTCAAAAGTGTTAATTTTGGCTGCCAGCTGGTGTTCTACTTTAAGGGTGTTTATGCCCGTGTCAGAATGAAATGAAATTGAATCAATGTCATTTGTGCATCAAACTCGTGGTAACAAGCCACAAGCCGGCAATGATCATGACATGATGATCATCATGTCATGTTCAACCCACATCCCAAATGGATGTTTACTTCAGGCTCAGATCAACTTTCGAAATGTACTTTGGTCAGCCGGTTTTTGGTCCTGCTTCAGTACCACAACATGCCATGGGACGTTACATGTGTGGCATGTTTTGCTTTACTTGCTTTGCTCAGCACCCTCTCCACTCTATGCCTTAGCCTAAGGGGTGTACGATGGAGGAACTGTCACTGGGAGTGGTGCCTTGGCTCTTCCACCTGATCGTGTCTGCTCTCTCTGTCCGTCGCAGTGTGTGGTGCTCGCTCCACGGTGCTGTCTTCAATGTGATTCTGCTGCTGTTGCTAGCCTGTCACTCCAAGGCTGTCTTCTCTGACCCAGGTCAGTAGCTCCCCACAAATGCTTCTGCCACCACGCGTTTATTTATAGCAAGTCAATAGGCCGCTTTTAATGGTAAACAGCTTGGGCAGCCTGTATCCCGCATGTCTAATTCTAACCTGCTCGAGTACCTCTGTAATCTTTGTCTTTAATAATAAACAGCTTGTGCAACCCTGTAGCCTGTGTATGTTGAATGTTGACACACCAGTTTAGCTGTGCAGAGTGTGGGTTTATTCGTAATGGTTAGAGCTGCAGCCTTTGAACCCAGAGGACCAAGGTTCAATTTCCACTTCTTGCTGTTGCACCGTTGATCCAGGTGCTTACCCTAAATTGCTCCGCTGTAATTACCCAGCTGTGCACATGGGTAAATAGTTGTATGTAGCTTAAATGCGGAAGTTTGCGTGAAGAAGAGCTAAATGAAGACATGTAAATATTAGGTCCCCGTTGATTGTGTGTTTAATGATGCTCAGATTGAGAATCTGTTTGCGCAGCCCTGTTCCCTTTAGTGGACACTCTGCCTCTGCCCTCTGCCAGGTATGGTGCCGCTGCCAGACACAGCCATCGACTTCTCTGACCTGAGGTCTCAGTCATCACGGAAAAATGAGAGGGTGAGCCATCCGTCCATCCAAACTTCACCAATGTTTTTAAGTTCTTGACCATCGTCGGTGGAGGGTGTTAGAAGCTAGTAGTCAATGTTAGCAGTCTGCAGCTGGTGTAAGTTGGTGCTGCGGTGACTGCTGATGCTCAGCAGTCCTACGCGGCTACGGGCGAGTGCGGTGCTATTTACACACTTATGTTCAGATGTCCAGATCAGTGGCCAGTAATGATGCTCTCTCTCAGGGCTGTGAGGGATGGACCATTTGCAGCAGGTGTGAGACATATCGCCCCCCACGTGCACACCATTGCAGGGTCTGTCAGCGTTGCATCCGTCGCATGGATCACCACTGCCCCTGGTCAGTCTGGCTGCTCTCCAACACTGCCCCCTCTCCCCCCTCACTGCCACTGCTCAGTTTGTCTCCCCCTCACTGTGCCAGGTCACTTGTGCCTCACTGTAGCATCATTCTGGTGGCCAGCATCAAATTGATCTGTTTCACTCTCACCCCCTCGATACCACTGCTCAGTTCTCATCTCGCCACATTCTCGTGGTCATTATTCCTCCACAGGTTTCCTTCAATAATCTACCCCTTCACCTTCATGTTGCCCCTTGTCAGTATGCCCCTGAACAATACAGAACCATTCCAGCATTCCTTGGGTTAATACCTACACCTATGAGTGCCTGTGCTTCAGTAAGTGTGTTGTAAGATATATCCCATGTGTAGTTTTCCGTTCAGGGTGACTGTGTAGATTTTATCAAATAATTTGTTATTCATGAGGGTGTACATGCTCGTGCTTATGTTTGTTTCAGGATCAATAACTGTGTTGGAGAACTGAACCAGAAGTACTTCATCCAGTTTCTTTTCTACACTGGTGAGGACAAGCTTCAGTACTGCTTGCAGGATGATCTGTGATCCCTGCCTATGTGATACCAGCCATTCCTGTTTGAAATCTATTTTGATATAGTTCAGGAACATCTGTCGAAACTATGAGTTTGATGCTGATTGACACCCGTGACTGAAATATACTTTGCTTGTGAAGACGTGATCATATTATTTTTTTATTGAAGCCATTGCCATTTGTTTAGCCAGGAAACTGTAGTTTTTGCACTTTGGTTTTTGCTAACATTCCCAGTTGGTGAGCTCAGTTATTGTTGTTGTTCATCCACAGTATTTAGTGATATTGTTATTGCTGTGTCAGTGAGTAATATTTGTCAGCTATGCCTTCCAGGACTGGCCAGCTTGTATTCCATTGCTCTGGTGGTGACAGCCTGGATCTGGAGGATAAGGAGTGAGAGAGGAGGCGATGGAGAAAGAGATAAGGAGGGTGATGAAGCCCCCAGCAAACACTTGGTTGTGTAAGTTTTCTTTCAGAGAGGTGCGAGCAGTGTCTTTGAGCATCTGTGTGTGTTTCTGACACTCTTTAAACTGAAATGTTTAGGTGTTTACTCTCGTTTGATAATGTTGTCCCACTAATGTGACCTGTCCGTCTCCCACAGAGCACACTACATCATCCTGCTCGTCGAGTCAGTTCTATTTGGGGTCTTTGTCATGGTCATCTTCTATGACCAGGTACCGTGCTGTGTTGAGAGTATTGTGTTAAATGGTAGTGTGATTCTTTCCTTTCCATAAGGGAGTGCTGTTGCTGCAGTCTAGTGCAGACAAGTCACCTGTGATCTTAGTGCATAAAGTAATCTTTTCTGCTTATCTTACTCTGGAATGGCAATAAGCTGAGTTAATGCAGTAATATGGAAAATAAGTATTAGCTTGTATTTGCTGCAGGCAATAAAACATCTGTTTAAGTTAGTTATGTGTCTTACTTGAGTACCGTATGTATCTCTTGCTGGTGACATACAGTATGCAAGCTCTGTGTTTCTCTGTCTCTCACTAGCTGGTGTCCATAATAACAGACGAAACGCCCATTGAGCAGATGAGGAACAGGCTCATGAAGGAACGGACAACTGGCAATCAGCACTCACATACACGCAAACCAAAACTTGCTCTTCTGAGGGAGGTGTTTGGCAGGGGTGCGTGTCTAAGAATTTTTTAATTTTTTAAATTGCATGAGTATGCATTGTATTTGGGTTTCTCTTTTTAAAAGCTTAAAGCGTTTGCTAGTGATTGCAGAATTTGTGTATGAATGCCGTTTTAGCATTTGGTTTTAAGACTGTTAATGTTCTGGGTCTGTTGTCCACTCTTTGTGTCTCATTTAGGGTCTGTGCTGTGTTGGCTGTTCCCTCTCCACTCCAGTCCTCCCTCTGCTGGGGGGATCAGCTACTCTGCTCTACCAGACTATGATGTTTAGTGAAGAAACAGTTGGTGTTTACTTTAGGAATGTCAGGGTGAAATTTGAGTGGGATCAATTCCACTTCTTACATTTGCAGAAAAGGAAACTCTTGTCCAGACATGAAGTTCTCCTTCAGACTTGCCTTGCGTTTCTCCTCACGCACTCATGTGTACCTCACGCAGCCCTGTTGACACACTTATGTACAGGTCTTTTTTTTTTTTTTTTCACAAACCTGTGCAGTCAGCATTGAATACTTCGCAGACCTGTGGGATATCGTCCTTATGATCGTTGGGGAGTATTTAAGTCATAAGAAATTATCACTATTTGAATTCAACCACTTCTGCTGTTTCTATGAAATTTCTACAAAATGTGCAAGTACATGTTTATTGCATATTTATTCAGTGTTACTCAACCTGTAAATATTCGTGTATGTATATACTTTGCTGTTATTGTCTGTGAGTTAACTGTACATAACTGTATTTTCTAATAAGGCAATTTGCATACAAGTGTGCTGGGAAACAAGTGTTACCTTACTTACATGGGCTGTATTTTGTTGAAATGTTTTGTTACAAAATCTCCATTTGCTGCTATTTGTCAGCTTTAAGGATTTATATATTTATTTAAAAGATTTAAGAAGAATGGTGGGGAAAGTTATTGCTCTTTATTTCACTATTTAACTGTGAGTTACATGTTTTAAATATTTAATCATATGAAATAAATTGGTTTTATTGATATTGTCCCATATCTTTTATTTTTTATTGTGTGCAGGAATGAGATATTGTAATATATTGCTAATTTCCTATGGGTATTCAACACCAGCTTTACCAGAAGTTAAAGGGGCAGTCTGAGAACTGTGGTCCAATTAAATAAAAAAAAAAAAAAAACCCGAAAGGGTTAACACTTATTAGTGTTGATGAAAGCTGCTCACCCTGGTTCATTGGGAAACAACAGACTTCCTCTGCGCGCTGGCATTTCCACAGCAACATCAGCACGGAAATTTTAACCTGGCTGAACCAGTGCTTCTCACAGAAAGCCAGAATAGCTAAGTAGTCATTTGCTTTTGGTTTATTTCTTTTCCTCCAAAGTAGGAAATGTGGATCATCCATCCATGACCTCTTCAATTAATCTCTTTCCCCACCTTCATCAACTGCTTGTCCTATACAGGCTTGCTGGATGGGGTACCATGCATGATGCCACCACGGACAATCACACGCACATTGACATTGTCACATATGACATGTGCAGTATGTAAGTATGGGCACGTTTTAGAGTTACTGCTTCACCTGAAGCACAGACTTTCTGTAGAATTGTAAGTAATAGGACCAGAGAACATGCCAACAACGCTACAAAGAAAGACGGAGCCGAATTCAAACCCACACAGGGAGCTGAGAGGCATCAGATCAGTGTCACCACTCAGCAGCTGTGCCGCTGGGTGATATGCACTTGTATTAAGTACACAGGAGGACAGTCAAACTGATATTCGTACTTTCCCTTTCGAAGCTCGATTCCGACGTACGGCTTTTATTTTGAAATATCCACCCCGTTGCTTTAATTTAACTTCCGGTACGGCGCATGCGGACTCGCAGTCACGTGACCCGCTCGTCACAACACGACCGCTTGCCGCCACGGCAGACCGGGGTGCCGCCGCCCGTCGCCAATCCTTTTCCCGCTGCTTTTTCGCTTCTGTGCTGTTGCCATGGCGGACGGCGAGCGCTCGCCGCTGCTCTCCGACCCCGGGGAGGCCAGTAACGGTGGAATAGAGGGAATGGCGCCCTTCGGGATGCCGTCTAAACCGCAGGGTGAGTACTGCTGCTGGGTCTAGCGCCCCGCACGACCACACCTGTGTTTACCTTCGAGGAGAGGGGCGAGCACCTGCCGCGCAGCATCACACACACGCCCTCTGTGTGCCGCGCTTCACTGCGGGGTACCCGGAGGGGCGCGAGCCGAAGCAGGCCGCGCGCTTTTTGTCTCGTGCAGAGCCAAGAAGACACGGGGTGCGCGCGCCCGGTTGTGCTTCATCATGATGTACGACCGACCGACCGCAGAGAGAGAGTACCGTAGACTACGGCGTAGTACATGGCATAGTACATGACATGTGTCATGTCACGTGTGTCTGTCTCACGGATGATTTCACTCTCTTTCTCTCTCTCACACACACACACACACACACACATCTAGATACACAGTGACACACACTCGACTCGTACGATGATGATGATATACATTGACACACCTGTCTTAATGTACCCCACACGTCCCACCCAAGTAACTCGTTGGTATCGCTGACTATTCGGTAAGTGAAGTCTCTGCTTCGCTGAACAACTTTTTCTGCTGTAAAAAGCGTTTTGAAATATGAACTGGCCGCTAAATTGTATTTTCTCATTAATAATATGGAATTGCGCGGCTAGACTTGTTAGTGTTTGACAGCTAAAGGCCCTGTAATCGTTTCTATTTATTGATGGCGTGCTGGAAGAGCTTTAAAGCGAGCGGCACTGCAGGGGTGTGTGCTTATGCGTTGTCTTGATGCACGCTACAGTACAATAAAATAGTACATTAAGCGGGTATGTTGTCCTAATCCGGTCTTCCTGCAGTGTTATTGTACTCTGTGGGACAGGGAGTGTATATGGTGTGCTAACACACACACACACACACACACACACGCTCACTGGCTGAAAAGCGCTTGTCCCGAGCTGGGTCACGGCGAACCGGAGCCTAACCCGGCAACACAGGGCGCAAGGCTGGAGGGGACGCACCCAGGACGGGACGCCAGTCCGTCGCAAGGCACCCCAAGCGGGACTTGAACCCCAGACCCGCCAGAGAGCGGGACCCTGCCAGTCCTGCCACGCTACCGCGCCCCCTCACTAACACACTCAGTACAATGTTAGTGTTATTTCACTCTTACCGCATATAAGGGCCCCGTACAATGAAAATGTTTTCAATTTTCTCTCACAACATGCTAGTATTCAGTGTAATGACTTTTTCCTTGGTACTGCTGTAATTTTACATTACGAGAGGTATTTTATTCTGTTCCGACTGCGTAGTTTGCTCCGCAAAGCACTCTGTTGCTATGGTACTTCCATAAGAAGACCAGCTGCCGAATATAGAAAATTCCTGTTTGCTACTTCCTGTCACATGGACACTTTCAACCAATCACATTGATCAAGGTAAACCCAACTCACAACTCAAATAGCAGATTGAATGCAAAGATTTAGAAATACACTATATAAAGACAGAAACAGCTCAATTATTCAAATAATTTAAAGAGCTTTTGTAACATGAAAATACTTACACGATTGTAAATAAACCGTTTCTTGTTGTTTACTAGTCGGAATACAAAGGTGACAGGGATGGTACAAAGATTACTCGCTACTCTGTGCAATTCATGGGGCCACCTATAATAATTTGGATAATAAGATAGTTCAGTATTTTACCACTGCAAAATGCAGTCACTGAGCACTTTATTAGGAACACTATACTGACACTGGGTAGGGCCTCCCTTTGCTCTGAAAACAGCCTCAGTTCTTCGTGGCATGGATTCCGCAAGATGTTGAAAACACTCCTTTGATATTCTGGCCTATGTTGACGTGATTGCGTCACACAATTTCTGCAGATTTGTCAACTGCGCTTTCATGCTGTGAATTTCCGGTTCTGCCACATCCCAGAATTCATCAGACCAGGCTGTTTTTCCAGTCTTCAACTGTCCAGTTTTGGTGAGCCTGTGCCCACTGCAGCCTCAGTTCTCTGTTCTTGGCTGACAGGGGTGGAAGCTGACATGGTCTTCTGCTGCTGCAGCCCATCTGCCTCAAGATTCCATGTGTTGTGCATTCTGAGATGCTTTTCTGCTCGGCACAGCTGTAAAGAGCGTTATCCGAGTTACCGTAGCCTTCTGGTCAGCTCGTATCGGTCTGATCGTTCACCTCTTACTGCTCTCATCAACAAGGCGCTTCCGTCCACAGGACTGCCACTTGCTGGATGTTTTTTGTTTTTCACACCATTCTGAGTAAACTCTAGAGACTGTTGTGAGTAAAAATCCCAGGAGATCACTCAAACCAGGCTGTCTGGCACCAACAGTCATGCCATGGTCAAAATCACTGGGATCACATTTTCTTCCCCATTCTGGTGTTTAATGTGAACATTAACTGAAGCTCCTGACCTGTATCTGCATGATTTCATGCACTGTGCTGCTGCCACATGATTGGCTGATTAGATAATTGCATGAATATGCCGGTGTACAAGTGTCCCTAATAAAGTGCTCTGCGACCTATGTTATCATTGCCACACATAAAAATTCTTATTTTGGGTTTTAGTTTAGTTTTTCCTTTCTAGAACCAGTTTTTTTTCCCCATAAGACATAATGGTAGAGTGACTCCTTAATGGCCGGAATTCTTCTAACGTGGTGATTTCACGGAGCAAATGAATCCTGTTAGGTGAGGGATGGATGTATAGTGTCCACGCAGTGGGTGTGTGTATGTATGTAGATATATAATATATATGATATATACTCTCTCTCTCTTCAAGGTTTCCCTGCCTTTCCCAGTGCCCCACAGCCTTCTGTTCTCCCGGGTGAGAACCCACCCCAGTACTCCCCCCTCACGTCCCCTGAGAGCGGCAGCGCCCCAGTCATCAGCTGCAGGGTGTGTCAGAGTCTTATCAGCGTGGAGGGCAAGATCCACCAGCATGTGGTCAAGTGTGGTGTCTGCAACGAAGCAACAGTAAGTAAAACATGCGGACGATCACATGCAGAAACACGTTTACTTACCTGCAGCCGCTACTTAATGAAATAAATAGTTCTTCCCTTCATGCCAAAGAAACTGGAAACCATGAAATATATCTCCAGAATGTCTGAATGCTGTGTTTGTGTAAAGTTGCTGACTTCTTTTAAAAAAAAATGCTTTGCATTGTTCATCTTTTAACTTCAGTATCAAGAATGTTTTCAACGTCTTATCACCTTCAGCATCAAGCAACGCTACTAACGCTTTCTGTCCATCTCTACCTTCCACCTACTCTCTCTCCTCCCCACTCTTTCCATCTGTCTCCTCACCCAACCCTTTGCGACCATTCTCCCTCTGTCCCTCCAGCCCATTAAGAATGCCCCCGCAGGGAAGAAGTATGTTCGCTGTCCGTGCAACTGCCTGCTTATTTGCAAAGTGACATCCCAGAGGATTGCCTGTCCCCGACCCTACTGGTAAGAGATACCATCATGCTCACACTGTGCTCACCCTAGATTCACACACCCTCCAGGAAACTTGCATGTTCTGAACACACTGTATCTTTACCTACATTTACATTGCATTTAAATTTAATTATTTAGCTCATGATTTTCTCCAAGGTGACGTAAAATGTTAAGCTACTTACTGGGATTTACCCATTTGTACAGCTGTGTAATTTTCAGTTTAGGGTACAGTGCCTTATTCCAGTATTCAAGTCCTTTGAAAGTTAGCACCATTTTCTGGATTTCAAAAGATACATAGAAATGTTCTCCCAGTCACTATTTTTACTGAGAGCTGTTTCATAGTAACAGTCTATTTCAAAAGCCAAAATCATGAGTTGTTGCTCACTATTAGAAATAAAATGTCTTTCTGAAATGTTCTTGCATAAGTATTCAAACCCCTGTGCTCTAAAAGCTTAAAGTAGCAAATTGTTCCCAAACTAGACATATTGACCTCTTATTTGGACGTAATTGTGATTAGTTTCTACCAGCGAGCAATGAAGATAAAGGTCACATTTTGTGGATTTAAAAATCACTCTGTGGAAGAGGTCATTGGCTAGGCTGTGAACACACTGTGAAAAATACAACTAAAGTGCAAACCACAAATGTAAGAGATAAAGTGATCCAAATGCAGAAGTTAGAAAAAAGGGTACAAAAAAAAAATTCAAAGAGCTTGGATGTCCCAATGAGCACTATGGAAGTGTGATATCAGGAAGTGGAAGATGTATCACACCACCCAGTCGCTGTGTAAAGAAGGCTGCCTCTCAGAACATAGTGCCCAGGCCAGACGTAAATTTGTAAAGGAAGTGACAAAGACATCAGCCATCATTTTGAAGGAAGTGCAGAAGTCAGTTGCTGAAACTGGGGTACGTGATTTGTTTGTAGTCCAGTGATTGCAACCCATATTAATGCACCATGCTGATAGACAGCAGTGAAGCACATCCAGCCAGGATATGATTGCAAGATCACCTTAATTCAATTCACTTCCTTGTCGTTTACAGCTCCTGTCAGTTGTTTTTGATGTTTCTGAATAACTCAAGTAAAAAGAGATGTGCTATTACCATGGAAACCAAAGTCAAGATTGTAAAGAGAGCTGAAAATGCCAGGAGATTAATGTTTGTGGGACGACATGGACAGAAGTCATTTTTGAACACCTCGTGGAGAAAACATGTCAAATTATAATGTAGTTCAAAGTTAATAAAAACAAAACAATAGCTTTACAGCTATTTATATTATAATATGCACAGACAGTATATATAAAATGGCTATATCCAAGGCTGTTACAGAATCTGAACCTATCCAGAAAATACAGCACTGTGCAAAAATCTTAGGCACTTAGATGTTTCACAAAATATGTTTTATACAGTTTTTTAATGTCTTCTGGATTAGTATCAATGGGAAAGACCACATATTAGATTTCCAGATTTAGATTTTTAGATATTAGCATTCCTTTTGCAAAAAGTTAATGCTACAGTAAGGGTTTTGTATGTCGTTAAAGAAAGTATACACATACACACACACACACTCTCTCTCTGTCTGAAACTATTTATCCCAAGCGGGGTCGCGGCGAGCCGGAGCCTAACCCGGCAACACAGGGCGCAAGGCTGGAGGGGGAGGGGACACACCCAGGACTGGACGCCAGTCCATCGCAAGGCACCCCAAGCGGGACTTGAACCCCAGATCCGCCAGAGAGCGGGACCCTGCCAAGCCAGCTGCGACCACGCTTGGGACAAGCTGTTGTTGATGATGGATGGTTACTAAGCTTTGTAGGAAGTTTATTAATTAAGAGCATTATTTTTGGAAGCACCCCCCCCAAGTGCCTAAAACTTTTGCGCAGTACTGTATATCAAGAGTTACATCCATTATTAAGCTGTTATTGATTGTAACTGGTGGACAAAGTTAACTTTGGAGTCCAAAACAGAGTTACAGAAAGACTTCCAATCCCAATTGTGTTCATAAGCTTGTGATCCAGTGTAGTTTGTTTTTGATTAAAAGAGCAGCTGAGTTTATCAATCCAGGATGAAATAGCTTATGTTATGGTGGCCGATCTTGGGTCAGTTTGTGTGTTCCTGTCTTTCCAGCAAGAGGATAATAAATTTGGGTCCTGTGCATCCGGGACCATCAAGCCCAGACCCCCAGCCAGTAGGTGCACGAGTCATCTGCGGACACTGCAGCAGCACCTTCTTGGTAAGAACCATCATCATCGTTGTTATAATCAAACTGCCATTATCATTATAATCTTTATTTCTAACTTTGTTGAATGAATGTAGCCTAGCTGTTGAATCTAAGGGCTTTTATTCGTTTTTCTGTATTATAATTCCTGTTATAGTTCAAATCTATATAGAGGAAAATAATAGCGATATTATGTTTCATGTTTCAGTGGACAGAATTTACAGATAAGACACTTGCCAGGTGTCCCCACTGCAGGAAGGTGTAAGTATCCTGCATTTCGGTGTTTCTGACCAAAATGCGAATCGTAGTTGGACCCCAGTTTATTGTCATAGATCCCCATCAGCTATCTGATCCTTCGCTGAAAAATTAAATGCTGTCTGCATGCCCTCTTTGTTAACTTCAGGTTGCAGGTGGACAGATACTCAAACCAAGGAAAGTTTGCATTGCAGGATGCATAAATAGCTATAAGTCCTCTAGTAACACAGCCACCATTACTGTGCTCTGTAGCGCTGTGTGTTTAGTTATCTCTTACATAACAAGCCCTTATTTTTTTAAAGAACAACCACAGCATGAATTATCAGAGAACGTCTTTCACTTCTGAGATATAATGAACATTATAGTTAAACTTCTTTCATGTATAAGCGCTCAGGATCTCGTGTGTAATAAAGCGTTTCCTAGGCAACCGTGGACATCGGAGCTGAATGTAGCTGTAGACAGGACGAATCACAGTTAACATGTTCGTTCCAGTGGTTTGTTTAGCTGTCTCTCAGCGCAAAGTAGAATATTCACTATATGCGCTAGTATTTGTAGTTGACATTTTTGTAACCCTGTGAACACTTGAGTTTGTCTTCAGGGCAGAGCACTATATAAGGATACATGTAGTGTGTTGACTCTTGAAAATAACCAAATTTAGTGCACCATTAGTAATAAAGGAGGATTGTTATCTTTGTTTCAGGTCTTCGATAGGTCGAAGGTACCCGAGGAGAAGAACCCTGTGGTGTTTCCTGTTGTGTTTGCTCTTCAGTATGACCACTGCTGGACTGGTGGTAAGTGGATGTGCCTCAGTGTGTGTTTTAGTCAAATGCACTGCATGTTGCAGAATGTATAATTTAGCGTACGCTGTAGGCTGAACAGTACTAGCCAAAATTTGGAGTGCATCAGGGAGACCTGGGAAATGCCTGTATGGGAGGAACTGGACAGAACAAATAAAGCAAAACAGCACACAGGTGTCCTGCGTTTCAGGGAGCTGCTGCAGAAGATGTGGGAAGATATGTCGGCTCGTTTCCTGTTCATTCTTGTTCACCGAATGCCTTGTGGAACAATTTTCCAGCAAATGTGCTCAGACCTTTAATGGGAACAGTATATTACACATTGAAAAGTGTGTATTTCTTCAAAAAGTCCCCACAGGAGTTGCCAAAAGAAGGTCATACGCTCGCTGTTTGACACTGTTTACGAATATGGAAAATGCACAAATAACCTCTGTCTGTGTTCCTCTCATTCTCTCTCTATAGGCCGGTACCTGGAACCAGGCGCAGGTGTACCGGGGCATCTACGCTTCATGGGCCGTAATGCTCATGCTGGTCTTGTTAAGTCTGGGGCGAGGCCTCTACTGGGCCTGCATGCGGGTCAGCCAGCCGGTGCAGAGCTTCTCTTAGGACAGTCGAGGTTGTGGGTGGGCGGGCAACGGGAAGCTGAAAAGGAAGAGGGATGTGGGGAGACATGTTAGTCAGCAGCGCTATAATTTCCCTTGCCCTTTTTCTACTCGGGTGAGAGGAGGCCCTGACCTCCTCCAGTCCTGTCTCCATCTCACCCTGAAACATGTCTGCTCTTTTCTCTCACCCTCAATGTGCCGTCTGCATCCTATGATGTTGTGGGGCTGTAAGGGTATGGTGATGTTTGTCATGTTGCTACCATCAGCTGGTGCCACTCAGTTCTAATTCACCCAAGTAAACGTGACAAATGCTCCAGTTATATATAGTGCATAGAGAACCGGTGCCCAGCCTACCTAACTCTATACTTTATACTCTAACCTTTCCAGTGGTGACGCTGGATGAACCCAGTTGTTCTTGGAAATGCGAGCTCCTCCTCGTGTCTCATCTCTCCCAGGAATCTTACTGCACGTACAGTGCAACCACACAAAAAACAGCCCTTCGTACAGAATTAACGCACGTAATTCAAACTAACCCATGCAGTCTGGACAGAGTAGCGTACCAATATGTTTTACAGTTTACATACTAATGTAGTGCATATGACTGTGTACAAACTCATTTGAAATTAATTTTTGTGTTCTTATGTGCATTTATAATGTATTTTTTTATGCCAGTATTTTGTTTTATGTACATATTTTTTATTTCCACATTTTGCAGTTTATTAAATTATTTTGTTAGACAAGGTCTTGATTTAAGTTTTATTCTTATTTTTGTATGTTTCTATGTTTTATCCCAAACCAATGATGATGCACATAATGGCTTTTGTTCTGTGAACCTGTGTGGACACAAAATATGTCTGCATGTGAGAGAATGTGTCTGTCTGTGCTGTGTGTACTGGTAGTAGTGTGCGCGCGCGCACCATACGTATGCATGGGAGGGTTGAAGAAGGATTAAGTGTTTCCTGACAACTATTAAAATCACTTGTAAAATATCATTCAACACATGACCAGGAAGACACTGTACTGCTTACTTGGTAAAGCATCTGATGCTCAATTTCTTTTAGCTAAAAAAAAAAAAAAAAAGTTTCTACAGCATAATTAATAATTAGGTTGCTCTTATGAACATTTTTTTGGCACAGTTTACTCACAGTAAAGAATAATCATGTATTTATATGGTGTGTATTTGTGAGTACTCAATATTAGGTCTCAATTTTGTGAAAAAAACATCAGACTGTTTTTTTAAATGTACTCTACAGATGTTGATTGTTGCCAGCCTGACATGAGTATGATAAATTGGAAAACAAATTAAAAAGCCAGTTGTCTAACAATCGTTAAGGCAAACGCTTCGCGTATATGTAAATGATAAGCACATACAATTCCTTGCTTGGCTTCAAACAACTGGCAATACAGAGGAACATGAGTCACATAAACCTTCAGGTTAACACCCCATGTGTTTCTCTAAAATTTATTTTCTTAGTCTTCTGGTTTGTTTTTCAAGGTGGCAGATCCCTTGCCATCCAGTCGACACACCTTCCCATGCCAGTGAATATTCATGGGCACACATTACTTGAATTAATTTTGTGAGTGATTGTTTCTCTTTTCGTTTGTAAGAAAGGAAAGAAGGGAGTGTCAATATTGCACTATTGATTTTTTTTTTTTTTTTTTTTTTGTGTAGCTCAAGTCATGGTTACAATAAGGGAAAGAACTGTTTCATGAGGACGATCAGTTACTACTGATGAAAGGTGTTCTAATGAGAACACCAGTTATAAAAATAGAAGTGGTTTTTGTATTGTATAGTATTTAATATTCATTTAATGCTCATCTTTGGTAACCAGAATTTGTATAATATTACAAGTTTCATAGTTTAGAGAGGGGTAGTTGCTTAGTTCAAAAAAGTTAATGAGTGGATAGTTACTGAAGATAATATAGGCAACAAAATAGCCTAAATAAGAGGTTACTAAGTATTGTACAGCAGTTAAGTTGCTCACTAGCTAGAGCTGCATTTTAGGCTCTATTTTGTGTCTTGTTAGTGTGAATTATGTCTGAAAGACACTTTTTCAATGAGCACATTTAAAATATTTAGCACATTTAAAAATTGTATTACTGCTGTAGTTAAGACCGTTCAACGGCGATCGAACAAGCGGTTTTTCCAGCAAACAGCTTTACACCGTGAACTCATTTCTCATTTGGCTTGTTGTTCACCAGTATTTGCGCTTAAGACAAATAAACACCCTTTTAAGAAAATGCATACGTATATGTATCAGATGCATCTGAATTATGTCCAGACCTTCCGACCAGAATTATTTCACATTTGTTCCACCGTAGTTATGAGGTTTTTGCTGGAGCCATGTTCCTTTGTATTGCCTGGGCTGTGTCCATTTAGGCTTCAGTATGGTATAGTAGTGGCAATTTAGGCTTGGAAGACTACCTCTGCTGTGGTATTTCTTTATCCTTGAATTCTATGATGATGATGATGATTTCATTAGCAGCTGCGCAGTAATGATGTCATTATCATTAAAAATAAACGGCTGCCTTGTTCACAAACCCCAGCGCTGTCTCTGCGTCCTCAGTGTCTCGCCTACAGCAACTTGCGCCTATGGAGTCTTCACTCAAGTGGTGGGTGAAAGTTAATTGTGGACAAATAAAGAGAAAACACAGCGGGAATAAATACAGTAATGTTGACAGTACATATTCCCGTTAAACTGAGTCGTCGTAAAAATGTTCCACATCTTGCTCATGGAAATGAATAACCTTTATTTAGCTGATTTCTTTGTCCAACATAACCAAATTAGTTACATTTGTTTGCCCATTCATAGAGTAGTGTATTCTTATTTCAGTCTAAAACATGCTTGTGGGGGAAGGGGTTTGAACTAAGACTCTCAGGGCTTTGAGGTGAGAGCCATAACTACTACACCATGTGCTCTCAGTATTGTTGAGACTGTTGTAGGCTGTGTTTAGTGATTAGTTTCTTTGGTTTCGGAATCCTTGGCCTGTCCAGGTTATTATAACTGTCCTTTAACTCCAACATGATTCAGTTCTGCCAGAGTTCAGTTACAAAACTAGAAGCATCCAGTTGATCCAAACAATGTGTTTCAAGAAAAGTGGCCCAAAAGGAATGATGACTGAGATGAAGCACACATTTTCCACACGCCATATTTATTATGTTATTCCGTCTAGTTTCCTTCAACATCCTAAGTGTAACTTTGCGATCCGGACCCTGCTGTGGCCTCTCCGCCTCCAGGACCATGTGAAAATGCCAATATTTCAACACGGTCCTTTCTTGTGCATTATTATTTAATTATTATATTTAGTCCCTCAACGTATTTACTACTTACCTTACTACTACCTTACTACTCCTTACCTTATTGCAGAGATGATCCATTCACCGCGTACATGTGCTTTTTTGACCATACCAAGGCAACAGAAACACTCGCCTCTGCGGGTTGCTTCGTCTGTGAAACTGCCTGATGAATTCGTGTTGCGCACATTATGAGAGATTTTGTAAGAAACCGTTTCTCAACCGGGCAAATTTTGGCGGGAAAACGAGGTTTCGCAACCGCGCAGCCGGACGCGTCCGTCTCTCTGCGCTCCGAATAGCGAAGTGAGAGCGCGGCGACATCAGCGCCCTCTAGCGGCCTGTTCACACAGCGCCAAAATGTCGCCCAACTGGTCCTGATGCTGAGAGATGCTGCGAACGACGTCAGCGAAGAGCGTATGAATTTTAAACGGAGTGTGTCGGTGCCTGGTAGGCTTAGTCTCTGTGGCGCAATGGAATAGCGCGCTGGACTTCTAATCCAGAGGCTCCGGGTTCGAGTCCCGGCAGAGATGTGGCTTGTGGGCGCCTTGTTTAACAACAGCATTTCTTTTATTCATTAAGAGCCGACAAGTGTAGGATATTTATGCCATATTTCACATGTGAGTGTGAGTGACCGAATACGATTTCGGACGTCGTTTATTCTTACGTTAATAGTGCTGCTATTGAAAGGCTGAATAATAAAAAAGCTCTGTGTAAAATCAATGTTTTAATTTAGGTGAAGTGCCACGAGGGACAATTAAAATGATGACACGGAGAAATAAAATGACCACGTCCGTGAAATGTGATCGCTAATGAAAAATAAAAGCAAAAAAATTAAAATGCCGAATCCCCGTAAAGCGAATCAGGTGAGCAGCTGAATATTCCCTCATGTTGGAAGATCACCGTGATAGTTGATAGATAAATAATGAACACACCGGTTAAGATGTGCTTTGCTATTTCGGGATTTTCACTCGAACAGGGAAAATGTATGAACCTTATTGAAAAACAAATATGAAATTACTCGTCTCAGACGGAGCCTTTGTCTCCTTCAGAGAAACCTGTGTATGTGAAGCACTTAATTCTGTTTAAATTGTGATTCTTCGTCTACAGCATTCGGAATGTATTCAGTCTTAGATATACATTTTGCATAAGATTACATCGCGAATTAAAGACTTGACAAATAACAAATTCCTAATGTAATGTTTTAAAAGTAAATGTGATGCACAGAGCCGGTTATTTTTTCTAATGATTTTCCATGAACATTGTAGTGCATCATTGTGAAATGGCAGGTTGTGTCCGCTAGGTGGCGCAACATTCACGGTCATTTCAGCATTTAGGACTATTCTCGTTTGCCCTGGTCGATCGTCTAATTATTCTGAACAACGACTTTTGCTGACAGTCATAGCAGAATACAGTAAAGACAAAGTGATCTGAGACACTTCATAATTTATAAACTCCTTTTCCGCCACAGAAATGCAAACTGCATCCAGAACTGTAACAATGGATCATTCCGTTTATTCGATTTATTATGGCTTATTTCTGTGTTCCGATACGACCTTCCCCGGCACTCAGAAACATTTTCCTCTGTTAGAGTTGATTTCGAGATACTACTGTTAACATACATAGAGATAAATGGGTTTTCCTTTCAATATCTAAGTAGTACATTGAGAAATATATTGATTAAAATCCTCTACATATGGTTTTTTAAGTCTTGATTGAAATCACTAAATGTTCATTTATTATATCGCATTTTAAGTGAGTTGCCACAGTTCTTCAAAGTGCTTTCTCCAGAAGGAATTAAACAGAGAAAATAGCAATAAAATAGCAATACTGAAAGAATTGAAAATGATTCTCTATTGCATATATTTCTGTTCAAAGCTGGAATTTGTTATAAATTATGCACACATAATGTTTACTGTATTTTTAAAGACTTATTGAACTTGTGTAACACACATCTATGACATCCTGCCATACGTGTGTGGAATGTTAATATGTTGAAGGGTTTTCTTTGTGTTGCTCTTATTGTGGGTGCCTTCAGGCTGCTCCTCACCGCCTTTTTCTTCCCTTTTTCTTTCCTGCATGTCCAGTTACCACCTTGAAAGAAAACCTTGGTCATATTGTTTCCATTTACACTAACATCACCTTCCTGATCTTCACTGCAAATACAAAATGTGTACACATGGTCACTTTTCCACATTTTCCCCACAGTTTTATATTGCCTGCATCCTAGTCATTTCCCGGTTGATATTCCCAGTGTCCGCTTAAAGTCCAGAAATTGATGATATATATCAGTATAGGTCTTTTATTTCAAAAGCAGTTTAATGTCTTTCCTCTAAAATGCGCATTTGTTACAACTTGCTTTGGAAAATGGTGCTATGTATTTACATATTCCAGAAAGTGTGTTTATACAAGGCATCTGTAGGTAAAACACACAGCCTTAGGACCAGTGCACAGATTAGAGTTAATGGTTCGAGGGGTGTAACCCCGTGGCTGTGGCTGGAGGCTGGAAACGCTGTTATAGTACAGAGAAAGGGAGACACACAATCACATAGAAATACAGAGGGACATGGCACCACACACACACGCACACACACACACACACACACACATCTGGTCCACCGAGAGTGGAGGACCACTGACAAGCGGGGTTGCAATACTGCGCTCCGCCCTTTGTGTGCGGCACTACAGATAAAAGCGGGGCTCGTGGAATAGAACACACACACACACACACACACAGAGAGAGAGCTGTGAAGGAGGTAGACACGGAAGGATGCCCAGGAGGAGGGGATGCAGGGGTCCTCATCGTCCTGCTGCCCATGATCATGCTGGAAGAGCAGAGACGCAGGGAGAAGGAGCCTTTCGCACTCAGACAGCGTAGGAGACAGCAGGAGGGGTAAAAACGGGGTTAAAAAAAAGGAAAAAACAAGCGATCGGTGCGAATGAGCGACTCGGAGGGGAGCGGGGGACACGCGCGCTGAGGGAGGGCAGCGCCGATACCTGCTGTCGGAGCTCTGGATGCCGGTGTCCCCGCCAAGAGGAGAACTGCTCGCCCTTTCCATGAGCTCGGCTCAACCATGAGGAGCCTCCTGCTCATAACTTTGGCGTTCCGCTTCCACGGAGGTGAGCATCCCCACACACACCTCGTCTCTACTAGGGCCGACGAGCCGCATCCCGCGCGCGTCACGCGCCCTCCATGTGACCGCGCGCTCCTCGCGCCTCACGCGAACACGACCGAGGTGGGAAAAAAAAAAAGGACCGCGAAGTTGGACATTTCGCTCCTTCGCGCCTTTCGGCCGCCAGACAACACTGTGTACGTGTGTCCGCGGCTCTCTCTGTGTCGCGAGTTTCCTTTTCAGTCATCTTCGAAAATCGCCTTTTTCTAACGCGCCTATTTGACATCACGCCTTTTCAATGTGGTATAAATCGATGGGACGCGCGGAATGTTCGAGGTGCCTTTTCGCGCTCGTCAGATGAAGTTTTGAGGGAGGGCTGCCGAAAATGAGCGTCTTTTGTGCGGGTCGTGGCTTCATTACACATCGCCTTCCGATAGCTACTATAAATATTCGTGGGAATTAAGTCGAAGGTGAATTTTATGTCGTCAGTAGGCGGACGAATGCCGTTCTGTTCACCTCAGCTCAGTCGTGTTCACACACAGCGGAGAAAATAAGCCGATGGCACGTGCGCTCCCGTCCGCTGCGGCGCTGCCTGCCTGTATATCGCCGCAATAGGGCGCATGCGGTGAAACGGCCGAGAGAAAATGTGGGAAATAACGTAACAGCGGGACGAAGTCAATGTCACATTGATTCTGAGCGACGCGCCCGAGTCTCGCGACGAACGCAGGTACGTGGACGCGCCGCGTGCCCGAGCACCGTGTAAACCGTAGCTCCTCGCCGGAGGCGGCGGCGGCGGCGGCAGCGCACGTGGCGAATGCGGTGACATTCATTCATCGCGAAGCCCAGATGTGGAGGAGCGCAGTGGCACGGGGCCGCGCGCACGTCACGACACACTCACGCTGTCACACACCTGTCAGCGGGGCGCCGCGGGGCGCCGTGCCTGCGCACCTACCTGTTTGACCGCTGCAGCCTGGGAGCCATCGAGGGCAGAAGAGAGCATGCAGGACGTGTGTGTCTCTGTCTGTGTGGAACCCGCTCACAATAAGAAGGCTGCAGTATCAAGAAGTGTAAGAAGTGTAACCCCTCATATTTGTGCATCTTTCCCAACATGTAGTAAATTCAAATGTAAGTTAAGTGCGTACAGTAAATCCCAGCACATATTAGGAATCAAGCAGAGCTCATCATTCTGTCGTGTCAAGCTGAGTACACAGCGATAATGTGATGCTGCAGCCTTACACTGTTTTACTGTATCAGCACTGTTTCTCACTCATTATGGTAATATGCCTTTGTTGTGCTGTGCAGTCTGTGTCTCCTTGTTTCCTTTTCGTGCCGCTGCTTTTCCGCGCCTTGCCTTGTGTGTTTGGAAATGTGAGTCACCGAGTGTGTCTCGTTAAAATATTTTGCCGTATTTATTGTCACTTGAAGCGTAGTATCAGGCAAAGGAAGCTGGCGTTACCCCCCCAGCCCCACCTCCCCCAGTTATTCTCTTTCCCTCCGTTCCTCGCTCTTCCAGCCCCTCTCTTTCTTTGTCTCGTGAAGTCCATTCTTGTCCCCCACTAAATGTGCCCTTCTGCTGGAGCTCTTTCTCTCTCTTTCCTTCTTCCTCAGGCCCTCTCCCTTTCCCAAGACCTCTTCCCTCCTCCCATCCCCCCTCTGTCTCTGTAATGAGTTCCAGATGTGGTTTTTACATTCCTTCACAAGAGAACACGAGACACGGGGGAGGGGGGATGAAGCTGGCGAGTGGTGGTGGGGGGGGGGGGTCACCAACGAGGACAGAGAGAAAGGAAAGAGGACAAAAGCCGAACCCAGAGTGGACACGGGAAGTGTTGGGGAGACAGTTGGCACGCGCTAAAGCACTCAGATGTGCGTGGATGAGACTTGGGTTCGTCCAAATTTCGGAAAGTGCTTTTCCCCATAACCCCCGCCCCCTTCTACCCCAAGCCCGGGATTCCTCCGCCATATTCCCCCGTTCAGGAATGTGCCTTATGATGTCATTTCTCTTCCTCACTCTCTCTGTCTTGCTCTCTGTGGGTCGATGCCGAGAGGAACCGAGAGTGCTGAGCGTTACTCTGCTCCGCCGTCTATCTGCGGTGTGTTTTATTGGTCTGTTCCCAGTGTCTGTCCTGTAATTTGCTCCTCTGGAGTGTGCAGTCTCGGTTTGATTGCTCCTGTTCCGCTCGTATGCGGAGTGCGTGCAACATTCTACATCTGTCCTGGAAATGTGTGCTCTGCTATGCTGTGCTGTCCATTGTCTGCTCGGGCTCTGCTCTGTTACTAGGGGACACCTGCGCAGGTGTGTCTTCATCCCCAAGCGGGGCCGTCATAAATCTTCGCACAGAGCGGGCATTGTTTAGCCAGCGTTCAGACAGTCCGTAGTCATTTCAACGGAGCCGTCCATTAAATCCATACCTGAGCTTTGCGTGTGATGTTGCTCTCTTTTTCTTGCATCCCATACGCTGTGCTCTCAATACACGTTGTTACCTGTGCAGAAGCAGTGCTGCGCTCCTTCCGCACCGAACTAGATTGCCTTTCACCGCTACAGCTATTCGGTTCTATTTCTATTCAGCTTTTTTGTTTTGCTCAGGAACCCCACTTATAACACTTACGTTGGTTTCAAATGTGGTGATCTCATGCAGCGTGCGCCGATTCAGATCTTATCGAAGCGTGTACAGTAACACAACGGTGGTCTCTTCAGCGGCCGTTGTGACTCTGTGTGTCAGGGTTGTCACTGGGATCATCAGCATCAGTGTGTCAGTGGTTGAACTGTAGCCATGGCAACCGAATCTTCCGAATTTTGGCGGTCTTTGGAAAAAATAATCGCAAATTAGGCTAAAGCGTTTGGCAAATAGGATATAAAGACATGGCAGCAAAAAATGATTTTATCATATTTGAGAGAATGACATGGCTTTGTATGCTGCAGTTTCAAATACATCTGTTTCTATAGCAACTAAGTAGAGGCTGTAGCGATAAAGAGAGCGAGCGCAAGGGAGGAAGACTATTTGCATGTGAGAGAGAGCTAGTTTAAGAGACCGGCCTTTTTTGCTTTGTGTTAAGTGTGTTTGTGAGTGTGTGACCGAAGGGTGTGTTTTAAAGGCCAATGGAAGGTGTGCTGTCTGTGGCAGAGATTTGTGTGGTTGATACACACTGTGTTTAACGATGAACAAAGGGGTGCTGCGAGGAACTTGCTTTGCCAGCTCCGAGCTCTTATTTTTTAAACGGTATTTTGCTGGGTAAAGGGTTGTAAACTGCAGTTTTGCTCGGCTGCGGGTTCTTGACATCCTATTCAGCAAGCTGGGCTTGAAAAAGGTCCAGCTTCCGGAAGTTCTGCTATGAAAGCTGCAGCAATCCGGACTGCTGGTCGTCCAACAAGCTGCAGCAGGTGGAAGATCTCATCCGTCGAGCCACTGGGCACTGAGCACGTTCTAGCGTTCCAGGTTCGCTGATGCGGTGGCCGATGCTGTTGCTCTTTTCCTCGACTTGGCTGGTCTTTGTCACCGACCTGTATTACCCGTGACCCACAGAGCCCGAGCAGAAGCCTATGCTCAGCGAAGCCACCATTCGGTTGTCAGCAGAGTGAAGAGTGTGTTGAGAGTGTGTCGTGTCCGAGTGTTTCCCCAGTAATATATTCATTTTTTACCCTTTTCCTTGCATCTACTCATCTGGCATGTTTCTATTTTCACTCTCCATTTTTGCCCCCTTTTCAGTTGCCTTCCTTTTCAGTTGCCATAGTGACTGCATGTTCCCTCTTTGCCTCTTTAATATCTCCGTTCTCTCCCCATTTGGATCTTAGTCATCCCAATCTCACGCTAGTTTTATTGTTACCATGACAATGTCCCTGAACCCCAGCACCTGTTCTCTATGTCTGTTACAGATGAAGCACAGCTGTCCTCTTTGTGCATTTTGCACCCACATTTTGCCCTGCTCTCCATGCTCTCCTTGTTCCCCTCCTCTTTTCCTTTTTGTGGGTCCTCTCATCCTCTGCTGGGTTGGTTTACACCATGCTTTATAGGGCCAGCCACCCGCCGTGCCAACAATTTCAGTGACCAGTGAGCGCAGCCCGATGTTTCTTGTTAATGAGTGCTGATTATAGATTTCATGGGCCACCCCATCGCCATCCATCCCACCCCTTTAGAACTGGTCACTAACTGTACTAACTGTCCGCTGACCCCGCTGCAAACACCCCTCACCTATTCCCTCTCCTCCATCTTCCCCTACATTTTCCTTCTTTATCACCTAGCATTTCTCTCTCTAGCTCTCTTCCTCTCTTTCTTCCTATGTCTCTCAGTGACATGTCTTGAGAAGCACATAGTGTAGTGATTGGCTCTGCTGCCTTTGGATTCAAAGGTTGCAGGTTCAAATTCTACCTCCAGATACAGCACTCTTGAGCAAGGTGCCTACCCTGAATTGCTCCAGTAAAATTACCCAGGTGTATAAAAGGGTAAATAGTCGTAAGTGGCTTCGGAGTGTCATCTGAAAGTATGTAATCCTTTATTTTCTATTCTGATTCTTGAAGACAGGGTATTGTGGCCGAGAAAAAGATGGAAAATTATTACAGAGAGAAAATGTCACTAATAAATATACGTACCTCTTGACTTTTTTAAAACATGTATCTGTTCCAATACGCACCACAAAGATGGTAACTGTAAGTAGACTTTGAGTCAATGGCATTTCCCCACCTACCCTCCTTATACACTAAATTAACCCCAAACTTCAGGTGTTGCTGTGCTATTAGAAATCAGATGTCACAACATCATAAGCAAGAGATCATAACATATTGTTGTAGACTGACGTCATGAAATGAGACGGATCGATATTAGGGTATGTCTGTTCTAAACACTAAATTAGGTCTTGGTTGTGATGAGTTTACACTAAAAATTACACTATTTGTGAAATATCTACTTTCATGATGTAAATGTATCTAAACTGCTTTTCATTAAAGTATGCAAAGTGAGCAATTAAAGAAAAAATGCAGCTATAGAGTCCTAGGCTGGTAGATTTTCTGATATCAGTGGACAATTATTAATTTTAAACTACATTTCAGACGAGCTAGTCCTTGTATCCTGTGTACACGCACATTTAATCATAAATGTAAAATGGAAAATTAAAACAAATTGTTTAATATCTTCATTTTAAGCTAGATATCATTCTGTTTATCATTTGACTAATTCATCGTAATCAAGGGCTAGAAAAAAATAAAGGATTTGGGGGAATTTTTCTTAATATAATGTCTCAAACAGCAACATGTAAAAAGCAGCACAATAAAAATGTTCCTGAGGTCTCATCACCCTTCACCGCTGATGTACCTTTACAGTTGGGGCAGTTTAGTTTGCATTCATGAGCAATAACTTCTGCTATCACTTTCAGTGAAGGTGGGAACTATTTCTTTCAGTTCTTCACCAAAAAGCAAAAACTTAACGTATTGTACCTTTCTGATGTGCTGACCAGTAGATTTAGGCAATGTTGAGCTTGTAAAACCATTTTACCATGTTTACTTGTTTTGGGAATGCAACAATGCGCAAGTGTTTAAATCATCATTACAGACAGAAAAAAAAGTAATGCGGTGCTAAAGCGACCAAGTGTAATACACCTAGGCTGCATACTAATTAGATCACGTGCATATTATTTGTTTCAGGCTCAAAGCACCCATGGATGTACTGTGTTATTCACTGAAAGTAAAATTATCTGTAGTGAATGTTTTGGATTTTCACTGAAAAATTGAGCCTGTGCTGTAATACGAATTTTTGTGCCTGTAAGCCAAACGAAGCCTAGAAGACTTTAGCCGTAAGATGACTTTTAATAAGTAATACACACCAAAAATCCTAGGTTAAAAGAAATCGAATATTAGTTTCATCCCATCGTTTTTGTGTTTTCTGCCATTGCTTCAATGTCTTTGGTCATTTTTTTACAAAACGTTTCAGAACTGAGAAATCCAAACATTAATATGCCAATAAATTATATTAGAACATAGTTTGGAGTTATCGCTGTAAACCAGTAAACAAGGAGCCTAACTTGTTTTCTCAGATACACACACACTATAGTTAACTTTTAATTAAACTTTTTTTAAAGTGTAGCGATGCTTCCAGCCTATGAGTTTCCCCCTTATTGCTGGGGAAACTCAGAGGCTCGAAGCATCACTACACTTTAAAAAGGTGAATTGAAAAATAGTAAAAACAACTGAAAACTAAGTCTTCTATATTAAAATCACTATATTCGTAGTAACCGCAGCCTATTGTTATTATTAATATTAATATATGTAATATTTTTATGTACAGTATGTCACTTTTGTTATGTGTTTACTTAAATACATGAGTTACTATTGTTATTATATTAAGGGGAGCACCTGAAACACTTAAAAGAAACTTTTTTACTGAAAATAAAGTAAATGGAACGATTAATTGTCCTCAACAATTAAATCAGTACTATTGTAATTTTCATTGTAAATACCCTTGAGGAAATTCTTTAATTTGCAAACGTAATCAAAGATCAAGATTCCCTACAAATGCCTTAAATCCATGATGTCTTTTTTTGTATAATATTGTTAATATAATGTTTTGCAAATTTTCATTGCTCTCAAGTTTTCTAACAGGTGGTTGAAAATTAATACTTCGAGCTTCCCAAAATTAATGATGAGACTGAGGGCTGATGAGGTCAAACCTACAGTTTCCTATGATTATCCTTTATCACTCGGTGGTGGTTAGCCCAGCTCTGATTTCATACATAGTAATATCACCATGAATGTATTTTCTCCTGCAGTTACACTATGTATATTGTGCGAAGATAGTGTGAAACATCCATTCAAATTTCTGTGAAATGTTTCTGGCCTACTGTTGTGAAGTGTAATGTGATTTATGCCATTAGACACCAAAGTATTTTTCTGCCTGTACAGACTAAATAGTGCTATGTTATGTCTTAGAGTATAACATTAACAAAGAAAATGTTCCTCCATAACACCACATAACTGCACCATACCATCATACCATATAACTGATATCAGATTACTGATGCGGAAATCCATTGTAAACATAATTATCTTATTTATATTCATTAATAATTAATAAATGAATTATATAGGCAGTGAAACTGCATTAAATCTGATTAACCACACAAGTACTTTTAATTGACTAGATATGCATTTTAGCCCATATTAGCGTAGTAGATGGGATGCAAGCATTGGTACATTACCCTCAACTTGGAATCTGCAGGCCTAACAACCATAAACTCAGGCCAAGCAGAAAAAGGAGAAATGCGTCCAAAGAGAAGGAAAAACAATCCTCGGCGTGCTCAGAAATCTTTTTCACAGTCAGCTGCGGCGCCGAACAACAAGATGCAGGACATTTACCAAAAGCGAGCACGGAAGGATGATTTTGACATTTCTGATTTTGCCCGTTTTCGCTTAAAAACAAAGCATTAAAAATTGGGCATGTAGACCGCGTAACACTTGTAACTTCTGATTCAATGGACTTGTCCTGCTCGCTGAAATATGATCGTTTCGATGGCTGATTTGCTGTAGGTTTAGCGTTTTAATTTGCAGGGAACGGGCCAGCGGTAGACAAACCAGCGACTGCGATGTAAAAACGCTTCTCTTTCTGTGCCCCGCCGTTAGCCGAAAAACGTCCATAAGCATTTATAAACAAACGAGTCCTTGTCGGAAAGCTGCCCTCATGAAAAAGGTCAGATGTCTTCATACGTGAGCGCCTTAAAATGTGCTTACCCCACTGCCGGTTTTCCAGAACTTTTACAGGACGCTAATGATGAGGAAAGTTTGCATCCCTCATGCTGTCATGTATTTTGAGTGCTGACTTATTGCTGCCTAAATTGGTCATAGCAGCTTCCACTGAGAACTGTATATTCTTTATGGATGTGCTTGCGTTTTATGTGGTAGTGGTGTAATGTGTGAGCCTTGAACGTGGTAATGCGAAGCGTGATTTCCCGACCTAAGTGTGGCTGACTGTGGTTCTGTTCCTGGGTCAGTATGGGCGGCCCGTTTCTCACAGGAACCAGCGGATCAGTCCGTGATTCTGGGCCAGAGGGCGGTTCTGTCCTGCGTCGTGTTCAACTACTCGGGCATCGTGCAGTGGACCAAGGACGGCTTGGCCTTGGGCATCGGAGATGACCTTCGAGGTGAGAGCCTTTGTCCCCCCTCTTGCCCTGTCACGCGGGCCCAAGTCTCTCTTCTTATCTCAACTTCAGCTTCCATCTCATCTCATGTGATCTACCCCTTCCCAAAACTGGTTTAAAGCAAATTAATATTTTACATGTAATATTTATTTTTATCTTGGTGGACTGTTCTTCCTTTGCTGCCCATAGTGGCCACCTCTTTCCATCAAACTTACTCTGAATTGTGCAGTAAAATTACCGAGCTGTGTAAATGGGTAAATAACTGTAAGCAGCTTAACATTGCAAGTAACTTTGGATAAAAATGTCAGCTAAATGAATAAATGTAGTAGTAAACTATTACAACACATAGAAATATACATGGGCAATATTGTAAAATATGAAAGGTAAAAAAAACATTTCAGTGGTACAAATTCCTTCTGATAAGAATGTGGTTTTAAATTAAAAGAACTGTAAATAATTTCAGTGTTTTTATTTAGTACCTTATTTTAATCGGGGGACAGCTGGTAGCATAGTGGTTTCTGCTGTTGCCTTCGGACCCACAGGTTTGATACCTACTTCTGGCTGTAGTACCCCTCACTAAGGTACCTACCCTAAAATTGCTCCAGTAACATTTCCCAGCTGTATAAATGGGAAAATCAGTGTAGGTACACTAACTTTGTAAGTTGCTTTGGAGAAAAGCATCAGCTGCATGAATGTAATGTTACTCTAAAGCCAGTTTTCACACCACTGGTGTCTATGGAGCTGTTACTTCAGTTTGTCTTTGAATCTCATCTTGTTACTGCATATCTTAGAAGGTCAGTGTTTATGATGCTACCAAATACCTTCCAATAGATGGGTTTTGTGAAGGAAGAGTTATAAATCAACAGGGCTACGGGCAGCAGTTGGTACAGCAAAGTGCAAGGCTGTGTAACCTGATGGTTCCTGGATTGAGTCCCACTCCTGTTACTGTAATACCCACGAGCTAGATACTTGCTTTTAACTGGCCACTGAAAACACACAGGTTTATGAATGTGCCAAATATTATAAGATGTCTTGGATAAAAGTGTCTGCTAAGCAAAGACTTATTACGAATTATTACTGTTCAACAAATCTTTGACCATAAAAGAAAAGTGAAGAGATATACTAAAGAGGTCTCTGAAGGTCTCACATAAAGTGGAGAATTGCAGGTGTCAGCGGAGTTATCTGGGTGGTGCCATAGCCGTCCCCAAAGTCCCTCGATGCACGGATTTTTTTTAATACCTGTCCTTTCTCTTTTGTCTACCTCGACATGCCCTTACTTATCCTTTTCCTCTATTCTCCAGGCCTTATCTGGACCTCTCTGTTCTTAACCGCCTTCCTTCTCGTCCGTCGTATTGCAATTGGAACGATTTTCTTTTCCTTTTGACTGATGCTTTCAAATGGAAGCGCTTGAATGATGAGCACGGGCACACACACACACACACACAGAAGCAGAGAGGCACTCCTACCTCAGAAGAAATGTGCAGGGTGTAAACAGTTAGGCTTTCATTTATGCACACTGCAGACCCAGCTGTTTTGTGAGTGAATACAAGTATAATACAGGTTTTTTCCGATCACCTTGGTTTCAGGGGATGATGCAATCTGCCTCAATACTTGAAATATGAAAATGTCAATGACATCATAATTTTTGCACATGAACAGAACATGACTGCCCCCTGCTGGCCAGATGTGGCTGCAGTGGAACTGCTGAATAGTCTGTAATGTCTGTTCTGTTTCTCTTTGTCAGCATACTAGTGTGTGTGGAATATAAGCATGATGTACACGTGAACTCGAATTTGAGTGTGTGTTTAAACGTGTGGGACTATTTTAAGTTTTTTCTTTCCTCTGTGTGTCTCAATGTCTACTGACCGCCTCCTTTCTCCGCAGCCTGGCCCAGGTATCGTGTGTTGCGTGGGATGGAGATGGGCCAGTATGACCTGGAGATCCTGTCAGCTGAGCTGTCGGATGACTCTCTATATGAGTGCCAGGCCACAGAAGAAGCCCTCCGTTCCCGAAGAGCAAAACTCACTGTCCTCGGTGTGTGCGCGCGCCTGTGTGTATGTGTTTGTGTATTTGATGACTTTGGTACGTGTGTGATAAACGAGTGCGTATGTCAACGGTAAGCGTAAAAGTCAGTGTGATTGTGTATGCTACATATTCTCTGTAACAGTGTCTGTGCCACACCCCTCTTTCTCCAGTGCCCCCTGGAGACCCTGTGATTTACGAGGGTCCGCAGGTGCTGCTGAGGGCGGGTGAGGCCTACAACCTGAGCTGTGTGTCTCGTGGGGCAAAGCCGCCTGCGCGCATCCACTGGGAGAAAGACGGGATGCCGCTAGATGGGGGCTTCAGTGTCACCGTGAGTCTCTATCTCACTCACGCGCACGTGGACAAAGACATACAGTAATACCTCACCCTACGTCGTTTCGTGTTGCGTCAATTTCGACTTTACGTCGGTCAGCCGAAAATGTTAAAAATTGTTAAAAACTTAAAAATCACTTCAAAACAATAAAAAAGTATCAAATCAGATAAAAATAAACATTAAAATATATAAAATAATATATTGTAATCTATAAGATCAATTAAAAGTTTAAAGATAAAAAAATATTGTCTTATTTACCTGCCATTTTTTTGTTTTTTTTTTTTGTTTTTTCTTTACTTTAGCATTAATTGAACTGTATACACTTAAGGGGAATCTTTATTAGTTTATAGGTGGTCTAAATCGGTTTTTTAGGGGTTCTTTTGTTTTCTGTCCTCTTTCGACTTAAGTCGCGCCCTTTGGAACCAATTAATGACGTAGGACGAGGTATTACTGTACTTAGACACACATATATACTCATATGCAGGTTTTCCTAAATGCACACATACATGCACAGGCACAAGCACTCGCTCTAACGCACAAGCACACACTCATACAGACATCCTATGTGTGTGTGTGGAATTGGCTTGTTCCAGCACCGTCGAGTGCGGCTGCCTCTACACCCCTATTTCATCCAACGCTCTATTTGGTATAAACGAATTAAATTATGAAATTTATTCGGACCTGTAATTCCTTTCCTACACTTTAGGAGGTGCTAGCAGACCGGAAGCGAACCACCACCCGCAGCTTCCTACCCATCCTCCCCGTGGAATCAGACACAGGACGCAACATTACCTGTGTGAGCAGCAACGCAGCTGCTCCCACCGGCAAATACGCCACCGTGTCCCTCAACGTCCACTGTGAGTGTGTGTCTGTTGCCATGTGCTCTTAATCCTATCCACTCGGCAACAGTAATCCTTGTAAAATATGGTAAAATGCCCTTTAAAATAGTTGAAAAACAAAGTTTCACATCGAAAATGCATCCCATCCAAATTTTGTTGGGTTATTGGGAATAACCTATTTCACTTTACACCCATCTCTTGCTTAATGGGGTTAATGTGTTCCATGAAGTCATTTGTTAGGTGAATTTCAGTTAATAGGGGTTTACCATTCCTTTCTTAAGTTACCATTATTTCTGATTTGGAAAAGTAATAGAGAAAATAAATACAGAAATGAATTTACTGTAATTTGAGTCATTGACAGTAAAAAAAAAAAAAAAATCAATTTAGCAAAGTAATGTGTGTTACCATGATTTTTCTGGCTCCCACACATTGTCCTGATTCTCTTTTCTGCACTTCCAAGATGCCCCCATAGTGACCCTGTCTGTGGAACCACGCTCTGTGCTCCAGGGAGACAAAGTCACCTTTACCTGCCATGCCAGCGCCAACCCACCTGTCATGGGTTACAGGTCTGCGAACCTCTGTCCCTGCGTCAATGTTCATACCGGTGTCTGTGCACACGCAGCGGTCAAGAGTTTCTGATGGTGTGCCATTAAGAAATCCCTCCTGTTAGGTGGGCGAAGGGAGGCATTCTGCTGGAAGGCGCCAGGGAGAGTGTGTTCGTGACCACGGCCGACCACTCCTTCTTCACGGAGCCAGTGTCCTGTCAGGTGTTCAACGTAGTGGGCGGCACCAACGTCAGCATCCTGGTGGATGTCCATTGTGAGTCTGTTTATCTATCTATCTATCTATCTATCTATCTATCTATCTATCTATCTATCTATGTATGGATGTGTGGAGCTTGCATATTCTCTCTGTGTTCGTGTGGGTTTCCACCCAAGCTCCAAAGACATGTTTCAGATGATCTAGTGACTCAAAACTGCATGTAGTGTGTATGGGAAGGAATGAGTGTGTGTAATTGCCCTGCAAATTCTTGGCATCTTGTCCAGGGTGTACCCTCCCTCACCCAATATGTTGATGCCCTGATGAAGTGCATATTTGATACTTTCATGTTTTTATTTGTTTTTTATTGCCTTTTTTTACCCTCCCCAGTTGGCCCCCTGTTGCTGGCAGAGCCCACCCCTGTGACAGCAGATATCGAGACTGATGTCACACTGCGCTGCAAGTGGTCTGGTAACCCCCCTCCCACCCTCACCTGGACCAAGAAGGGCTCCAGTGTGGTGAGTAGTGGGCTGTTCTGCAGTTCAGTTGCCAGATATACCTGTCTGTGTCTTACCTTGCCAGGTACTCGGTAATAATGCCCAGCTGTACCTGAGATTTGTCTGTGTCTCACCTGGCCAGGTACTCAGTAATAATGCCCAGCTGTACCTGAGATCTGTGAGTCAGAGTGATGCTGGTCAATACATTTGCAAGGCCATCGTCCCCCAGATTGGCGTAGGCGAGAGGGAGGTCACTCTCACTGTCAACGGTGAGTTGAACGCCAGCATGAAGAATTAAACCACATCTCACCTCTTATTCCTGCTTTTTTTTCCTGAACAACAAAAAATTTAAATCTCGTGTGAACGTGAAAATGTCCAATAAAAACATCAGCTGGCAGCCAAAGACAATCACAGTCAACAGAAACATTAACATTATTGTACATTTAAAAGAATTTAAGCACTTTATCAATCACAATTTAATTAAAAGCATAATTATACATTGCAATGCAATAACTACAATGTTAACTACAGTGGTGTATGACAATGAAAACAGTAATGAAAATAACAGAATACAGTAATGGAGAGAAAAAAATTGCAGTTACAGCAACAAAAAAAAATAATAATGGTAGTTATAGCAACATTGATGCTCGATTACCTTCTCCTCAGGTCCTCCTGTTATTTCCAGCGATCCCATTCAGTATGCGGTACGAGGGGAAAGAGGAGAGGTCAAGTGTTACATTGTCAGCACCCCTCCCCCGGACAAGATTGTGAGTGTGTTTTGTTTGATTTGTACACTCCAGCATGCAAACACACACAGTGCCTATAACATGGTGTAAAATACGCATGCAAAATCTCACTGTGTGTTCTGTAATGTGTGTGTGTGTGTGGATGTGTGTGCTCCAGATGTGGGCGTGGAATGAGAATGTGTGGGGGGATGAGAGGTACACGGTGGAGCCCAGCTTGTTGCCGGGAGGCGCCGTGCTCTCCACCCTCTTCATCACCAGCGTCATGGACTCGGACTTCCACTCTCCTTACAACTGCACGGCCTGGAACCATTTCGGACCCGGGTCCATGGTCATCTACCTGCAGGAGAAAGGTGCTCACGCCATGCTATTTACACCTGTCATTTTTCATCTGTGTCCAGCAAATGCAGTACAGGAGAAAATACAGCTTTATACGTATGGTACCCGTAACATGTATGAAAACGTTCCTCCCCAAAAAAATTACTTGCAGAAAAAGGTAAAGGAGAAGAAAAATATAATAGTCATTACACTGAATATAGTATTATTTACATTTATTTACATTTATTTATTTAGCAGATGTTTTTCTCCAAAGTAACTTCCAGTGAACTCTGTGTAGTGTTACCAGCCCACATACCTTATTCACCGTGGTGACTTACACTGCTAGATACACTACTTACAACGGGTCACTCATCCATACATCAGTGGAACACACTCTCTCTGTCACTCACACATTATACTATATTATTTAACAGCAATGTTTTGTTATACGTGTTGCTTTTCTCATGTTTATATTCAAAGCAACTTCAAAACAGTATTTATCCCATTGATGCAGCCTGGTAATTTTTACTGTATCAATTCAGGGTAAGTACCTTCACTGAGAGTAGTACAGCAGAAGCAGTGACCTTGAGGCTACAGACCTGTCTGTCTGCTACAGTCTGCAGCATTTGATACATTGACTTACTTCAGTGGAATCTGGAAAATAATAGTAAGACAATATGTTGAAGCTGAAAGGTTGTGTTTCATAATCAGGTCAGATCCACTGTTTCTTTCTTTTTTTTCATGTTTCCCTCTCAAAGTCTCCTTCAGTTTCTTGACAGTAAATGTGATTTTTTTTTATTTGATTTGCTTTCAGTAAAAATATGCTGACCAAAAACAGATAAGATTTTTCCCGGTGGAAATAATATACATTTTTCATTTGTCTGCGCTTCTTCCTTTCTCTCCCTCTTTTCTCTCCCTATATTTCTTGTTTCCCATGTTTGTCTCTTTCCCCCTTTCTTCTCCATGTCTCTCTGTCCCCTTCTCTCCTTCGTGTCTCTCCTGCTGTCTTTCAGAGACGGTGCCAGTAGGGATAATAGCCGGTGGCACTGTGGGATCTCTCATCCTGCTTCTCCTCTGTCTCCTGGCGCTTGCCTTTTTCTTCTTCCGTCAGCGCAAAGGAAGTGAGTACCACTCTTCAGTCTCCGAAATTCATTTTAAAGCATATGTTCTCACCGGTGTGCCATGTGCACGTACAATATGCTTGTAATCCTCAACAGTAACAGTGCCTGAACATGGCCAATATACAGCAATACCATGTTTTACTCAGCGCCTTTCAATGTGTGCTTCACTGTTGTAATAATAATATTTGCATGACGCTTTTCTCCAAAGCAACTTATAATGTTAAGCTACATGCAATTATTTATACATTTATACAGCTGGGTAATTTTACTGGAGCAATTTAAGGTAAAAAAAAAAAACTTACGGTGCTTCAATTTAAGGTGCTTTGGATTCAAAGGCAGCAGCTCTAACCATCACACTCTCAGCTGCCAAAATCAGTTTGAAGGGCAGGGTACAGCCTGAATAAGGACAATACAAGAAACATCTGTATACTGCAGCCACCAGTAGAAACAACCAACAGGATCACAAAGTAACATTCAGTAGCGCCTTCCAACGATGCTACTGGAAATAAACGCAGGAGACAAGGTTTTGCGTAACAATAACAATAGATCCTCTGAAGTGTAACACCACCTTTTTACTCCACTTCAGGCACTGGTTATGCATATAAAGCAAGCATGTCCGTACCTTATTATCACGTACACACATTATCTGAAGCCACTTGTCCCATATGGGGTCGTGAGGAGCCGGAGCCTAATCCGGCAACACAGGGCGCAAGGCTGGAGGGGGAGGGGACACACCCAGGACGGGATGCCCGACCACCACAAGGCACCCCAAGGGGGACTCGAACCCCAGACCCACCAGAGAGCAGGACCCAGTCAAACCCACTGCACCACCACACCCCCACACCTAGTTATCAGTAAATATGAAATACAAATGATATACATACTGTAGTTACTTTTACAGTTACTGCAGACACAGAGGGTTCTCACAGATACACATTTCAGATACCATTCGTGCTCACATTTACGTAATCTAAAGAGATACCATTTACACCGGGTGGATTTACACACTTATGAGCACAACTGGGATATGACGTTTGTTTGTAACTCGCAATCATAATCAATAAAAGCTCCATGAAGAGTGTTCGGAGAAAAAAACCTTAAATACTAAAATATGCACATGGGCATTAATTGAGGTTTGCAGCGTAGACATCACTGTGTAGTGAATGAAATCTTTCATGGATACACATTTTTACATACTACAGTGCATACATTTTAAAACTTTACATTTATTTTTCTATATTTTTTTAATATATATTTGTTTTATTTGACCACCAGGTCGGCGTGGGGTGACTCTGGGAAAGGCGGATATCAGAGTGGAGACAGTCAACAAGGAGACTCCCAGTCTAGAGGAAGATTCTTCCAGCATCTCCACAGCAACCCGCATGGTCAAGGCCATGTACTCTGTGAGTGTCCATGATGTGCCTGTTGTCTTTAACACACACAAAGCCCAAGTAACACCACTGACATTACAAGTGACAAAGTAACTACTATTTTAACTGTTCTCCAGAGCACCAGATGGGGGAAAGGAACCCCAAGGCTATGGGGCCCTGCCTATTATACTGTAGAATTCACCCTTAACTTGAACTAAATGGGTAAAATATCCTGCTTAGCAAATAGGTCAAATTCAATTTGTGTCAGCAAAACAGAAAAGTAGTAACACTTCTCTTAACTGGTACCATGATGAGGTTAAGACCTCTTGTAGGTAATATCAGTGGTATACAGTAACGGTCTTATGTCTTAGCAGTATCACTTATTCTCTTAGACACACCTTAATCCTGTAAAGATTGCTAATTTTCTGAATTAAGTTCTTAAATTCTCTCAGATGCTTACTTTTCAATGCTTACAGTAACCCTTAGGCTTTGTTTTCTCCTCCCTTCTCTCTCCCTATCTGTGTCTGTGTGTGTGTTTATGTGTATGTGTGTGTGCGTGTGTTTGTGGTTTGATTATTTAGTTTTTGCCATCTGTCTCCCTCTCTCCTTCCACTCAGTCTTTCAAAGACGACATTGAGCTCAAAAAGGAACTACGCAGCGACACGCTCGACACCTCCGGGGAATATGAGATCAAGGTAAGCTGGACACACACGTCACTTTCTGACATGTTACTAGATGCTCTATGATAGGTTTCCTATACGCATGCACGTTCTTGCTGTATTACACACATGGTCCATAAATACGCATCACTTCAGGGGCCTAGAATATGAATCACACAACATATATACTATGAGGGTAACAGGTAGCGTGCTGGTCAGGGTTGTTGCATTGCAATGAAAGGATCAGTCAACGGAGGAAGGTACTTACCCCACAATGCTCTAATAAAAATTATCCTCCTTTATAAATGGGTAAATAACTGTAAGTAGCTTAGTATTTAACCTGATATTCAGGTCATTTTTGACATAATTGAAACCTGTATGAGTAAAGAATATTAATGAATAACGTAGAGAGACACACAAAGGTACTGAAACTCTTAATAAAGATGAACAAAAAAGTATAAAATAGATAGTTCAGATAAACAGGTACTTGTCATCACGTAAGGAAAAATCTGAAAATCAGTGTGCTTTTTGTTCAAACATACCTTTTTTCTCAATGAATGTTCATACTTGAGTAATGCAGTGGTTTCTCCTCGGGTACAGAAGACACTGCAAAGCTTTTTCCTGTAATTTTTAATAAGCCTGGCAGACACACTGAATAAAATCTTGGATCATTTTTCCACATAGAATTTGCCCGGTCCTTGATATTTTTTAGGTCTACGTTTATGGGATTCCACCTTTAGTTTAAACCACAGGTTTTCTGTGGAGTTTAAGTCTGGTGTCTGTGATGACCATTGCAAAACATTGGTTTTTCGCCAACCATTTCTTTGTTGATTTTGGGGTTTGTTTGGGTTTATTGTCATGCTGGAAGGCCAATCCGCATGCAAGTTGAAGCTTCCTGGCACCAGCAACCTGGTTTCAGCCAGTATATGCTGACACTTTTTTCAGTTCATTATACCACTGATCTTTAAGTGCCCCAAGTTCACTGGTAGCAAAAGAACCCAACATGAACAATTTGCCTGAGCTTTTGTGCCTGCAGCCCTTGCCTGACACCAAACTGTATTTCTAAAGAAAATATTGTATTGCTCATTTCTGAATATTTGTTTTGAGCAAAGTATATTTGAATAAAATCCTTTTTTTTGGTGATGACACATTGCTGTTTATCAGCTCTATTTATTTTATGCACTTTTTTGTGCATCTTCGCTACAGGTTCCAATAATTTTTGAGCCAGCAAATCTGTTGTACAGTTTACAAACAATATGGAGCAGGCAGTGTTGCAAATCTCTACTCTCAAACAACTTGTACTGTATTCCACAAGACCTATATGTACTATATATGTGTAGCACACAACCAAACAAAGGTTGTTAATTTACATTTACACGTTTAGAAGAGGCTTTTTTCCAAAGTGTCGTATAATTCATGATAGACTAAATGCATTTCACAGCAGATAATGAGATTTAGATGCAGACACGTGACTGCTGAAGCACTGTTAGTTTGTCCAATACCACTGTTTTTCCTGGTGCACATTACACGACCAGCTGCCTGTAGAACTGATAGGACATACAACAGTGGTCATAACACATGATGGGATGCAAATTTTTGAAGCTGTTAGGAGATCAGGATGGAAGAGGGTCTGAAATAGATGTGTTTTAAGACCCTTCTTGAATGTTGAAAAGGATTCACCATCTCTGAGGGACAGAGAGAGCTCATTCTGCAAAAACCGTAGCCCTACAGACCTTCTATCTTGGACTCTCTGTGCATGGCGCCCCTGTGTGGCCAGGGTTGTTCAGAGGTTGTAGAAACAGTATTTTTGTAAAGAATAATGCAACAAAATTATAGAATCTTTTTGGAATTTGAGTTCACCTTCCTCTCTATGACAAAGTCAATGGGTATGTCTTCTCTGAGGAGATGATCTGCAGTCCTGTCCTGATGATGAAGCTCTTCTGGCTATTCCATTGCTGAGAATAGATGTAATGGATCGTTCTTTGTGCAGGACCCGACAAATGGCTACTACAATGTGCGAGCCAACCCTCATGATGAAACTCAGCCTTCTACATGCTCCATGTTATACCATGAATACCAACCTGCCAATATGGCAGGTGGGGCAGCGGGGGCTGTGGCAGGTGGCACAGGTGTGCCTAGTGGAGGGGGTGTGGCTTGCAGCGGAGCTGTGGCTGGTGGCACCGGGAGTGGAGGGGGAGCTGGAGCAGGAACTTATAACCCCCGCCCCCCATCGCGTTTTTCCCACACAAACTACGCTCAGTTCAGCACCTTTGCACGGGTCGGTAAGTCCCAGCCAGCAACCACAAACCCTGCCCCTTCCATGGGGGAGTTCTCCAGAGACTGTGGCCTTCTGGAGTCATCCACACAGCTGGCTTATGAGACATACAACTATCGGGCTCAATACCCATACCGCCTGGGCTTCACCCCCTTGGAGGGAACTCCAGCCTTTGAGATGTACGGGACGGCAGCCACTGCTGGGATAGCGCAAGAGACTGGATTTGGCAAGTTTGGTGGCTCTGCCCGCTTCTCTTACACCTCGCAGCGCACAGACTACACACATAGACACAACCAGAGGATGCAGACCCATGTGTGAGAATGAAGGACACTAGACACTGCTCTTCTGCCCCCAATCCTAACTCTTTGCCCTTGGAGCTTCTGTTTCACACAGTGCTGAATGTTTACCTCCCAGCTCTAAAGGCTGAGGTCAAGATTTTAGACTAGAGAGAAGAACATGAACCTTGGCTGACAACTTTCTTGTCCTGTTTGTACGTACCATTTTATACATTTCTCCAGGAAAAAAAATAAATGCCGATGTGTGTTTGCCTTGTATACATCCTCCATATTCATTTGTATATTTTCAGTACTTTTTCTGTTTATTATAGTCGGTGTACTATTGTTTTTTGTTTACGCAGTATTTATACATACTATCCTGAATCAGATATGAAAAAAAATAAATTCTGAAACGGAGGATTCATGCTGCTTAAGCCTCAGTTTTGTTTTTGAACCTCTCAACAAGCCGCCTCCAATGAGCTTCTCAAATTATTGAGATGAACTGGACCAGTCAGAGCTACACCCAAAAGCCAACAATTAGGGCTACCTCCAGTAGTTCTGTGGACTACATTCTGCAGCTGTTGGAAGGAACTAACCCCAACAGCTGTAAGGTCTATACCCAGCAGCTCGGCAGCTGTTGGTAAGGACTAAATCCAAGAGCTGCAAAAATTACACCCAACCGCTGTTGGCCAAGTCTACATCCAGCAGATGATTGTAAGGACTACACCCAGGACATGTTACCAGGGACTAGACCCAAGAACCGAATGTGTAGGAAACCCTCATGTGAATTACACCTAGGGTAATTAAGTCCAGTGTAAAGGACTGGGTGGGTCGCAGGCCTTGAAAGTCCTTCCTTTGCTATCTGTGTAACAGGTCAGTCTCCATCCTCTTCCTCACTCTATTGTCCTTTGTTCCCACTTACCTTTTCTATGTATACAACATCATGTGGGATCACAGGTCAATGTTTCTGGGGTAGCAATAAGTGGCCTTAGGAGGTGGACAAAAGCTTTTACCCCACTGTTCATCTTAATATTGAGGTTTGTATTATTAACATAAAGGAGACAAGACAATCATTTGTGGTGTTTAGAGGCCAGATAAAGAATATTTCTAGTGTTTCTGTGTGGAGTCAGAGATCTGACCTCATTAAATTCGTTCTACTTTCCATCAGAACTTGTGTAATATTTCCTCCGCTATATCGTTCTTTTTGTTACTGTTATTGTTGATCCAGTTGCACTCAGTATTTTGCAGTCTTTCCTGTTTAAGAAAATGTGTTGATTTTTCTTTTCCTCATAGGCAAAAAAAGTCAACTGAATTTTCATTTATTTTTTGATTTTAAAAAGGTATGTAATTATTTTTCCACAGTATTATAGAAATAAAAACATTTCTTTAATAAAATTTGTGCTCATTATTGCGAGTGCATACTTTAATTCGGTGGCACTTCGGATAAAGCTGGTACCACACAGCTTTAGACTTGCTCAGTGAGTCTAGGGTTTGAATCCTGCTCAGTGTCTGCAGAGTTTATATGCGTCTCCCTTCATTTGCAAACCAGATATGCACATAAAAAGGCACTGGAAAACCACTTCCACTCCTCCCTTGCGTGGCAAACCACACAAGTGGTCCCTTGAGTCAGGGTTGACTCGATGGCATGTCCGTAATCGCCTAATTCTTATGTTTAGATTCGTCTTCATATGCAATACTTGACTGTAGCATGTTTTGTTGTATATTCAAAGTACAACCAAATGTATAAACAGCCCTTAACGGATAACATGTGATGTTTATAGCTGTGAAATATCATATTTACATTGAAAAGTGGGCCTTTAAACAGCATGTATCTTATCCATAAGGCAAAAGTAGCTTTATTTCGATTTGCTTTGCGGAATCCCTTCTATTAGCACTGCACTTTCTATAATTACCTTTCTATCTTGAAGTAGTTAAGTTACAAAATTGACTTTTCACAGACTTCTTAATCCTGCTCCTGCTGTTGAACTCCAGAGCCATGGACTTCACCTGGTTTCCTCCAACAAAAATGTATAAATAGTGAAATTCTCTGAAGTAGTTTAGTATGCAAAGCTAACTTTGTAAGCAAGTTTTGTCAGTTATTATTAATAATTTGGAGGGTGCGGTGGTGCAGCAGGCTTGGCCAGGTCCCGCTCTCTGGCGGGTCTGGGGTTCGAGTCCTGCTTGGGGTGCCTTGCAACGGGCTGGCGTCCCATCCTGCATGTGTCCCCTCTCCCTCCAGCCTTGCGCCCTGTGTTGCTGGGTTAGGTTCTGCCTCACCGCGATCTCGTTTGGGACAAGCAGTATCCGTGTGTGCGTATGTGTATTAATAATTTAATAAACAACAGCAATACAAGAATAATAATACACAGGTGTGCTTGAATACTTGGGGGACACTTTCGCCTTCTATTACACCTGTGGCTTAGTCTTGCATCAAGGGCTCAAGACTGTCCTGTATGAATAAGTAAGTAATTATGATATAAAGGATTTTATATGGCACAATAGTTTGTTTCGGAGCGTGCCAGTTACGTAAACAATTTAAAAAGTGCATAACTACATTTTTAGGACTTAAGGTGCTGGAGGTCAGGTGTTGACTTTATACTGCTTTCAACAAGTCATTATGAAATACAACAGAAATGTTCATTTTAAGACAAATTTAAGGTAACGTGAAATCAAATATTACATAATTAGTCAGAAAGTACTGACTAATCGGTGAACTGCTGATTTTCTATCTCTTTATAGACATCACAAAAACCGAGCAGCTGCATATGAACGAAACTGCCTCCATACCACAGCAGCCATTACGTTATAAGAACAGACATTAGCCTGAAACGCCACTTTACTGTAATATCGCGATAGGTGCGCGTGCACGCGCTCGACCCGGACGGGATTTTTGTCGGCAGCCAATATGGCGGCAACAATGTTGAGGTCGATCACCAGGCTAGGACGTCCTTCAACCTTCATTTTCAGCAATAATTTTATAAACCCTGGATGTACAGTGCTGCAGAATAGGTAAGATCCAAACGTTCAAACAAGTTTCGGTTATGCTGTTTGTTTCTTGCTGAACTAAGTGTGGTTTTTAAGGCCGAAGTGGCCAGCAGCAGGTCAGAATAATAATCCGTCCAGCTGATGATGCATAACAAGACACAGTTCATCATACTTATTAGGTAACAACCGTTTAAAAGGTTTTTTTAATTTTACTTAAAAACTCTTTTGCATACATAAGTTCTGCTTGCTGTAGGAATGATCAGTATGTTGTATCCGTCTGTGTCTGTTCTTTCACAGAGTGTTGTCAATCCTCAATCATGGTTTCCCTGGAAAAAAAATGGTGCAAATAATATTTTTTTTTTGTCAGCTTTATTGCTTTTAATATGCTGGTTTCATGTCTGGGGTTATGTTTATACTCTTAGATGGATAAATACTTAATTGATGACAGACTGAAATTGCATGGGCTACAGCATAGATAGATAAACAAAAGACACAGGTACTAAGCAGTGCAAATAACAGTAATAATTAGTAAAATGGTAAAAAAAAAATAAATAAAAAAGTGGTATTGTCTGCTTAGGACCACACTGAGAGAGAATGCAGAAACACAAGAAACAAAGGGAAAAGAGAAAGGAAACACTAGGAATACTAAAGAAAAATACACCCTAAAAAAGTAATGTTTAGCTGACTGCCACTCTCACACAGTGATTGATTTCCTCTACTGTAATTAACCTTTATTTAGTTGATTCTTTTGTCCAAAGTGACTTAAAATGCTACACCATGGACTTTACAGAGGTTTTACACATTTATAGAGCAGTTTATTCCTGTTGTATAAATTTAGGTTAAGTACCTTGATCAAGGGTACAAGAATGGGTTTTTCAAATTGCAGTGTGACAATGTGTTGTTATTTAATGTAGTAAACCATATAAACCATTTTATTGACACTGATTGTGGTTGTTTCAGGAAGAAGCAGTGGCAGCCAGATGTGGAGTGGACTGAGGAGTACGCGGGTGCCGTCATGTACCCCAGCAGTATTACTGAGAAGTGGACCCCACCACCATGGAATGGTACCCCTCCATTTTTTTAAATAGTTCATTTGCTGTTTGTCTGGCCCCATTATCTAGAGGAAGGTTACAGGACACATAGTTTCTTTGAATGTGTTTATCTGTAACAGTCTTTGAGTGCTTGCATTGTGGTTCTGCAGTGTTGCGATGTTGCTTTCTTCACAGACAAGGATCCCCCTGCGGAGAAGGAGGTGTCCAACCTCACTATAAACTTTGGGCCCCAGCATCCTGCGGCCCACGGGGTGCTGCGGCTGGTGCTGGAGCTCAGTGGCGAGTCAGTGAAGAAGTGTGATCCTCATATTGGATTGCTGCACCGTGGCACAGAGAAGCTCATTGAGTACAAGACCTACCTGCAGGTAGTTTGCCACCACAGTGTCTTTGAGATTGCGATATGCTCAGTGTGAATATGCCGAACTCTGGCTTACTCTTTCAAAATGTGCGGTGAATTTTTTTCTTCTCCAACAGGCCCTGCCGTACTTTGACAGGTTGGATTATGTGTCAATGATGTGCAATGAGCAAGCCTACTCGCTGGCTGTGGAGAAGCTGCTTAATATTCAGGCCCCGCCCCGTGCACAGTGGATCAGAGGTGTGTCTTCCACAGTAATATGTGTACTTCCTTCACAGTGTTTATTGCATGTGGAATATATTTACTTCAATCCTTCGCCATCACTGTTCAGTTCATAAGTAGGTATTTGGCTATATAAGCTATTTGGGGCGCATGCTTTGCACAGGCCTCAGGGAAACAATATAAGAAGACTGCGAGGATAAAGGTGGGATATCATAAATCCCCTAACAGTTGTGCTACTGGATATTTCAGATGTTGCCAGATGACTCATCTCCGTAACTCATTAGCAACTGCCTTGATTGTTTTTCTGTGCCTGTCACTTTATGTTGAGATGTGTGTTGCTGTATTGAAAAGAGCACTGTGTGAAGAATGTACTGAAAGCATCTGTCATGAGCTGACTCTTTTTTTTAATTTTTTTTTTATTTTTAAGAGCTATTCCTGTAAGCTGCCATCAGATCAGTCTGGCATCAGATAATAAAGAATGGACAAAATTGTACCAAAAAAAATTAAAAATGCATAACAAAGAATATTGAATGAAAAAGCTCTGACAGGGATCTGCAGATGAACTGCAAACGTGCTGTATAAATTTAACGTAATTACAGCACAGGTTCTAACAATTCTGTTACAAATGTTGTCTTTGTTAAAGGGTACCTTATCAAAATAGCTTTAATGATTGCACAAACAAGATTTTTTTATTAATCAGTGATCTACTCATATTTTACTTCTCACACAGTGCTGTTTGGGGAACTGACTCGTATCTTAAACCACATTATGGCTGTCACATCCCACGCCCTTGATATTGGTGCCATGACCCCCTTCTTCTGGATGTTTGAGGAGAGGGAGAAGGTGAGAGAAAAAGCGGGTATAATGAGTTGGAGAGAATTCTGGAATTAAGCTGTTTTTAAAGTTTAACTACATTGGAATCATTCCATTTGTGTTCTCTCTGCATTAGTAATTGTATCTTTTGTTTATGGATGGTTGTTGACTGCATATCGGTCGGGTTTGTGTGTGCATTGATGTTCAGTGGCCCTGTCAGTGATCATTTAGGTTTGTGTGTGAGAGTGAGTAATATGACAATTAATAGCTGCATTTCTCTTTCTCAGATGTTTGAGTTCTATGAGCGTGTTTCAGGAGCCAGGATGCATGCAGCCTATGTCAGACCAGGAGGAGTCCATCAGGTGAGTTCAACTTTCTGTCAGCATCAAGTGTAAATATGCACTTGCATATGGTACCTTTGTTTGTATATACTGCATGTATCTCTAGTTTAAGATGCTATATGTTTTTATGGAATTGTTGCTCAAAGAGGAGAAACCAAGGAATGGGGACGACACTGGTGGTGTTGGTGGTGGTGATGATTATGATTGTGTTGCAGGACATGCCCCTGGGTCTAATGGATGACATATATGAGTGGTGCAAGAACTTCTCTATTCGAATTGATGAGGTGGAAGAGGTGAGGTCCAGCTCCCAAAAGAGAGAAAAGTGATGCCTGTGTTCCATACAGTGTTGTCAGTGTCACATGTTTATGAGACTGTATACAGTTTGTCTCCTACCTGTTTTTACTTTTAGATGCTGACCAACAACCGCATCTGGAAGAATCGCACAGTGAACATTGGGGTGGTGACAGCAGAAGATGCCCTTAATTATGGTTTTAGGTATAAATATTGCTCCTGTCAAAAACCCACTTACATTCTCTGTTGTGAGCAGTGCTGTAACCTTTGGCTAGTCTAAGGCTTCAAAACTCTTACACAGTTTTACATAATTATGTACAATTATAATTGAAGATGCATTTAAGTGGATGTATTGTTAGTTGAATCATGTAGTGGTATAATACTGTCAACCTGTCAACACTTGGATAATAAGATATTAAATACATTCCTTCAGATGAAATTGTTCACATTGGCATTGCCCTCGTAAGTCAGATTTTCCCTCTCTCTTAGTGGCGTCATGCTCAGGGGTTCAGGTATCAAATGGGACCTCAGGAAGACTCAGCCGTATGATGTTTATGATCAGGTGGAGTTTGACGTCCCCATTGGCAGCAATGGTGACTGCTATGACAGGTTAGTGAATGTGTGTTTATGTATTTAAACTGCTTCCTTACATTTTAGGAGTTTACAAACTCCTGGTGTGTGTTTTCATAATCTTCAGTAATTCTGTTGGTACTTCTGTATGCTTTAAATGTGTTTGGGGAGGACATTTATACAATCTACAGTTCATCTTTCCATGACTGGACTGATAAGGATGGGTCATGCCAAGCTTTTAACTGATCATCTCTATGTATCATATACTTGATGCACATGGAAAGAGGCATAAAAGTGTCATTGCACAAAACATTCTGTGCAATGTATACAAACATTCCTTAGAAATTGTGTATTTAATTTTTTTTTGTTCTTTATTTATAGTAAGCTTGGAAATTGCTTGAAAATAAACTGTATTTAATTTTGCCAAGTATCCTACTACAGAGAAGAATTACAAGTAATCTGAATGAGAAAAGGAGGCTGGTGCACAAAATATTATGATTTCTTCAAATTCTCCATATTCATCATTTTCAGTAAAATAGTTTTGCTTATTGAAAGTTGTATGTTTCAAAATTATTTCAAATATTGAAATAACCTAGGTAAAAAATATTCCAGATGAACCTTTTTTTTTTTAAAAAAAATTCTGCAGTTGTATTTTGGATATAAACTATTGTGTTTCACTGTACTATCCGGTCATTCCAATATCCAGCCACCTGATGGCCGTTCCTGTGTGAATGAGCTGTTCTGTATGGTTATTTAGATTTTAAGTATTTATAAATGGTTTTATAAGTACAGCTTTGTATGGTGTTTGTATGGTGCGTGTTAACAGTGTGTCTCCCTGTCTTTCAGGTACCTGTGTCGTGTGGAGGAGATGAGGCAGTCTCTCAGGATCATGCTTCACTGTCTCAATAAGATGCCGGAAGGGGAGATCAAAGTAGATGATGCCAAGATTGCTCCCCCTAAGAGGTCTGAGATGAAGGTAAGAAGAGGAAGAGCCCATCATCTGTGTTACTGTTTTTCAGACCTGTGTCTTTATGGCACCTGGGTGTCCCTGTATCCCTGTACTATTGTGGATTATTCATGTGCATTTACAGCTCTGCCGCTCCTGCCTCTGATGTAATTAATGGTTTAGTGTTAATCGGGGGATCTGATTAAAAGTTGGTGCAAGGTTCTTAATATATTTTGCTCTATTGTATAAGCACCTGTTTATATAAAGTTAAAACGTATCAGCCAGGCAGCAAAATGTGGTGGATTATTACTATGTTCCTGATTGTGCTGTAGGAAAATGTTAAGTATCGTGAGTTATGTTGAACTGTTCTGTTTGTCATACAGATGTCCATGGAGTCTCTGATTCACCATTTCAAGCTATACACTGAGGGGTACCAGGTGCCACCTGGAGCCACATACACTGCTGTGGAGGCCCCCAAGGTTTAAAAAAAAAAAAAAAAAAAAAAAAAAAACATCCTGTGACACTATGTGATGACCACCGAGAGCTGTGTGTCTGCCCGTTGCTGTCAATTTTGGCGTTGACACTTTATGTGTTTGGTCACAGGGAGAGTTTGGTGTCTATCTGGTGTCGGACGGATCCAGCCGTCCTTATCGCTGCAAAATCAAGGCCCCCGGATTTGCTCACCTGGTAACACTTTGACTAGTTTTCAGGGATCCATCTCCTGCACCCCATCATTTGTTTTGATTCTTGCCTTAATTTTTTTTAAGCAGTAAAACCTGAGCTGTAGCTATAAAACTTCTGCCCACACTAGATATCAGTTCAGAATATTTTTAAATGAACAGTGTTTCCGGTTGAATATCTGAAGTAAAAATAACTGATTGGTGCCCTTGGCTCTGACCTCAGCCATTACACACCAAACTGCTGTTACACTTCATATCTTCTTTGACTATCTCTGTGACCGCACTTTGCTCAAGTACTTAATCTTGAGAGATTTTAAACTGAGTGTTCTTCATTATTTTCTCCTTTAGGCTGGATTGGACAAAATGGCTAAAGGCCACATGCTGGCTGATGTGGTGGCAATTATAGGTAAGACTCTTCACTATTAGTTTGACTTGCTGCATTTTTCATAATCTGTAATATCATACAATCTAAGCTTAGTATATAAATTATATGGTTTATGTAGTTATGATTATTTAAATTATTATAAAAATTATAAATCCATGTATTGTCTATAACATAATGTAGTTAAGTAGAAGTTAAACTGTATTCTATTGGCTCTGTGAGAACCAGCTTGCTTTTTGCTTTTCTTCCAGGCACCCAGGACATCGTGTTTGGGGAAGTGGACCGCTGAAGTGACTCAGAGCAGTTTTATTTTAGGTCTGAGCCCAGCTCTACCTGTCCTGAGCGCTTAGAGCTCCAACAGTCAACCTCATTCCCGCATTGGTCCAGTTGTAATCCACTCAGAAAACTCTCAGCTATAAATAGATTTTTGCTTTGGAATCTTTAACCATCTGTCTTCCCCACGCAAGGGTGGGATGTGGTGACAGTGAAGCGGATACCTGTACAAACGTAAATAAATGTGTTGCATAAAAATTAGCTTATTTCTGTGATTTTTGCAACATACTTGGGAGAAGCTGTAATGTTTAGCACAGTACTCATAAAAAAAATCACTGCACGTACATGAGTGCAATGTAAAGTAGTTTAACATACAAGTCATAACTAACCCAATAAATGCTGTATGCATTGGTTAAAATACAGTGTTCATTTTATGTAATAAGATGTGATGATCAGTTTGAAAACTGAGGATGTGCTTTGCACCAACATGCACATTACCTCCCAAAAGCTTGAAAAGACTTGCTCAATAATTGCTCCATATTTCCATTATGTTCTATCACTTCCTTAAATATATGTTGATCTTTCAGAATGACATATACATTTATACATAGGTCTGTCGATGTTAACCTGTTAGTATCAAGTGGTTCAGCAGTTGGCGCGGTGGTTTGAGCCGCTTTGCACTGGAGGGACCCAGGTTTGAATCCCCACTCCTGTTGTAGTACCCTTGGTGATGGTATTTGCCCTGAACTGATAACTGTTAAAAATGGTAATTCTTTTTTTTTTTTTCTTTCATGGCTCAGTCAGTGTAAGTAGCTTTGTCGCTTTGTAGGGAAATGTAAGCTAAAGAATTCAGTTTAACTGGCAAATTAGTTTCACACACTTGCAAAGCGCATTCAGTTGTATCTCTTTCTTTTTCCTTGTTCAACACTTGGCTAGGAGGGGTGCAAACATTGAGTGTGTGGGCACTTCAGTGCGGTGACTTCCTACTACCGCTTTCTCACACATTAACATGCACACACACACACAAACATACTGACAGTGAGACTCGTAGATCAAGTGCACAAGGAGCTGCAGCACTAAACGCGTCCACGTCCCGGTGACAAGATGACGGGGGGCTTCATTTACACGTGTGCCTTCTTTTTGTGCATGAACCTGAACTGTGCTGGTCAGTAACTTCTTATTTCCCATACGTATGTTATCACGCTAAATTGGCAAGGTACCTTTTATATTTACACGCGCACCAAGTGCTGCTTGAAAGTATGTGAACCCTGTATGTATGATAATTCTTGTTGTATGAAATATTAAAGTGTACTTAAATCTAAATCTTAAATAATTTCCTTTAAAGAAACATGGAATTGGTAATTACAAATATTATGTCAGATGAGAAACACTGCTTCTCATTAAAAAACCATTTCGTGATTCAAGGACAAGGATTTAACATACGTTCATATATATATATATAGAAATATATGAATGTGTACAACAATAGTAACTGAGTTGTCTTTGATGATCAATCTTAGACAAAAGCAATGCCGGCTGGGCAGGAATTAATCAAACTAGGTCTTAAGTTATACTTTGTGTAGCCTATACAAAACAATGTAAAAAGGAAAACTTGGGAGAAAAAGGTATAGACCAACATTTTGAATGTCCTCCATTTAGTTTAAGTTTTTTTTATCTGTAAGTAGGCTATAATGTAAATACCTTAGGGCCTATAAATTATTTATGCTTTCCTGCGTGTTAATATACTTTACTGCAATTTTAACATCTGCCACAGATACTAGAAAAGAACACTTCCTTAGCTGGTATGCCCACAAACAAGCACACATGGAAACTTGAACATAATTATTATTTATTATTGTGAACATGATCATTTTCACAAATGTATTCCAGCATAAGGGAAACGTTTCAGTCCGATATCTTTCGGTGTCACAACTGTATCGTCTCTTGAGCAATTTCCCCATTTTCAGCACAACCCTAAATTCGATTAGAACAGATATTTTATTTTTAAGTAAGAAACAAAGGGTTGATAAGATACTTAAAACCCATAAGGACACACAAAACTTTTAATTAGACAATAAATACAATATACATATACATAATACTTAAACACAAAATTATTGTTAGAGTACAATATAGTACACAAATTTTTCCCATATTTTAATGATTTATACTATATACTTTTACATGTGTTTGAAAAATATTCCAAAATATTATAATATTTTAATAATACACAAAATATAGTGTCTTTTAGAGGATCCACACCTCAGACCTGCAGCTGAACCCTGACAAAGTCATTTTATGTGCCCTTACCATGAGCAGTAGAAACAACCTCAGGCATATTTAATGTCCATTTTAAGTCTTTATATAGACAATCATAGGGTGTTGAAATTCTTCTCACTGATGTCTCATTTCCCCCGAGCATCACATGGCCAAATTTGGCTATTTCTCTTCCATAGCCTTTATCCTCCAGATGTTCACCTCCGGTTTCCTGACGAACCGCCTTTCGGGTCCCCCGTTAATAACAATAATCACATTAAGAGCAGTAAGGGGTATATGAAGGGCGGAAGTGTTTTCAGTTGTGTTCATGTTTGATAGGTACTTTGATGTTCTTTATAACGCTTGTGAATTAGAAAGAAGGAAATGAGACAAAGATTTGGGTGTGTGTGTATATGTGACAGTAAAAAATGACAATGTGAATGTTTTCTCACATTGCATCACCTTGAATTACCCTAAGCCTAATCCTAACCAAAATTTGTGCCACCTGGAAATCAATCTAGAGCACAGTCTAAATATAAATTCCCGTTGTAAAATAGCATACTTGTTTCTTTAGACTGAAGCGCAGCTGTGCTATTTCAGCTGTACAAATTCATATCTTTTGCATCCCACCTCTGCTGCCGAACTCGTGCTCCTGAGGGACGGCTCCTCATAAACTCGAAAACGTTTCAAACGCACGACTGCAGCCACTGTTCTAACGAAAGAGCAGCTCACGTAACTTCCTCATGTCTGAAGTCTTTTTATGTGTAAAACGTATTTAGATCAGCATTAGCGGGTGAGACGAGAGCTGTGCCGCTATTTTTAGGCTCTTTGCATGTATTTGCACGGTGATCTCAACAAAGCTTGTCATTGTCGTGACCACGATGCCCCGACGCCGAGACGCAACGCTGGAGATTTTCATTGTGCTGCTGGTGTGTTTTTAAGCATGTCAACGTGTGTTTTCTCTGTCTTCTGCGATCAGAGGCCTCGAACCACGCAGCCATCTGCTACACCCTGGACGGGATCCTCTTTTTGTACGGCATCATCCTCACCGTGCTGTACTGCAGACTGAAGGTGCCGTGCTTGGGGCTACAACTGGGAGGGGTAACTCTGTTAGGAGGAGGATTTTAGTGAATTACAAGCAAGATTTTCACAGTCTTATTTCCAAATAACAGCTAAAGGTAGGGATGGGATAGAAGTTTCACCCTGCTCACACCTTTGTTTTCCCATCTCCGTCACTATGAAGCAGCAAACACCAGTATACATATTCAGAGCGCATCACTACATTAGTGCATATTTATTCAACTCAGCTCACACAATTATTCAGGGGAACTTAAAGTGACTTACACAGGTGGGTAATTTTTTGAGTGTTTTAGCTTAGGGAAAGTTCCTTGATCAAGGGGATCAAGAGCAGGCAGTGGGAATTGAACCCAGGACATTCGCACAGAAGCGCTATCCACTAACCTACCTGCTGCAATGTGCTGGATGCCTTGCGAACCCCATTAATACACCCCATGATGCACACATCCACGCACTTCATTGATAACAATTCTGGACATACTACCCTTTGTGAGCTCCTGTTTTTGTTTTTTCTGCAGATAAGCACAAGGAACAGTGCATTGTCTCAGGTATCAATAACTAACTCTTTTCCGTTAATTCTATTAAGTGAATGTATATTTATATTTTTGTTGTGTTTGTATGAGATTTGCAGGAATAATTTTGTTAATCAGAAAACTCAAGTGTCAGAAAGAAAGGGGGTGCCAGCTGTTTTATGTTGGCAGAAATAGTTTCCCTCTGGAAGTGAAGGTTTAGATCAGATGGTGGGATGTATGGAACTGATTTATTGAACCCACATGATGAGGTGCTTTTTCTGCTCTCAGAAAAAGGCGATAAAGGTTCATACTCTATATGAATGAGTATGTGTGTCAGTACTTCATGTACATATATTCATTGAGATGTGGGGGGGGGGCATCTAGTGCAAGTGGACATGGAGAATTGGGAGTTACTAGTGGAAGGATCTCTCTGTCTAACTATACACTTCTGCTTTATTTTCTAGAAGAAAGACCAAGGCGAGGGCATCTACACTGTAAGATCTTCATCCTCATTGATCAGTATCACTGGTCACTTTCTTCTTTTTCTTCATGCAGTACTTTCTGCTATTTCTTGTAGTTGTTACTTCTACTTCTTAAACTGCTACTGCTGCTCTGTGTGTTATAATAGAGTTTTCTGCTCCTCAGGGATTAACCCCTCATGCCCAAGACACCTATGACACGATCAGTAAGCAAAGAAACTGATGATGAGGAGGGTGAGATGCAGAACAGCAAAACAGACTGCTCTGGAGGGTCAGAAATATAAGCCGGATGTCCCTGCTCCGCAAGAGAGCGTGCCGCACATGGCAGCATGAAACATCTCGTTACTTCCCACGTGGTTCTTTGCAGTGAACTCGCATGAAATTAAGCATTCGTCAGTTGTAAAATGAGTTTTACCATAATGCACCACAGAGAAAATGCCCTAGACATAGGGTCAACAGTGGTCCTTTCTGTCTCATAACACAATATTTTATTTTTCCCTAACAGTGTACTGTTTTAACAGAAAAAAATACGTTTATATGCTTTTAATGTCATTTTAAGTAGAGTATAAAAGTGCGCGTGTGCTCCAAGTTCTCATTTTGGTGATTTTTTTTTTGGGGCCGAGTTTCCGTTCTTTGGCACCATGGCAACTAACCCCTCCTTTCAACCACAAAACTCAAGTCCATTTCCTCTTTCGCTTGACCACACATACGGTCTGCTTGTGTGACTAGATACATACAACGATTTTTTTCTGTGCGTTGACATTATTAAGCATATTCTATCTAAGGGTGTGAGATTATTCGCAAAGGAGGAAGTGACTGTTTCGAAGTGCGTCAAAGAATGTAAGACTTAACGTGTAAGCGTCGTGCCTGCTTTCCCCTCGCACCAGGGATCTGTTTATTTGATCAGAAAAACCGAAAACCGGACCTCTTTGCATCTTGTCCTATGTACATATATTTAGAAATGTAACACCTACATAACAAATTACCAAGCAGTTTCCACAGTCTTTACAGTGTTGCTGTTATGCACATGAATCATTTTGTTGACACTGTTCATGGTAAAATACTCTCGCAACGGTTTGTACACCGGGATGCCTGCTGAGACTTGAATCTGAAGCATTTGGCCACAAATCCAGTTTATTAAGCACTGGCAACTCGATCTCCAGCGCTGAACTCTGGAATGTAAATGACAGATATGATGGTGAATACACTGACTCAGCAGTGTGTGTCTTCCATAACTGTCAAACTAACTTTCTAAAATAATGCCTTTGTAATACTTTTACCTGGACTTTTAATTCTGATGCATATTTTGGAATAAAAGAACAACAGAAGGTATTTTGACCTTAAAGTTCAGTTCATGAGCAAGCAGAAGGTACACCTTGAATTCAGTTTAGAAGCTATGCCCTGAAAATTTTTTAAAGAATTAACTAAAGGTGATAGCGGTAGCAAAACAACTACACTTTGCCCAAGATCTCTTCAGATCATCTATGGTGTAACCGTTCGTGCATCGTAACTCCAGAAGCATCCCCAGACACAACCTTTATTCAGCCATTACTCTGGTATTGTACTGCTCATTTGTGTATCTTATAATATTTAATAAATAAAAAAAAAAAAAATTGGTCTTGGTATCGGGATTTGTCTGTGTCTTATGCACCTACTTGAACGATGAACCTCGGTGTAGCAAGTGGTAGGGAACAAACTATGTCTACGTAAGACTTTCGTGTCTGCAGCTCTGTCTCCTTTTCTCAATGTAATGCATAAACTGTACGTCGCTTTGGACAAAAGCGTCTGCTAAATGAATAAATGTCAATGTAAATGTAAAGGTTAATTCTGGAGGAGAACAACAAAGTTGTACCAGTGCCTTCAAGCGGTACACCTTGATGATGAGCAGGAATACACAGTGAGTCCCAGCAATTTCATGGCCACCATAAAGCATTTTTACACGGCGCACAGGGGCACAAGCATGTACCGCATCGGAGCCACCACACGAAACTCTCGCTTGCATCTTGGCTCTCCAGCACCCATGTCAGCCTCCCCGAAGTTATCTTTTCTTTCTTTTAATGCATTTTATTTTTATGGAGCATTCTGTAGCATATCGTGCCTCTCGTTCTTGTTAATGCGCCTGATCATTTTAATTGTTTTCTTGCAAACTGTATTGGGGATGTTCTGTCCAGGGTGACGTGAAGAAGAGAGGCGGCGCCCACGAAAACACCCAGGAGAAATCAGGAAAATGATTTGTTTGTTCACACTCTGGTTTTAATTGCAACATTTGCCCAGAGTATCACTGAGGACAAGAACTTTGTGCAAAAGACAGATGTGTATCTTGGATAGTGATTGCGCTGAGTTCCCTTCGTGTTTTTGTCTTTGTTGTCGTTGCAAGTCCGTATATTTTGGCATGTGAAGTTTTGCAATTTTTTTTTAAAGAGTTTCCAAGAACCTATGCAATAATTTTTTTTTTCCAGTGTTTCATCACCACACTTGAGTCCAGTGTGTGCCCATCCCGCAGTGGTCTGGTTTGCCACACTGCACTTTAAGAAATATCTCAGCAAAGGCAGCTTACATGCCTTACCAGGTACTTTCACTATGATAATTACCTTGTTAAAGTGGTTTCTGACAACCGGGACTATACCTTGATGAATGTTCGTCCTTATCTATATAGTCAAGACATCACTAGGCATATTTTGGTTCATTTTTATGCTCAGCTCAGCATTGTACCTTTACTATTCAGATGAATGGTGATTCATTTGTATTATAATTAATTATGATTATGAATAATTTTGTATGTATGTAATTATAATTTTCCTTGTAATTTATGTTCCTATCTAGGAGATTTATATACAGTTCTCACTCATAAACTGGTGGAATTATGCCCGTAAAGTGGGGTATGTGGGCAAGGTATTCTTGTAACTCTTTCTGAGTATGCAGTATGGCACCGTACTGTATTGTACAAGAATAACACCAGAGGGACCTCTTTCACTTCAACATCAAGGGCACTCTTACCACACCTACTTACAGTTCTGTTCTGGGAATATTCGATCGGTACTTGTTCTAAACTGCAGATGTGTTGGGACAAAAGGGAAAATTAAATTGTTTCCTAGATTTTTTTTTTTTAAATTATTCTATCTGTATCGAAAAGGCTGAAATTAATGTAGAGGGAAATTTAGTGTGTGGTCTAACAGTTCTGTGTGAGCATGCTGAAAGTGCCTGGGGTTCACCTGCCACTGAAAGAAAGAGCAGCATCGAAATGTTTGCCCCCTCCTCCCGTCTGCATCTCGGTGTGAGGAAGAAGCAAGACTGCAAAAAAAAACAATCAGAAATCCTCAAAAAATACAACATGTAGGGGAGTGCCTGTGTGTGTACGCTAATCTGACAGCATATGCAGGGGGCCTTCCCATTAATCATCGTGTCTTTTTAAAGTTTCTTCGACTTTGAAAAAAACAAAGCTGGAGAAGGTTTTGTTTGCTGTCAACTTCATTGTTTTCAGTTGCATTGGGGTGGACCTGGTAATCATACTGCATTTAATTGAGTGTCAGTGTGGGAATCCCAACAATTATGGTAAAATATAGGTGTATGGAATCATGTCTGACTGAGGGTTCCTTCACCTGAGATTGAATGAGCAGAAGATCGCAGAGCAGGAGGATGCAATCTGGCTTTAATAAGCAACGGGTCCTGGATGAGAGAAGTGGAATGAGCAGCATATCCCTGCTTACCTGTAACTCAGTCACCACCGGGTCACCACCCCCCTCCCGCTTTTCTTTACTCCCTTTTCCCATGTGACTCACCCGCTCTCATCAATCGCAGCACATCCCACAGTGATTTCTGACTAGACAATTAATCACCACCTGAACAGAAACTTTCTCGCAATCTGGTGTGACGTTATCACCAACAAAAAATTGACCACAGAGAACGCTGACGCAGTGTTGCCGGATTCCAGGTAAACAACACGAGCATAATTCGCTGGTGCTCCATTAAGGCAACGGATGCCGAAATGTAAATGATGCAGAAAACAACACCCCTAGCTGGCTCCATATCGGATTATAAATGCTGTAATGAAGTTTGGGAGCACAGCATTTGTGCTATCTTCTCTAAACAGGGCTCTTATTTCCCCTCCGTACGATGAGCCCCACCCACGGCACACCTTCCTTTTTTTCTTTGCTCATATTTACCTGCACATACACAACATACAGGAAGATACCAGAGTCTTTTAAAAAATCTGCTTACATGTCAGACAATTAAACTCTTCACCTGTGACACTTTAAGCAGTTTAAATGATCTTTCTTTTCTGCAAAAGTGCATAAAGACTACTATTAATAATGAGCTGTATTTATATGGTGTGGGGGGGCATAGGGGTGGGACACAGGGGCGCAAAGGGTTTGGCCGGGTCCCGCTCTCTGGTGGGTCTGGGGTTCGAGTCCTGCTTGGGGTGCCTTGTGACGGACTTGCATCCCGTCCTGAGCGTGTCTCCCCCTGCCCCTCCAGCCTTGCGCCCTGTGTTGCCGGGTTAGGCTCTGGTTTGACGCGACCCCACTTGGGATAAGTGGTTTCAGCCTGTGTGTGTGCATTTTCATGTTAAGTATAACATGGTGTTGGAGTGTACTTACTTCTATTTGGTTCTTGTTTGTTTTATTCTTTACTCTTTATTACAGTAAAACTCAGTTATTGTATTACTTTTTTTAATCTTTATTACATTTTGATTATTATAATTATTTTGTTTATTTTAACTATTCTTTGATAATTATTCTAGTATTTACCATGTAATTCACCATAACTATTCTAACACATGGTAATGAAACAGATGATGTAATTAATAATAACTAATGTTAATGTGTAAAATCCTGGGACATTTGCATGTTTTCATAGCTTGTATCATAATGCTGCTAAGAGATAATAAATAAGTATCTTTTAAATATTTGGGGGCATATTACAGTCAGTTACAGGCAGGCTAAAAAACAAGTTTTTTTTTTTTCCTTTCTGGAAGCACCTAAGTAGTCAGACTGGTTTGCTGCTTCTGGGCTGGGCCACATATAATGTGTCAGATTCAGTGTCTACTTTTGTGCTGTGCGTGTAAAGCAGACCTTGACCAGTTTCCACAGCTCAGTTTTAGGGAGAAAAACAGCCCACACCTGCACCAATAGGTAGCTTGTGCTTGATCCTACCTGGTCCTGGCACTGTGCTATGTGTCAGCTGCTTTCTGGAAACCAACATGGTCTCATGAACCTTATTTCACAACACTTTTACCCTGTTCTGCCTTGTCACCCAGTTGTCATAGGGCGTCTTCTTGACGTTGCCATTCTTGCGCACACGCATCGGCACGCTCACCTTCTTTTTTCTGCAACACATTTGGCAAGTGGTTTAGTGCTCAGAGCTAAACATCAAGAGTTCCAGGGGTAGGATCTCTGCATTAAATACCGTTCTGTTTTAATAAGTGTTGGTACCTTGTCTTACAATGCTTGGTTAGAAAGCCTACAACTCAATGCCCCACACATGGATACCGAAGTGCTTGACACTATACAAGGCTAACAAGACACTGATATCCTTCCTCAAGAACTCAGTGCAGCTCTGGAAATCAACACTAGAAGCCAACTCCAAGGCCATCACACAAGTGACCATCAAGTGTGGCATATACCAAGGTGATGCACTGTATCCGCTGCTGTTCTCCATATGCCTGAACCCTCTCAGTCAGATCATCGCAAAGACTGGATATGGATAAAAGTTTAGAAGTGAAGTAACCATAAGCCACCACCTCTACATGGATGACGTCAAGCTGTATGCCAGGAGTGAACAAGACATCGATCCACCTCACCAAGATATACAGTGATGACATTGGGGTGTCATTCGGAGTGGATAAGTGTGGTCGAATGGTAGCAAGAAAAGGGAAGGTGATCAGGACTGAAGGAGTGGAGTTACCAGAAGGCAGAATTGCAGGGTGGTCCCAGTGGTAATAGGAGCACTCGGGGCTGTGACCCCCCAAACTGGGAGAGTGGCTCCAGCAGATTCCAGGAACAACATCTGAAGTCTCTGTCCAGAAGAGCGCAGTCCTCGGAACAGCTAAGATACTGCGCAGAACCGTCAGACTCCAAGGTCTCTGGTAGAAGACCCAGGCTTGAGGAAGTGGGGGTGAGAGGGAGATTTTTTAACCAGTGTTAAAAACTTTTGAATGACCAGGAAATGTTCATGTTTTTGACAAAAAAGTATACTTTTTTTAATCAAATAACATTCCTTGATTTAAAAATAGAGCCAAAAAACCATTGTTAACATTGCAAATGGCTATTAGTGCATGAAATGACTGATTTATAATTTAGTATTCACACATGTTGTGTGATGTAACTGGTAAAATGTTTGACTTTGTTGTTTTTCAGAAAAAATATGAACTCGTGAACATTAGATCGATGATGGGATTCAGTAAACTTATAGCTTTGTTGCGTTTAAAGTGCCAGTTTCTCCAAACTCGTAGAATGAAACAGGCTCAATGAAAAGAGGACTGTAAATTGAACCACCTCTGAGCCCAAAACTGGGTAATGGCCTGTTTACAGCTGTCTATACGTAATCCGAAGGTTGTGGGTTCAAATCCCCCTCCAGGGCAAGAACCTTGACCATAGTACTCACACTGAATTGATTGTAAATATGAAGTTTCTTACTTAGCATTTCCAAATGCATTGTGTCAGCTAGGTGAATGGAGATGATGATATGAGAATATCATTGATTATGATATCATTATTATTATTACCTTATTGGGGGGGTGCGGTGGTGCAGTGGGTTGGACCGGGTCCTGCTCTCTGGTAGGTCTGGGGTTTGAGTCCCGCTTGGGGTGCCTTGCGACGGACTGGCGTCCCGTCCTGGGTGTGTCCCCTCCCCCTCTGGCCTTATGCCCTGTGTTGCCGGGTAGGCTCTGGTTCCCCATGACCCCGTATGGGACAAGTGGTTCTGAAAGTGTGTGTGTGTGTGTGTGTTCATTCACACATGATTTATTGTTAGGTGCTGTTGAGCTCATGGCGACTCTATGGATAGTTGTCCTAAAAAGCATCTGGTCTTCTAACAACCAGCTAAGAGTTGACACACATGATTACAAAGCCCCATTTTCAGCAGTCATTACTCCAGTGTCCTAATGGTAATGGTCCTTATGGTAGAAAAACCTTTGTAATTGTGTTAGCACAGCTGAAACTCACTATTCTGTTCAACAAAGGAAGTAAATTGTATTCCTTTGGGTTGTAAGGTAACGGCATCCCTAAAATTCATTTTATGGGTTCAGAATTGGCCTTAGAGGCAGAGCTTCAAAGAAAAAGCCATATGTGAAGCTGGCTAATGAAAAGAAAAGGATAAAATGGACAAAAGAACAAGACACCGGACAGCAGATGAGGGGGAAACGGAATTACGGACGGGTGAGTCTAAGTCTTCACTGTTGCACTCATGTACATTGGGTGGCTGTGTTTGGGAGTGTGTGGAGAGAAAGCCTCAGGGCGCTAAGCAGGCTGGGAAGGCTGGCTTGAGGCGCAGGTCCTTGCAGAAACGGGGTCCTCGGACGTAGAGTATAATTTCCCTGTGTGCTAGTGTTCTGATAAAACTGACGAACGCTGCCTGTGGGTCCTTCTTCGCCCCATCCGAACCCACAGTGCCCCAGTATATAAGCCTATTAGAGCACTGCAGGTCGCTTTAGACAAAGGCTAAGTAAACAAGAAAAACATGTTGCCTTCAGTTTCGGTGTCTCTGCCCCATAACAGTGATTGTATGATATTCACCACCGTGCTACAGCTACCGCACAAGCAAACACCGACTTCCCCTGCGCGAGCACACGCCCCTTTTACCTGCGTGTCTCCCCCCTCTCTCCCCCACCCCCACCCTCCGAGCGCGCGCTTCCCGGGGCGAAGGTCCTGTGTATCTGCGAGCGCGAGCGACAGGTGTATCGCGCCCGCTCGCGACCGCCGTCCATGCGAAAGAAAGAGCGAGCGTGGCCTCTTCTTCAAGTTTTGTTCGTTTTGGGACGGGAGAAAAATTCGGGAACTGGAATACTGTGCTCTTCGTTCGTCGAATTTTTCCACGCCACGTGCGCTGTCGAGAATCGCAAACGACGAGACGTGCAACCTGGACAAAAGGACCCGGGCGCGCAGTAAAATCAAATGGCAGTGGAGCAGGAGTCCTGAGGAGAGGGCTGCACGACTATTTTTTTAATGCTTCTTCGTGACCATTTCTCTTTTTGAACGTTTTTTTTTTTTTTAAATAAATTATTTCTCCTGGAAATAGGACATTTCCCTTGGAAAGTGCACATTTGCCTTGGCTTAAGTCTTGGAAAGGAAACTAGGCAACCAGAACTTCTTCTGGCAGAAGTCGTCAGGTAACCCTCCTTCCCCAAGCGGAGTGTCTGTCTGCCGTACGCCTTGGATATTTTATCCGTTTTAATGTACAGCTGCTTTAAAGTTATTAAAAAGGAAGAAAGTGTCATTTGAAACGTTTGCATATGTGCTGAGAGGAGTGTGTTCTGAGCTGGTATAGACTTAGAATGCGGCGCACCGGAGGAGCGCTCCCAGCGCGGCAGTGCGCGCGCCCCAAGTGACCCGCACCAAACCCTCGACTGGAGCGGCTCTACAGTGTGTGTGGCTGCAGCGGTGACTGTGTGACACCGAGGACTTCCCAGTCTAGCGCGAATCTGCCCCGATCCACTGGTTTTACTGTGTGGAGGGACGACTTCTGTTCTGGACCGCGAGGGAACCGGACCTGAGAATGATGACGTCACGGCCCGAAACCCTATTGCTGTGCTGGGGGGTCGTTTGGGCACTGGGTGAGAGCCCGCAACAATACGATTACTATATATAATTTAAAATGACTCTTTTAAAATTATTATTATTATTATTATTATTCGTAGTTGTAGTATCTTGGCATTGTTATTGCTATTATTAATATTTTGTCATTTTCTTTTAATTTGTTACAGCAGTTATTTATAATTCCCATTATTGTTAATTTGCTTATTGACGTTGATATGGTAAGTATACTGTGTAAATGGAAAAATCTGATTTTAATTAAAGCAAAGGTTGGCATTTACAGAGCACAGGCAGTAGGAAAATGATAAACTGTAATGGTCGGTGGAGAAAGACACTTTATATGAATTATTATTATTACTATTATTATTATTATTATTATTATTACAAGTAAAACTGAAAAAAATACAAGTATTACGAAGACCAAAACTAAAACACCCATGTTTGGCTGTCCTCCAATACTTGTTTCCCTGCTTTGGAAAACATCGTTTCACGTTTCTGGAAAAACTGGTTGCTCTCTTAGTTGCCTAATACTCAACACTCAACACTTGCTGTGACTCTCGTACCGTGGTGCACACCCACACAGTCTCTCTCACTCTGTCACTCTCACATGTGCTGCCACAGCGTCAACATCTCCTTCGGGCCTGTCTCACAGACGCGCCGCCTGTCTCGTCCCATCTCTTGGGCCTGTCTCACGGATGCTTCGCTAAACAGTAATCTGTATAATCTGTATTCAAAAGCATTTTATTCGCATTCCTGCTTCAGGTACGCGAGTTATTTAACAAAAACAATCCTACATACTAGATCTTTGTCTCTCACCATGCCCCCCACCCCGCAGCACCTTCCCAGTGTCTGCCTGGCTTCTCTGTGTGGTGATTTAGGGGATCACTGGGTGATCCCTGTGTATTAAACTGCCTTTAACAATGCCTCTCTCTGGCTGTGCCTCTCGGGAGCGCAGTGTAATGACTGTTTTTAAACAGGCAGCAGGCAGCAACTTGGTTGTGTGTTTGCGAGTCCACAGAGAAAATGGCACTCCTCTTCATATCCAAGTCAGAACGGGGACAGATAGTCAAACTAATTAAAATAATTAAAGAGGTAAGAGACTGACATAGAGATGCTGGGAGACACCGGGAGACAGGAGGATATGTCTTGGAAAAAATATGCACTTTATAGTTTAAATGCAGATTTTCAAAATGGTAGAGTTCACATCTCTGTCATATGGCTTGTTGTGCGTATACAGGGTTTGGTCTGGGTTGTGCTTACTTCACAGGAACATACATCACCCAGATGTGCTTTACTGGTTATATTTATTAATTTAGCTGACAAATTTTGCCAAAGTAACTTTATTTACCCATTTATACTGCTTTTTTTTTTTTTTTTTTCCCTCACTGGAGCCAATTTTACTGGTGCAGCCGGAAGTAGGATTCAGACCTGTGACACTTGGGTCCGAAGGCAGTGACTGTATCTACTACACTCCTAGCTGTCCCGTGCTAATAAGTCTAAAGAAACTTTTGTTAGGGGGTGCGGTGGCGCAGTGGGTTGGACCACAGTCCTGCTCTCCGGTGGGTCTGGGGTTCGAGTCCCGCTTGGGGTGCCTTGCGACGGACTGGCGTCCCATCCTGGGTGTGTCCCCTCCCCCTCCAGCCTTATGCCCTGAGTTGCCGGGTTAGGCTCCGGTTCCCCGTGACCCTGTATGGGACAAGCGGTTCTGAAAATGTGTGTGTGTGTGAGAGAAACTTCTGTTATTCCACTTTCCCATTTAGGTGAATACTGAGGGTGTTGTTTCTAAGCCTAGAATTTTATCAGTTTTTGCAGCTCAGTATTTTGGTTTACCATTTTTTGCACTTTTCTCAGGGGCACAGCAACAAAGCCCCATGTGGAACCATCAACCTACAGGTTCATTTCCACCATATTGTCTACTACATTATTGCTTTAACTCAGGTTTCCTGATATATGAGCAAGAGCCTAAGGCACAGTAAGCCTTTAGACTCTAGGTGGAAATGTGTCATAGGGCCATACTATGTAGATGTAAGTTTGTGATATTTTGCAAGAACTGTACAAGCAAAAACAGCAGTAGTGATGACCAGCAATATTTACATATTCAATAAAGAGAAAATAATAAAGTGGATAATGAATAATGTCCTTATTTGGGCCACATACAATGCACAGATATTAATATGCAAAATAACTGTATAGGCAAATTTGTAGTTAGGGAAACAACTGGGTCAGGTCATAATGAAGGGAAGGAGATTTAGTAACTCAGGTTGCCGTATGGAACAGTAACACCTGTGACAACATAAGTGGATCATCATCCTGTGGTGAACTGATGTACAGAGTTGTTTTGAATTGTTTCAAGGTGTGGTTTCTGCTCATTGTTTCTGAATGGGTCTTGTTTTTGCAAATTTTGATTGACAAGATTTTCTTGAATCCTTTGTTGTTAGAAATGTGCTGACTAGTAGTGACAAGTGTTTGGACCAAATTCCGTAGCTTTGAAGACAAAAAGTTGGGCAGTGAGTCAGCTGTTCGGATATTTTAATAGGAAGCCCAACTTATTTATTTACAAAAAAGAATTGGCACAGCTTCTTTGGTCCAGGATTATAACTATAATAAGAGCATATGTATTGCCCCTATGACTAGGCTTTGGGGTCTGTCTTCTGAAGTGGAAATACTTCAACTGGTAACTGTAGAATGACTCTGGCTGGAGGAGAAGAGGGTGAGTCTGTAACTGCGTGAAAGCAGATGAAGTCAGATATGGGTGTGACTAGTATAAAAAGTTGTCACTGACATAAAGATTGTCTTTTATATAGACTAATGGTAGGTGTTACCGATATAGAGGGTAGTGTCTCTGATGCAAAGAAATAAGTGTCATCGGTGGGCAGAGACATGATATTGCTGTAAAGACCCAGTGTGAGGTGTAACAAAACTCAGAGGTATCCAGTTTCTCACACTATTCTTTGAATTATGTCACTTCCACCCTTCTAGGATATGGAGGTGATCATAATTCAGGAAAAGTGTCACACACTGTGTAACACAGGACTTGTAAATTTCCTGCTGTTCTCACTGTGTAAACCTTGGCACATGTCTGGGTTCTGTGCTGCGTGTGTAATTGTGTGTTAGGTTTATACTGTATGTGTTGTCAGATTGCTCTTTTGCTGCCCACAGTGGCCACTTCTTTCCCGCAAATGATTATTAGCACACACAAACATGTAAGGAAGACTGTAAAAATATGTGAGGTTAGGAAAAACAAATAAACACTGAGTGCTTCTCTGGGAAGAAATTCTAACTGTTATAGAGTACACCTTGTTTAGGTAAACTCATAATTTCAGAGTTTTCTTTTTGTCCATAAAATGATTGAGAACCGTAATTGTGCACTCAAGGATGTTTCATGCCATGACTGCATATGGAGAAATTTAAGTCAGTTTTGCTGTATCTTGTAATAAATACATGGATTAGAAAGTCGTTTAAGGAAGGTATTTATTTGTAAAAATACTGTAAATACTGAGTATCTGTATGAATAGGTCACTTTCAATAAAAATGTTAGCTAAGAAACAAATTGTTAAAACGAATTACTCCATTAAGACTGAAAAGTTTCGAAGCCTACGTTTGGTGTCAGATGTGCACGGAGATGGATTTTTTTTGCCCAGGGTCAGTCTAAGAGCAGCAGAATATTCCTAAATTTACTGGTGTGGGTGCTGCTGAATAGTTGTTTCAGTTTGTATGATATTTTTCGAGTTCTTTACATTGATTTTCCATGTGATGCTAAAACTCTCTCTTTCTCTTAGTGCCTGCCATGTGGGCTGGGCAAGAGTTTGTGGAGCCCTCAGATGGTGAGACACTGCGCTCCCTAGCGGAAGGCCCCACCCGGCTTCCGTGCCAGTTCCGCATGGAGGGACACCACGTAGTTCAGGTGACTTGGTACAAAGAGGGGCTGGATGGCAGCAAAGAGCAGATCATCACCGGTCACCATACGGAAGGACACACAGGTGGGCCTCTCTCACACCTTCCCAACCCACCACGCTGCAGCTTCACACACACCTTACACAGAGCATATCACCATATGGCCTCTTACTGCAAGTGCATGTCGTGAATATTGTGTTTACCTGCCGGACATGTAAAAACTTTTGCCTTTGAGTTTAATATGAGGCTAACAATTTGAAAAAGGTTTTTAAAATGTTCACACTACATTTTGGGGTTCAGTGGATTTTAACTGTTGTTCACGTTTACGGTATGAAGTACGGTGACATAACATGTAGATGAATAAAGTTGGAATCTCTGGATTAGATATTTCTTCCTGGTTTTGATCCTGGTTGTTGGTCAGTTTGCACAGTAAAGCTCTGTCTGTAGTGCTGCTGAAAGTGCCAGTGCCAGTGTTAAATTGCTAGTGTTAGGGTCGCTCTTAATGCTTCTATATGTTGTATGTTTCATTATTCTCCTGAGATGGAGCAAATATCCAAGGTTTTTGGAAAAGTTTCTTGGATGATTTCTTATTTTGGAATTTGGAAAATTTCTGATTTCTAGGGAGCCCCACTCCCGAATATTGTGGTGTCATTTAAAAGCAGCGAATGACTTCTATAAGGTGCTTTAGGATTCAGCACTGTAGCATGTACAGTTTGGAAGGTTCACTTAAAAACACATGTCCTCTAGAGTGGACAAAATGAATGGCTTCATCTCAGGCGGCTATTATTGTGAATGAAGATTTCCAAACAGTCACACTCTGAAACTGCAAATGACCACATGATCTCCATATTCCCCTACAATCTAAACAATAGAATCACCTGCATTTATTTGTGAATTTTGTGCTGATGCTGTAGATCGTTCAGACTCGTTTATATTTAAGGGTGCTGAAGTAAAATCGTGACTTGATGATACACATAAATATGATGTTAACATGAAAACATTTTAGAATTTGGCTAGATGGAAGTCTCCCCTTCTTTCCCTTTCCTACATGCACAGAGTTTGGCCGTTTCTCCGGGCGTGTGTACTTTGAGAAGAGTGACCCCACTCTGAATTCTGCGCTGGTGATTCGCACCACCGAGCTGTCAGATGAGGGGAAATACATCTGTCACGTGTCCACATTTCCTTTTGGCAACTTTGAGGCAGAGCTGTCGCTTACGGTGTGGAGTAAGTCCCTTCATCCTCCTCCTGTCCTGTTTTCTGCTATTACTACTTGTACCTGTACCTACTTGTAAGAACAGTAAATTCAGTTCTCAGACCCAGCCTGACTCCACCCCTCTTGTCATGCGTAGCGACGCCTATTTCCTCCCTGGAGCCAGTAGTGCTGGTGGAGAGACAGCAGTTCCATGTGGCGGCCACCTGCCGCTCCGTGGCCCGCCCTTCACCCCGCCTCTCCTGGGACACAGACCTTCCCGGGCAGGCGCAGAACCGCAGCTCAGAGGCGGGGGCGGTGTCCAGCCACTTTTCTCTGCACCCCCTGCGCAGCATGAACGGCAAGAAGCTGGACTGCTTGGTGTGGCATCCGACCCAGGATCACCCACGCAGGCTCAGCAACCGCCTAGTTGTGCACTGTGAGTGTCCTGTCTCCACTAGAACTTATTGGGAGTTGTGCTGTGGTTATACTGTGGGCGGAGATTACAAAACACTGGAGCATTTCTAGCATCACAATATTGACTTTTCAGGAATTTCTTGTCCCTCCGTTGTTGTGGTGTGCATTCAGAGTGATGTGGGATCCCACAAAATATGAAACACTCATCTCCCATTTTTTGGTCTCGCGATACCCAGTTTTTCACTTATTCGGTCTTGGATAATTAAAACCACTTATTAATTTCACTGTATCCAGTCTATGACATGCAGTCTGGTGCAATAACTTGAGATCGCATTTGAAAAATTATGCCAGGTTGCTGTGAGAGAAGCTGTGAGAGATAGGAACCACATACCCATACTCTCAGTCCTGCAACGTATGGCTTCGTTTTGTGTTTGAAGTCATAATGTCACAGTGTGCATTTGAGTTTTTATCCTTTGTTTTGCACTACTGTGCTTTAATTTAGTAGTTGTTAATTTAAATGAGATATATAGCTTTTGTCTTCCTCAAGGCATTCCACACAGTCACTGTAAATGTATGAAATTTTGATTTATTTTATATGTAACTTTATTGTTAATTGTTATTCATTATTTCTAATGTGTGACACAACTTTTTCCTTATTAGGAGTGAACTTGGGCTTAGAACAATATGAATTTTTGAGGAATTTCGTTATCTGATTTTTCGACATTCTGTTCCGGAACGAATCCGAAACAAATTATAGCCGGATAAGTGTACTCGTATATCTGAAAGGAACTGCAATGCCTTGCTAATCTCGTGTTCAGACTCATAAAAACCACAAGATGACCATAGAGCAACAAACATCACAACACAAACACAGCTTATGTTAATATTTATACTGTAAGTCCTGGGTGTGTCCCCTCCCCCTCCAGCCTTGCGCCCTGTGTTGCCGGGTAGGCTCCGGTTCCCCGTGACCCCGTATGGGACAAGCGGTTCTGAAATGTGTGTGTGTAATAATTCTTTTAAAAATACATTTTATGTAACACTTTTCCAAGCAAACAGTGTCATACTTACTGAGGACATCAGCCTTGCTTTTCAAATACTTCAGATTTCGCTGGGTGTTGTCTTTACCCAGTGGGTGTTCTATCTATACCCTAAGTCTGTCTTAGTTTATTCTCATTTTTGTTTTTGTTTGCTTTTGATATATTTCTTGTGTGTTCAGACCCCCCAGATCCTACTATTAGTGGGTATGATGGAAACTGGCATGTGGGTTTGGAGCAAGCCTCCCTTCAGTGTAACGGTGGAGGGAATCCAAAAGCTGAGACCTTCACCTGGACCAGGTACTCCTCTGCCTATTAATTATAGCACTGTAATTTCAAACATGAAAAAGATTTTTTTTTTTTTTCTAAATTTCCATGGAAACTGAAATCGGACCCAAAGTCAAGGGGACGCTGTTTGCTTTACCACACTGTGTGCAACATGATCCATTACAATTTATAAAAGATTGTGTGCCTCTTAGGCTGCTGGTTTTACTTCAAAATTTAACAGCGTCAGAACGAAAACATCAGACTCGTTGTTCATTGCTGAACATGGATGGATAAAACTAATGAACAATAAAAAGGAGAAGGAAAGGGTGCAATGCAGGGGGGGGGGGGGGGGAATAGTAATTGTAACTGTCTTTCTCTTTAATTTCCAAATCTCTTCAGAAGGGTAGTAACAGTATGGATTATGTGACTAACCCCCCAAATAATTGTAGAGGAGTCACTCTTGTGTAGTTCTAAGTCTGCATGTGTGTGTCTGAGTGCACGAGAGAGGGCCACAGACATAAACCACGTCCTTAGAGCTGGAAACCTGAGGCTAGGAGCCGTTCTTATTTGAGCTCACCAATGGAAAGCAGGTGAAGTAACTGCAGTTTCATGTTGCAGCTTGTGAAACCAGACGGAGCAAAGTTTCACACGGGGGATGGGGGGTTGGGGGGGGCAAAAAGTTTCCGGAAAATAAAGGGCACGCGTTTGGCTACAGGAAGAAACCAAACCACAAGGCCACGGTGCCGATATAGCGTTTCCACACACAGTCCCTCATAAAAACACTCTACTGACATACAGGCACAGGAACTTTTGGAAATAAATTGAAGTCTCATTTTCTCCTCTTCAGTTCAGTCATAGCTTTTTAAAATTTTGGTTATAGTCACTTTATTTTTTTATATTTGCCTTTTTTATTGCTCTTTATGAGTATTTATCTATAACTTTGTAGCAGGAGCCTAGGTTTAATAATCATTTAGCGTAATGTATTTCGTACTATGTTTGGCACGTAGCTCAGAGTATTTTTCTTTAAACTTGTTTTTCTGTTTTCTCTGTGCAGAAATGATGGACCACTTCCAGAGGGCGTGTTTGTGCAGAATGAAACGCTGGTGTTTAATAGGCCTCTGAGCTTCTCCGACTCAGGCCTTTATCAATGTATGGCAAAGAATTACCTGGGACCAGTGAAAGCAGAAATTGAAATCAGTGTGGCAGGTACGAGTAATGCAATCCTTCTCCTATTATACGTTAACATAAATGACATGTTTTTCTTGCTTTAGGTCCAAGCATTCATTCTGAGCCAAATCAGACAGTTGAACAGGTAGCATAGTGGTTAGAGTGACTGCTTTGGGGCCCAAAGGTCGCAGGTTTGATCCCTACCTCTAGCTGTAATACCTTTGAGCAAGGTACTTACCCTGAATTGCTCCAGTAAAAATTACCCAGCTGGGTAAATAATTGTAACCTTAACATTGTAAGTTGCTTTGGAGAAAAGCATCAGGTAAATGAGTTGGCCCCTATGGTAGATATAATTGACCTGAAACATGCTGGGAGTCTAGCTGTAAAAAGATGAAAATAATCTTGTTGACTCGAGTTCTAGGTAAAACACAGTCATGTTTGATGAGGTTCCTGGAATATGGCTGCTCACGTGTGTTATCTTAATTTTCACAAAGGTACAAAAAAACGTATAACATACAGATTTGATATGAGTGTAAACTTTCAACATATTCATATACTGTACTTCAAAAATTTATGTATATTTAAATCACTATATATTTCACTTTTTCATGTGAAAGACCCCGTGTTTAACAATATCCCACCTCTCTTTAAAAGTTTTGTGTGTGTGTGTATACATTTTGTTAACCTTAAGAAAAAAGTCCTCACAAGGATATCCAGTCCTAAAAAACAACGTATCAGGTTACCATGAATTCAGTGCCTTTTTATAAAATCAAGTTACTTTTTGTAATACATTTTTACCCATTTTTTAGGAGTAATTTTAACTCCTAAGTGGTGTGTTAATGATATGATAGTGATATGTTGGCAAGTATGTGTGTATGTGTGGCTTTATTTAGATGCCTGCTGCTGCCATGACTATAATGAGTGTAACTGTACACGATACCTTTCCAACAGAAACAAAGAAAACATCTTTTGACAGTCTGCTGATGATCATCGTGGGTGTGATCGTAGGGCTGCTGCTGCTCCTCTTGGTCATATCAGTTGTCCTGGTGAATCATTATCACAAGCGTAAGAACAAGAAGCTCGAGATGGAGCTGATCGAGAAGAAGTAAGCTTGACTTGACAAACGGCTACAACGACTTAGGGAGTAATGCAGGGTGGTGGTGGCAGCACTCATGGCTGTGTGTGTTTCTCCGGCAGGGAGCAGATCAGCACTCTGTCCAGACAGGCCTCTTTCAGAAGAATGAACTCCGTCAGCACCGATCACCATATACAGGTCCATAGCACTGCAGGAGATCAGCAACAATGCACACCTGTTACATGTGTCTATGCATCGGGACAGGACTTCAACAGCGAAACACACACACGCATACACACATACACAGTCAATACATCTACAATTTGTTGTTGATATGCATGTGCAGGCAGTGTGTGTTTAACACTGTTATCTCTCTTAGGCAGAGGAAAGCACCCCTCTTCGAGTGGAGGGAACCCTCCGGAACAGCCTGTCTTCCCTCGGGGTTAGTCCCTCCTGCGTGTTTATTGTCAGCGGGAATAACACACTTTATTGTAGACATAGTTTCTTACATACACAGTCAGCAAAGATGCACAAATAAATTGCCTTGTTTTTTATTACATCTGCTTTTCCAACGTCTTTTCTCTAAAGAGTTGGAAATATGTATGAAATCTGATTTTTAAGTGCTCTATGCAGTGCAAATAACACTTTCTAGTGAGAGTACATTTCTGTTTGTGTCAATCCTTCTGATTCTATTTTTTGTTGTTTTTCTGCTTTGGGCTTCAAAATCTAAGGCTTTGTCCTTCGTAGAGTTTAGAATCTATCAAATCAATTCAGAGGTCCAAGGTTCAGACATGGTCTCCCATTCAGACTTCTCTTTACTGATCCGTGTTCTTAACTGTCTTTTCCTTCAGGAACAAGGTCGCTGTAGGGACAGCCGCTCCACTCTGTCTGGTGGCCGGGGGGGTCTGGACACTTTGGGTCGTCCAGTTCTGTACAACACTTCGCGCCGTAGCGAGCGAATAAGAGGGAGAGAGCTGGAGCGGGATGGAGACAGAGAGGATGGCATGGGCAGGATGGACAGTGTGTCTCTGGTTAGTATGGCTTTGTGTGTATGCATATGGTAACATAAAGCCTGTTTAATGTGGTTCCTGTGGATAAAATTATTTATTTCACTGAATCCCACTGTGACAGATAAATGTGTGGGTGTGAAAGTGTAAGCCAGCAAGATAAACTTGGAGCTGATAAAACTCTGTCAAGTTTCTTGAATAATAGCATGAGGAAACAAAGAATCTCTTGCCAATTCAAAACATTAACAATTTTCAATTACGGTATTTCGGTATGGAGTAATTTCCAGTTACTCCAGGATGATAGTATTTCCAGACGGGCATATATTATGCTAGATACCGATCAGTTCTTGGAAAACTTAAAGCTTATGAGTGCTTGCCCTCACGAGTCGGTCCAACAGCACAAACTTCAACAGCAACCACAATAAACAGTGAGGTTAGTCACTATTTATTAACCTTGTGTCCCCTCCTTTTCTCAGGACTCTCATCTCCAACCCATTTTTCACCCCCCATTACACCCCTCACTACCCCCCTACGAGCGCACTGCTGACGTTCTGAGGCCCGTCAATGGCAAGGCCATTATTCCTACCAATGACAGGACACAGCAGCATTTGTCTCTTGACACTGGCTACCCTGTGCTCACGGACGAAGAAGAAGAGCAGGATCGATTTGAGGACGGGAGAGGGAGAAGGAGCCGAACAGAGATACAGGGAGAGGCTTGTGACCAGGACAGTAAGATTAACAGCTTCCAGATGTCAAAGGCTCTTACCAACAATTTCCAATACAGCAATGGAATCCTTCAGCCAAAAGCTAACCCCAATGCCATCCTCATCCACCCCAAGGGCCAGATTGTATGAAGGTCTGCCTACTGCCCTCCTGCTGGGGCGGTCTGGGAAAAGTTTCTCATGTCGTGGGAAGCGACACCTTCATGAACATGGCTGTAAAGACGTCAGCAAAAAATCAGTTTTTGTCCCTTTACTGTGGCTCCTCAGCTGCTTGATTATTGTGCAGATTATTGTGTTTTCTGCATCAGGTACAACCAGGATGACTCCAACAACGTCTAAGGTATGGAGTCATGAAACAGACTGTAGTTGAACCAAAATGCAACTTAAACTTACTGGCATGTTCAACATATTCGTACTATGTCAAGCCATGTAAATATTCTTTTTATAAAATTTGTAGACTACAACAGATGTATCTATTTTCTTAAGAACTCTGGTCTGATAAATTAGGGAATAGGAAAACAAGCTGGGATTGTTACAATACAGTTGTGAAGTATTGTGAAGAACTGCTCTATTGCTGGTGCTTCTTCTAAATGCAGTTTGTTAATATTTTGTTCGTTTTATGTTGCTTCATGTTGATTCATTTAGTTATTGTCATGATTTCAGGTAGAGAAGTTGCTCTATCGACCCCTATTGGTTAGAGTGTGAAAATGGAGATGGAAGATCCTCCTCAAACACAATGGGTATTAGGAAGAATGTGTTTGTATGCCTTCATGACTATAAAGCCAGTACAGTACATGAACTTGGTCAGTGTTGCCATGAAGATGGTATAAGAAAATCACTCTCTCACTCATTTTCTTTAGCCGGTTGTGCGACTTGGGGTCATGGCCTGTCCTTGAAACTTGGGACTCCAGCTTTAATAGGGTGCACCCCAGGCGGAATGCCAGTCTGCTGCAGGGTATAAGAAAATGCCAAATGAAATATACATTTTATTCACTTATAATGTAAAGGTATTTACTTACTCATTTAAATAGCTGGGTAATTACCTTGCTCAAGGGTACTACAGTCATAGGTGAAGATTAAACCTGTAACCTTTGGAGTCAAAGGCAATAACGCTAACTACTATGCTACCAGCTGTTTCTCTAATACAAGCACCTGTAAATTTAGCATTGCTACACTCCCTGTCATCAACACTGTGATTGCACAGCAAAATGCACTGTTTTTTGACAAAAATTACACACACACACTTTCTGACCTGCGGGGAACCGGAGCCTAAGCCGGCAACACAGGGCATAAGGCTGGAGGGAGAGGGGACGCACCCAGGACAGGACGCCAGGCCATCGGAAGGCACCCCAAGCAGGACCCAAACCCCAGACCCACCGCAGAGCAGCACCCAGGCCAACCCACCGCACCGCACCACCATGGCCTCAACAAAAAAATTACTTGTTATTTAAAAATGTTAAGCCCGGTTTCTATAGCAGAGACCTGTGATCAGCATGCTAATCGTGATTGACTATTAACTGGAGTCATTTCCTGCTCTTTACAGGTTAATATGTTGCAGCTCTTCAGATACACAACATATTTAAGACTGCAACAAAGCAAAGCCTTGTCCTTCTTATCAGGTAGTTCACCAGAAGTGCAAGGTCATTTTTATAAATGTAATTTTTTTTTTTTTTAAAGGTGAACTCGGTTTACTGGATAATTTTTAAATGTGGATGAACTTGTTTTTGGATTGTTCCGTGCTCTCCTGTACAAGTCCCAGTGATAATATTTTAAAATCTTTTCCATAATGTATTATATGTGCAAGATCAGGAAGAGTCTATTATTTGTATAAATATTTCCAAGATAAATGGATTTTTTGGATTTTTATTTTTTTACTCAGTATGGATGGTTGTAGTTATGCCCAGCATACACAGGAGTCATATGGGTTACTCTTTAAGAAGGTCTGTGGGCACAGAGGACATTACTGTTTTAGTGTGCTTAAATTACCAACTGCTACATTTACATCAGTTGTTTGAATGAAATACTTTTACTTAAGCATCTACATTTAATGGATTTCTAATCCAAATGACGTTACAACAAATTTTCTCAATGAAAATACCAAAACCCAACAGTTTTTATCAAATACTAATTAGATGAATTTTCCAGACCAAACCTTGGAAAACTTTAATTCCCCCACCTGCATTAGCCTAGAGCTATTTCACAAAGCAACAGGCAATTTAAGAAGAAACCTTTTGCTTTCATAAAAATAGAAAACAAAACCTTGGATATTTAATTTAAAACAAGTTTTCAAAATGTTAAACACCTCTCTCAAGGTGTCCTTATCCATAATATAGGGTGTTAGGGAACAAAAAGGTAGTAGATCATGTATCCCACACTTAGTGACCATAAGTGCTGTGAACCAGGCGCACCTCTACCAACGATTTCAAATAGATGTTCAGGAGGTTAATACGAGGACTGATGAAGACAGACCATTATCTTCTCCAGAACTGAATGTGCCGTGCTGTGGCCAGGTAGACTGCAGAGTCCCCATGTCGGTATCCAGCGCTGGAGCATCCCTGCCCCAAAAACCCTCTACAGGACTGAGCTCTTCCTGCTCCACTGTGATGTCTCTTTCGTTTTGTATGATTCCATTCTGTAAATATAATAGATTCTGTGAGCTCTTGTGGGTATTGAATAGGCACAATGAAATGTGATGAAAATGCCTCTACCACAAATATGTTCAGCAATGACTGATGTGGCAATAAACCCTCAGAACAAAAAAGTACCTGTGCAAACTTTAGGATTCTGGATGGTGTACCCTATGAAAGAAAAAATACTACTGAGTCCACTGAGGATTTAAATAATATCAAAGTTTAACGCAGATCAGCAAAAATCTATGCGAGCTCATGTCGTAAGCATATTTTAGCAGGTGATCTGTGAAACGATGGTTCCTTCTATGGACACATTGCACCTGTGACAGTGCCAGTGGCTCCAGTTCTACTTTTTCACAGAAGCACGGAATGGTGAATTTCTCTGTTTGAGAAAAATGGCACAAACAATGCTACCATGTATAAACCTTTAAAAAAAGGAGTTTGTGTCATTGACAGATTTAGTGCTTTTGCTTTTAGACCCATTTCTGACATAACGTTGTTACTATCCTTCATGAAATCACCCTGTTAGCTCGATTTCCTTTCATGAGGGGGTAAAATTACCATCAATACTTATGTGGGAAAAGAAAATAATCAGTTGCAGGACTAAAAATGTCACCTAAAATTAATAACCGGCTTTTCTTTATTAATTGTTTATACTTTCTGTGATCGCTGCCCTGATTGGACTGTTTTGGACCAGTGTGTAGGGTAGCCTGAAAGCTGCACAGCCCCTGTGTTGCACTGGGACTAAACTGCTCATTTTTTTAAAAAAAAAAAATAATACTGGCTGGAATAACACTGACATTTTTATGTCAATTACAGAAAGAAAATGACCAAATAAGGGGCAAATTACTGTACTGAATCATAAGTCTCTAGTATGAAAAAAACACATTTTTGGAGGTGGCCGTAGCAATTTATTGTTATAAGGAACCCCATTTAATGAGGGATGAGTATATTTTCATTTTTTTCCTCTTAGGTCTTACGGGAATGTGATGTAAGAGTAAAGATGTTTCTTCAAGCAACACAGGGTAGCTGGATATCAAAGCCATACCATAAGTCCCTCAAAAATAATCATTTGGAATCACCCTGGCTTTTGTAACAATAAAGAAAATCTAAGAAATTTCTTATACCCAGCAGCAGAAGTATTTAAATACCAGTCTCATTTTCCAGTAGGTGAATAGCAAAGTTCAAATGTCTCCTTCGCAAATGTTCAAGCATCGCAGCTGTTGGTTCCACACAAAACGGGCAACTGTGAGGCCCTGCGATACTGTAGAGCTCTTCATCAGATGAAAAAATAGTCTTCACCTCTGTGAAAGTGTGAACCAAACTTTAGCATTGACATGAATATCTCTAAGTTTCACTCAAGTTTCACTGAAGCAGAAAAAAAATGTACTGTTCAGAAGGTGATGCAATACCATGGTTTTCCTCTGTGTCAGGGTATCGCACGTGTTGTGTCTGCATAGACGCACCTTGCGAAGACGATCCTCTGGCATTTGAGCCGCCGCCAGGCTCCGGGTCCGTGCAAGTGGGCTCCGTCACGAACTCTCTCTCACACGTGACGTATTCGAGGCCTGCGGTGCCCACTGTGCCGTGTTCTGCTCCCCGTGTCTAGGAGCCTTCCCGCAGTACGTTCTCCAGCTTGCCCGTTCCTCATCTGATACTGCTGTCCGTGGATCTCCCCATAAATCTGCGCTCCCAACTCCAGACTCTCATCAGCTTCAGGATGGACGCCAAACACCTCCTCATCCGAGGTCTTCAGTCGTCCCTGCAGGTAGTCCAACTTCTCTTCAGGGCCCTCTTCCTTGAGTACACCTAAGTCAGGTATGTTCTCCTCAGTTTCTTTCGGCTGAAATAAACATCAACAAACTCCAGCAATTAATGGTGAGCTACAGAAAAAAAAAAGAGTAATGTGTTAATCTGTATAAAGAAAAAAGAGTCATTGTGTGCTGTGACTGCGACTACAGCTGTCACTACTGCTTTGATTTCAGATATACCTCCAGAAGTTTAACTTGCTTATCGCCCCCATAGAGCAGGTTTAGTTTTATTAACAAAAAAGGTGTACACCTTTCAGGAAAAAAGGAATTTGTCATAAGGCAGTTGTTTCAGACATGAAAACTACAACACTAACACCACCAGCTAGACATGATACAAGCCAGATTCATGAGAAGCGACAAATAATTTGGCCTTTTGGCTTTAAAAGCCCAACAAAATGATTCCGTACTAAATCAAATCGAGACCGAAATATGGTATCATGATTCTGGCATGAGAACACAGGACTGGATTCGAACACCTGATCCCCTCCAGGGCTCGAAGCTCCACTCGACCTCGGGCTCACGGGGCACAGATTCCCCCTCTGCATCACAATGTGACACGAGGCAAAACAATCCACGTGTTGTGGATGTCCTTAAAAGCCGCGTTTTTCAATCGATCAAATTCCGCTATATCACACTCAGTTGCAAAAAAATTATGACGTCTCTTGAATAAAAACACGCTCAGTTATAATAACGAGCTGTCACGGCCTATTCCAACTCATAAAACTGGGAAGCAACACGATTTAAAGCGGTAATGGGGTTCTTTTCTTTTCTTTTTTTACCTTATGCACCACTTCTGAAGGGTCTCCGACCTGCCACCGCTCCCACCGAGCGCGCGCCCCGTCCATCGCAGCCTCCGCTCGCGCTGCTCGTTCCTCCGCAGGCTGCGGGACGCGTGGAGGCGCGTGCGGCCGATCCCGTCCTTCACCACCAGCTTCGTCATCTCCTGCACTGCCGTACGGCCAGGAATGATAAATCCAACTTCAGTTCAAGCCAAGGCGAGCAGCTGCGCCGAAAAAAAAGCAGCGGAGCGCCACAACAGAAAAATTCATGTCGCCCTGTCGTTCAGAATCTGTCTCGCAGCAAACGTTCAAATCAGCTCTCACTCACTCAATCACAAAAATTACACGGAGAGTAATTTGCTCGCCACTACAACACCTGACGAGGCTCGATACATTATTTTTCCGCACAGCTGGAAACGCTACAGTGACGCGTTGCATTACCGTATTACACGAAAAACAGGCGCAATTTCAGACGTTATTTTGTTAGCCCAGAACATAAAATACCTACGTTTAATACATGGTTTTAGAATAAAAGTACTGTATGCAGACTCCACAAATCAATATTATTTTTTTTCCCGCTTTTTTGGACTTTCATTTGATACGAGATCACTGCTGCTGGTTTCCACAGTGGCTACTCAGATCTGACAAATATAAATAACATTTCTTACATTTTAAAACAGCCAGTCGACAGTGGCCAGATTGTAAACTGCAATTCTAGACAGCGCACAAGTAATCCATCAATAGCATTACCGATGTTCCGATTCTGTTTTTAAGGTTGGAGATGTCTTAATATTCCTTCGACCGCAGTCGTTGTTTTCATAATTGTATCTTTTTTTTTTTTTTTTTTTTTTTTTTATTTACCACTTAAGAGTCGGTAAATATCCTTGATTTATAGATAAAAAGTGGAGTCCAGTACGTTTTGCGTGTATGTGTAGGTCCCTACAGTCTTAAATTGAGTAATAATGTTAAAAAACATATTGATTGAGGGAGTACCATAATAATAAGCAGCACTGAGACATGCTTACAGAATGGGATCGAATATTGATACTTTATTAATCCCTGCAGGGATATTCACACATGGCACAGAACAACAATGTGCACAGTTGCACCACAACAAAATATATAACTAGTAAGGAATTAAAACTACCTAAATAAATAACACAGATAGACTATTCAAATTAAGGCTACAATACTACACATAACTTATGAGTAATAACGTATCAAATAACAGAAATAATAACAAGATCAACACGTATCTTACTGATTTTGTACTCCAGATCCATTCTAATTCTTCTGTCATGACAGACGAAATGAATAAAACACTGTTTCACATCAACGACTAGTTGGTTTTATTAATTATTATTATTTAAAGGTACCTTATGAATAACTTACATGTAATAAACAAATATGCCGTTTCGCCAACATCAATCACCGCGTTAAGAACACCGGAGAAGCGCAAATAACCTGGAGGTTCCAAACGAGGGAAAAGAGGTTTTTATTTTGAAACGCGAGCCCCTCTGTACACCGGAAGTAGAACTTTACCTAATCCCTATTGCGGCTCACTTCCCACGGCGCAAGTCCCATTACGGCTTTATGTTTTCCCACAAAATAGCAAACACCCACAGGCGCATATTTGGCAAACGCGATGATTTAAGTTTTGTTGAAGCTGCCTTTCATATGTATATTTTTGCATAGATATTTTGAAACGGGGGGCAAGATGTCGAGTTTAGTTACCTTTCAGGCACAATTAGCCTCCATCATGGATGTGTTAGTGCGATCAGCCGTAGCAGAATTGAGTAAACTTGGCTCTGCGGTGCTGCGATTGGAAATGTCTCCTGGTGAGCAGGAGGATCATGATGATGATGAAGAGCTCGAGAAGAAGAAGGCGCCGTTTCCGATCGAGCAGAGGACGGTGAGTCCGGCAGTCCGCGCTACCGTGACTCGGTTACAGTGAGTGAGTGTAAACCCCCCAAGGTGGCAGTTTGACCTGGGCTGCAAACACCTTTTTCCCCCCATAACGCCGGTGCACACAAAGCCAGGCGCATCTGACTGCGCACAACAAGGGGCGTCGATGTGCGCGAAAGAGCAGATGCTGCGCTGTGCGAACGGAACGCGCGCGTGTGCGCGGTGTGTCGAGTTTGACAGTCAGTGTCTGAGCGTGTGGAGCCAGACACCTTTTGGGTGGGCTGGTGATCCATTCTGATCCGTAGAAGGGGAAAAAAAAAAAAAAAAAAAAAAAGTGTGTGCAGGATGCAGAGTGTCAGTGTGTGCGGCGCGAGCGCGCTCTCCACGGATGCATTTTCGCACGTTTATGAATCGCGCTCCAGTCCCGACCCGTGCGCTGCGCTGCGCTCTTTGTTCCAGCCGCGGTGCGCTTCTCAGTTAATCCCGGGCGTTGAGCCGCGTTTCTCAAGTTCTGATCGCGGATTTTCGTGTGCGATCCGTCTCATTTACGCCGCAGCCCTCTGAAATGTTCAGTAAAACGGCTGTTAAAGTTATGCCAATAATGCATTGGATTGATTGGGGTGGGGATTAATGTCCATCAGAAGTCTAATTTGTGTCTTTGTTTGCGGGGGGCAGATAAGACAGATGAAGCGCGATGTAGAGAAAGAGTTTCATCGGCAAAAACAATGCATAGTTTGAGGGACTTCTCCTTTTGCGAATAATAATAATGATGTGACGTCCGAGTTGCCGGCAGCTCTGAGCGCGAATGAAAGGACGAGGTCTTAACAAAAGGCGCCGTATCTATCGAGGCAGTGATTTAAAAGGCAGTTAAAGGGAAACGGCTGGAGACGTGATCATATTAGTCCCGCAATAATTAATCGCACGAGATCATGACACGGAGACTCATTTTCTGTCTCGTGAAAGCGCCTCGCTTTGTGTCTTTTCCCCCAATGATGAAACTCTTCTTGTCAGGCTACGAACACATACGCATGTACGTACATATATACATACGTACATACATATAAGCCACATTGCTTTTTACTTAAACAATGTCCTGTTTCTTGTTTCTTCCACCCTGATTAACATGCTTATAAATATGCTCATATTCCATAGTCCCTTTAATTCCATTACTTGCAAACTGAAATAAATAATTTGTACCACATTTTTCTTTATTTACTCATTTGTTGATTACAAAAAGCATTTCTTCCTTTATGTGCCTTATTCAACTGGGACATTTTGACTATCAGTTCAGGGCAAACCTTCCTCAAGGGCACTACAGCAGCACGTGGGGTTTGAACCCGGGTCCTTGGAGCTACTAGCCACCTGCTGCCCTCTGTTAATCAATTTATTCTTCGAGACAGCTCCATTATAAAATGTCTGGAGTGTTTTTGTCCTCTACTTTTAGGAGGTGTACAGCTTGCATGCAATTTACAATTGGTGCAGTCGACAGTAAAGTGGCCCAGAAATGTCTCTTAAAAAATGTAAAGAAAAAAAACCTTGCGCATCTAAAATTGTAATAATTTCAGACACAGCTGGCCTCCATCATGGCAACGCTGGCCAAAGCAGCAGTGGCGGAAATTAGCAAACTTGCAGATGATGGCTTCGCCGTCTTGCGTTTGGAAATGTCCCGGAATAAAAAAGAGAACGAAGGCCTTAAGAGGAAAATAGAGTTGATGGAGAGCGAGCTGAGGACGGCAGGAAGACATGGAGAGAGTGCTGTCGCCAGTCGCTCTGTCGGAGTTCAGGTCGGATATAGTCTGGAGGACTATGAGAGCGGTAAGTGACTTTGCACGCTGGTTTCGTGTATTTCGTTGGCTGAGCCCGTTGTGGATGACATTCAATAGTAATGAACCATAAGTTGATATATCAACTTTTAATTTTATTCGTGATTTTTGTTACACTGCTATTCTACAGTGACGGTGCAGTTAGACCGTTGCGGTAGTACCGAATCAGACTTTTTCTTACAATTCAGTGCTTCTCTTCTAATTTGCCTTGCAGTCATGTGTTTGTTTTGATGTATGCATAACACATGACTGGGTAAACTCCGTTTTGACAAAGAAGCCTTTAAAATGGCATTTGCTGTATATTTAGCTGCTGTACAATGTGGTTTGGTTGTCATATGTTTTTACTGTCTGAGATAATTCATGTGTGGCTGCTAATGTTGACAGGAGTTGTGGGGTTTTCTGATTTTCTGGCCTCTTTTCCAGGAGGGGCACATTCTCCAGGGCGAGAAGGGGTGCCTCTAAAAGGGTGGAGAAACAGGGTCTGGATCGACGGAGAGACCATAGCTGTGAAACTGGAAGGTGGTCCATTGCAATGTGATGCTGTCAGTGATGAGGTCAGACCCCGGAGCGTTCTGGCTTTCATGCTTATGAGGGTCATCACTCATTCGGTGTCGCCGAAGTTGATGCCACGTGTTTCTGTAACTTTGTGTGACACTCATTTCAACATCGGGCAAGCTAGAAACCGTTTGCCAATTTTAATTTTGCAGTCTGCAGATGTGGAAGATGACAGGCCTGAAATAATGATGATAAAGGAAGAGAATCTGGAAGAGGATTTGTGGAGCAGTCAGCTTCACGACAGAGAGAAGAGTAAGTGGCAAACATGGAATCGCTCAAGAAATACAATCGTTACATGGATGTGTTTGCAACACATGGAAAAACGGAGTCACATGCTGTAGTTTCCGAAGTATTTTACTAGGTTTAATGGGATGGGTTAATTGTCAGTCTGAGTAATTACTAATATTGGGCACTTTCAAATTTGACAAGGAAAATTGCATTAATCTGCCGTATATCTGGACAGGAACTGGTGGTCCCCCGAAGAACTGTGAAATGAGTGGCTAAGTCGTAGCCCCCAGATGACCTGACATAAGTCTTTGAGAAAAAGATGTTTTAAAGTACTTATAGTCTTTAAATTAAGCTTTGAACAGGAAATCATATCAGCATCTCTTAAGGTGGTTACATCTAAAAAATCTTCTTTTCTGTAGCATCTCTATTGAAGTCTTGTGTGAGTGAAGGGCATTAGGACAGTGATTTTAATTACAGGACGTTGGTTTAACGCAGAAGACTGGCAGTAATTTTGTGTCAGCACCCTGTCAGATTCACTCTTTTTTTTTTTTTTTTTTTTTTTTTTTCCTGTATTTCCCACAGGAAATGTGGAATTTGCTGATGCGGGACACAGACCCATCTTTGACCAACTCTACGAAGACGATATTGACGCAGAGACCGCGGCAGCTAAAAACCCCGAAAAATGGGACATCCTCCCTTCTTCTGAGTACGACCTGGGTGGTCGGGAGAAGGATGGACCTACCCTGAGTAGGAATACTTACAGTACACAGAGTCACGTGTTTGCCGAACAGTCGATCGAACAGTTCATCTGCTCGCATTGCGGGAAAAGTTTTGATTGTTTCAGTGCCTATGAGACGCACCAGCAGATACACTCAGGGGAGAAACCGTATAGCTGTGATAAGTGTGGGGAAAGTTTCTCTAACCTAAGTAACCTGAAAAGACACGAACGGAATTTTCACAGCGGAAAAGTAACGCTTGATGGATCGGCTTATGATCGGTTCGACACAAAGAAATCCCACATTAGTATACCCCACAGGCTCCTCCCTGGGGAGAAACCGTTTGGCTGTACGCTGTGCGACAAGAGCTTTAGCAAGCCGAGCCTTCTGAAGAAACACCAAGTTGTGCACACTGGGGAGAAACCGTACAGCTGTGATATCTGTGGGAAGAGTTTCTCTTACATGTATAGTCTAAAATCACACCAGATCACTCACAGCGGGGAGAAACCATTCACCTGCTTGCAGTGTGGCACCAGTTTCACCAAAAAGACTTACCTCGAGACACACCAGAACACACACACTGGACAGAAACCATTCAGCTGCCCGCACTGCGGCAAGCGCTTCTCCCAGAAAAGCAACCTTAAAGCTCACATAAGAGTCCACACGGGAGAGAAGCCGTTTCGGTGCGATGAGTGCGGCGAGTGCTTCATTCACGCAAACAGTCTGAAAACACACAAGCAGCTTCACACCGGAGAGAAACCGTATAGCTGTGACATTTGCGGGAAGAGCTTCAGTCGAGCGACTCACGTCAAAATACACCAGCGCATTCATACGGGGGACAAGCCGTACAGCTGTACCACATGCGGGAAGAGTTTCAGTCAGAAAGGTTACCTGAAAACACATCAGATCTTTCACTCCGGAATAAAGGACTTCAAGTGTCTGGTGTGCACAAAGAGTTTCAGCCAAGCGAGCTGCCTCAAAAAACATCAGCGAGTTCACACAGGGGAGAAACCCTTCGGTTGTGATAAATGTGGGAAGTGTTTCTCTTATCTCAAGTCTCTTAAGGACCACAAGTGTATGTATTTGAAATAGACCGTTTGGATATACGCAACTGTAAACCTGTGTTTATTGTACTGTGAAGGTCCTAGTAAATTCAGAAGGGTGATGCGTAGAATGTCGGAGGAGTTTCCTCTTTTTTGCAGGATTTTCTTTTCTTTTTTTTTTCGGATTTAACGTGGCTTCTTACGGGACTCGTCTGACAAGGCTAATTCGTCATATGATGAAGAATTCTGCCTAGTACTTTAAGTGCCATTCTTGTATATTGGTTTACATTTCTAACTGTATCATACCACAGAATACCGATAAATGTTTGTTATTGTTTAACCATTGTCCTAACCGGCGGGTTTATGGAATGGTTAAGATATTTGATTGAGTACCTTGAGGCTCAAGTTGAATACTTCTAATGGTAGGAGCCTACAGTGAAACTGAAATAAAGACGAAAACCTGCAATACATGGATCACGTAAGAATTCAAACCTGTGAACTTCTTATATGGAGGAAACTCCATCGACGGCAACATACCTTTTCAGTTAAGAGTTTCGCGGACATTGCGCCGCTGCACGGTGCGTTTTTGTCCTGTTATTCCAAAAAGTTTTTCACAAGCTATGGGTGGGAATTTGGCTTTTCGCTGGTTCCTGGGCTTCAAGTCGGCAGTGACATCGCTGCTCGAGAGCATTCAGTTTCTCGTAGCTCAAGCGTTGCTTTGCGGTTCCCTCCGGGCCGTCGACCTACTGGAAGGAAAATTCGATCTACAGCTCAAAGTCAAGGAGCTTGAAATAAATTTTCTTGAGCGTTTGTTCTGCTTCCTGCTCTATGCTGAGATAAGATATTCCACAAGCATCATGTTGATTTTTTTTTAGTCTTTTTTTTTTTTTTTTTTACTGCAGAATAGGGAATCTCCTAACTTTAATTTTATTGAGATGATTTGAATTTTTTGTTAACAACACCATTACTTCAGTCTCAGCTGAACTCTGGCCTCTTTCAAAGAGGTTGACCTCACGTTTGTTTCCCTCATAAATGAAGTGCTTGTCCACCTGCTCACAGTAAAAGGACCATCGATTGACGCCAGGCTTTGTGCACGATCCATTTTTCCATTGCTGGGTCACTAGGAGCATTGCTCCCAGGGTCAAATGTTAAGCAGATATTTGAAAATTGCAAAGGTCTTAACATCACACCATTAAGTAATTCAAGCGTCAAAATAAGTCACGTATGCAGATGCACATATTAAAGTCACTATCTTTTGAAATAACTGGTAAGAATCATATTACATGTATTGACACAGAAATTTAAGAAAGTTCCACAAGTTTTGAAAATGAGTGGCAGGAAAAATAAAAATTGCAAGTAAAATTTAAAACAAAAAGAAAGAAGTTTAGCAGGTCTTGATATACGCAAGTTGACGTAAAAGGGGGTTTTATTTTGAAAAAAAGACTCCCCCTGTCCACCGGAAGTGGAACTTGACCTAATCTTCTCTGGCTCGCTTCCCACAGCGCCAGTCCCATTAGCGCTTTCCCATACAACAATAAGCAATAAAACCCCTGACTGGTGTATCATCTATGCAACTATAGTTTTAATCCAGTAACTCTTACGTGCTTATAGGTACGTTGTGTGATGTAACTGGTAAAATGTTTGACTTTTGTTGTTTTTCAGAAAAAATATGAACTCGTGAACATTAGATCGATGATGGGATTCAGTAAACTTATAGCTTTGTTGCGTTTAAAGTGCCAGTTTCTCCAAACTCGTAGAATGAAACAGGCTCAATGAAAAGAGGACTGTAAATTGAACCACCTCTGAGCCCAAAACTGGGTAATGGCCTGTTTACAGCTGTCTATACGTAATCCGAAGGTTGTGGGTTCAAATCCCCCTCCAGGGCAAGAACCTTGACCATAGTACTCACACTGAATTGATTGTAAATATGAAGTTTCTTACTTAGCATTTCCAAATGCATTGTGTCAGCTAGGTGAACGGAGATGATGATATGAGAATATCATTGATTATGATATCATTATTATTATTACCTTATTGGGGGGGCGCGGTGGCGCAGTGGGTTGGACTGGGTCCTGCTCTCTAGTGGGTCTGGGGTTCGAGTCCCGCTTGGGGTGCCTTGCGACGGACTGGCGTCCCGTCCTGGGTGTGTCCCCTCCCCCTCCGGCCTTACGCCCTGTGTTACCGGGTAGGCTCCGGTTCCCCGCGACCCTGTGTGGGACGAGCGGTTCCGAAAATGTGTGTGTGTATTACCTTATGATAATAATAATGCCCAAGAAAACCATTATCATTATAATAGCATTATCAGACAATCAAACTTTATTTAGAAGAGAGAGCAGCACAGGCACACTTTCAAGAGGAAACGGTACAAATAAGAACATGCAAGAATTCCAGTAAAATATTGTGGATATTTTGAAAAAGATATATATTGAAGGATACACATGACTGTATTAATATTGATAAACATGGTACGTGCATCAGTTTGTCAGGTATTAGTGTAACTAAACAATGTTGCTCAATTACCACTGTTATATATGACTGTTATATGCTGTTATATTGCTGTCATAACTAAAGTATGCAATAAGAACAATCTATATGCATGATTTTTGAGTTCAAAAAAGCAGATGAGATTGTAAAGTTGCTTAGTATACTACGAATATGCAGGTAACTTTAAGACATTCCAATTATTTAGAATTATCTAATTGCATCTTATTATATTTGCTCAAAAGCTTCTTTAGCTACCGGAAAGTGAACGTTGGATTTACAGCTCTCTGTATCCGACAAACGGACCAATTTCACAAGTGTAGCCTTTTCCTTCCTGCTTTAAATGACAACAGATACATGTTGAAGAATGAACTATACGGCAAAGGTGGGTGCAATGAAGTCTGGGGCATGAAAGTGGGACAGATAAACACACATTCCTTGACTTGCAAATGTTTGCATTGCAAATTCTCACCTTTGTGAACCCATTCAGTTTATAGCTATAAATCCAAATTATTTTCAAAGGTACAGAAATTTCTGTTCACAATTTTAGTGATCTTCTTCGTGCCGGTGCCCCACCTTGAATTTGCGCCCAGCACTCTAACGTTGTAATATATCCCTCTGGTGCTGAGCATCGTGGGAATGAACGGATTAATTTTTACCTTCCCTCGAAGCGGTAAGTTGTGCTGTGTTCTGATTGCTTACTGCTAAAAATGAAACGCATCTGAATTGTTCGCTATTCTGGCCAGCTTCTTGCCTCGCAGCTGTCTTTAATTGGCTCACTCGCTGATTGTTTATTATGTTTAAAATAGTTTATAGAATAGGAACAATCGTGTGTATATTTGTAAGTAATATTCCTACCTTTCTGTGCACCATACATATACTACATACAAACATGCATACATAAATGTATGTACGTACAGTGCTGTATTTTATTACCGTATTTGTAACTGTTTAATGACAGTTGTTGGGAACATTCATATTAAATTTTCATATGAAATTTTTCAATTTTTATTTTCTGGTGGGATAGTAATATTTCTTACTGTATTTTTGGGTATACTTAGGTCCAGCTTGTTGCAAGTTATAATCTTCCCCATAAGAAATAATGGTTTTTGTCATTTCACCTAACGCATATCGAGGAATTAATTTCGACTTGCAAACTGAGAAATGGGTGTGTTTTAATTAGCCTGTGAGAGGGTTACTGTATGGAGCACTGAGCTGCTACGAGAGTTGCTGCCTGTTGAGCAGCCGCAACCGCAGCTGGTCCTGCCACCTGAAAGAATGAAGCGCTTGCAGCTGCAGCTGGTGCTGCGCTGGCACTGCTCATCATCACTGTTGCTCCTGTTCCAATTCCCACCCCTGCAGCCAGCAAGGCTGCCCCCGCAACAAACAACCCCACCTTCTTGAGGAGCTCAGGTGACTGCTCTGCCTCCTCCCGACTGCTGTCAAAGTATCTGCGGTCGATCTTCTCCTCTTCCTGACGGATCTGAGCCTCAATCTTCCTCCTGTACTGCGTTTCCTCCTTTTTCCTGTTATTCTCTTCAACTTCAAGCTGTTTCAGCTTCTTTGTCTCCTCCTTGAGCTGCAGATCTAGTTCTGCAATGTTGTTCTTCAGCACCTTCATCCTGTCTTCAACTTCAGCCTTCTCTCTCAGTGCCTTCCATCTTTCCACCTGCATTTTCCTGATGAACTGTTGCAAGTTTTCATTCCACTTCATCTTGGATTCCAACTTCGCTCTCCGGATTTCTTCCTGGTTGAGCTCAAGGTGCTCCCTCTGGAATACCTCCACCACTTCATTAGTCTCCTTGAAGACCTCGTTGGTAAAATAGCTGTTCTCATTCTGGTTGACCATGCGATTGATCATTTCCAAGAGTTTAGCAACCTGGTAACGGTTCTCTCGGTCTTCATTGTTAAAAGCCAAGAACCTCCGACCAAAGTGTTTGACCAGGTCTTGGATCTTACGGTTTTGTTTAGCAATGAAGTCCTCGATGGACTGTCCCTTCAGCTTGTCTGCGTGGGTTAGGAGCAGTATGGTGTAGGGGACAATGTTGCGGCTGAAGATGGTCTGGATGCGTTCCACACAGAGGTTTTCCTCCTCAGTGTAGCGGCCGATTTGCATCACGAGGAGCACAGCATGCGGTCCTGGTGCCAACATAACCAGACATCGCTGAACTTCCTGCTCCACGTTCTCTAGGGAATTCTCTGTGTCAAACAGGCCAGGCGTGTCCACCAGAGCCACCCGGTGCCCCAGTACTGTACCACGCACCTTCTTACAGGTCTCTGTCACCGAACTCATGCTGAGCTCACATGCGAAGTGATCCTCCCCCAGGATGGTGTTTCCGCTGGCGCTCTTTCCTGACCCCGTTTTCCCCACCAGCACGAGTCGCAGCTCTTCGGGTTCTGCATTCCCAACCCGCCTGTAACCTGCAGGGGAAATATTCATTTAATCTCCTTGCTCAACCAAAAATGACACTTGTAACAACACAGTTTTCTAATGGCTCACAGTAGCCTGAGAAACCCATTCCGTGTGGTGCACGAGATTTAAAAAAAATAAATCTGCAAGCTAAATGTTCAGCTACAAAAAGTTTTTGCATTCATTCCATTGTGTTAAATCCTGCATTATTTCGCATTCCAAACAGATACGCGAACAGTTAACATGCAAGAACGCTGCCTTGCATAACAGGTCTTTGTTCATTTACTTCCAGAAATGTCACACATTATTCTAATTATAATATCAATATACCGTTTGTTAATTTTATTCTTGTTAAAATATTATTAATAGAGAATAACATGATATATAGTGTTATAATTATTATAGGATGCCCCCAGGAGCAGGAATTGAGTAAAAAATAGTTGTTATGAACACCAGATGCTGTGTAATGTAAATAGTTGTGCAACTGCAGAGGGGTCTTTGAGGGACTGGAAGAGTAAACAGCTCTTAGTTGAGCGGTTAAACACATGCTGTTATTTGGTGATCTCAAATGATAGTCAGTTTTGGCATGGCCTTTTGGCAGCTTTTTTTTTTATTGGACAGCTAGTAGCATAGTCCTTATTGTCTCTACCTTTGGACACAGCAGTTGCAGGTTTGAATCCCACCTCCTTGAGCAAGGTACTAATCCTGAATACCTCTATAAATGGGGAGATAGATAATATCCTCATTTAGTTAGGTGATGCTTTTTCTAAAGCAACTTGCAATTATTCACCCACTTGTATAGCTGTTGAGAGTTCCTCATGGGTCCGACAGCTGCATGTGAGATTTAAGCCGACAACCTTTAGGGCCAAAGGCAGCATCTCTAACCCCTATGCTACCAGTCCCCTTTTATCCCACCGTGTCTTTTTTGGGCAGTCAGAGCCCAAAAACCATACTCGCTGCAACTCTTTTGTACGGCACTATTATTTTCACATTTCTAAACTGGCTTCAACTTGTACCCCCAGGATGCTCACTTTTTTTGCTTGCCTGCCACAGCACATGTAAACTACCTTGAATGAAATCACAAAAAGTGAGTAAATAAAACAAAATGTCTGTCAATAAAACGCAACCGTTGCCAGACTAACAGCCGCACTGACACTGAGCGAGACGCAAACAACAATTATTATTATTATTATTTTTATTTTTTATAGAGCGCTCTTCTCACGCAGCAACACAAAGCGCTTTAACACAGGCATACAGCAAGAAAAATTGATACAAAGAAAGAAGACAGTCAACTAATGGCTACCATAATGAAGAACTTATTATAGAGCTATAAGTATACCTACTGGCCACCAGGGAAAGGAACAAAAACTCCCAACTGAAGGCTGAGGGAGGAAAAAAAAACCTCTTGGGGTCCACGGGCCAGTGGTTGCCCACCCTTCCTGGGCATTCTAGAAAGTAACAATTTGTAAGCCAGTGTTTAACAAGTAACTATAATGTTGGTAAATGCCATGGCCTCTTGGATCCCCAGCTACAATTCATAAGGTGGACCGTTATGCTCTCGCGCAGCACACGGAGCGCTCGTCCCTACTGGTCCCTACTGGTCCGGACCGAACGTCGGTACTGCCTCACTCTGATTGGTCCGAAGGCACATAGGTACGTGCGTTGTGCGCCTGCGCGGGCTCCCGAATCCCACGGGTTCCGCACAAATCATGTGTTCAGCAGCCAAATATGTTGTCAGATGAAATAAAAAAAAATGAACAAAGGAAAAAAATACGATTTTTTAAAATCGTAATACTATTTATTCTAATATGTTGTAGGCTTTAAATAAATAAATAAAAAATAAATAAATACATGTAAAAAAATATAATTTTTAAAGTCATAATAGTATTTAATCTATTCGAAAAGCCATGGTGATGGTACTGGATAATAAAAGTACTTTTAAACATACTAGTAGTATGCTTGTTGTTGTCCTTAATGACATAATTGAAATAATTACATGAACAGTAGGTTAGTAAGTAAGCGCAGCGAAAGGAAGGACAGAAAAGCCAAGAAAAGATCATCATCATGTGTGAGGAGCAGAACAGGTGAAGCCGTAACTTAGCTGAGCGTGCAGAAACTAAAGAGCGGAGGAAAGGAAAACGCCGGAGAGGACAGCAGGACTAACCCGACACAGCGGTCCTCGGTCTCCCCGCTGCCATGATGAAGCGCGCGCCACACGCAGAACGCGACCCTCCTCGCGCTTCGGCGCGCGCCCGTCAGCCTAGTCCAGGGGAAACGAAACCTAACATTCCAGCCGAAGCGCGCGCACACGACCGGGCGAAACTCGCGCCTCTTTGGGTTATTTGCATTTCGCAGTCGTTTTTTCTGATGGGGAAAGTAACGGTTTTTGAAGCCCCGCTAAAAGAGCGCACTGACTGAACACATGTAAAGTAGATCAGCTCCAGCTTGTCGCATTAATATTAGATTTATAATAATAATAATAATAATAATAATACATGGAGTTTTTCTTCCACAATGAAATGCACTTTTGCTTACTCAGGTGCAATTCTCTTTGCAGAAATGCGTCTGCCACACTAGTAAACACTGTAAATGTGAAAGTGCACAGCTGCAGTGAGGGTGTCGAAGTGTGAACCGGTTTTGTATAAAATGAGGATTTAAGGACCTGAAGATCTGAGCCCTTGGAGAGAGCGGGAGCTGCCCAGCACCTGGCTCCCTACTGCCCTCTAGTGACATTAGTGGGAAAACATTAAAGAACATTAAATACAAGTTTTTTTTTAAATGTTATTACTTATAATTTTTTTAAATACAATTAAAAAATCAAACAACAAGAACAACAACATAGAAAATACACTCAGAGTCGTTTTGTCATTTGCACAGTTGCACTGGGTACTGAAATGCTTGAGACGAGGCTCAGATTCAGAGACTGACAGGACAAGCACGTATTAGAGATGAACAAACACATATTTAGACAAGAATGGTTGAGATGATGCTGCAATGCAGTAGAGAAATGAAACCACACACACATACACACATTATCTGAAACCGCTTGTCCCATGCAGGGTCGCGGGGACCCAGAACCTAACCCGGTAACACAGGGCACAGAGCTTGAGGGGGAAGGGACACACCCAGGACGGGAGGCCAGTCTATCACTAGGCACCCCAAGCAGAACTCGAACCCCAGACCTACCGAAAAGCAGGCACAGGCCAAAGCCACCGCGCCACCGCGCCACCGCCCCCCCAACAGTGGTGGGCAAATCACGGTAATTCAAATACGTGTCAACAGTATATGACAATTCAAATACGCGTTATGAAAAAAGATTACATTTTGAAAAAGATATCAGATAAAACGAAAACAGATCTTTTCCCCGACCATTTTACTTTGTATACACAAATAAAGTGCCGATATATAATCATTAACATGTTTGCAAAAGATTAGCGAACAACCTCTCTGCTGCCCTCTAGTGACACCAAGGGGAAAACAACAGTTTTTTTTTAAAAAAAATTGATTTAAGCAACAACATCAGAGAAAACAACACAAAGTACACACAGCGTTCCGCAACCATATCCACAGTTGAAAAGAACGACATGAGGGGTACCTGTTATGCTTGCTTTCATATTTTTTACGGTTCGAAACGACTTGCCCTTCTCATCGCGAATGTTCAAAGGACTTTCCTGCCCGTTTAATTTTGTGTATGTAGTAAGGTACCAATATCCTAATTAAGTCAATCGCAAAATATATTTTAAAATTATTTTCAAAGGAATTGAAGTTTATCGTCACGTCATCAATTCTTCAAAAATAATTAAAAAAATTATCACATTTATTTCCTCTCTAGGGGGGTGTGGTGGCGCAGTGGGTTGAACCACAGTCCTGCTCTCCGGTGGGTCTGGGGTTCGAGTCCCGCTTGGGGTGCCTTGTGATGGACTGGCGTCCCGTCCTGGGTGTGTCCCCTCCCCCTCTGGCCTTACGCCCTGTGTTACCGGGTAGGCTCCGGTTCCCCGTGACCCCGTAAGGGACAAGCGGTTCTGAAAATGTGTGTGTGTGTGTGTGTGTATTTCCTCTCTTTAAATTCAACATTGCAGTGCAGTGCAAAGAGTCTTTATCATGGGACATAACCAAAATAAATTTTGAATATTTTCAGGGCTTTTTTCATGAAAAAGCGCGTTTATATTGTATATTCATATTAAATCGTTGCAGAACAACGGTCTTTTTTGGACAGGTTGTAGAACAGTGTTAATTCCAGACAGGACCTGCTCTCTACTGCCCTCTGGTGACACAATAATGGGAAAACCGCTCAACAACACATATCCGTTATCAAGCTGGAACCACATAGCTGTGCATTGGCTACATGGGGCCGCTAGAGGGCGACAAAGAGCTCATGGAAGTTTTCACACAGCTATGTGGACCAGTGTGACGACAGATCGTCCCAGGAAAACTCTGGGGTTTTGACATATCTGATAGGTGGAAGTAACTCAGCATCAGCATATTATAAATTTAGAAATGACAATCATTCTTTGAAACCCAACAAATGTATCTGTACATTTTCGTAATAGCTGACTATTATGAATAATAACTGTCATAACTATCCATTTCTATAGCTGTAAATTAAAAAAGAAATAAACTGTTTACGAAGCAGGAACAATAAATGGACTTGAAAAGATAGTCCTCAGGTTACACAAAGGTATTTTAACCATTTGCACCGGTTACTTGCCGAGATGGTACAAAAAAAAAACATTCCATGTCTCTGCTCTAATTAAATAAATGCATACTACCATTCCTAATAACTCCATGATAACTCTTTTTCACATTTTTAAAATCCAAATGTACATTAATCAGGACAAAATCAAGCATTTTTTTTTTAACCCCAAAACTTGCTGGCTACAGAGTTGAACAGAATTAAGCCTATTTTTAACCCCAAGACTGCTTAAAGTCCTATATTGTACACATAAAAATGAAAGATAAAGCTTGCAGAATTAAAAGGAATATTTCTTAAACTGTAACCATGTCAGACCTCTCACGACTTGGTTCCAGCAAGTGGTACGCATAGAATCCACCCTATACAATTCATCTCCTATTTTACATCCAAATTAATCAAATTGCATAAGGGTACTGGAAAGGAACTCTGAGAGTCAGTGTAAAACACTCGATTTCTGGAGTGAACATCTGCAACCTGGGAACCCAGGTTCGTTTGGATGACAATTTGCAACCAAATACTCTTTGGCATACAGGATGGCCTGGGAGTTTGATGTGCGTGTGAAAGAGTTCTGAGAAAGCCTCCCAGCGCTGGGATATCACACAGCTCAACAGTGTCAAGCTCCATGTGTCCTTTCCTGCAGTCCAAGCATACAGTAAATTCACAGTATAGAGACCATTTCTTCACTTGGTTGGAAACAAAAACACAGGATGACCCATGATTAAATTTATATTCCTTTTTTGTCTTTCTCCGATTTTGGGTTTGTTTTTTGTGATTGAGGAAAGGTTATGAGATGCCCTCAGTGTTATTCGATACTGAAAAGCCCACATAAATAATTTTAATTTATTAATACATATATTAATACTTTAAATATATTTATGAAGATAAATGTCAGCTTACAACGCTTGACATGTATTAACAAAAACAAAGAGGAGACTGTACTGGGAAGGCTGATGAATGAATGAAAGGATGGAGAGAGAGGGAGCAGGACACTGAATGGTTGTATTTTCATTGAGGCAGAGAAAGACGAAAAGAAAAAGGGGAAACACACACACACACACACACACACACACACACACATGCACAACTCTCTTCGGTTTCTATAAATCCTGATTAAATGCCAGCCTGTAGCCTTACAGTACAGTATTTATTTTCCTAACAAGTCCGAAAGCCTATTTTGACTTCACGTATTGCTTTTTGGGGAATGTTTTGTTGTTTTTAAATATCCCAACTATTTTTTTAATTTTTGAAAAAGAAAATATAAAAGTTAAAATATTTTAATGCTGGGATTCTCTCTGCAAAACAGGAATCAGTACTGAGAACTGATTGCTTTTCTGGAACAGTCACTATCTCTGATTTACTTCCTATTTTCAAAAAAATATATAACATACTTTTCAAGGTGAGCAACTGAAACAACAGCAAGGTAAGTATTTTTTCTTTACATCCTAAACACATTTCTTTCAATATCTTCTTCTAGGTCCCTGATCAGGTAGCTGTGATATGTACCTGTCCCCGAATGGTACAGTTATAACAGACAGCTCACAACAAATATTCACTTTTCACAAATGTTACTTTTAATTTGTATTTGCAGTGGTCAGAGGACTAAATGCTTTACTTAATGTGGGATTTTTTTTGGTGACCATGTGATCTTTAAAACACTTCTGCTTTATTGCTGTTGCCTTAATACTGTGTTCTGTTCTTTTGAGCATAATTTAGAACTGTTGCACTGTTACGGAAGCCAAAACTGGTAGAATCTGCATATTCTAAAGTAGATGAGATGGTATTTACTGTGAGGAGTGTGTCTTCTGGGGCTCATATGCAGATATGAAAGTAATAGGGATCTTGTAGACCTGTTTTTATTCACTCTTGGGTGAAATACAGTCACACATATATATATGTTTGTGCCTGATTTGATACAAGAATATCCTCCTCTATAAACAAAAAAGCTGATTATCTAACACTGTAAGTCACCTTGGAAAGAAAAGACATCAGCTAAATAAAAGCCAACAACACCAACAATAATAATAATTCCCTGCAATGGACTTTCAACCTGTCCAAGCTGAACCCCCCAGGCTTGTGCACAGTATTTGCGGGATAGGCTCCAGACCCACGCAACCCTGACCGGGACAAGTGGTTAGCAAAGGTGAGTGATTAAGAGATATTAATAATATCTTCCAAAAATCATATGGCAACACTTGCAGTCACACATCCTGTAACACACATGAATATGTGCTCACACACATACACATCCAGTGCTGGTTGTGAATGATCCAGTCTGGCTGAATACTAAATACATGTGTTTGTTTCGGATATCGTTTTGTCATATTCTGTCGCTCTTTTCCTTCTCTCTCAACATCTTTCTTTCCCCTCTTGTCTTTGCCTTTTTCTCTTTCAGGCTCCAGGGCTTTCTGCCCCTTCTTTTCGCACACACACACACACTCTCACAGTTGTCTTTCTCAATGGTATCTTTTGTCCCTTTCACTGCTCCCCAAAACAAAGGATTGTTGTCCACCCTGGAGAGAGGGACAACGTGAATTAGGGAGATGGGGACAAGGCCGAAGAGAAAGAGGCAAAGTGTTTGTGCTACAGAGGAAGGTAGTAACAGAATAGAGAGACAAGAGTTTCGCTGTACTGATGGCCCTTCAGGAATGAGTTCATTAATATTAGTTGTTACGACATACTGTGATTGATACAGTGTCTGTTACAGTGTGTTATTGTCTAAAGGGAAATATAGAATAGTTGTACCACATATTGCAGTGAACTATAATCTACAACATGAGTACTGAGGACTGTACAACAGTACTGTATTATGCTCTTTTATTCTGGGGTTGACACATTATTATTATTATTATTAGTATTCTTCTTATTATTATTATAAATGCTCACAAGGTTGCAAGATAGCAACTGATGACAGTCTAGGAGCACAATTAATACAAAATCAGCCAAGCACAGAAGTAATCATGTAATAGTTCAACACAATCATCATGATATGAATGCACTTAGGATGAGTTACGGTGCATTGATTGGTCCAGGGATGTCAGGGTCCTTCGCTGCATACAGGGACTGAGACAATACTGTAAAAGTGGTATTGTATGCGCGCGTGTGTGTGTGTGTTTGGCCAGTGCCTGATGAGGTTGAATGTGGAGTGTGAGTCCAGCCTGAGATACAGATGTTCTCTTCATCTGGGACCCTGCACACCCGTTGATAAACAGGAAAAGGATGTTTCACCAGCAGAGAGGAAGGGAGGCTGTATGAATGATAGCGAGACAGAGAAAGCTGAACAGTGACAGCTGGCAGTGTAGTGGTTAGAGCTGCTGCCTTTAGACCTGAAGGTCACAGATTTGAATCCCACCTCCAGCTGTAGCACCCTTGAGCAAGGTACTTACCTTAAATTGTTCCACTAAAATTACCCAGCTGTATAAATGGGTAAATAGTTGCAAAACAGATCAATATTGCAAGTCACTTTAAAGGAAGTGTCAGATAAATGTTAATGTAGGGAGCTCTTTTGCAGACTCTTGTGGTAATATATTATTTCCTCTACAGTTACCACTGAAATGTAGGTTGATGCTCAGCATTTGCAAAATCTTATTAAATATTCCTAAGAGCGCTGATTCTGTACAGAAAACTCATCTGTTTCACTATTACTACTCTCATTGGAGTGCAGTGGCTTTTGTGGCAAGTAGCACAAATATGGATATTTATTTTATCAGCTGTTCCCCAATTCACTGCAAATGGATAACAGGCTGGAAGAAACATGATCGTGTAACTAGAGCAAATCAAAGGTCCACATGCAGCATTGGTCATGCTACACTTTTTTATTTTTAACTGGAGCAGCACAGCAAGTAGCACTGCTGTCTCACAGCACCTGGGTGGTGTGAGAGGATGTGGGTTCGATCCCTGCTCAGTCTGTGTGGAGTTTGCATGTTCTCCCCATGTCTGCGTGGGTTTCCTCTGGGTGCTCTTGTTTCCTCCCACAGTCCAAAGATATGCTGTTCAGGTTCCCGCAGAGTGTATGAGTAACAGAGAGAGTGTGTTCCACTGATGCATGGATGAGTGACCCATTGTAAGTAGCATATCTAGCAGTGTAAGTCACCTTGGTGAATAAGGTGTGTGGCCTGATAACAACTACATAGAGTTAGCTGGAAGTTGCTTTGGAGAAAAGCATCTGCTATGCAAATGTAACTTCTGCTTACAGATGATAGCCAGTTCTGTTACATTTATTTGTTTAGTTGACACTTTTCTCCAAAGCTGCTTACAATTTTAAGGTATCTACAACTATTTACCCATTTATATAGCTGGGAAATTATGAGGTGAGCTTCGAATCAGAAACCTTTCAGATCCAAAGGCAGCAATATGTACTGCTTCATAAAATCATCTGTGACTCAGGAGACCCAAACAGAAGGAGCACATCCTCAACACTGCCCTTCACATTGCACACACAATTTATGCTGTGCCCCTCTCCTACAGGACCTCCATCAATCCATACCTCTCAGGTCCCTTTTGTCAACCTTGTGAACTTTATGTTTCCACCATCCTTATCTCCACATCTCTTGGTTACTGACTGCACTTGATAATGTTTCCATCTTCCTTCTCCTTGTACTCACAGATGACCACGCCCGCCTCTTGGAGACCATCCCCCGACAAGATGCTTCTCACCCAGACCACTCAGACGGACCCACTGAAGCCCTTATTTGGTGGGGCACCAGTGCTGCGCCGCCAATGCCGCATGCTTTCCAAAGATGGACGAACCAACGTGCGTATCGCCCACGTAAGTGGTTGGGGTGCGCTCTACCTACGGGACCTTTGGACCACCTTCCTGGACATGCAGTGGCGCTACAAGCTGTTCCTGTTCTCTGCTACTTTTGCTGGGACTTGGTTCCTCTTTGGACTCTTGTGGTACCTGATTGCCTTCATGCATGGAGACCTGCTGGGTGAGACAAAAAAGCCCCTTCTTGTGTTATGTCTTGTTTTATGGACCACATACTTTAATGACTTGACAGCATTGGATGTTTAATATCTCACTTATAAATCAATTTCAATTCACCGTAATAATCATCCTCATCATCATCATTTAGAAAACCAGTTCTATTCTATCAATTCTATTCATCCTGTGAATGTAATTATTGACTTGAGGTTGTTGTATAGCTATGCGAGACAATGCAGCTAGCTGTAGAATTTTCTTCTGGGATAAATAAAGTTAATTAATTGATCAAATAATTGTTTCAAGGTTCTTAATAGCGCCACTGTTCTGCCCCCTCACTCGCCACCAGAGTTTGACCCACCATCCAACCACACCCCGTGTGTGAGGCAGGTGCACACCTTGACCGGAGCCTTCCTGTACTCGCTGGAGTCCCAGACCACCATTGGCTATGGCTTCCGTTGCATCACCGAGGAGTGCCCCGTTGCCATAGTCCTCCTCATCCTGCAGCTAGTTATCACCATGGTGCTGGAAATCTTTATTGTTGGCACCTTCCTCGCCAAGGTACACTGCAACACAACAGAGTACGCTGTTGATTGTCAGCAATAGGTGCCCCATTTACCATTTTGCACTCTTGATGGAACCATCCAGGTGGCTCGTCCCAAGAAGCGTGCTGAGACCGTGAAGTTCAGTCACCATGCTGTGGTGTCCAACTATGAGGGCCGACCATGCCTCATGATCCGAGTGGCCAACATGCGCAAGAGCCTCCTGCTCGGGTGTCAGGTAAAAGGGAGGAACCTTGTACCTCTCATTGACTTATTGGTTTTAGGCTGGGTGAAACTTGTTAAACTGATGTCAAGTGTAAATGGGGTGGAGCCTGGTGCTGCGGTGTGAATCACAACATGTGATTGGGCACAAGGAAGCACTTACTCGGTAAGATACAGATTACATGTTCAAAATAATACATCGTTTACACTGGTCTAAACAAAAACTGAACAGGATATTTCCAGATATAGACCTTTCATGTGACTGTTGTGGGCTTGCACCAGCTTCATTGGCCCATATGTTTTGGAGCTGCCCTAAATTGTCAGCATACTGGAAAGGTGTTTTTCTGACGCTGTCAAGAATATTGCAAAGGCCTATTAATCTAGACCCCCTGGCGACGATTCTAGGTATAGTAGAATCCGAGATAGTAAAAAACACAGTGCTGAACACAGTATGGTCTCATTTGCCAATTTACTAGCACGGAGATTAATATTATTAAATTGGAAACATAAATCTGCCCCTACACATATAAATTTAATGAAAGAGGTTATGAAATATTTGGAGCTAGAGAAAATTAGGTTCTCCTTGAAAAAGAAAGAGGAAAAATTTTATAGAATTTGGCAACCCTTCATAGATTATTTCAAGGAGATTAATTCTACAGGTGACAGCTAAACAACACAACCCCTTAATATACAGTGATCAAAGTAAGAAGTGGATTTAATGAATATATGAAGTATTTAATAGCCTAATGCCCCCTGCCATTCATTACTATTTTTATTACTATGATTATTTTTTATTTATTTCCCTTTTTGTTTTTTTTTTTTTTTGTTTTTCCTCCTTGGACATTTTTTAACCTGTAAAGGTGACTAATGTCAGGAAAGTTTATGGATTTTGCAATGTAAATTGCTTTCTCATAGATTGTCAATTATGCAGGCTCCTCTGATAAATTTAGCTATTTCTGTTGAATAAAGAACAGGTTCAGGAAGGAGGGATGCTGACACTACTATGTACAAGGAGAGGGTTTTTTTTTTTTTTTTTTTTTCTGTGAGATTATTTTCTACATGGTTGTGGTTGTGTTGGTTTATGTGTTGTGATGTTTTGATATATCTGATAAAAAATTAATAAAGTTTTAAAAAAAAAAGATACAGGTTACATGTAGCTTGTTAGATATTCATGAAAATGTGGCAATAGAACATACTGGTGGGTTCTGGAAGCATATGATGTGGGGTGTATTTTTTCCTGTTCAATACACAATTAATCTCTTTATTTTATATGTACAGAGCAATTTCTATGTTTGTGTGTGTTATCCAGGTGACTGGCAAGTTATTGCAGACATCTCTAACAAAGGAGGGTGAGACATTGTGTTTGGACCAGAGGAACGTCTCATTTCAGGTGGACACATCCAGTGACAGCCCCTTCCTCATCCTGCCCCTCACTTTCTACCATGTGATAGATGACAGCAGCCCTCTGTTCGCATGGGCGGCCAAGGGTACGAATAATCTGGCTGGTCAATGAAGTTACATATTTTCAGAGTGAGGACATTGGTGACTGGCAGTACTGAGTGTTGGCTGAGCTTAATTCAGTGGTTGTGGTTATGTTTTAACCAGTCACTTATCCAGCCACTCCAGTACTGACACGTCTTGAAGCTCCTGAGGAATTTTGCTGTGTCATTTAAAATGTTGTAGAGACAGTTTCTAAATTCTGTGCCTGTTGATTCTTAGCCATGTACAGTACCTGCATGGCCCACTGTCATAATGATGGTAAATGCCGTGGAAACAGAAGTCTAGCGCACCGTACAGGTGCAACTTATATTGCAGGATCAGATGTATGGAAAAACCTGGGCCCCAGGTCGTGTTTTTCAATCTGTTAAATGAGCAAATAAATATTAATTGTGCGTTAAATGTATCAATTTATTTACTCTTCAGAATGACTTACAATGCTAAGGTACTTGCAATGACTTTCCTGTTTGAACAGCTGGGTAATTTTTACAGCAGCAAGTCAGGGTGAGTACAATAGCAAGTAACACACCAGGGCACTAAAGCAAGAGGTGGGATTCAAACCTGGGTTTTTAGAGACTAAATGTGGCAGCTCATCCATGACACTGCTTTTTGAAAAATGTGTAATATTCAGATTTGTACACTGCAGGGGTTCACTTACTGATTCAGAGAAATATGCAGCTTTACCAGGGGTGCACATCCTTTTGTATAGAACTAAAAGTGTGTGACTGTACAGTCAGTCGGTGTGTGAGACTGAGTGTTTGAATATAAGAAAGGTGGGTCAACAGGCCGTGGCACTCTTCAGTCTGCATGTTGCAGCTATAGGTTGGGCAGGAAGGGTTTGATGTTTTTGTACTGCTCATCCCAGTTGCTTTGATTTGTGTGTATGGCCCTGATTTGACACCTTTTCCTGTTCTCCCCAGGAGGAGGGTGGGTGGAACCTGAGCTTGGTGACTTTGAGCTACTGGTTATCCTGAGCGCCACCATAGAGCCCACCTCAGCCACTTGCCAGGTGCGCACCTCCTACTTGCCTGAGGAGATCCTGTGGGGTAACGAGTTTGCCCCAATCATCTCTCTTGCACCCTCTGGGAAGTATGTGGCTGACTTCACATTCTTTGACAAGGTTACGAAGACTAAGATCCCACCCCTCTTGAAACAAGCCCCACCCCCAAACACAACCCCTCACATGCCCCATTATCCAATCACAGGAGGGGTTGTGTTGGAAAGGGAGGAGGCAGAGAAGATCACGGAACAGAGCTACAGGGAAACAGGAGAGCGCAACACCCTTAGAGTTCGGGTCAGCAATGTATAGAGAGAGAAGCCAGACTCTATTGGACTCAAATTATTTGTGGCAAAGATGGGAGACAAATACATATGAAGTTCCTTTGTGTGGAAGCATTTATGCCCACTCATTATGACAGATGCTTTCTGATGCTCACATACATAAAAAGTGTTTATCGATCATTGTGAGAACTTCAGAATGACTCCTGCTTTGACGGAATGAATTATTTCTAATCCCAATCAAACATACGATGGTTGGTAACTAACAAAAAAGGTATGTGTTCAGTGAGGAAATTCCCACAAAGTCTATTTTTTACATTTATCAGTGTTTAAAATTTTCCTCAGATATGTCCAAATGAGGGGGGGGGACAGACGGACACATATAAAATTGAAAATTGTTCTGTGCATTTAAACAATTATACACAGTAATTAGAGCATTCACATGGACATGTACACATTCACATACATACAAGCAGACAATATAGATTGTATAAATATATAGCACGTGCATAATGTGTGTATACAAACCTGCAAATCATCTGTAAATTTTGCAGTGTGCTACAAGAGGAAGACAATGACATCTGTTTTCAATTATTCTATAATGTACTTAAAAGTGGTATGTGAATTGAAACCAGTAAATTTAGAGTAAAAAATTTTTTTTTAGTTTTTCACAGTGACTTTGCACTTGCAGATTGTGTAAAACGTTCCACAACCAGCAACTGATTCATTGTATTTAAATATGTAAAATGTGATCTGAAATATATTGTCTGAGAAAAACATATTCTAAATGAGTAACAGCAAACGCAAATGACCAATGACCATATAAAAATTTGTTTGACGATTAAATAGAAAAACCTTTCTATGCCGTTCTGTTGCAGTGTATTACTACGAGGGTTCCAGTTCGATCTTTCTTGACTGCAGCATCCCACAGATAAAGTTAAAATTGCATTTTGCACTACAGATTTCAGACCAGAGTTCTTACCAATAATTGCCAGCCCTCTGCAAAGCAGCAGATAAAACTGAGTTCTCAAAATTAAAAAAAAAAACACTTCAATCAGTTTACAGCACACTATGGGTTTAAACTGCATAAAAAATAAAATATACTTCTACAGTCGTCATGGAGAAGGAAACAATGAGCAGATAAATGAAAGACACCCCAATATTAAACTGCCTCAGTTTAAACCCTAAAACTACCTTGTTTTAAACCATAAACACTCCAAAGCAAAGTTTTTATTCCATTGCTCTGCAAAGAAAGGTCAGCAGATACTCTTTCTTAAGTACTTGTCCCTTCCTAGATGTTCAGTACGGTCCCACTCGGTATTTATTAATCTCCACATGACCAAACTAATCCAGGGGCTGGAAATGGTGTTCCGGTCATGTGATAGACAAACAAGACCAATTTCTTTATATGTACTTACAGCAACCGCTCTGGGCTCTTAGCTCGGAGTTGATTTCTTTTCCATGACTCCTTCATTTGCTTTTACTTTTCCAACAGTGTGTTGTACAAAAAAATTGGGTATTCTTATTCGTCACTGGGGGGCGTGGTGGTGCAGTGGGTTGGACCGGGTCCTGCTCTCCAGTGGGTCTGGGGTTTTGGTCCCGCTTACGGTGCCTTACGACAGACTGGCGTCCCGTCCTGGGTGTGACCCCCTCCCCCCTCCAGCCTTTTGCCCTGTGTTGCCGGATTTGGCTCCGGCTCCCCGCGACCCCGTTTGGGACAAGCGGTTTCAGATGTGTGATGTGTATTCGTCATTGGAATGACAGATGAAAGACTCTGTCAGTTGACCTCTTGACTTTAAGAATTCATACAGAGGAAGAAATATAAAAAATTTGGGTTTCTAAAAGGGAGACAGAATTTAAGTGGCCGTGCAACTACCCTATAATGATTTTTTAAACAATTTATCTTTACATTTTTTTGTGTTTTCTGATTTTTTTGTTTTGAAAATAGTTAAAACCCAATTAAATCTAATGTTGTGATACTCTAGGCTGTTTGGTCAAAATTATTCAAAATTCAAATTATTCAAAATTATTATCACCTGAGGTTCAATTGTGTATGAATAATCTGTAAACAGTTAAAACAATGACAGATACTCTACCTTCAATTGAGATGGCCTCTATTCTGCTTGCAGAGATTCCTTTGGGAAAACCCCACTTTAAAAGGTAGAACTAGAACCACTTATCCCTTACTCCCAAACTCAGTTCCTTAAAAAAAATCCCATAACTCCAAATTGAAAACCAGAGAACAAACAAACAAATTGTTTGCATGTGTTCACGGTTAACATTGTCTCAGGAAACTTGAACCCACTATTACAGTTTTTCTCAATTGTTTTTGACACATTTCTCCAAATGAATTAAATTGCTCTCACAACAATTAACACAGCCGACTAAACACACTCTTACCTTGACAGTTCAGTTCCACTGCATAATGAAGTACTGCCGTTTATTCTAATGCATTTACTAAAAATAAATACTAACATCAAAAGTGCAAGCGTGTGCTCTGTTGACTGTATAACGTAGTCTGATGTACACACACAAATACATGAATGCAAATACACATTTATCGCGAAGTTCTCTACTGAGGAGTTCTGTTGTATAACAATGAGTTGTCTGAAAGAAGAAAGAAAAAAATACACTGCAGTCACTGAACTTTATTGATCATGGCTCTCATTCACATCTGGCCAGAAAATTTCATGTACATCACAGCATATATTCTCGTGAGCCATGCATCGTGAAAAAAAAAAAAAAAAACACTGTGAATGTTGAATCCATGCTTGACAAGCTACTGCCTCAACATCTCCACAGCCCTCTTCCATTGCTTGAAGACGACTTACTTGGCTGTAAGGGTTGCAACCATACACTTTTCATCTCCAGCAGGAGAAGAACTCCTCAATTGGATTTAGGAAAGGAGAATATGGTGGAAGGAACACCATCCTGAAACATGGGTGATGCTCAAACCAGTCCTGCACCAGTGCCGAATAGTGGAATGGCACATTGACCCAAACAACTACAAAACCTCGATCCATTTGCTTCTGGTCAACCTGCGGGAAGAGGATTTCATTGAGGGAGTTCAAAAAAAATGTGTATCCTTTTGGTGTTGCATGGCGCGAAGACAGCATTGTGTGCTACAACACCAGTAGTTGAAATTGCGGCAGACATGGGGATGTTGCCTTCCCGCTGTCCAGGGACATTTACTGTGGCACGATGGCCAATCATATTCCTCCCTCTTCTTTTTTTTTGTTAAGATTGAAGCCAGCTTCATCAGTATACAGGTACTCAAAATGAGTAGCACTGCTATCCAACTCCAAAATCCTCTAGAGTAAAAAGAACACAAGGTACAATAAGTGAGTGTTTTTTAAAGTGATGGTATTGATTGCAAAGTTTATACTGTAACTGTTGCGAACAGTCTAGGTTCCCACTTTGACACAGCGCTATGCCCAGAGATGCCTGAATTTTTCCACTTAGAGTGGAATAGTATACAGACACAAAACATCTAGGAAAACAATATCTTTATATTTACAGTAAAAGAGCAGTAATCGTGTGCCTTACACGTATCTGAACAAACTGGAATCGGAAATTCTTCACTCTGACAGAGTTCCTCTCACTTTGTATATCTGCTTCATCCGGATGGCATTTCTCCTTACAACACGATCAGTTGTGGCAAGACTGCATTGCTGAATATTCTGGAATCGTTGGTTGTCCTGTATTATTTTTTGCTGAATTTCTATGAGGCAGACGGTGTTGTTCTGGACAACCATGTCAACAATGACATGCTCTTGCTCAGTTGAAAAGAGTTGTTTGTCCACCTGAATGTTGTTGGACTTCCATTCTGAAAAATGTCGGGACGAGTAGGAACATTAGTAGAGAACTAGACTAACTATAGAAGTAGAATGGTATAGTTACCAGTTTTCACTCTGAAATGTGCAGATAATTGAAGCCACTGTGGATCTATTTATGCTGGGCTAAACTTTCCGCCCAGCTTCTCTGAAGGAGAGACCATGATTTATTACATGGTCAATTAGTGTGGCCCTCATTGAAACCCATCTGTACCCTATCCTTCTGCCTCTCCTCCCTCCTCTTCCACCCTGCTCTCCCCTTCCTCTCTGCTCATGTCTTGTTATATTTTCTTCTCTTGCTCTTTCCACTACACCATTGCCCTCCAGTCTACCCATCATTTTCTCCCGCTACTCCTCTCCCTTCTCTTCTTCCTACATCCTTGCCTTCGCTCCCCTCATCTTTCTACCTCTTCTACTCTTTGTCTTCCTCTACCCTCTCCACCACCTCTCACATCTCTTCCTTTTCTCCTTCTCATTCTTTGTCTTTTTCTTTTCCCCTTTTATAGTTGTAGGACTTGTGATAACTTATCAATTAGGAAATTTGCATTTCCTGTGTTGTGTGTATTACTAAATCGGCAGATATCAATTTGGGGCTCATTGAGAACATACCATGTATAACTGAGAATTTAAGAAACGACAGTTTTGTTTGTTGTGTTTGGAAAAATGAGACATAAATGTTTGCGATTTGTGTTAAACCAATAAGAAAGATGCAATTTTTTTTTTCCTGATATATTGAAGTTCTGGTTGGCTGTATGAACTATTGTGTAAACATTGAAGAATTTTGTGCACAGCCCTTTGAGAAAATTATGCATTTAATTTGTAATTAGTATGAGATTGTAAGTTTTTGTCAATCTATTTAGGACAAATACAAAGTGTTCAGATGGCGGTGTTTTGAAAGCAGTGATCTGAGTTTGGAGTAATGTCTCAAATTGATCGAGAAAACTATATCACACATCCATCATTGTGGTTGCTATGCAGCTATCACTCACAGATACAATCTGTTCTACAAAGTTGCTGTTAAACAAAATTTTCTTACTTAAAAAAACCCATTTCCATGATTTTAATGGGTAAAACTTCAGTTTAAAACTATCTAGCATACACAAATGTTATATAAATGCTACAACATTAATTATTAGCAATTTAACAAACAAATATATTAATTTGTTTGTTAGGGCACCCATTCACCAAAACAATTCTGTGTACCGTAGTGTGGAGTGGGGGTGACTCCATCAATCGATTAATCACGTCTGTTTGTTTTAGTTACTATTGTTGGAGTACTTTTGATTTCAATTTGGAATCTCAGCTGACAGGAATTAGCCTGTTTTAAATAGCGGCTGGTCACCTGTAGTAGCAGCCTCTTAGTGCAAAGACAAGGGAGTCTACCTGTGGGAGTCCCCTGAGGAAGACCACCAGCATTGTGCGCTGCAAGGGATGTTTCATCTAACATGTTGACCATCGAAGCTGTCTACGGCAACTGAACTGTGCGACGTTGCCACTACTGGACACCTGGACTCTCTTGCTGCTGTAGCAACCTGGTTTATCCTCATCTGTCAAACCCTCCATCCTGCTTTAATTTTTCCATGGGACCCTGGAATTGCTAGTCTGCGGTGAGAAAGGCAGACTTCATACCAGCCTACGCCTCTCATCTGCCACTGGACCTCCTGGTCCTAACTGAAACCCGGATCACCCCAGACAACTTAGCCACACCCGCATCTCTTGCCACTAACTACTCCTTCTCTCACACCCCTCGTCCCTCTGGCAGAGGTGAAGGTACAGGCCTGCTCATCTCTCCCCTGTGGGAATATTCTGTTCTCCCTCTGCACCTGCATAATCTGTTTTCCTTCGAATGGCATGCTGTCTCCATCACTGCCCCAATTACTCTTGTTGTAGCTGTTCTTTATCGCTGTCCTGGCCCTCTCGGCTGCTTCTTGGATGACCTTGAGATCTTGTTGATCTCTCTGCCAGGAGACAATGCTCTGTTGATTCTCCTGGGAGACATCAACCTGCATGTTGATGACATTCATGCAAGCAGCCTTCAATTGCGCCTATAGTCCTTCAATCTCTCCCTGTCCCCATCCCATGCTACTCACAAAGCAGGCAATTGTCTTGACCTTGTGGTTTCCTGCAACAGTGGCTGTCCCATCCTTAGCTTCTGCCATGCTGTCCGCTCTCCCTTCTGCTGCATAATTTTTGGATCTATCAACAGACGATGCCACTAACATTTTCCTCTCTTCCCTATCTTCCACCCTTGACTCTCTCTGTCCACTATCTTCCAGAGCAATACGTCCCAGTGCCACCCCATGGCTGACAGATACATTACGTGCTTAACAGGATCAAATTCCAGGCTGCAGAGTAGAGATGGCAAAAATCCAAGACTCACTCGGACCGGGATGCCTACAAATTACTCTTAGCTACTTCTCACTCTTCTGTCTCTTCAGCTAAAGCTTCCTTCTACCACAAAAAATAGTCTGCTACTAAAAAACTCACACAGACTCTTTACCACCTTCTCATCCCTTCTGTGTCCTCTGCCGCCTCCTCCCCTTTCTTCTCTCATTGCTGAACACTTTGCTTTGTTTTTCAGAGACAAAATCAAAGCAGTCACTGACAAGTTCTCAGCATCACCCTGTCCGGTTTGTGCTGGACCTCCCTGGGAAGCTATGCTCTCCAAATTCAAGCCGCTCTCCGAATCTGAAATCTCTGACCTCCTGATATCACACAGAGCCACCACCTGCTCGCTTGATCCGATCCCATCGTCACTCCTACAGAACATTTCCCTGCAACTCTCCACCTTCATCTTTAAGATCAACAACTCCTCCCTCTCCTCTGGCTGTTTCCCAGTTGCCTTCAAAATTGCTCTCACATCACCTCCCAATTTGGTCCAAAACTACAGACCAGTCTCCCTCCTCTTTCCTGTCTAAAACTCTAGAGCAGGCGGCCTATGATCAACAGTCTGTTCCAGGCAACCTCTGTGGAAAGCCCTGACATGGCAGAGGCCTTTGTTATCCCTGTGGAGTATCAGAAACTTGCAGAAGTTTTAAGTAAGAGTAAGGCTGCTAAACTACCCCCACATAGGCCCTGGGATTGTGCGATTGATCTGTTGCTGGGCGCCTCTACCCCTAGGAGTAGAATATATCCCTTGTCATTATCCAAGCAACCAGCATTGCAGGAGTACGTAACCCAGGCCTTGGCTTCCAGGATCATTCGGCTGTCCACCTCTCCAGCGTCTGCAGGGTTCTTTTTCATTGTGAAGAAAGATGGAGGGCTGTGTCCCTGTATTGAGTATCGTGAGCTAAATGTGATCACCGTGAAATATCCAAACCCCCTGTCCCTCATCACTGCTGCTCTGGAACAGGTCCACGGGGCTAAGTATTTACAAAGCTGGACCTGAGCAGCGCCTACAATGTCGCCCGGATTGGGGAAGGTGATGAGTGGAATACCACCTTTAGCACCTCATTAGGGCACTAGGAGTACCTGGTCATGCCGTTCGGCCTGTCCAGCGCACCATCAGTGTTCCAGGCCTTTGTTAATCATGTGTTGGGGGACATGGTGAATTTAGACGACATCTTAATCTACTCACATACAATGGACGAGCACGTGCCTGGTGCGGCAGGTACTTTGAAGGCTATTAGAGAACTATCTATATGTCAAGGGAGAAAGTTTATTCCATCAGAAGCAAGTCTCCTTCCTTGGATTCATCTTGAGGGCCAACAGAGTGGCTGTGGACCCAAAGAAGGGCCAAGGGGTGCTGGACTGGCCCCAGCCCCTGTCTGTCAAATCCTTGTAGTGCTTTGCTAACTTTTATTGGAGGTTTATCAGGGGTTTCAGTTTGATGGCTGCCTCACTTACTGTTCTGTTGCAGGGAGAGGAAACAAAGCTGGTGTGGACAGGGGATGCACTGACAGCTTTTCAGAGCCTCAAGGAGAGGTTCACAATGGCACCGATCTTGCGACATCCTGATCCCTCGCTCCCGGTTGTGGAGGAGGTAGATGCCTTGGAGGTAGGAGTCGAAGCAGTCCTTTCCCAAAGGCAGGGTATCCCCCAAAAAACTCCACCCCTGTGCGTACTATTCACAGAAGCTGACTCCAGCAGAACTAAATTATGACATTGGAAACCAGGAACTCTTAGCCATCAAATTGACGCTAGAGGAATGGCGACACTGGTTAGAGAGGGCCGCGCACCCTTTTCTCATTCTTACGGATCACCGGAATCTCAAGTACCTGCAAAAAGTGCGGTGTCTGAACCCTCGCCAGATTCACTGGACTCTGGGGGGGGTTTTTTTTTTTAAAACCCGATTTTGGTTCACAGTGCCCTGCTGGCCGGGGTCAAAGAACACCAAAGCAGACACCCTGTCAAGAATGTATGGAAAGGATCCAGAACCGACATTGCCCATTCCAGTCTTACCCAAACAGTAGGTGGTGGACCCGATCAGATGGCAGTTTCAACAGGAGCTCTCTGGCCCATGAGCAAACTAGAAGGTAAGGAATACGTTCCTGTCAGTCTCCGACCACCTCTCCTTCAATGGGCACAAGCCTCTCCAGTGGCAGGAGACCTGGGCCACCGACAGACCCTCTCCCTTCTCCAAGGACAGTGTTGGTGGCCGTCCATCCAGGAGGATGTGCAAGAATACGTGGAGGCCTGTGAAACATGTGCACAGGCTTGGACCCCCATTCAGAAACCTGCAGGTCTGCTCGAGCCCCTACACGTTCTGTTGGCCCTGGTCTCATGTATCAATTTTTATTTTTTTTTGGGTGGATCTCCCAGCATCACAAGGTAACGCTATTATCCTCGCTATTCTTGATCGGTTCTCAAAGTCATGTCGGTTGATGCCCTTATGGCCTTGGAAATGGCAGAAGCCCTGTTCCAGAACATCTTTCACATCTATGGTCTCCCGGAGGACATAGTCTCTGATAGAGGCCCGCAGTTCACTTCCCAGCTGTGGAAAACATTCTGGCAGAAATTGGGGGTCTCGGTAAGTCTAATGTCCAGATATCACCCTCAGGCTAACGGACAGGTGGAGAGACTACACCAGGACCTGGGTCAGTTCTTGTGTAGCTACTGCTGCAGTCAGAGGGAACAATGGGCCCGGTTTCTACCCTGGGCAGAATACGCCCACAACTCCCTTTCACACTCCTCCAACAGACTCACCCCGTTTCAATGCATCCTAGGATATCAGCCTCCCCGTTCCCCTAGCACCCAGAGTGCACCGATGTTCCAGCTGTCGACGCCTGGTACCGGAATAGTGAAGAGACATAGCGATCAGTGACAGCCCAGCTGCGCTGAAGTCTGTGCCAGTATAAACAGGCTAATAGTCACCGTCGCCCCGTCTCTTTGTCCAGACCAGTGCGCCTGGTTGTCCACCAGGGATCTGAAACTACGACTCTCGTCCCAGAAGCTCAGCCCTCGCTACATAGGTCCCTACCAGATCACCTGTCAGGTTACTCCTGTCATGTATGTGTCTGCCCCTGACTCTCAGGGTCTATCAGTCACTCCATGTTTCTCTCCTTAAACTGCACAGAGTGTCACATCTCCAGGTTCCTCGTGACCCAATGCCTCTCCCCACCACTGCAGGTAGATGGGGGCCCCCCTGCATATAAGGTTTGGGAGCTCCTAGACTCCCCATGTCACCACGACCGCATGCAGTACCTGGTGGATTGGGAGGGGTACGACCCCAAGGAACGCAGCTGGGTTCCTGCGAAGGACATCCTGGACCCGACTCTGATCTCCTCTTTCCACAGGGACCATCCAGACCGCCCAGCGCTCCGGTCCAGGGGGGCGCCCGCCTGGAGCCGCTCGTAGGGTGGGGGGTATTGTCACGCCCCCGACAGCAAACCAAGCAACCACACGTGCTGCTAATCAACCTGATCAGGTTGAAAGGGAGCACTGTAACCGCATGGGGTTGTGAAATCTTGCAAATGCCACCCTATGTGGCTTTCTGAATTCAGCATTCTACTCACTGTACCTTATTCCCCGTTTCTGACTCTCCTGGCTTCTGACCCCCGACTGTTCTCCCGGTTACTGAGTTTTGCTTTGCCCTGGAAATGACGTCTGAACTTTGGAAGACCCACGCCTGTCCACAACCTTCGTTCTTTGTCTTGTCCGGCTGAACGCATCAAAATAAATGTACCCGCATTTGGTCCAATCCCTTACCTCCCATCTCCCATCCCTGTGACTGACACAAATGCTTTCATTCAATGTGGCTTTAATTTTGAACGTTTCTACAGTTTGATGTTTTACCAAAGGAATTAAGTGCCATACTGCAATTAGAGCCCCTCTTGGGACTTGAACCAAAAACTTATACTACCTGTCACTTGTTCAAAAACAAAGTAGTTAAAGAATTTATAACAATTTTGCAGCATGTTCATGCACTTTATCATGTCCAGTTAATCAGTTCTTCCCCTCAAAGCACAACACCCACACCAACTTTCTTACAGGTGAACACAGGATCTTGCTCGAGCTGAGCAAACCTGTACAGACTGCAGGCCTCATCGAGTAACTTGACATGCCTCAAGGATTACGACATTTGATTAATTCTACCCATAGCCATGTAAATACTCAGTTGCCTATCTCTGAGCGATGCACTGAACAATGAAGGCAAGCAGAGACCAGCCACCTTACATACTGAAATTAACACAGGCCACTTTGTGGTCCTGGCTTCCTTACCACAGATGGCTATTGTAACAAAGTGGAGTTGAGCATTGCATCACTGTGGACGTCCCTCTCATCCAATAATGGAAACACGACAGAAAGGAACAATTAAACAGGATACAAGGATCTTTCATTCACTATTTGATGACTGATGTCCAGCTGAAGCTTTCAGAGGCTAGTCTCCTGGGAGTTTCAAGTTGGTCAGTTCACCCGTGGGGACATTGTAATGGCGGTCATCTTCTGTGACAAGACACACAATGGGCCAGTCCTCCTTGTGATCATCAGGATAGTAGGTCACAAACTCCTCTGTATCCACCTTGTATAGCCGGTACACCTGAATTGTCCTCTGCAGTGTGTATCCCAGAAGAAACATCTCTACCTGTTGGAGAAGAACAGTCTGGGTGAGGCTTCATGAATTTTCAGATAAAATGTTCAATTCAGCATCCAGGATTTTTCTGCATGTTTATCATAAAAAAAAATAAGAGCTAAGCTAGTGGGATATGCTGTAATTATGTAATATTACATAACTAAATGATCTGTACTGAAGTCATTTCCAAGAAAACTACTGGAAAAGATGGGATTGCCACAGAAGTTTTATTAGCAACAGATAAAGAATCAGTCAAGATGCTTACCAAGTTATGCTCCCAAATCTAGAAAACAACACTTAGTCATAAAGATCAGTTCACATCTGAGTTCCAAAAGAGATGTAACAGAACCTGCAATCTACTTCAGTTTCCTTTGTTTCACATACCAGAAGTGTTGGGCTTAAGGTCATTCAATGTAAACTGCAGTCATGCATGTAATACCTGGTACCGTTAAATTATATGCTAATCCAGTCTACCATGAACGGCATACACCTAACAGCGCTAGGCAGAGTATTATGGAGGAGCTAAGGGAGCAGACAGGACAATTCAGAGCAAAGGCTCACCTGTTCCAGGCCCCCGGTGAAACCCACACGGCTCAGGTGGTTAGCGAAGAATGTGAATGGGGTCTCAGAGGTATCACGGGCAAATAGGAGCCAGCAGAAGACAGGGACTTCGGCACCATTCTGCATGTGTGTATACAGCTCCATGGCCACGTGCAGCATCAGAAACTTCAGTGCTTCTAGAAGTGCGTACTCTTCTTCGCCTCCCTGGAACACCCGTCCGCACACCTGCTGCCTCTCTTCGGAGCCACTGGTCTGGGTTGCCTCCTGCAACTGCATGGCCTAATTCAGTATGTGTGGAATCAGCTGTGTGGGACATGAAGTCAAATGTGCATATGTATATCAAGCATCACCTGCATCAATTAGCAATGCAAGATGCAGGCATATAAAAGGTATACACTTCTGCAAATATAAGCTTCCATGATTAAGAGTTACCACCAAAAAAAAAATCCTCAAAGATTAAATCTTTGTGTACAAACATACTGTTAAACAGGCACACAAAAGGCCTATTTTTCCTTTTCAACAGAATCTATTCTTGGGTAACATTATCTCCATAGGTTGTGGGTTATGAATGTTTAAACTCAAATTTTTTTAAGGATATAATGGCATACAAGTACTATTGTCCTCTAACGTTCAAAGAAAAGCACATTTGTCCTCCTGGTTCCAAAAAATTGCATCATCATTCCTAATTGTTCAGTGTTCTGTGTTGCTGAAAATAACACGAAATAAATATGACCTGAACTGAATCTTAATTGAATCTAAATCTTTTGAAATCCAAAACTATTTGGAATTTTGCTATATTTAATCAATAATGCTACACCTATTGAGTAGTAGTTTTGGCATTGTTGATTTCATTGTGGAAAAACAAAGGACCATTGAAAACATCTGGTTTAGCAGTAAAAAATAGTTGCTGAATCACTATATAACAGTTTCAACTGTGTAATATTAAAATATATCTGAATAAAAGCATCTACTAAGCAAATGATAACCATATTATAATGTTATTTTTATATCATGGCTTGGGATTCTGTACAAAAAATAGCAAATATACAGGGTATGTACTGTAAGAGAACAGGGTATATGTTGGGTACCGTATTTTTGAAGTGCTTAAGGCAGTGCTTTAGTTGCTCAATGGTGTTGCTTCTCTTCTCTGCGTCACAAAACTTCATAGGAAACCTCCAGGATCTGACCACTTCCTCCTCATTCTTTAAGTTATCCGGTAGCTGTAGACAAAATAAGATACCAGTTATTATTCTACATTAGACTCCTGATAGCTCAGTAGTAAGAGCTGTTGCCTTGCACAAGGAAGATCTGTGTTTGATTCCCTGCACCTCCTGCCAAAAGTGACAATTTACAATGAGATCAAGTGTATGATAATTCCATCAATTACTACTTGTTTGGTTGAGAATTCATACTATGAGGATTACACATACCTGGGTAATGTCATCTTCCTGAATCCAGGCAGGAAGTGCCTCACACTGACACAGAACCTGGAACAAGGTGGCCCTGAGGGCACAGTAGTTGTCCCCCCTCACCCTGCGGAGGCTCCCAAACCTCTGTGCTAACAGTGCATAGCCCTGGGAAGTGACATGGGTAAGAAAACAGTGGTTAAGGCAATAAATGTAGTTACAGATGAAGAATTCATGGGAAGAACAATCAAGGTCACAAAATGTCAAAACGGAGAAAACTGAATCAACTTTGACACAATATTTTATTCCACATACATAATTGCCATGCAAAAAAACTGGACAACACAAACACATGGTATTCGGAAGTAGGATATTACATTTTGGCGCATTTTAGTCAATTGTGGTATTGGAGATAGTATAACAAGTTTTAAAATTATCTGGACTACAGTTTTTCCTTATTTTCTAATATTTACTTCAAAACCTACTCTATTATTTACATGCAATTTCATTGTAGAAAAAAATAATCACAGTAAATAGTCCCTTTTATCAAGTAGAGCATTAAATTAAAAAAAAAAAAAAAAAAGAAAGACAGAATGGTTAATTTATGCAAAATTTCAGCTTGGTCTGAAGTCATACAAAAACACTGAAGTCTTGTGCATTTGTAATTTTCAACAGAATGTTCTGAAAGCAGGGGGTGCGGTGGCGCAGCGGGTTGGACCACAGTCCTGCTCTCCAGTGGGTCTGGGGTTCGAGTCCCGCTTGGGGTGCCTTGTGACGGACTGGAGTCCCGTCCTGGGTGTGTCCCCTCCCCCTCCGGCCTTACGCCCTGTGTTACCGGGTAGGCTCCGGTTCCCCGCGACCTCGTATGGGACAAGTGGTTCTGAAATGTGTGTGTTCTGAAAGCCAAATTTTGTCTAACTTGCGTTGTCTTCCTTTAAAGTTCGGCTTTTTCAGTTTGCGAGTGTGTTCTTCGCTTCCGCAATTTTGGACAAGTGAAAACAACAGTAAATAACTGGAGAGTTGATGTCATATAACATCGATCAGTTGATGGCTGGGACCTTGATTGTTTTTCGCTAGGAGAACTGTACTACGATTGTTCTTTCGAAGGAGGCTTTTTTTTGCTTCACCATGTGCGACTATAACCGTTTTTATTAGGACAGCAGTTTAGGAAGAAACTAGAGCCAATGATCTATAGATTAAGGGGATATCTGCATTTTTTCCCCCAACACTGCGACTACGATTGTTCTTCCTATGACCTTTTCAGATATTTTAAATGTTTGCTTATTAGAAAAGGTATGGTGTGTTTAAACAGTACTGACCTACTGTAAAGGGACCTGTCCATAGTAGGACGCTATTAAACCAACCTTTCTAACAAGGGTGCTTTTTGCTGTGTGTCCCCTCCATTCTTTTTCACTGTAGGTCAAAATGTCAACTCCTTCTATCACACTGGCACTATCTTGAGTTCCGGGATCTGAACACCACAGAAGATAAGCAATACAACAAAATTACATTCATGTCACCTTTAACAAACTGACGTGCTTTAAATAAACTAATGACCACTGAATAAAATAGATACAGTTGTACTGGTATATTCAAATTCCTGGCCTACAGCCTAAATACTCTGTGGTCCATTTAGAATTCAGTAAATGTTCAAACTGATGTATGACTGTGTTCTTTATTAGCCTTTGAAGCCTGATGTATTCCTTGCTGGGGCTCTCATAACTTTCATAAACGAGACTAATTTAAAAATAAAAAAAATAATCAGGTGGCTCACCTGTGACCTGTATCAGTGATTCAAGCTCCTCCTTGCTTTGATCCTTAATTTCCTCTTCTCCACGATACAAATCTTCCTCACTGGTCAGGGCATGAAGTGTATTTAATAAGCTACACATGGATGCACCTACATGACATACATTGGCTAATGCACTTTTGTTTATTAATTTCCAATGAAATAAAGATCCATTTACCATATGAATTATAATAAGGTTAAAATACAAACTGACAAAGGTGTGAAGACCAAATTTAAACGATTCCTGATCTATGTAAATGTGAGGTGGGAATGAAGAAAGGGATTGATTTTATCATTGTTACTACCTACCTTTGATTAGTCATTTCATTCATTTATACTTTGCTACTTGCATTTCTGGGGGAAAACTACCTTTCAGAGTAATGTAAATGATTAAACATTTTTCTTTCCTCCCTCTTTTAATTACATTTATTTTTTTCCCCACATTTAATTTAATCTTCAAAAAAAATCTAATCATGTCTATGGTTCTACCAGGGCAACGGGAAGAAGAATATTTAGAGCCATCACACTCAAAGACACAGGCTTGAATCCCAACTCTTATTGTAATATTCTTGAGCATAGCATCTACCTGAACTGCTCCAATAAAAGTGACTCAGCTATATAAATGAGTAAATAACTAAGAATCTTAACATTCCAAGTTGTTCAAAATTGTCAGCTGAATGAATGAATGAATGTAAAAAGACAATTGAATAAATGTATTGCAGACAGAAGTATTCTGTGAGTTTCACATTTGTGAGTCAAAGTCCCCTTCATGGTGAACCATTAGCAGCAATTACTCATTGTAATCTGACTTGTTTTGATTTCATTGACCATAGTTGACTCTCCAGTGCACATTACTGAAGATTTGCTGTTTAAGAAGTAAAGCTGCTCTGAACAGCTATATTGTTCTAATTCCAAAAATACATTCTTGCTTTGATAGAAACCTGGTCTAAACATTGTGACACTTTGCCCTTTGACTTTGTTTAGATGTGACATTAAGAACGGTAATGACTGTACTAAGTTGCAAATCTTTAGATTGTGATTACTAAATTCATATTGCATATTTTTGTCTCACTATAGTGTTTGAGAGGTGTGGTTTTTGCACAAATATCCATCATGTTTTTAAAATAACTCAAGGCTTCAGCAACAAGTGCACCAAAGACTTCTCCAATAGTGTTACTCCAGTAGCCTGCTTAAAATGTTCACACCTTCCTAACGATTTGAAAGGGTGCTAGTGAGCTATATGTATCACAAACAGCACCACTACTTACTGATCAAACCAAGTCACTGGAGACGTTGCGTACCTGCTGCCTTCACCTGCCTCTGGTACAGGATTGGTTTTCACTTCTGTGGATGAAGTAGCGCCTTCATTTCTGACTTCTTTCAGAATCAAGGCTTGGACATCAGTGGGACTGTTTTTTGTTTTGTTCTCAGGTAGCTTAAGGTCCTCCTTTCCATCCTCCACGCTCTTTTTCTTCCTTGCTTCTTCCTTTGTTTCCTCTTTTACATGTGCAATGTCTGCCGATGATAACTTTCTCAGACTCTCTAATCCATCTAGAGGTTCCTCAGCCTTGGTCTCCCCATTCAAGTGACTGACAGAACTAAGCAAAACAGAGAAGAGCTTTACAAAATCATTTATTAAAAAGTGCAATTAACTTGTTTTAAACATTCACATAAAGAAAAAAAGAAATAGAAACATTTTGACATTGCTGAGTTAGTCACCTTAGTCTTCCTTCCTGTTGTGTGATTATGCAATTATATTTTGATTCACTGTATAGCAAACACCTGCCGTTTAAGGCAGCTCAAGAATTCATGTTATACTCTAGAAATGTATTTACACACAAATGCAATACATTATAGCATGTAGCTTGTAAGATTTTTATACCTGTGAAGTGAACCACAATTGATACTCAGTTCAATTCAATTTTATAGATTGCTCTTGTCAGTAGTTTAGCAAGCATGTCTGGGGACATGCTTGCTAAACTACTTCTGATTGTCTTGGAGACCATGAGAGATGGTCTTTAGAAGTTAGAATCAACTCAATGGTGCATCCATCCATCTCCTCAACAGGGACAGCACCTGGGTTATCATCATACAGACTCATGTATTACTCTTATCCCTCTAAACTCAACAGTGAACTCTCTTTGGAAGGACTTAGTCTCGCTCTCTCTCGCTCGCTCGCTCAGCAGGAACGCGGCGAGCTGGAGCCTAACCTGCCAAAGAGCAGGACCCGGCCAAGCCCGCTGCGCCAAAGCACCCCGACTTATTTTCAATGTATACATTTTAAAATTAATAAAAAAAAAAATTAGTGACTAAATAGATGCTAAGGGAGACCAACTCCTTGACAATAACGTAGTCTAAAGTACAACAGTAAACATTCACCTGTAATGCTTTTAAAAAAAATGAAAACCTTGTTATTAAAACTGAATATAAATAAATAGTCAAGCAAATTTATTAAACTGCAGTTATTTGATATTTTTCTTCAGTTATTAGGTTTACTAACTTGTAAACTTAGACATTTTGTTGGGTCCTCATCTAAATGCATTGTGGCTGTGAACTCTAAAGATTTGATCTTAAAATTTGAAATGGATTGAAAAAAAATTTTTGCCATAAGCAAAAAAAAAATATTTTGCCTGTTCCTATATTATGGGTTGTGATTGTATGCAGACAATTAGTATGAAACTCACAAAAACAGGAGCAGTTGATAGCATAGTGGTTACAGCTCTGGACCTAAAGGTTGCAGGTTCAAATTTCACCTCCAACTGTAATACCTTTGAACAAGGTACTTTCAGTAAATTGCTCCAGTAAAATTACCTAGTTGCATAAACGGGTCAATAATTGTAAGTAGCTTAGGAGAAAAGCGTCAGCTAAATGAATGTAAAATTTGTAAACGAGGTGGAGAAAGTGGAATTTGTCTATGGTCAGAGGCCCACTAATGCTGAAACAGTAAAGTGCCACCTATGTGCATACCTTGTTTTGGTTACATGATCATCATCTTGCCCAGGTGTCTTGACTTGCCTTGTGCCGTTGACAGTAAGGTTGTGCTGCTCCACATATGTAGACTCAATTCTTAGAGGTATCTCAACCTCCTCTGTAAAATCTTCTGGGGAATAACTTGATTGGAGGGGATTGCACATCGTGGTCCAATTATCTTCTGGATTCTTTGTTTGAGTGTTACTGTCAAAAGAGTCAGAGGAATCATTCATTTCTTTTGTTCCTTTAATGTAACCCAACCTATAGCTGTGTTTTGGTTTAAGCGACTATTTTATTACTAGTCAGAAACTTCCCCAAAAACCCAAATTTAAATTTCTTCAGCTTTAAAACTATTTTAGTGTATTTAACAAAAGGTAATTACATTGACCTTGTTTTAATTAAATTAACAGAAGAGGTACCCTAGTATAAGCTATGCTTTGTTAAATTTGAGACAGACAAAGTGTTTATTTAATAGATGTAATTGTTAAGGAGCTGGATTGCAGAAGTACAAATGTTAAATAGTCAAGTTCTGACATGGTAACTCATGAAGACAGCCAACACCAGACTTACCCCAAGAGATCTTCTGGAATTATATCATCACTTGAAGAATATGTGGGAGTCAGATGACATACATTTTCCAATACAGGTGCTTCAAACTGGGCATTGTTTGCATCCTGTTGTCCAGTTTTAACTGGGGCTTCTTTTGGAGTAACATTATCAGCCACAAGTAAGCACTCCTCCTTTACCTTTTGCAAGGGAGTTCGTACATCTATGTCAACAGTTGTTGAAAGGTGGTTATCCATATGTCCATTCCCTGTACCTTGAAAGTCAGCCCGTACATGTGTATCTGAAGTGATGCAAGTCTCCACAGCTTTAACATCATCCGTTTTGAACAGAACTTTGGAATAGGTTTCTGTGCTCTTATGAGAAATGAACCCTACAGGTCCATTCTCTTTCTCTTGGATGGAGGACTCGAAGTCTACACCCACAAGCTTACAAGCAGGGTTTTCAGTGGGTGCATTTTCAACCTCACAAAGCCCATTTTGTATCTCCTTGGATGCATTTTCAACATCAGTCTGGCAGACAGTATGTTCATCTTTGGGAGAGAGGTCATCTGAATTTCTGATTTGAGATTTCAGTGAATCATTTTCCACATGTTTTCCTTCCACAAAGAGAACTTCTGATTGCGGTTTTGGACTTGCCAGTGGGTCATCTGTTTTGTATTTTCTGGATTTCACATACACAGTGGGGGGGGGGAGAAAAAAAAAAAAAAATTTTCTCATGAAAATGATTGTTTTGTTAAGCAACTGAAACATTCATTTTAAACATTAAATCAAGTACAGCTGGTTGTTTTTACAGGATCAAATCAAATTGTTTTCTGATGGAAAGCAGCAGGATGCCTCCCAAGATACAAAACAGCAGCTACTTGATTTTGCTGTTAGCTAATCGAAGATAAGCTCAAATATCAGTTCAATTCATTTTACATCTGTTCATTTAGCTGACATTTCTCTAAAGCAACTTAAAACATTAAGGTACTTCGAATTATTTTCCCCACTTATACAACTGGCTATTTTTTTAGAGGAGCAATTTTAAGGTAAGTACCTTGCTCAAAGGTAATACAGCAAAAGTGGGATTCAAATCTGCAACCTAAGTCCAAAGGCAGCAATGTTAACCACTATCTAACCCATTTGGTACTGAACCCGTCAGCAAAGTGATGTAGCAGTGAGAAGGAAAACCAAGAGGCTGAAAACAGTTTCCAATCAGCATACTAGTAAGCCAACTGGCCATTAACAATGCGTTAGGCAAACAAATTCAATTATAAGGTGAATATATAACATTTAGTTTGTGTCTGTTGCTCTTTTTACTGACATCCACTTTGTGTAAGCACACATTCAGCAACATTCAGTACTGGAAATGGAGAAGTAAATCTGAAACATTAATAATAATGCATCAAATCACTTCTGTTGCCCCCTTGCCAATACAATCATATGAGTTGTCACCAGAGTCAGATTGTATAATAGCAGCATATAGTCACTGCTGATGGTGAAAATGAGAAGTCAGATGTCAGCTAAGCAGATCTAAGGCAAAAATAAGGCACATGCATGTCTGTGACAGTATAGTTACCTTTTTCCAGTATGTGGGCTTTCTTTTCCTTCCACCTTTTCATTGTCCAGTATGTCAGTCTCACTCTTGCCCACATGAGTGTTCTCAGGGTAGGCAGTTCTCAATAAGTGTTTTCCTTCAAAAGCAGAGTCCCTGCACTGCTCTGAATGGCTGCAGCAGCTTCCCATTTCACCCTGCCTTATTTCCCTTTTGCCCACGGCCTAGTGTCCAGGAGGGAAGCAAATCATACAAAGCCATTCCAGACACTGCTCCTCGTGTTGCTACATTTATTCATTTAGCAGACACTCTTCTCCAAAGAGATGTACAGATGCTCCTTGACTTACGATTTTTTCAACTTTATGATGGTGAGCTGGGAATAGACACTCAGTAGAAACTGTACTTTGAATTTTTCTTTTTTCCTGAGCAAGCAATATGTGGTGCGATACTCTCTTGCGATGCTGGGAAACAGCAGTGATCTGCATCTCCTAGTCTGTCACGTAGAGAGGTGTGTATTAAATGCATTTTCGACTTACGATGGGTTTCGCGGAACGTATCTCCATCGTAAGTCAGGGACCACCTGTACATCTCAGGGAAAAATAGGAGAGACTTGGAGGCAGACATGTGATTCTGAAGTACAGTCAATTCACCATAATCCACCGTATGAACCAGTATACAACACACGAGGAGCTGCAGATAAGTTTTAATCATGGTAAATCCTGTTATTAAAAAGCAAAAGAAATCTGTTTTAGACTTATATACTTGAGTTTAGAGTTGTTTAAACTTATTGCAAGACTTTTTGGGCAGCAAAACAATTCCTAACAATTATTTTAGAAACACACTTGCTGGTTCTGTTCAACTTTGCCTATTATTTGTATATAATATGGCATATGCGTAATAATACGAAAATATGAAAACAAGAAGAGGTATATATTTGCGCTTTACAGATTTATGCCTTCCATTCCCTCCCCCCAATCGCAAAGTGATACAGAACTTAACGCTACTTGGAAATAGTATCTTTAAATTCATGCATTAGGTGTACCGCGGTCAACATCTAACACCGTTTAAAAACGCGAAATGTACGAAAACGAGCGACGGACTGAGATGTGAAACAGACAGTTCCATGATTTCTCGTGTGTGGCGTTTCTTCGTTCTTTTTGCTGTTTTACCTCATCATGCTCATCTGGGGTTTAGTCCAGCGCTAGTAATAATAGTGACACGCACGGGCTGGAACCAAGGTACACTAGTCTACCGTACACTTAAAAGTTTAATATAAACTTTCACATGAATCAACTAGATGATTTAATTAATAATACGTTCTTTTCAGAAATGTTCAGTAAGACACGCGTACACCGGCCGCTGCTATCATATGCGAACTTCGGAGTGTTGAAATAAATAGTATTTGAGCAAAATCACATGTAAAGCAAATTTAGTGAAATGCCAAAGCAATATTTTTGCTAATTTACCTGAAGAAAAAGGAACGAGTGTCCAGTCGCAGGGAGATTCGCGAAGCCGCGTTCGGTTTCAGTTTCACTACATGGGAACCTCAAACTTTTCAGCTCGTCGTCCTGCCCAATAAAATCACCTCTTAAAGAAGCAACGCAGCATTTTTTTGACACACTTACAAAGTTATGGGCGTCTGAGCGAAGAGAAGCAAAGCATAACTTAGCGCTGTACTGCCTGTGAACTGAAGCGCTAGCGCGGCTGAAGTAAAAGTAAATGTAGGTCAAACTTGTGACTCGCAGTGTAAACATGGCTCCCAATGACCTATGAAGCATAAATACGCACAGCTTGGATTTTGATTTGCACGTAAACTGCTTGGAGGACAATTTAAAACCCACCCAAGAGGGTCAGCGGCGACCTATTGCTGCTCTGTAGCTCTGAACACAAATTGGATTCTACTTTGTGGAAGAAGGTTGTATCGTGACTATGGACGGTTCTGTCCTTCACATGAAGGTTCCTCATTGAAATCCACCTCCTGCTTCTTCCGTAGCCTCGATATAAAGAGACTACTGATGTACTAAGAATACCCTGATAAGGTATATGATTGTAATTTGACTCATGTTGTACACACCTAACACTGTAAGTCACCTTTTAACATGGAGTAATTGTATTGAAGCAGTCACCCATTATTTTGCATGAACTACCTCTTAGTTACCATTGAAGCATGTAATCATGCAAACATGTAATTTCCCTTATTCTGATAATAGTAATTTTTACAAACCAAGAAACATTTCTCAAAAAAGACATCACTCACTCAGTTTCATTCTTGTTGAGGTTACAGCAGTGTGGGCCCCTATCCTGGAAACAATGGGTGCTGGGCGGTGAGAGGTACGCTCTGAACAGGGCACCAGTCCATCACAGGGTAGCCACACATTCACACACCAGTTCTCATACAACTTAGTCTCCAATTAATCTGAAACAAATAACTTTGGCCTGACGGAGGAAATCTGAGCATCCAGAAAAAAAACCTATGCAGATATAGGGAGGACATACAAAGTCCAAACAGACTGAGATATATTTGAACATATGACCCCCTGGTTCTGGTGATTCTGCATTCTAAAATATAAAATGCTTTATTTTTCTACTTCTCAAGAACAACTCAAAGATGTAAAAATTACAAAAGAAAGTACAACAAATACAGAAAAATTTGATTTCAGTCCACATAGTATGATTTAATTCAGTTTTTTGATTCACTTTCAATGTAGTAGTGCAGAGGAGGGCTCTAAACAAACTCCTATCCATCATGGACAATGCAATGATTCTCACTCTCTGCATGCCATCTTGGTTAAACTGAAGAACACCTGCAGCAAGTGACTGGTTCAGATGTTCTGTTCCAAGGAGTGCTACTTGGCTGCCAAAAGTCATTACATTAATAGTCCTTGTGTTGTCAGGGTGGTACTGACCTCTCTTTTTGTTCAAGTGGTATTCAACTTGGCAACACTACTTTAACGTATTTTTCATATAGTGTCTATGTTTGCAGTTTTAATTTACTCCTGAGTTATTTCAGTATCTTTTTGCTACTTATCTGTATGCTTCTATAGGCCTGTACAATTTCATTTAGAATCAGTTTTTCCACTGGTGGCTCTACTTTTGAATGTACCTCAATATACAGACCTGCTTTTACAAAATGTTACACATAACAAGGTAGCTTTAAAAATAATTAAGAAACTTCAATCAAGAAAAACAGCAGAGAACATGTCTCCACTTACTGTAAAAAAAAAATCATAACCCCAATATCACTCCTCAGCACAGTAGGAAAAATTCAAACTTGATTCAATGTACAAATAAAAACTATAGTTTCTGAAACAATTCAATCAGATCAGTCATTCAAAATAACAGACCCATAGCATGGCCTAAATATCAAAAGTAATAAAACATTTCCAGTTTTCTCTCAACTGAAAATTATTTGGAAAAACATGATGTTTTTATTAAGTGTAATAAGTAGACTAGGTACAGAAATGTTGGTTATGAATATGCATTTTGAAAAGTTGTATAGCAGAGCTCTTTCCTTACAATTTGAAGGTTCCTGCCTAAAATCCTGCAACCTCTGTGGAAACCCTGAAATGCTATGACACAGTAAAAAATGATCCCACTGTAAAATTGTTGTAGGTAGCTTAGTCTATAAACCTAAGACTAAGTCACATTGGATAAAAGTGCAGAATAAAAATCAGAACATATTAAAATAAAACCCTTACAAAGTGGTGGGAGGCTGCTAGAATTTCTATACTGAATGTAATATCTAGCTGTAAAAAGTGTGTATAGTGCAATAATAAAACGTGGAGAATGTTCCTCTGAATTCAGACATCTGCTTTGCAGGTATGTGAGCCCATAAAATAATAAAAGGGCTATGCACTCATCAATTGTTTCACATGATGAAGCAGTTCTTCAGGAAAATCAAGCTCGTACACCAGGTTCATGCAGCTTTTCAGCAGCTGTTTCAGGTTTTCCTCCATGCTCAATGAGCAATGCGTGGAAGGGCAAGGAAACGTGGAGTTGTCTTCCTTTGCTCCTTCACTCCTGTGACAGCTTTTCCCGCTGCAATGAACCCCACCACAGCACGAGTCAACATGCTGCACAGAGAGGTCACTGATGCAGTCCGTGATGTCCCCTACGCTGGCTGGCAGGTGCTGCTGGGCCATCTGCATTCTTTCAATCATAGTATCCTCATGCCTCACTATGATCTGAAGGAGCTCGGTAACAGATGCCAGCCTAGGTGGGTCCAGCTGCTGGAGCTGACACCAGCACTGCATTGCACTGCAGGAGGACAAAGAGACACATAAGAGTCAGTCACAGGTTTGAGCATTGGTGAATGGGTCTTTCATGGACTGTTTATGCCAAATAGAACAATGCTGCTCCCATCACAAAGGAACATATTGGATACAGCATGGGCTTCACGGCCCGGGTACAACTACATTGTTGGCCAGAGGAAGATTACAGAATTTATGGAAAAAAACACTTGTTGACTGGCTTCTGAATGCAGTTTATATCATTTAATGATTATGTTGAAAATGACGTCACCACCTCACGATTCCTTTCAACTGCCCAACGATGACCATCTTCGCGGCTCCATCCCTGAAGCCCATATTAAAACCATGCTGCAAGGACGCCTCCTTCCCGGAGTCCATGCCATCTCGAAAGCCGTCCTAAAGTCACAGAAAAGAAGTGGATTCAGTTTTTAAATATACACTACAGCACCAGCAGGCTGTCCTTAGGACTTCAGACTCGCCGTGAACAACTTACTTTTAAACGCTTCTCCATATTGTATCTCCATTCTTTCTTTTGGAGATTAGTATCTTCTTCATCTTCGTCAAAAACATCATCCTCACTGGACGGAATACTTTTCACCCAAGACATTGATCCGCGTTTTGAAATTTTACGAGGCGCAAAGAATAACCAGACACCACGCAGCCGCACTCCGATCGCTGTAAGGCAATTTTCAGCTTCTTCAGCCCTACTATTATGACGTACTCTCACGTGGTCAACGTCATAATAGTGCGCCGGCGTGCTCTGCAGTTGCTGCACGAGCTTTGTCGGAGACGTAAATGGGCATGTACGCGTTTTCGCCTTGCATTGTGTGCAAGTGTTCGCACGAAAGCATATTACACGCTAACGCACTCACATAGTCCAGACCATATATTTTTTGCTATATTGTTTTAGTAGATTCAAGAATGGGTTATAACTAGGGTATGTTTCATCTCTTAACTTTACAGCTTAGTTAGTACAAATAGCGATGATGCTCCTGCAAGCACAAACGAATGTTTCGCTTAGCCTTTGTTGTTTTGTTTCATGTCATGATTATTATATTAGTTTGTGTCAGTTTTACTTTTACGAATACACACACACACACACATCACAACCGCTTGTCCCGAGCTCCCTAGAGGCTCACAAAATGAGGTTTATTCTTCAGTGTTCTCTTTGGGCCAGGGCCCTCTAAGTATTACTCTGTCTCGTTCACTTTTCAAGATATAATTATGATTATTTATATAACACTTAGGGGTGCGGTGGCGCAGTGGGTTTAGCCTGTGTCTGCTCTATGGTGGTGGGTTCGAGGTTTAAGTCCCGCTTGGTGTGCCCTGTGATGGACTGGCATGCCGTCCTGGGTGTGTCCCCTATGCCCTGTGTTGCCAGGTTAGGCTCCGGCTCGCTGTGATCCCGCTTGGCACAAGCAGCTTCAGCTAGCGTGTGTGTGTGTATATGATGCTTGACATCTCCCCGGGTGACTATGCAAATAAAAGGTGTATTGATTCTAAGAGAAAAGTTTACTTCAATGAACAGCATGGCCTCTTTGTAATCCTGCTGTTTTGTGATACACTACCTTTATAGAATGCATTGTTTAACGTGAATGGTCATCCCACTGGCTCAGCCCTACTTGAAGTTTCACAAAGGGAATATGTTATTTGTGAAAGCAAACACATTACTTGTTCTTCAATATTTTTATCTCTTCCTGTCTTTTTCCTTAGAAAAAAAGAAAAAAAAATCCCTGCTTTATTTAACGAGAGAGTGTTTCTTGTGATTTTAGACAACCCAGGAGAGACAAGAGCACTGCAGAGAAATTAATTTTTCCTTCACGAAATGCATTTGCAGCAGCTAGGCAACAACAGGCCAGAAAATACTTTGAGTGCTGATTGGGCACAGCCACACTTTTAGACCTTCTTGGAGTAATAAAACAAACAGATGGGGGAATCACCTGACACATTTCTGTCCAATTTCCACAGCTTGACTGTGTTCATTTTCTGCCTAAAGGCATGTCATTTCACTGGAGCCTTTGGTCAAGAATTAATCCTTGAAACAAAACAGATTTCTGGAGCGCAAGCTTCCATTAGATATTGATTTTTTTTCCGTTCATGAAGCTTGCACTCCCTAATCTAACCTGACAGACAGTGGCACAATGACTTGAAGCACCTTTGGAACTCACAGAAGAAACTTTTGCTATTCCCCCAGATTTGAAAGAACGCGTAGGATGCAGCAGAACATACAAAAATAAAGCAAAAAGTAAAATACAAAAATTAAAGTCCATTCTGACTATTTACCTCTGCTCCTGATTTGTTGCGCAATCTAGGCTGAGCCATCGTCATGACAGTGGACAGGAGACAGAGCATCAAGCCTATCAGGTGTCGTTATGTGACTGCTGACATCTCGAGTATCGCCTGAGCCTGACATCCCCCTCTGTTGTTTCTGAAAATGATGAAAAAAAAAGAGGCGAGGGAAAAAGTCAAAGTTGCCACTTTAATTTAATAAACAGTGTGTCCCCTGGTTACAGACTTTTGAGTAACAAACTTTTTTCCATTGCAAACTTTTCTTTGTAAATATTTAGTATTAATTTTTTTTTTTTCTGAACCGCTTGTCCCATACAGGGTCGTGGGGAACTGGAGCCTACCCGGCAACACAGGGCGTAAGGCCAGAGGGGGAGGGGACACACCCAGGATGGGACACCAGTCCATCGCAAGGCACCCCAAGCGGGACTTGAACCCCAGACCCACCGGAGAGCAGGACCCGGTCCAACCCACTGCGCCCCCATTTAGTATTAATTTTTTTAAATAAGTAGACCTAAAATACAATTCAAATTGCACACCAAGGTTTCATCCAATTCCCCGAAGAGAGAGAGCATCAATAATAAGCATTGGCTTAAGTCTGTCGACATTCTACTCTTGCTCTGGCCATGGTTCTTTACTCCATCTTTTTGTTTATAGTGAGTCATAAAAAACCAGCCAGGGGACTCAGAATACACAGCTGTGTGGTTGAGGCATCCTCAGAAGGATGAGCTGTCTGCTAGCCTGGTCTCTGCGAGCTGCTGAGTAGGAGAGAGAGAGATCCTGCTGTTCTGTTCCCATCTGAAATGTGAAGCTGTCATGTTGCTGTCACTTACATTACATTACATTATATTATAATGCTGTGCATTTACAAGGCATGGGGACTTGAGTGTACAGAGGAGAAATTATTTATGAGTGAAATCACATATGTTAGCACATGTGTAGTGGAAATAGCATCTGTTTCTGTACATCAGGTCAGTGACCTGTGGATTTTTACCTGAGTGCCTCTTTAAGTTTGCAGTGCATATGTCTCTGAACCGCCGTGCACATAAAGTGTGAAAGTTTATGATACGGTATACCTTCTATCACAAAGCATTTCCTTAGCTTTCTCTTTCCAGCAGTAGGTAGAACCTCTTACCATCATAAACTTTATGAATGCTGGACCACTGAGTTTAACTGTCAAAGGTGCTAAAACAGACAGTGTTTTCAGTGTCCCTCTGCAGAGTAAATGAGTCCATAGTGTTTGATGATAAAGCTGAACATTCCCTGTCACAAAGGGCTAAAATGTATTTGTCACTCCTTTTATTACCATGCAGTCATTACTTACCCCAGGTTACTGGGGAATTCCCTTTCAGAGAGAATCTAGCCAGGCCTCTGACAGCTTTAGACTAAAAAAGGAAAAGAGGAAAATACACTAATTGATTGTGTCATATTTGGTGGTTTACGCTTACACACAGCTACTTCATTGAATAAAGCTCATGCACAGGCTGAAGGTGCTTGTGGTGAGCCGGGGCCTAACCCGGCAACACAGGGTGCAAGGCTGGAGGGGGAGGGGACACACCCAGGATGGGACACACCCAGGATGGGACACCAGTCCATCACAAAGCACCCCAAGCAGGACTTGAACCCCAGACCCGCCAGAGAACACGACCTGGCCCAGTACACCACGTCACAGCACCACTGTCCACCCTGCTTTGAATAAAGCTGAAGGGCTCATTTCCATATATTACTCTCTTTTGCTATTTCCCTTTAATGTCAGATAATTTGTATTTTTAAAATGTCCCGTTAATTAATGAAGCAACTGTTTTGTTCACTGGTGTTCTGGAAACACTTCACTTGTGAAACACAATCTCTACCAGTGTTTTAAACTGCATAAGTAAATGTTAAGGCAAATCATTTTCATTTTTTTGCCTCATCTTATTAAAAAAAGACAATACACATATGAAAAAGTATATAACATATAAATGCATCTGTGTAGCAAATAGCTATTTTTCAAATGTGGCAAATTTGTCTTTTAAACGGACTCATATGTCCTCTAAAAAGCGAACAGCAAAAAACATAAAAACATTATGACAAATCAGAAACCCAAATTTATTGTGTTTCAGAGAGGAGATGATTACTGGATGCAGATGTTTTTAAATTGCTGCCTTTGTTTCCCATCAGCAGTGAGTCAATCAGTTTACTTATCATCAAAATGATACCATCTAGCCTGGTATTCTCTGTAAATGAACTGTCTCCATGCTTCACCCTCTTCTTCTCTATCCTTGTCCTCCTTTTTTTTTAGTTGATATTATGGCATCAGTGACCAGTTCACACAACCTAGCTCTCAAGGGTATTTCTCTTGCAGATGGTGTCAGCGAACTGAATAAATATAAATTGACAGTCCCAAAAGAACAAAGACTACAGAGCAGTCATGTGATATGAGACAGTTGTTTATTATGTATGGTACAAATAATGGTGACGGGCTTAATGTTGTTAAAAAATACACAAAGTACAGCTTTAAGGACCCAACAGATATTGCTCTAGAGAATACAGTTTTCAGTCTATAAAATTTAAAGCATCCTGTGAAGGTTTATCAGCTTTGGTTTAAAGGTAATCAGAAATCATCAGGATGAACTAATTTAAACCAGTGTGTGTGTTCATTTATGTGTTTCTTAAGAAGTTAAGAATTGATTGAGGTCATCTCTAAAATTACTTAAAACTGTAAACCCCACAAAATGTGGGTGAAAATAATGCAGAAAGTTGTCTTTAGAGATCTGATTACAAATGAAACTGGCAAACAGTTAATTGAGGTAAAACAAATATGTTAAATTAAATGTCGAAATAGGATCTCAGAATGACAAAATTACCTTTAGTGCATATAAATACATCAAAGCATCATAATTACATTTTCTTGTTTTATATCATTCAGTTTTCTTGTTTAATATCAGTCTGTTTCTCTGGCATTGCTCATAGAATACAAGTACATTTCTGAGGTAAAACCTTCATGAGTCAATCTGTCCACTGATTTTCCATAATAGTTTGATATTGCAAGATTGTCAGTGATTTAAGTCATATCTCTGTTCAATGTGCATATGTCTACAATACACAGAGCTTTGGTCCAGCACTGGAAAAATGGGCAAAGGCATTATTCTTTTCTTTCTGTCATTTCTCCTTAATATTTTTGGTTGTGCCTTTCTTGATTATCCTTCTTACTTCACCACACATTTTTTACCAGTTTTCCACCAGGCAGAGTACAATAAAAACAAAGGAGTAGGCAAATAAAACAAAAAATAAAGAAACACTACTGAATAAAAACTGCACAAATGCTTGGCAATTCAGACAAAATGTTCAGTGCGACCGCACAATGAGGCTGAACTGCATTTTATATCGACCAAAGGAGCAGTTTTTTGCTACCAATTGACACCGATGAGTACGAGAAAATAAGCAGAGATATAATCTACAGCCAGAGTCAAAGCCAAAGCTTGGCGGAACTTTTTAGATACTTAACATGTTTCTTTGCTTCTTTTTGATTGTCTCTGATGCTGAGTGTAACCTCATACAAGTTTTTTATACATCCCTGTACGTCGCCTTGGAAAAAGGTGTTAGCCAAACAAATGAACAAACAAAAAGAGTAATACTTAAGTTTCTTTAAAATCTTTCTTGAGGCGGCTCTAAAGACATGAGTCACATTTATTTATTATATTTGAAGACTTAAAAATACATTACAGCAAAAAAACTCCTTTATTTTGGGGTAATGTATTTCACTTGTTTTCATATTTAGAAAATTTGAGCTTGATATTATGAAAATTAATTCTGTTTTGTCTGTAAACACCCCAGTAAAAGAATTATACTCTGTGATATGCCACACAGCCTGCATCTTCTTAATATTATAATTTTAAAGAGAATTGAATTCAATACAGAAAAATAAAATGCTGTAAAACTGTTTTCACTGAATATGAATTTCATTATGACTAATTATTGGAAGGAATAGGATAATTGTAGGGGTGGTATTCAAATGAATATTACAGTTCCAGAAATGAGAAAAGCAATCATGTCCAGTCATGAAGTCAGCCACCATGTTTCCAAAACTGGCAACTGGCTTATAAGTAACAAATGTAGTATGTGCCCAGACTTTTCCAAAATAAAAAGTCAATTAATTAATCTTTTCATATTTTTTTATACCATGCTAATGTTTAACATAAATGTGTAAATAAAGATAAAACATAATAATAATATATCTTCGTAATAAACTCTTAAAAATTAAAAACAATTAAATAAAAAAATTAAAACCAATTAAAAACAGGACATGACAGAGATGAAAATACAGTTGATTTGAACTGTGGAGTATTAATTTAGTTCTTCAGGGCATTTTGGAAAGTAGACACACAGTGCTGCTTGAAAGTATAGGAAGCCTTTAGGGATGGTCATTACTCTTGTATAAAATATTAAAATAAATGTATAATATCCAGCAGGGGGGGCGAGGTGGCGCAGTAGGTTGGACCGGGTCCTGCTCTCTGGTGGGTCTGGGGTTCGAGTCCCGCTTGGGGTGCCTTGCAACAGACTGGCGTCCCGTCCTGGGTGTGTCCCCTCGCCCTCCAGCCTTACGCCCTGTGTTGCTGGGTTAGGCTCTGGCTTCCTGTGACCCCATATTGGACAAGAGGTTTCAGATGGCGTGTGTATAATATCTAAATTTTAAAATAAATTTATAAAATTAATAAATTACTATCACCTGTTCTAATTCTGCTTTTCTGCTAGACGCATGATTTCCTCAATTTTGTGGTAAAACTAAGAGACACAATGGGTTACCATGCTTTCAAGCAGCATAGTATGAGAGTATAAAATGTCTAAAGTCAAGTATTGCTGGGAAGAAACATTATTAATTTAAATGGAACAAAATCCACAATATATGTTTTCATTCTTTTTTGTTTACAGTACAAGGATTAATCGGATTTGTCTGATCACCATTGCTTCCTGTTCTACGACACAAGCAAACAAGCATCACTGGCTGAGGATAAACTTCAAAACCTCTTGAAATTTTTCCTACCTTTTCCTTAAACATGGTTTTAATAAGAAAAAGGAAAGGATGTTTGTATTTGGAAAATATTAATTGAATAATGGCAATTACAAAAACTTAGCTGACAAAAATTGTTTACAATCTTGTTTCTGCCTTCATCAAATCCCAGAACATATACTGTTCATGAAAATCTGTCTTTCTCTCACTTGCATACATACAGATATCTTCAGAAGGATGAATGAAAGTCATGGAAAATAAACTATATAAAAAACCGGTGGAGTTACAAAACTATGTAACCCTTGACCTATGCAAAATCGGTAGTAACGTTTTTGGGCTCAGAAGTAGATTCTTTGGCTATGAGACTTTGGCAATATCTTAACATTGCTTTAATTACAGCCATGGTAGTAGTTAACCCTTGTGAAGGACAAGCTGGTGCAAAACCATTCTGTTACACTGGCTCTGGAAAACTTCCTTGACTGTGTGGACCAGACTTATTTACTTAATCCCAGAAATATACAATATTATAAAAATGAATACCTGTACATTTTTTACAATGTCAAACAGTAACCGAAATGCAATAAAAACTTTCTATACAGTAACAGTAGGGTACATGGTTTAGCTGTAGGGCAGAAATTTAGCTTTTAGTATTAAAAATGTAAATTATACATATGTTGAATCATTAAATTTAATTTCAGCCTTTTTCAGGGCAAAGAAAGCAGCAATATTGCGGACATGTAATACCCCGTAAAGTCCAAAGCCACACAAGTGGGCTGATGATATTTATAATGTAAGTAAAAGACAGAAATTTAGGATATGTTTGCATTAAAATTAATAATAATTTTTGTGACTTTGGTAAATAGTTTTTAAAATTTTGGTCTAATTTTGTACTAAAATTCCAATAGGAGGCATCAGAAAAAGCTGAGTTTCAAGTCTTCTCAAAGCAGGTTTTTTTCACAGTTCTCTTTGAAGACACATTTTGTAATATTTTGCTTTCACTTTTTGATGGAAAAAATTTTTTCTTCTGACAACTGTTTTGGTTTTCACGAAGCATCCGTGGAGCAACTGTAGGAATAACACTGACTATGTTTTTGTGTTAATTGTTTGAAGTATCTGCTGTCGACTCATCCATTTCATGACGGGGAGTGTCCAGCGATGACACAAGCAGTTCAGAAAAAGTCATCAGTCTTTGCTCAGCTCAAGCGTCTTTGCACTACACTTTGGCACAGAGGTTCCTTTCAATTTGGTTTTGAATATACTTCATGGGTGTTCCTCCACTGAGTCGGTTAGCGGGTCCATGGGGGCAGTAGGGCCAAGGTCTGGCTGTTTCAAGCGTTTTATTGTGTTTTTTAGAGCCTGTCTCTTGTTACAAAACCAGACGCGAATAACTTCCCGGTCATAGTTCAGCTTCTCTGCAATCTCAGTCATCTCCAGTCCAGAGGGATGCGTGTTCTTCTCAAAGTGGCTATTGAGAATCTCCAGTGCTTGCGGGGTGAATGAGGTCCTCCTCTTGCGCTTTTTAGATGGCTCACTGCCGATAAAGTCGGTCAGGTTCTGCGTTCCGGAGCGGTGCCGGGCCTCGGCCTCGGCCATCCAGCGCTCAAGAACGGGCTTAATCTTCTGGGCGCTTTTTGGGGTGATGTCCAACTTCTCAAACCTGGCAGGATATAAAAGGCCAGGATTCAGTTTGGCTGTCAGACTGCTACTTATAGTGTTCTCCTGGGCTTCCTGTGGTAGGAAAAAGTGGCTTCTCAGGATGGTGTGTCTGGGGAGAATTGAGAGAGAACAATCTTACTGGTGTGTCCCGCACAGGGCAAGGGATGTGTTGCCCACCTCATTGACTCAGAAGAGCCTTCTTAATGTACTGCCTGTGAGACCAGAAATCTCAACACATTGCCATTGTTCCCCACCCACAGCACTAGGTGACCATTACTACATAAAGATTCTAATCAAAGTATTTTTTGATAAAACCCCTTTATCTCAAAGAGTAAAAATCTTAATTGTTGCCCACAGTCTCTTTGTATGTGACCGAAAGGGTCTGTTTTAGTCATCTCTAAATCGGGGCAGCTGGTAACAGCAGGAGAGCCCTCCACAGACTGACCGAGATATACTGAGCAACACTGCATTTGAATTTAATTGATTTGGAAAAGTAACTGAACATATCTGAATTGTTTTTCACAAATTATTTTTCTGCTGACTGAGGCACGTTCGTGAAGGGTTTAGAGAGGCATAGGCATCACATCATTGCTTATTAGTGTTACTTAATATTTGAAATATCAAACTAAATTGTAGCAAAAACCAAGAAAAAAAACACAATTAAATGAATGAATGAAATTCAGTGACGCTCAATGAATGAATGAATGAATGAATGAAAAGTTGCTGGTTGTAACTGTGGGAGAAAAATTTTACTAATATCTTCACCAGCAACTGTACTAATAGGTTAATTCTTATTAAGAATCTGTTAATGTTTTCCTTCATTACTTTTATTTTTTATATCAGTACCATTGTTCATTATTGGAAGTTTTTTATTATATAAACTTAATATACGTTGTGTATATGGTGTTCAATCATTATTTTGCATTAGTTCTTGTTTTCACTGAATGTTCTATGAGTTGAATTTGAGTACCTTTACCTAACATTACCTGGCTGTTTGTGTAATTTGTTTTATTTGCCCAGTGCTACTTTTCTTGGGTGTTTGATAGTTTTAATATTTATAAGTCACAGTCGACAGCATCACCTGGACAGAAGAGCAGCTGTGTCACAGCTGACAGACTAGTAGGAATTATGAAATCCCATTTCACAGTGTAGTGAAGCTCCATGTATGAGCAGAACTTCCGCAGTGTGCTTTTTAAATAATGGGAAAGCTCTATGTCATATTGTAGGAAACTGCTGGGGGCTGATTTTGGGCTGACAGGATCTGCCGTGGCCAGCATTCCACACACAGGTTAGGAGACAATTTTTAAGCAGATGCAAAGGCCCATTCCCACATACAGAAAGCCACAAAAGTAATTTTTGTATCAGAGATACTGCTTGTTAAACTGAACAGCAGGAGGAGAAAGCATCATTGGGGGTGGGGGGCACAGCAGTTTCTTTTGTTTGGTTGGACCCTTGAGCATATTTTGCAGCGGTGCAGTTGCTGGACTGTGAGTTCCATACCAAACAGCCTTTTCCACTATTATTTATAACCTCCATTCTTTAAAAGGCTAGAAGAGCACAGTACCATTCTGCAGGGAATACATTAACAAATATAAGGAGTGGGTGAAGAGACAGGACATTTCATGGATCAACGAGAGCTGGATCCACTTAAATGAAACAAGAGCTGCTTTTCCTGACTTGTCAGCAAGGAGTCAGGGCTACAAGTTGGTGCCCCAGAGGAATTTTTGTCTCTCTCGCCCCCCTACTTATGCTTTTAGAAGTACTCTTGCCAGCTCATGCATAAACATGTGGTAAGTGTAGCCTGTACTGATGGAGTTTTGTTAAAACTATTTAATGTAACTTTTAGAGCACCAACAGAACAGCTACAGCCATCAGTTGCCGATGGGATCTGCTGAGTGGCTTCATTAGAAGTGAAAGAGAACATTCGACATCCCAACACCTAAGACACTCATGTTACAATGGTACATAAAAGATGTAAATGGCTGAATATGTACATGATTTTGCTGCATAATTTTTCTGAATGAAATAAACAGAACTGAATGGTTGATTTACGTTCTCTAAATCTAAAACAATTAATTAATTGGAAGGTCATCATAAAATATTAATATGATCAACACAGTACTGTACAAAGAGCTCCTACATCTTCTAAATAAAGCTAGTTTCTGATGTACAACTTGCATATTATATTATTGTTATAATTATTATAACAGTTATTTAGATTATACCTTTGCCCAAGGTAATAATGTTAAGTTTTTATAATAAGCTACTTACAATGTTTAATTTATCCTTCTTTAAGTACCAAGCTGAGTTACACTGGAGTTCTGTGAAAGATCTATGCGTATTTTCCAATCACATGCATACATGAAGGACAACTCAAAATTCTCAACCTGAGAAGCTGTGGGTTTTGGGACTCTGAGAGGAAACAAACATCCATGCAAACTGTATACAAACAGAGCTGGTTCAAACCCAGGGCCAAAGCCAAGGAGCTGTGACATGCAAGCGTTACCTTCTGAACCACTGTACTGCCCGATGTATGAATTTAGTGGGAAAAAATGAAACAAAGCCCCCACCATGCTAAAACTTGTGACAAAATTCCACAATGCCAATCAATAATATGCTATTGAATGTTTCATGAAAAGGAAATAAAAAAAAAAAAACAAGATAGCGCTCTCATTTGGGCAACATACACAGGTCCTTGTGTCCTGAGACATAAGAAATAAGCTTGCATGGCAGTTCTGATGTCTGGCTTATGTATTACTCTACATCAAGAAGAACTGCGGCTTTTTGAAATATTTATTTAACATAAAAGATCATTTCATAGCTGCTTATTTCACATGCAAACCAAATTTAAATGAATACAATTTTTAGTCGGTCATAGAAGTCAGTTCTTGTAAACTTCTAAACATTAAAATTTTGATTGAAAAGTATCATTTTGAACTGTGTATTTAAACCTCTGAATATTTTATTCGCTCTCAATATTAGAAAATCACCACACTGAAGAAAGATGAGAAAAGTCAATAACCATAATGGTTACAGAAACTGCTGTTTGGACAGAGCTGACTGTTAAAAGTGTTAAAGGAACATGCAAAACATTATTTATACTCAATATATAATTTTATGATTTGCACCCAAGGATGTGCTTAGACAAGAAAAATATTAAACTTCTGAAAGGAGTTTCAGATGTTATATGCCAGCTGATGTTGATATAATTATATTAAAATTTTGTCAGTACTTTGTCCCACACAAAGCACATCAGAAGTTCACTGAAATTAATAAAAAATAAAAACCATTGCTCTAGACACGAAATACTTGAGAGAAAGCTGATACGACAAACTGCTCAAATAAAAAGTACTCATATGTCTCAGCTTAATGTCACAAGAATACAAATTAAATGCATTTTACATGCATAATGAATGATCTTATTAATTTTCATGATATATTTTTCCGTTTGTGTCTTGCTGCCTGCATGTATTTTGTAGATATTGCCAACTGAAACAATTTTGTGTTACAGTATTTTACTTGGGTAACCCTAGAAATTACTGTTAGATATTATAAACACATAAATTAGTGTCATTTCCAATGACTGTAGAAATGTATACTATGACATAAGATATTGCGGGAGGAAAAAAGGCAAAGGGGAAAAAGTCACAGAACAAGGTAAGGTTAGGCTGTAAAGATGAATCTTTACCTGCAGATGGCAGACTGGCTGTAGGCTGGACCCTCAGTGGCGCTCAGAGCCTGGCCCACCTGAGTTTGTGTCAGACCCAGGGACAAACGGCGGATCTTGAATGCTTTGGCAAACTCGCGGATCTCCTCTAGGTTGACCCCATCCACCTCGCCGGGCGCCGTCTGGGGGTCTTCAGTGGAACATCGACCACATGGTCAGTGAAACACTGTCCAGTACTAACAGACTCACGACAGTGTGCATATTGTTAAAAAATATGTTGAAACTCAGTTAATAGGTGAGGAACTGGATTGAACATAGTTTTTAAATAGATTTTTTCTTTTTTTCTGTAATGTTTGAAATTTACTGGAATTTTTCTGAGAAGTGTTTTCACTTTAATATGAAATGTAGCTGCATAATGTCTAAAAAATGCCATACATATATACACAGACACACACACATATTGGGATGTCACAGTGGACACACTGTCATATCCTTTCTTTATAGGATTATGGAAGGATCTTCAGATCATTTTGAAGAGGAAAATAATTAGGACTAATGCCAAAGATGGCTGAACAGCAAACAAGTTACAAGCTCTGTTTATATCCACACATCTATATACACAGATTTGTATGTATATTTACACACACATAATATATATTCATCAAATATACATGCATGTGTCCATACCTTGTCAATTATGTTTTGCTAATTTTCTAACTGAAAAGAAATTAAAACAAACTGCACAGGAGCAAACTTAAAAAAACACATATTTATGTAAATTTATCATGCACAGTTATTATGTATTTGCTAAATTTAACAGATTAGAAAAAAATTTAACATAAAATGTTGCATACAGTTTGGGCATTGTGTCAGTCAATGATTTGTAACACCAAGAAGTTATCAAAAGTCTGAAGTTGTGTGAACAGGCAATTGTCTTTGAATTGACTCTTTTGACTGAATTATTATTATTATTATTATTAATATACTGTATATCTGCAGGGAGGCGCAGCAGGTTTGGCTCGGGCTTGCTTGGGGTGCCCTGTGGCAGACTGGCAACCCGTTCTGGGTGTGTCCCCACCCCCTCCAGCCTTGTGCCCTGTGTTGCCAGGTTAGGCTCCGGTTTGCTGCAACCCTGTTCGGGACAAGCCATTGTAGACATTGTCTGTGTATGCATGTATATGTATATATCTACAGCGGTTCCTTTGTTGGACCTTTTGATGATCTGAGCTGTTAAAGTGGAGCTGTAATTCTGCGCTGCTGCTGATTAATTGTATCTTTGTTATTTGGATTTTTCCCATTCTCTGGTCTTATTTGATTTTGCTAAGATCTTCCACTCATGCTGTAAGTTATGTTCCAATCAACAATTGTTTAAACCCATTATTTGGACACAAAACAAACATCCTCACGCTTTTTCTGATCAAATCAGCAGTTGCCCGGAATAGGCCTTCATCTATAAATTATGCACATATTGAGTTTTTTGGACCGAGATTGCTTTTTTAAGTGGGTTTGTGTGTATAATAGGTAAATTTTCCAACTGTAGAGGAACTGTGTAACTGAAGTGCTAGCCTGGATTGTACAAAAAGTGGACATTTAAGATGATCAATCAGTAGCTTAATTAACTGTAATTAAATTGCTGCAGCATGTTTATGTATTGACATCATAAGCATGAGAGAATCTTTTTGAATTTATCTGAGCTGCATATACAGGGCATTGTTGTTTTACAAACATTAAAATTACTCATTTTCAAAGATAAGGACTTTTTCCAGATTGGCTTAATTTGCACATTTGTTTTCACTTACATATTTTCAAGAATTTCTCTCTGTAGCAAAGTGAAAGTGATCTCTGTTTCCATGTCTGAGTGAAGGTTGGCAATAAAATAATGAGTTTTTTCAAAGCCCAGTGTCTTTTTGTCTTTTCCCAGTCCCATTACCCTGCTCCTTCAACCTCGTTGTCTCCTTATGATCATCGACCTCTCGCTTGTGTACCGACCTTGCCTTTTGGATTCCCCTGTTAACGACGTTTGCTCCTCGGAGACCTTTTGCCTGTCCTGTGACCAAGTCCCTCGGTTTTCCCTGAACAAAGCACGAATTCTACTCCGCACTTGGGTCTGCCACTTCCTTCAGGAACCAGACATGACACATACATACACATACTGTATATGTATATATGTTTATACTGTATATACATATAACATTCAATACATATACAGGATTGAAACTCAAACCATAACAAATAGGCGTGCCTTGTGGCAGCGTGGCCAACTATTGTTACAGCTACAGATGGTTGTGGTTACTTATTATGACCAAACATCAGGACTCAAAAATAATATAAGAAAATTAATTGGACATTTGTCGCAAGTCCAGCTGGTTGCAAGTCACATACGTGGTAACGCGAGGATCATCTGTAGCTTACATACAGTAACATTTGCATCTCCTCTCCAGCCTGTTGTCCAGTTACCCCTCTAGGTACTCATATTTCCCAGTAAATCATAATAGTTTTGGAGTGTTGGTGCTTAGCAAAAGCAATTTTGTGTTACAAAGCAGTTTTAACTATCGGAACAGGGGATGTGTTGCTCTGTTAATTATTGATGGTGCGATGTATTAAAGTAGGACTTCACCCATGCCTATTTACATTTCATAATTTAGCTGATGTTTTTCTCCAAAGTGACTTACAATGTTCAACTACCTACAATTATTTACCCAGTTATGCTGTTGAGTAAATTTACTGAAGCAATTTAGGGTAAGTACCTTGCTCAAGGGTGCTACAGCTGGAGGTGGGATTCAAACGTGGGGCTTTTGGGTCGAAAGCCAGCAGCTCTAGCCACCATGCTACAAGTTGCCACTGTTTAAACTGAAATCAATAGGCAATCACTCTCCAGTCACCTTTCATTACTGAAGTGCATCTTTCATTTGCAGAAATGCAGGTGCTCTTGTATATGTCACCTTTTCCTTTTTTCTTCTGAGCCAAGAGGTTAGCAGACCCTTGTACAAGACTGAAAAATAATGAGCAAACTCATTCTGACACATTCCACAAACTGAGCAGATGGAAATGCGAGAACTCTGCAGAGTAATTTATTTCATTCATGGAAAATTTTCGGTTGTCCATACTGATTCAGAGTTTTTGTAAAAAATTAAACTTTGGCCAGTTTGTCATTTTCACAACATCTTAAAGAATTCCAGTTGCCGTCTTTCAAAACATTGTTTTCTATGTGATTGTAGCTTTTGCGCTGAAGCACAATCGTGGACCATTTGCCTTCAAAACTGCCCAAGTCTCACAACTAGACCCTACTTAGTCCAGAAATACAGGCCTGACTCCCTCCTCACTCTGTACAAAACCACTAAGCTTGTTCTTTAGAGTCAGTTTTCCCAAATTCCTTAATCAGAACGATCTCATTGGTCAATATCGGTGCCATAAACCCTTCAATTTCCTTGTGCTGCCTTCCTCTCTTCAACTTTCCTTATGCGTAACCTCTCTTCTACACTAGACGCAGACAACTACTGCATTCTCCTTAGCTTGCTGTAAGGGCTTGGTGCCAAGGGGCAGTTATTAAAGTAGTTTGAATCTTTCCTTCCAAGTAAATCTTACCAGGTAGCTTCATGTGGCTTCTTGTCTGCTTCTCAGCCTCTCTGAACAAGTGTTCCAAGTTTCCTTTGGCTCTGTCATTGTCTTTACCTGTAACATATTCTTTATCACTGCTTTGAGACAATATGTAGGTCTTCCTATCCTTTCAACCTGTCTACATATCGAATCCTCCCACATTGCAGCATGTCTTTCGGATGTATCAGATGAAATCCTTTACCTTCCTGATAGTTCTATCTGGCAAGAGCCATGTATTTTACTGGAAAACTCACTCATTTTATTCTCACCAATATTCAAAAATCCAAGAGTCACAGGCTCTAGTATTTACCTGAACACATCACAGCCACAACCAGCTCTTGCAGGCATGCCCTCTAAAACATCTTTTGAATCTGCCAATACCTTGCATCATAATTTACCAACCTGCCAGTTTAGGATGGTGATTTCAGACCTGTACCACTGAAATACCCTCTTTCCTGGTCTTCTAGTCTCTCCATTAAGCCTTCTCAACTTTTATAGAATGCTGTGGTACCAGTTGTGTTTGACTTACCAAAGCATTCCCAGGTGTCATCCCTCCTCATTTCTCTCCACTGGCTTCCTGTAGCTACACTCATCAAATCCAAGACTCTGGTTACAGCCCACAAGTCTGTCAAAAAATGTTCACCTTGATACCTAGAGAATCTGATCACTATACAGCTGGCTCTCCAAATTAGCAAGTTTCATATGAATTTGATTATTCGGGAGTTGGTCTTCAGTAATTAAATGGGATTTTTTTTTTGGGACTTTTGCGACCTCACAGAAGACACTCGCAGGCTAGAAAATGTAAAGAAACGTTCAGCAATTCATAAAAGCTTATAATATGTGCATTATTATTCTATTTTTATTTATACAAGACTGAATACAGTACAAACATTCATTATAAAAATTTTTTTTTTTTGAATTTTACTGAATACTGTGAAAACCACAGACGGCTTCGGTTTTATTAACTTCTCCAGTGCTCTCATTTTGTGTATCGGTGATTACAGTATTATACACTGTACAGTAGGCACTATACGTACAGTACATACTGTACAATGTACAGATATACACACGGTCTAATGCATTTAGGTTTGAGTGTGTTCATGTTGTGTGTCGAGTGTGTTGAGGGCAGTTGAGGTTACATAACTTACGTGCATCTTAACTTGTTCATTTATTACGCCCGGCTTGTATTGGAGTATACCTGTACAGTACATAGATACTGTACAATTACCCCTATATTGTATACAGTACAGATGCTCCAATTATTAGTTAATTAATTCAGGTTTGTGTGTTGGGTGGGGTAGTAAAGATAGCCTAGGTACATCTTAGGAGTAACAGGAGTTGAGGTTTAGGGGGTCGAAAAATTATTTGCTAATTTTTTGGATTTGCGAGGGGGCTGTGCCCTAGCCCTTCGCGAACATAGGGCCAACTGTGTTATGCTCCTCCACCTCTGGCCACCTGCCGGCCTCCTTCATAAGGGGTCTAAAAGCTAAAGAATGTCGGTTTTCAGTCTTGGTCTGAGTGCTGTGGAATGAATTCTGCCTTTCAGAAGAGTCTAAAACAACTATTTCTGAAGCTTTTTTCTCTTAAGCTTCTAAGACCTTCTGAAGCTAGCCCTTCTATCAATTTACTTAGTTACATGTCACTTTAGTAAGTAGCTACTGGATAAGTATGTGTATATATGTATATATTTATATACTATAGCTATGGCAGTGGTTATATCGAACGAACAAGTTGAGCTTTAATAATCATGTGTATGTATGTAAGCCCACTGCCTAAGTGGTGCACTTTTGTTCACTCTGAGCCATAGCACTTTGGAGAAAAGTGTTTGCCAAATACATAAATGTAAAAGCAAACGATTGAAGGTGAGACTACTCACTGCTGACCAGTTGTCCCACACTGAGGGTAGAGGTGGAGGAAGAGCTGGATGAGGAAGAGGAAACCCTGTGTATGGGGCTGTGGGATAGAGGGGTCTGGCCATGATTCAGGTTGAGCAAGCCAGTCTGAGAGGATCCTCGGCCTAGCAGGCCCTGCAGTTAGAAAATAATTAAGCACAAGACATCTGTCATACCTTATCCCAAATATTAAGGTCAATATCTGATTTGACCCACTTAAGAAACTAAAACAGCACAACTTGAACTGTAGTGTGGATGACTTTTTTTGTACAACTTTGTTTTAAGGAACTGATTGCATAGGAGAGACACTGTTAAAAATATAGGACAGCTTTTGAGGTTAAACATGAATACCTTGATAATGTATAGTCAAAGGGATTCTGGGTAATACCCTGTGAGAAAGATGACAGCTTATTGTATGGGGAAGAGACAGGCTGCCATCCAGTATATATCCAAGTGATTTCCCCTTCTCTCTTTGTTAGCATCAGAGCAAGCGTTCTGCCTTTGTTTTCACCAGTATCTTTGACTGCTATCAGACTAAGTCATTAGACTATGGGAATAACCAACTTGAATGGATGGATGTCAGAAAGGTAGATCATTTCAAGACCAAGTATAATAGAACATTCACTACCTTTTTATTGTAGCTTCGACTGCAAATTGATGTGTTTTCATGTTTTATGCACAAATAAATTGCTGCAGCAACATCAAAGTCTTATCTTTTCACTTTTAATTGAAGGGTGATTTTTTTTTTTAATAAAAAGTAGGTTGTCTTTTTTTCCCTCCTCCATAAATTATTTCTTTTTCTTCAGCAGTTTGATGGCATGAGGCCTATCAAGAGCATTGCTTAGTCTGTCAAGACTAAGGCTGAACATGTCATGTGCCATTAAGAGGAATATTACATACTTTGTGATATAAAAAACACAACATTGCCTGAATAATAATTCCCAAAACTGCTTTCTGTAGTCATTCTTAAAAAAGATAATCTTCTCATTATTCATGCAAATATGAAAATTCTGAAGTACTGCATTTGTACTGCCTGATCTTGGATTGAATAATACCTGTATTAGCATACAAATTTCAATAAACTTGAACCAATGAGAAAAGTATCAATAGGATCTCATGTCAGAAGACTTTATTTCAATCTTGCATTTGAGTGCTTATGCTGGAGTGCACCTTTCTAACAGCAGATTTCTAACAAAAAATCCATAGCTTGAAGGTTTGACAACAAATATGTTTTGAGCAAAATTTAACAGTTTTCATCCTCATGTCTTCAAGGGTCTGGAGAAATCCTCTTTTGTTCATCACTTCAAAACATCAGCCACACCACCCTTCTCCCTCGGCCCGCCCGCACCACAGCTCTGACAACCATCTACTTACGCATGGGTTACACACACCAGTATGTTCTGTCACTTTTAAGGTGCCAAATCTGCAGAAGTTCTTAAGACAAGGAGAGTAAGGCAAAGACAGGGAGAAGGAATAATGGGAGAATTTGTTGGGCTTTAGGTGGAAAAATGAAAGGTGGTATTCAGTGAGTCACTCCACAGGGGCCTCTACAATGGTGCTCAGAGCTGTTTCTGAGCTCTGACGCTATCATACACTCCACAAAAGAATGTTGAAACCACATTCTCTGACGACCTGTTTATTAACATTTGTGCAATGGAAACAAAAGCCCTTGGCAAGTGAATTGTGCTAAAAAGACCATTTTTTCAGTGCAATGGCATACAATATCTCTGTGCATGTAATGTCTTACACTAGTGATGTTTTCTTCTGTTTATAACAATCTTTCTATACTCTTCAGCATGCAAACCTAAACAGATAAAAATATTTAAAACTGTTATCCAATGAAAGAGATCCTCGGGTTGTGTTTTAGAAAACGATTATCAATAAATATATGGCTTCAGTTAAAAAATGTTAAGAAAATATGAACCTGAATAGCATGTTTTTCAACATGACAAAGTTGTCTTTCCTTTTATACATTGGTGTGTTCCTGTTTAGGGCTGCATGATGGGCTGAGAGTTCTGGTCAATGCAGATTCTGAATGTTTTTACGTGTTGGCGTGGATTTTCTCTAAATATAGGTGTAAACAGTCTAAGAAGCGTGTTTCAGGTAAATTGGGGATTCTGAGTTGTCCATTGTATGTGTATGTTTCAGTGAATGAATGTGTGTGTGTGATTACCCCATGATGGACTGGTAAATTTCTGCATGTGCATGTATATACTGTTTTGAGTCCACGGGTATGCTCATTTTTACCTGCTGTCCTGGCTTGATTGGTGACAATGTGATTCCCTGGGTGTTAATGACTGGCAGGATCTGGTTGCCAATCACCGTGGCAATGATCTGGCCCTGGGCGTTAGTTAAGAGCTGCGGTGTGATTGGCTGGATTTGCAGCCCTGGGGCTCCACCCCCCGACTGGCTGGAAGGTCCAGTAGAATTAGACATCATTGGGATCGTTCCGATGATCTGTCACACAATAGCAAGGAAAAAAGGGAAAACAATAATTTTTAAACAATGCACTGAACAACATCGCCCTAATGTCAAAAAGCTTGCCCTAAGAACAGGGTGATCTGGGCTGACCCAGCACATTGAAAAACCCACATTTCTGTATTCATATGCTCTTGCAACTTACTGTAATAAGGAAGTGCAGGTGAAACCAATGGCTGAATGTCATAGGCACATTTTGCCTCAACACTGTTAGGAAGCCACATACATAACAGAAGAATGAATACAGCCTAAATGCAGACTTATGGCCACACCATCCTGGAAATGGCTTAGTGCGTCAGCGGTCCATCTTGACAGTGAGGATGGCTAATGTCGTCCGTAGTTACTTCCTTTCATTTGGATCTACTGCTTATCTGGTGATTATTTTCATGATGTGTTATGTTACAAATACCTGAATTTTACATTTCTTCTAAATTTCACTTCTGAGTTACAAATGGAGGGCTTATAGTATTGTGTTGTTAAGACTTCGGAATGAAGAAATGTTCACAGTAATTACTAAATATTTGTTCTTTGACATGATATATGTAAATCTTTTAACAACAGTCTTGAATAATCAAAACAAGTTTAATATCCCTCCAATGCCAAACAAGCAGACATTAGAACCAATGCCACTGCATGTTGTTTGTGCTAGGTGGTGCTGAATTCACACACTACAATTTGTTCTTTGAAAAATAATGCTGTTGTATTGCAAACATTATTCAATGAAATTACTGTAAAAGCACCAATGGCAGCATTTCGTTACATTTAATATCTTTTCAATAAACTGGTGGGAATGAAAGATTTTATTATCAAGGACCAAAAGCACATCCTACAAACACTGAACGCAGGACTGATACCAATTTTGATCAAGATACAAGGGCAATCCAGGGCACATTTATAAAATTCATAAATTCATTTGTAAGTCTTTTATTGTCTGTCCTACTGCTTACTGGTCTACTGTATTATATTGTTTAAATTGTTTAATTTTCTATTTTTATACTTAAGTGTTTGTAGTGGTGCGCGGTGGCGCAGTGGGTTGGACCGGGTCCTGCTCTCCAGTGGGTCTGGGGTTTGAGTCCCGCTTTGGATGCCTTACAACAGACTGGCGTCCTGTCCTGGGTGTGTCCCCTCCCCCTCTAGCCTTACGCCCTGAGTTGCCGGGTTAGGCTCCAGTTTCCCGTGACCCCATATGGGACAAGTGTGTGTGTGTGTGTGTGTGTGTGTGTGTTATATTATTGTCTAAAGAACTCAGGGAATACCACTATGATCTCCTTGTATTGCACAGCAGTACAATGAGAATAAGGTCTTCAATTCAATTCAATATATTTTATTTTGTATGCTTAAATTGTACAACCCTTAACTATTCTTAAGAGAATAAAGGCAATTAGAAACAAATAATTTTTGTAATTCCTGTTGCAAAAAAGAATATATGTATAATAGAACCTCTGTAACAGAACTAGGCTAAAACAGAAACTGCTCACAGTACTAAAATCGGCTCAGAATATATCTTAATATTATCAGTTAACAGTTGACTGTAATGTATTTGGTAAATATAAATCAGGTCTGAATCACAGGAACGTGTCTAATGATGGAACTGAACTGGGCAGATGGATGTTATTGTATTTATTTCCGTCTTTTTCTCACTGCTAGCCTCTCTCTCAGTCCTAATTTGAGGTGATCCGCCAGTGCCGGCAGGACCACTTACATTTCCTTCACTCCCAGCTCCTTGATATAATAAGGAGGGGTGACAGCAAGCAATGTGGGCCAGTAATTTGTAATTCATACCCACCATGGCTCATTTGATTACGTTTCATTGCATTAGGCATCTGATCATTTATTTCTTTCTCGGTCACTTTCACAAATCCCTGTATAGCTTTCCTGTCACTTAGCATATTTTACTTCTCCACCCGACTTCAGAGTCTTTCAAGGGAACTTAGCATGCCCATACTGGAGAGAAAATGTCCTGATAAATTATTAATCCCTTTAACCTCAGAGATGGAGCTTCAGACTGACAGTTTTTTCTTGCCTGTTGGTGAACCAGTCACACATTTTGTTTGCTGTCCTCCGACCAGCAGCGTAGTGGCTGGGGCAGCTGCTTTGCATTCACAGGACCCAGGTTTGAATCCCACATCCAGATAGAGTACCCTTGAGTAAGGTACTTACCATGAATTGTTCCAGTAAAAATTTCCTTAATCGCAGGTCTTAAGAACAGGTGTAATTACAAAAGCATTCCTATACCACACCAGTCTGACTGTGTTTGCTGTGGGACATGGTGTCCTGATATTATTACATTCACTGTCACATTAATTTCACATTGAAAAAAGTAAGTTGGTTGTAGATATTAAACTGGCAATTCAGTTTTGTATTTTAGTGCTACCATGTAAAGAACAGTTAAGACTGTCCTGTATCTTCTGTTTAATGTTTCACAGAAAGGATCCATATTTTATTGTTACAGCTCAGAGGTCCTTTTCTGGACATCTGATTGGGATTCAAGCATGTATATATTTATAGCTAGTGGGGTGGTAGTGATGGGTACTGATAAAGGCCTCATAGTGGAATAATGGGCCACCTTAATGAGGTATAAAGAAAGATTTCAGATTTGACCATTTCTTTGACCTAATTGTGTCACGGACCTTCAACTGTCAAGGCACTACAAAGCAGGGAGCACATCCTATGAAGCTCCTCTCTCATGCACTCTATCTTCAGTGCTCCAGGCACCAAGAAAGACAAGGCACCATCCAGATACATTTAGCATCAAGCCAGTTACAGAGACACACAACACACACACCCATACGCAATATCTCAAAACTCCAATTATGACTACACCTTGCGGTGCCCTTGCCCATATGTTATGCTTTGAATGCCCAACCATGTCAACACCAAGCAGCTACACATAGCTCAAACATAAACTGTGTTTTCCTCCATTTGCTTTCGGCCAAAATAAGTTAATAATAAGTAAAAAAAAAAAGTGATTTTAACAGTGATTATTTCCAGAGAAGCTCAACTTTCTCAGAAGTCTTGAATGAAGTTAAATCTGACAAATACGCTTCCATGAAAAAAAAAAAGCCAAATGAAGATTGGGGATTTCAAATTATGTGTTTTTTTCCATTCATTGTCTTTGAATGAACATGATATATTGCATATTAAGAGAGGCTGAATCTGTACATGTTAACTGTAAAGGGCTCCTAATCATTTTATCAGTACTCATTGGTTTTATACTGAGCTATGGGAGAACGACAGATAAACTGACTGCTGAGTAATCCCCACTTTGAGAGCTGCTCTGAAATTCATATTTCAAAATATTATACCTCTAAAACACATTTTCAAGAAATGCAAGAGAACATTGTTTTCTAATCAGTTGAAACTTGATCAACTAGGGACTTTAATACTTGTGTTTGGCTAAGGTATTTAATACTCTCCTGCAGATTTCCGTTTAAAACCTATACTATAGCTAGGATACTAGTTTTCAGAGAAGCTGAGAAATGTCTTCCACCCAGCTTTTTTATTGGGTTCATGAGACATTTAGTTCTTATTCAGACAGGGCTACCTCACACAATCCCTTGGTCCCTTGGAAGAGGCCGCAAGAACAGACCAATCTTTTTCATAAGAGTGTAAGCAATTCAGCCCGGCTCATTGATTGATTTGGACTTTTAATAACACTCTGACCTCAGGCCCATCTGGCATGAACTCCGGGAGGGGTTGATTGAGGGTGTTATGGTTTACACTTAATGGGAAATTAATTACATGGACCAATGCTTTGAACCTGGGTGTGAAGTCTAAGAATATTGGTATACGTCCAATATGAACAGTAGGGGGTAACTATCATAATCATGCAGCATAGCAACTAGTGCTGCTGGATCACAGTGCTTGGGCTGTTTGTGCGTAGATTTAAATCAAGAGTGTGGAGACTGAATGTTCTCCCTGTGCCTGCATGGGCTTCCTCCAACAGTCTAGACATGCATTTCAGTTTAATTGTGACTTAAAATTACCCTTAGGGTGTGCTTGTGCGTGTGTGTGTGATTGTGAGTGTGTGCGTGCGCGCACGTGCGTGTGTGTGTATGTGGCTAGCCTATGATGGACTGGCATCCATTCCATGGTGTACCCTTTCGGGACAAGCTCCGGGCTACAGCGACCTTGTCTTACACAAATAGTTAAGGAGAGTGGGTGAGTAGAATAATCATTTGACTTCATGTGCTGAAATTTTATTTCTTTACTAACAATAGGAACTTTTATGAACTTTCTCCACTGGTGGAAACTGCTGCTGGAATTATTGCATGAACATACATAAAATTATAGTTAAACATCCATACATACATAAACTGTAAGGCAACTTATATTTCCATCTTTTCCATATTGCAGCATGAAAGTTAATTTACAGAAATGGGAAAGATCTTGAGCGTAGCAGTAAGGAACTCATCTAACAGGTTAACTGTGCCAGTCTATAAGTGAATTTTTTTAAATGATTGGTTATAACAAATATTAGAATATAATTACTTTAAGATAATCTGTTCAAATACAGAAAAAAATAACCTGCAATCCATGAGTGTTTGCTTGACATAAATAAAAACCAATAAAATTGTAAAATATGAATAGTAAACAGCTTCATCTCCTCATCCCATACAAATAACTTTATATTTCTATTGTTTCTGGAACTGATTAAAAAACCTAAGAAACACAAACCCATCATGTCATTCATTTATATTTTACAGTTCCTGAACATTATCAGGTGTCATTTATATTCAAGCTGTGTTGGAATTTATGTCAATGTGATAATGTATCAGTTAAAAAACGTTCAGTTGACACTGGGAGAGTGAAAAACAAATGCTGATCCTGTAGCAACACATTTGACTGTGGAGAAGAGCAAAAGAAACTGCCAGAGAGTGCGTTTCGAGTACTTAACTTTACATTTATATTTTTGCTGTGATGATACACAGTAGTGTTAAATGGGATACACAATGACACATAAAACTTTCTGTACTTCATAAATTTATCCTGAATTATGCAGCTATTTCGTGGAGCTGCAGGACAGCAAAAAGCTACAATTTGCTGGAAACAAATTATATGCAGTTAAAATAAATCAGATAGCATATCTGAGGGTAAATCAAACACACACACTTTCTGAACCGCTTGTCCCATACGGGGGTCGCAGGGAACCGGAGCCTACCCGGCAACGCAGGGCGTAAGGCCGGAGGGGGAGGGGACACACCCAGGACGGGACGCCAGTCCATCGCAAGGCACCCCAAGCGGGACTCGAACCCCAGACCCACTAGAGAGCAAGACCCGGTCCAACCCACTGCACCACCGCGCCCCCTCACGTAAATCAAACAATATCCTCAAAAATGTTTTACAAACATTATTAGGACAATCTTTTTTTACTTACTGGTGTAGATATGTATGCTGTGTGTATGGCCACGCAGCAGGCATAGTAATATTACCACACTTAAAGGAAACCAAGACCATTCTTTTAAGGCAAGTAGCAGCTAATGCTTTTGCTTTTTAATTTCTAATAAAAAAAAATACTCTTGATGAAACCACAATGAAAGCAGGGTTAGGTAAAAGGTGGAGAAATTGTAGTAGGGAGCACATTGCCTAAACAATCTTCCTTTTAATATGTGTTGTGTGCACCTGCAATAAGATGATTCATTACAAAGGTCCCTGCTCTGACAAGCATCGTTGTTCAAGTCTTTGGCTAGTGATAGAGCAATTCTGCATCCACCTTGTAAATATGGGAAGGTCAGCATTTTACTCAGGTGCACATGTATGAGAAATCAAAGCCTTGTTTTCCTCAAGCTAAATCTGAATTGGAGCTTACAACCTGGATAGCAAAAAAAAAAAAAAAAAACCTCCACCCTTCCGAACACAAAAGGAGGAAGACGGGGTGTTTGAAATAAAAGAGAATATTGGCAGCTCGGCTCACCCCAAGCTGATGTTCGTTGCTCTGAAATAAAGTTTCCTGCGACTTTATCTCTATTATAATAGTGTTTTGAATGATTTGTGAGCCACTCATATACCATGTGAGTACAGCAGTCAAGACATGAACTCAGGCGCAATGATGAGGTTGAGTGGGTACCTGGTCAGTTTGAGGACAGTGTACAGATATACTGTTACAGTTTAGACTTCATACCCCCAAGATGCTCCACATTCCCCCAAACAATTTGTAGTAAAATCAGTTGCCCCCAAAATACTGTTTTTTGCCAGGTATAGAAGCTTAACTTGTAAAGAAAGAAACAACTCTGACATGAAAAATGCATAAATGTAAATTTGAGAATCCCAGCCATCTCAAGGAATTGTCAGCTCTAAACAATTGCTCCAACTGAGAATGGACTTAATTGATGACCATTACTGGATTCCTTAACAGTCCTCACCCATTCCATCCCCCTGGGGACTTACCTGTCCCTGTGCATTGGTGACCAGCTGCCCAGTGATTCCCTGTAGGCCAGACAAGGCATTGCCAAAGGTTTGAGAACCTGTCATGGAGCTCATGGCTGCTACTGCAGCCACTGCCTGGGTGGCTAAAGGATTAAGCTACAAGAGAACACAGAGCCATCAGTTAGGAAGAAAGCATAGCTTACCAAATTGATCCTGTCCCCCTGTCTCTTGGGCTTACTTTAGACAGCACTTTATGATAGACATTTAGTCCAAACTAGTCTTTCTTTAGTTACAGTCACTGTCATTGTACAGGATGGCTAAGAATTTGTTTAGAATTTCTTCTCTGTCTACTTCTTCCAGAGAGGTGTCCCTAACTATCAGGATCCAAGCAACTTACATGATCAGTTAACACTGTCTGCAGGCATCTCCTGTGCCCTGGAGTAGAACTGCACACAGGACCACACCCACTACAACAGACTGGTGAAACATCTGCATCAGTGACCATCATACTCCAAAAGATCTGAGCCATCCAGCCATGCAAGAATGAACAGTGTTGTTGTATCATCTGACACTTTGTTAGACAGCATAACTGGGTGCTGTATTTAAAGTCAATGGTGTTCTTGTAAATTTCCCTGCAGGAATTAAAACAGTACTATCTTATGTTGCTGGGTGGGCAGGAAGGGAGCCAAGAATGTCCATTGAGGGGTCATGGTGCTGCTCAAAGTCAATATCTGATATACACAGTCCTGGAACTGCATATTTTGAGATCTACCAGACAATCTAATAGAATGGATGTATGTGCTTGCATTGATCAACGTTTGACTCCGAACAACCAAGGCTCTATCTTGCTGGTGAAATCCAGAAACATGATGCCCAAAGTGCTGTCTTTCTATTACTGTACTTTGTTTAGTGGGTACACGAGAGCATCGCCCACTCCAGTTGGCCATTTATTTCTTTGTAGCATACACATCCATGAAGTAAATTACCAGAATGCTTGTGGCCAGTGTACTGTTTACCTTGTGTCACACACTATGCTTGTGGGTTAGACTCTGGACCATTACAACCCTGCATTGGTTAATGACGCATGACTGAAAATATAGCATTAAATGCTGTATTTAAGGTAGGAATAATACTTTCTGTTACAAATATGAAATATGTTGTCATTATTATTATTAACCATAAAAATCACTATTATTTCAGATTTTACATTAATTTTAAGTTTAGGTTCACATTCTTTTGTTTGGGAACAGATATTTTTTTTTCTCCCCAAGAAATACTGTAAAATATTTGCCTAATGGTGTGATTTCACAGAATGGATTAATCTAGTTAAGCAAGGGTAGGGAGTACATGTTTTCTCACTGCTTTTATAGAAAATTCTTAAGTCAGTAACACTTTAAAGTTTTAAGTATATTGCTCAGCAGTAAGCACAAAAATATTCATATTTTTAATTTTTTCAGTCTGAACACAATAGCTGAGTCCTCGCTGTAAGCAACCTATCACACATGCTTTCAACTTCACACTGCTATTGTAAATCATCTGTCATTCAACAAATTTGCTGAAGCTTCAAGAGAACTCAAAGGAAAGAAAGGCAGTAATAGCATCCAGCTGAGAAAAGAAGCAATGTTTGAATGTGTGCTAGCAGAGCATTGGGTCGCGATAGGGTTATGGTGGTACAGTGAAGGCAATAACATCTAATGAAAACAATTCAGTTCAGTTGCATATATTAGAGCACTATTCTCACACAGTGACACAGAATGTTGAACAAAGGGTCACAAGACATAAATCACAAATCACTACAGGAGGTCACTGCAGAAGAGTGTGGAGACTGGATTCTCTGTGTAAGATGTTTTTTCCAAGTTGCATTGAGAATTACATAAGATGTGATTTTGATGAAAACATGGCCTGAGATTCCTCAGAGGTGTGATAATCTATAGAAAAATTTATGCTTCTTGATATACGTAACCTTCCGCTAGTATTTTGACCTGTATTTTTGTTTTATGTTGCTCTTTCAATACACACACTCACACTGACTGAAACCGCTTGTCCCAAGTGGGGTCGCGGTGAGCCAGAGTCTAACCCAGCAACATGGGGAGCAAGGCTGGAGGGGAGGGGACACACCCAGGACAGGATGCCAGTCCATCACAAGGCACCCCAAGCAGGAGTCAAACCCCAGACCCACCAGAGAGCAGGCACAGGCCAAACCCGCTGCGCCACCATGCCCCCCACTCTTTCAATATACAGTACTGAAATATGTTTCGTTTACCTTACACCATAATTGCATTGATTTGATTTTTTTGTGCAAACAGTGCAGTATAACATATAAAGCTCATCAGAACATATATTCACAGTAATTATTTTGTACAGCACTTGTATTTGCTATTTACTATAAAAATATAGTGTTTTTGTTATTTTTTTGTCTTCGCTGCTGAACAGTGTGCTTAAAAGTCTGAAAAACATTGAAACTCTTATTAAAACTTGTGCATTTTTGTAACAAAGCAATGAAAATTCAAGTGGTATTTTGTAGAATGAGATGGAAGTTATGGAGTTTACCAGAAAGTTTTAAAAATGCTTAAAATTTTTTGAAAGCTATGTTTAACCACTTGAAAAGAACTGTAAGGTCTTAACAGTGCTGTTCATAGAATCCGTTTTAGTGTGTTAGCAATTCAGAAAAAAAAAAAAAAAACTGTAATCCTTTTTCCAAAATCATATCAACAGGGACTTTGGTGACATTTCCCAAGTCACTACTTTTTTATTATAGCCTAAAACCATATTTTATGACTCTCTAAAATCAAGTTGAAAAGAATGCCACTGGGCAATCAATACTTTTTCATTGACAGTAAAGGTTAAGGACATTAAAAATGACACTGCATTTCTCATTTAAAATCTTATTTGATGTAAGTGCCATCAAATTGCCCAAGACTGATACTGCATCTCCCACAACTTCAAAGTTTGACAATGTGTCATGCAGACTTTTGGTGCTGGATGCTATGAGGAAGCATTTCAAAATTCCCCATTTAAATTCATTTCCAGTTTTTTTCAATTGCTTAAATGCAGTTTATGAAACAGAGTTTCAAAACAAATAATGTAACTACAAAACACTTCACATCAGCCAAATAACAGCTGAATACTTGAACAGTTGAAAAATGACCTAACCCAGTCAAAATAGGTCACTCATCTGCACATTGACAGTGGAACACACTCTCTCTGTCACTCACACACTGTGGGTGAACCTGAACAACAGGTCTTGGGACTGTGGGAGGAAACAGGAGCACCTAAGGGAAACCCATGCAGATAAGGGCAGAATATACAAACTCCACACAACGTGAGTGGGGATCAAACCCATGTCCTCTTACACCACCCCAGCGCTATGACACAGAACTAGTCACTCTGCCACCCATTATTTAAACTAAGTACTATAACAAACCGATGGCACTGACAAGCTCCAGTACCAGTATCTGTCATTTTACCTGGTGGGGCTGGGGTTCGAGTCCCGCTTGGGGTGCCTTGCGGCGGACTGGAGTCCCGTCCTGGGTGTGTCCCCTCCCCCTCCGGCCTTACGCCCTGTGTTGCCGGGTAGGCTCCGGTTCCCTGTGACCCCGTCTGGGACAAGTGGTTCAGAAAATGTGTGTGTGTGTGTGTGTGTGTGTGTGTGTGTGTGTGTGTATTTGTCTTCTTGTAAATGCTCTCATATAATTTTTCCTTAACAAAAATTAACTGCTGCTCTTTTCAACAGTGAATCATGTGTTCATAAATACACACACACACACACACACACACACACACACACATTTTCTGAACCGCTTGTCCCATACGGGGTCACGGGGAACTGGAGCCTACCTGGTAACACAGGGCGTAAGGTCGGAGGGGGTAGGGGACACACCCAGGACAGGACTCCAGTCCGCCGCAAGGCACCCCAAGCAGGAGTCGAACCCCAGACCCACCGGAGAGCAGGAGTGTGGCCCAACCCACTGCACCACCGCACCCCCACGTGTTCATAAATATTCCCAATAAATGCAGAACAGTTCAACTTCTATCCACGTTCACTACACGAATTCTAAATTTTCTTATTGTAGCAGAGAGTTTGCATCTCCTGTGTATTAATGAACTTTTTAGCCTGTGTTACAATCACAGCCACCTCACAAAGGCAATTAACTTGCAGTGCTGAACTTATTGCACATGGCACTAAGATAAGCCTGGGAGGACTGAAAATGGTGGCATTGTAAGAAAGTGTCCTTGGTGAGAATTTACCTGTCATTGTCAAGCTTCTATTAACGATAGTATTTATGTGGGTACTCCAGTTTGAAGTGCAGATGTAAAAAAAAAAGAGCCACTTCAATTAAGCATTTGTTGACAAGAAAACCGACATGATTCACAAAAGTGGTACCATATTTTACATTTGACAACTTCAGTGAAATAAGCAGAGAGGAATATCCAATTTTCAAACAAATATTAAAACCACTGAACCACTGAAATATTGAATATGCATTATTTCCAAATCCCACAAAATCATAAACACTCAAATTCAAAATATCTTATTTGCTGGTAAGAAAAATTGCCCTTAGTATGATATGATGCCTAGCAACCTATGAAATTTAAGCAGATATTTGCAAATACTTTACAAATTAAGTTCACCTTAGTATCTACAGTAATTACGAAGGCTTAGTGGTTTAGTGATTAGTTCCCTGAACCATAAAGTCTTCTAAATGATTCCATAAATGCAGAATTTACTGATGTACAGAAACAAAGTTTAATTTTGCAATACGCACAAACTAAAAATAATACGGAAAATATTGCAGAAAATATCTGATTGGGAGAGAATAAAGCTACTGTAATAGAGGACTCAGACCACTGCCAACCTGAACAGCCTGAACAAACCTGATGAAATCACTTGCCACATAAGTTCTCATCAGATATCGTAAATCACTAAGGGAAAGACATCCCCTATGACAATTGCATAATCTAAAGGTATGCTTATGATACAGCAAATGGATATTTAATTAGACACTATGATCCTATGTTTTTGCTTACACACACTTGTGTCTGTGGGAAATCAGTCATCTGGGAAACCTTAGTACCCACTAACAGATTTCAAGAAGTCAATAAAAGGAGCCCATTTAATAATACACATAACAATAAAAAGCTTTCTCAGAAAACAGCCAACAGTGGAAAAAATTAAACTGACACTGGGAATTTAATATTTCTGAATAAAACCAAAAAAGTTTATTCACATGCAAGACTTTAACAAGACACAAAGGTTGCCTAAAATAATTCAGAATATACGGTAAGGAAGAGGAAGGTGAGCAAGAGGGAAGTGAGGCAGCCAGCTTTTAGACTCTCTTGTGGATGGCAGCCACTGCCCTTGTTTCCACAAGAGAGCTGTAATAATGGCTGATTGCTGGCAAGAGACAGAAGTATAGGCAAAGCTCGGGTAATTGCACCACTTGTGCACATGCAGCCTCTGGGTCTTGCAATAGACAGCACTGAGTGGGAAAAATGGACAGATGACCTGCCAACAATTTTGCAGTAAATTGGCCCGCAGCAAGGATGGGAAAACACAGCTTTTGGCAGGCCAAAACCCCCACCCCCATGGACCAAAAGGAAGGAGAGCGGCATGAGGTGTAATTACCCCCATGAGTCTGACAATCCGGTCCTGCCTGCACACCCTGCCACTCACCTGCTCCACGCATCCTGGTATTGGCGGTTGTGAACAAAGACTATTCTGGAGTGGCGGCAAGAAGAGAGTCAGATGATAGGACTTTGGCAGACCTACCACTGTTATGGTGTGATTCCTCTGTCCACCCAGCACTGGAGCTGGAGAGAGGCCTAAGAGCTAAGGACACACGGTAATGAACACTGAACACACAGAGGCTAATAAGACAAAAGGCTGACGTGACAAAACCTAAGAATAAAAGATAAAACGGAAGACTTTTCATAGCAGGCAAAAAAAGACACCGAGAAGAACAAAATTAGGGGGAAGAGCAAAAGGAATGTAAAAAGATATATCAAAGGAAAAAGAGATGATTCCAAAGACAAGAGAGCAAAAAGAAGGATAGCAGCAGCAGTAAAAACACTGCAAGCCCTGTATCTTTGCAAGTGTGCTGTGACTTCTCCCTTAGTCATTTACAGGAAGCGCACTGGGAGGTCCAGAAGCACGGATGAGCAGCTGGAGTAAGATTCTCAAGCAGATGCTCTAAGCCCCTGGCTGCTATGTGTCCGTTTCCCACCTTTCCACCCACCCTCAACTACTCCCATTTCTAGCACCCCTGTCCCCCACCTGGCGGATGTAACTCACTGGAGTGGCAAATTACACAAGACCTACAGCTGTAGCTTGACATTATGATTAATTTGATCAGTAATTTCTCCTGTTTTTCATTTTAATCAGTGGGACTGTTCTGCTGTGGCAGGTCTTTCCGATCTAATTAAGATAAATTTCAGTGTAACGGAGTTGGCAGCATTTTTTTTCCCAGAGAAAATCCCCAAGCTCACAGTTCACAGAGAAACCTGCAGTTGTAATCAATCAATCCCCCAGAAAATCCACGGGGCTCCAGCAATCAGGCCATTAACACATTTAAGTAAATTTTATAATCTCTGGGCCTATTTGTCACTGTGCCTGCACCGTACACTATCGCAGGTCTGCAGCCTTTCAGTGTATTCATTTCCCCTTTCTGAGGAGAACGAAGCATGGCGAAAACCTCCAGCTGGCTGTCTGTCTGTCATCCATGGCTGAACAGTATAAGCAGTGATGGGAAGAGTAGCCAAACACAGTACTCAAGTTAAGGAACTGTTACTTAAAAAAAAAAAAAAAAATCAAGTAGTTGTACACAAATTAAGTAAAAGCAAAATAGCATCAGGTCAAAAAATTACTCAATTAATGAATTATTTTGATTCAAAGTTTTTTCATGTTCTGTAGTTTTAACTTACTGATAAAAGCTACATACAGCATATTTACAATAAATCACACGACACAGAACTTTTTCTCTTATTAGCTGTACAATAGGAGAAGTGTAAAATCTTGTTGTAACTCATTTTTAGAGGGGAAATTGGGTGATTAGAACTCAATTATATGGCACTTTTCTAGAAAGCAATTTGTAGTGTTAAGGTACTACTTGCAATTATTTACCCATTCATACAGCTGAGAAATTTTGATTTGAGCTGTATGAGAACTTTTTAGGGAGAGAACTTTGATCATTTACATTTACATTTTTTCATTTAAGAAATGCTTTTCTCCAAAGCGACGTACATCTCAGAGAAATAAAATTTGTGCATTACATTAGGGGAAACAGACATAGCTGCAGACATGTGATTCTTAAGTAAACCTAATTTGTTTCTTTCCAGTTTATGCACTGATTTTTATCGCACAAGTAGGTGCATAAAACTCAGAACAGACAATTCCTGATCACCTTCCTACAATTTTTTTTTTTAAAGTTACACAAACATTTATGTACAATATAGGAGTAGTGGCTGTGTAAAGGGTTATCTGGGCATGATCATAAAGTTACGGTGCATGAACATTTACACCATACATGAGCTCATGGGCGAAGATCATGGGTGAAGTGAATGCGGAAAAGGTAAGTTTTCAGACCCTTCTTGAATGTAGCCAGAGTTTCAGTAGTTCTGAGTGAGAGGAGGGATTCATTCCACCACAATGGAGCCAGAACTGAGAACCTCCGTGCTTTACCTTTCATGTGCGGGACCACCAAGTGGGCAGAAGCAGATGAGTGAAGCAGTCTGGTTGGGGCGTAGCGGTTGATCAAGTCTTGTAAATAGCTAGGAACAGTTCTATTGATGCATTTGTAGGCAATAACCAGGGTCTGGAATTTGATCTGGGCAGCTATAGGAAGCCAGTGCAGAGAAATGAGTAGAGGAGATACATGGGAATGCTTTGGCAAGTCTAACACAACTCGTGCAGCAATGTTTTGGATCAGCTGCAGAGGTTTGATGGCAGTAGCAGGAAGGCCACAAGGGAGAGAGTTGCAGTAGGCCAGATGGGATGTCACCATGGCCTGGACAAGTACTTGGGCAGAGTCAGTTGTGAGGTAGGGACGGATCCTGTGGCTATTATGCAGGATGTATCTGCAGGTCCGGGTTGTGGTTTTGATGTGCTGAGAGAAAGATAGACTTGAATCAATCAATCATCTCTCCCAGACTCTTAGGCAAGGAGGTAGGTAAAATGAGTGAGTTGTCCAGTTTGATCGATAGATCATGACAGGAGGACAGGCCAGCTGGGAGGTGAAGAACGTCTGTTTTGGAGAAGTTGAGTTGGAGGTGGTGATCAGACATCCGTGCAGAGATCTCCAACAAGCAGGCAGCAGTGCGTGCGGAAATGTCTGATGCTGCAGATGGAAAGGAGAGGAAGAGCTGGGTATCATCAGCGTAGCAGTGGTATTTGAATCCATGGGAGGCTATGACCGGGTTGAGGGAGAAGGTGTAGATCAAGAAGAGAAGAGGACCCAGTACCAAACCCTGGGGGACACGGGTTGAGAGAGGTGATGTACCCTATCTATTATTGCCATACTTTTGTGATCAAAATTACTAAAGTAATAGATAGGGTACAAACCTGGGTGTTCTGGTAGACTGAGATAAGGATAACGATACATGGATGAAGTGTTGGTGGAGGTGTATCCAGAACCCACTGAATCCTCAACCAATGAACATAATCGGCACTGGAAGTCTATTTATAACTCTGCGTATCATTCCAGCTGCTACCTCAGTAAAAAGAGAAAGATACAGGTGTTCCCCAATTTACGATGGTTCGACTTATGATTTTTTTGACTTTACAATGATGAGCTGGCGATAGAAATTCAGTAAAAACCGTACTTCGAATTTTGAATTTTGATTTTTTCCTGGGCAAGTGATCTGTGAAGTGATACTCTGTAGCGATACTGGGCAGTGGCAGCGATCCGCATCTCCCAGTCTGTCATGCAGAGGTGTGTATTAGGTATATTAAATGCATTTTCGACTTAGGATATTTTCGACTTACGATGGATTTCGCGGAACGTAACTCCATCATAAATCGGACACCTAGATAGATAGATCTCCGTGTTCTGGAGTCTGGAAACAAAAGGCTGAGGCAAGGAACACCAACTAGTCCAAAATGCAGCAGTAACGATTGTCACTGGCTCCAGGAAATATTGTCATATCATCCCAATTCTTTATTGTCTTATTGGGTCGAAGTCTCATACAGATGTGACATCAGGTTACTTCTCATCATCTAGAAGGTGCTAAGGGGTCTAGCTTCATCTTGTCTTGCTCATTGTCTCACAAACTATGTGCTAAATTGTGCTCTATTCTGTCATGCTAAACAGCAAAAGACAGTGCTTAACTGTTCTGCTTATAGTCCAGCAATCTATCTGAAAATGGTATATGGAAAAACATCTAAATTATGAAATACACTGTCTGCTTATGTAAAAGATATCCCTTCTGGAAGCACCCTTGGGAATACCTGAGCCACCCGGATAGCTGCTTCAGTCCGTGCACCGACTGAGACCGGATGCCACCTGACAGTGGAAAGAGATGACCTCTCATTACCTCTTCAGGATCAGTAACTGGAACTAGGCCATTGCTGCAGGTTCCATGGGCTTAACTTGTTATACTATTCTGTAAAAGTAAATTTTTAAACAAATGTACTCAAGTAAAGATAAACAGAATAACTGCCAAAATTTACTTATAGGAAGTACAATTTCTCCAGTTACTTAAATACAAGTAACAGAGTAAATATAATTTGTTACCCACCTTTGAGTAGGCAGCTGGTAGTGTAATGTTTTGAGTTGCTGCCATTGGACCCTAAGATCACAGGTTTGAATCTCACCTTAGGCTGTAGTACCCTAGAGCAACGTACTTACCCTAAGTTGCTCCAGTAAAATTACCTGGCTGTATAAACAGATAAATAATTGTAAATAGATTAACACTGTAAGTCGCTTTGGAGAAAAGCATCAGCTAAAGGAATTAATGTGTAAGTCCCATTTGGAGGGTTGGAGATCTGTCAAAGTCATTTTTGGGTCTCCAGGAAAACTAAAGCCATACCAGCTTTAATGTTCTCAAGAGTCTCATTTAAAGGAATGCTATCATTGGCCTTTTCCTCCTTATGGAAAAGCTCCCTGAAGAATTTAGAATTATAAAATGCTTAATGTTGGAAGAGATCTCGAATCAATTCTCTAAGGAACTGAATGTGTTTGTTTACGTAATTTAGACCAGTGAAGAGTATTAAATTTATGTTGCTGGTGTTAAACCCATTCAGATTCATTATATACTGACTTCAACTAATGACAATAATCTGTTTTGATTACATAATGCTTCTACTGAAAGCAATTTATAGTATCTGACTCATTTATTCGGCTGGGTAGTTTTACCGGAGCTTGAACTAGTCCTCTTTCCCCTGTATGCATTTTACAATTCCACAACTACTCCCATAAATTTGTTAACCTGAGTTGTGATATTTGGGGATATTTTAATTCTTCAGCTGTACAGTAAATCTAAATAATCATTTCATACTTGTGCCGAGCAGTTTGTATACCAAGTTGGCATTGGCAATTTCCAATGTCTTTGCATGAAATCTAACACTTGAAATCTAATACTTGAAGATATCCCAGACATCCAGATCTATCTCGTACTCATCACAGATGGAAGAAACTTTAAGAAATATACAGATGGTCCCCGACTTATAATGGGGTTATGTTCCGTGAAACCCATCGTAAGTCAAAAATATCGTAAATCGAAAATGCATTTACAGTTTTTCTCGATCGATTTGACACATTACTCCGAACTCCGGTCACTGCTCTCAAAACAATTAACACAGCCATCTGAACACTTCATTCATTGTCCTAAATAGATTGTAAGTTCTTGTCTATCTCATACTACTTTCAAATGACATGCATACTTTTCCCAAAACACTGTGCACAAAATTCTGCAATGTTTACACAACAGTTCATACAGCCAACCAGAACTGTAATATAGCAGGTAAAAAGCAATTGCATGTCTTTCATTGGTTTAACACAAATCACAAACATTTATGCACCATTTTGCTAAACACAACAAGCAAAACTCTGTTATTTGTTCAATGCTCAGTTATGGGGGGCGCGGTGGCGCAGTGGGTTGGACCACGGTCCTGCTCCCTGGTGGGTCTGGGGTTTGAGTCCTGCTTGGGGTGCCTTGTGACGGACTGGTGTCCTGTCCTGGGTGTGTCCCCTCCCCCTCCGGCCTTACGCCCTGTGTTACCGGGTAGGCTCCGGTTCCCCGCGACCCCGTATGGGACAAGTGGTTCTGAAAATGTGTGTGTGTGTGTGTGTGTGTGTGTGTGTGTGTGTGTGTGTGTGTGTGTGTGTGTGTGTGTGCGGGCGCGCGTGCGCTCAGTTACACATGGTATGTTCTCAATAAGCCCCAAACTGATATCTGCTGATTTAGTAATACACACAACACAGGAAATGTAAATTTCCAAACTGATTACACAATTATCACAATCCCTACAACTATAAGGAGAAAAGACAAAGAATGAAAAGGGGAAAAGGAAGACATGTAAGAGTGAGAGGTGGTGGAGAGGGTAGAGGGAGATGAGGAGAAGGGAAAGGAGTAGAGGGAGAAGAGATGGGGTAGAGTGGAGGGCAAGAGAAGAAAATGTAACAAGAGATGAGCAGAGAGGAAGGGGACAGCAGGATGGAAGAGGAGGGAGGAGATCCCCAAAGATGGGGTACAGATAGGTTTCAAATGAAATGAGGGCCACCCTAATTGACCATGTCATAAATCATGGTCTCTCCTTCAGAGAAGCTGGGCAGAGAGTTCAGCCCAACATAAACAGATCCACAGTGACTTCAATTATCTGCACATTTCAGAGCGAAAACTCGTAAGTAACCATACCATTGCACTGCTATGGTTAGACTCTAGTTCTCTACTATAAATGTTCATACTCATCCAAACATTTGTCAGAATGGAAGTTTGACAGCATTCAGGTGGACAAACAACTCTTTTCAAGTGAGCAAGAGCATGTCATTGTTGACATGGTTGTCCAGAACAGCACCATCCGCCTCAAAGAAATTCAGCAAAGAATAATACAGAACAACCAAATATTCCAGAATATTCAGCAATGCAGTCTTGCCACAATTTATTGTGTTGTAAGGAGAAATGCCATCCGGATGAAGCAGGTATGCAAAGTGCCCTTTGAGAGGAACTCTATCAGAGTGAAGGAGTTGAGATTCCAGTTTGTTCAAGTATGTGTAAGCCACACAATTACTGCACTTTTACCATAAATACAAAGATATTGTCTATATACTATTCCACTGTAAGTGGAAAAATTCAGGCATCTCTGGGCATAGCGCTGTGTCAAAAGGGGAACCCAGACTGTTCTGCAACAGTTACAGTATAAACTTTGCAATCAATGGCATTACTTTAAAAACACTAACTTAGTGTAGCTTGTGTTCTCACTCTAGAGGATTTTGGAGTTGGATAGCAGTGCTACTCATTTTGAGTACCTGTATACTGATGAAGCTGGCTTCAATCTTAACAAAAAAAGGAGAAGAGGGAGGAATATGATTGGCCATCGTGCCACAGTCAATGTCCTTGGACAGCGTGGAGGCAACATCACCATGTCTGCCGCAATTTCAACCACTGGTGTTGTGGCACACAATGCTGTCTTGGGGTCATACAACACCAAAAGGATACAAATTTTTTTGAACTCCCTCAATGAAATCCTTTTCCTGCAGGCTGACCAGAAGCAAATGGGGTGAGATTTTGTAGTTTGCGACAATATGCCATTCCACCATTCGGCACTGGTGTGGGAGTGGTTTGAGCATCACCCACATTTCAGGATGGTGTTCCTTCCACCATATTCTCCTTTCCTGAATTCAGTTGAGAAGTTCTTGTCCTGTTAGACATGGCAAGTGTATGATCGCAACCCTTACAGTCTTCTTCAAGCAATGGAAGAGGCCTGTGGAGATGTTGAGGCAGTAGCTTCTGTTATACAACAGAACTCTTCAGTACAGAACTTCACGATAAACGTGTATTTGCATTCATGTATTTGTGTGTGTACATCAGACTATGTTATACAATCAATAGATCACACAATTGTATGTTTGGTGTTAGTATTTAATTTTAGTAAATGCATTAGTAGAAGAAAAGGCAGTACTTCTTTATGCAGTGGAATTGAACTGTTTGGTCAAGGTAAAAGTGTGTTTAGTTGGATGTGTTAATTGTTTTGAGAGCAATTACTTTCATTCGGAGAAATGTGTCAAAACGATTGAGAAAAACTGTAATACACCCAATACACACCTCCGTGTGACAGACTGGGAGATACGGATCCCTGCTGCTGCCCAACATTGCGAGAGAGTATTGTACCGCGTATTGCTTGCCTGGGAAAAAAAATCGAAATTCAAAATTCAAAGTACAGTTTCTACTGAATACCTATCGCCAGCTCACCAACATAAAGTCAAAAAATCGTAAGTCAAACGTTCTGTGAAATGAATGAATGTAAAGACAAATATAAAGACAAGTTTCAAATTTATGCACTTTTTCTGTAAATACAAAGATATTGTTTTCCTGGACGTTATGTGTTTATATACTATTCTACTCTAAGTGTAAAAATTCAAGCATCTCTAGGCAGAGTGCTGTGTCAAAGTGGGAACTCGGACTGTTCCGCAGCAGTTACAGTATCAACTTTGCAATCAATACCATTACTTTAAAAAACACTAACATTGTGCATTGTGTTCTTTTGACTCTAGAGGATTTTGGAGTTGGATAGCAGTGCTACTCATTTTGAGTACCAGTATATTGATGAAGCTGGCTTCAATCTTAAGAGAAAAAGGAGAAGAGGGAGGAATGTGATTGGCCATTGTGCCACAGTCAATGTCCTTGGACAGCGGGGAGGCAACATCACCATGTCTGCCGCAATTTCAACCACTGGTGTTGTGGCACACAATGCTGTCTTGGGGCCATACAACACCGAAAGGATCCAAAATGTTTTAAACTCCCTCAATAAAATCCTATTTCTGCAGGCTGACCAGAAGCAAATGGAGCAAAATTTTGTAGTTGTTTGGGACAATGTCCAATTCTAATCTTTTTTTTTTTTTTCTTTCAGGAAGCTCATTGTTGTACAACAAACTCCTCATTAAAAAAACTTCACGATAAACATGTATGTTCATTCATGTATTTGTGTCTACAGCTGAATATGTTATACAATCAACAGAGAACACACTTGTAGTTTTGATGCTAATATTTATTTTTAATTAATGCATTACTATAATGAAATGCAGTGCTTCATTATGCAGTAAAATTGAACTGTTTGGCTAAGATAAGAGTTTGTTACCTGGCTGTATTAATTGTTCTGAGAGTAATTACATTAATCTGGAGAAAAGTGTGCAATTTGTTGAGAAAAACTATGATCACAAAGAGAATAGGGTTAAGGTAAGAAATGTTATTTTTATATCCTTGGGATTGAATACCTGGATTCTGTATAGCCTGTCTAGCTGAAGAAAGCAGTTAATAAGTCTTTGATTCCTGTTACTGGGGGCTGAATGGCTGAGCCCCTTGCACCTCACTATTTGAATAATCACTCAAAACAAGGGGTTATCTGTGCGTACACATGGTCTGACAGACAAGTAATTATCCTAGGCCCTGGAGCATACATCGCCAGCGCAGTGGTTTTCTATTACTGTCCCTCGAGGGCAGAATCAAGTTCTGTGATGCAGAACACAGCCCCGTTGGTGAGCTTAGAGCACCCTTTGAAGAAAAATCACATAAGCCCAATTATGGATTGTAGCCCCAGAGTTAAGACAGTGCTTCCAGTGTTGTGTCTGCTTGGATGGTTAGACTTTTTGGTAAGCTTCAGCTTGCATGGAGGTCTCCTGTGTTACCAGATGCAATGTCGGAAGACTTTCAATTATATACCTGGAAAGTGACAGTTATGCTTGTCATAGGAAATTCCTATCTGTTTGCTGTATGGACTTGCAGGGAAATGTCCTGTACTGGACTTCGCAAGGTTGGTCTTGTTCTCATCACTACATCTCTGGTAGCAATTACCAGACAGCACAACTTCCATACTGAAACTGAGACATATTTTTGACTTTAATAATGCTGATAATACAGTCTCATAGCACTGGCGAATAAATCTGGCCTTACAGCACCGTCAGAAAATGTGACGATTTGTTTCACTTTACTCTTCACATCCACAGGAATAATTTTCTCTTCCAGTAATACAGTAAATTAAACACACTGATAACATAATTTTGGATGTTAAATATATTTCTTTAAGAAAAAAACAAAAAAGTTTCTAATTTACAGGATTTTTCTGTATTTGGCTCTATCATACCCTTGACTTTCAGTTCAGTCTCGGTTGTAATTTATTTTTAAAAAGTATTCTTCACAAAGTCAAAGTATCTTAGGTATAGTCATAGTCCAGAATACAACCATTTGAGCTACAAGAATTCAATTTTTCAAAGAATTTTATTTCACACCCTATTAACACCCCTACTTTGGCTTACAAGGTATTACAGTAACAGCAAATGTTACGTTCTGTTCTGTTACTGTTCTTTGACAGATTTGAATAAACATAAAATATATGAACAGACAGCACATACACTGCAGAATCGGAGATAAATAAATTGATATGATAGATAATATATATATATAAACACTGTATTATCCATACCTGTAACACACCATATCAGCATATGTATTGTGTTCTGCTTGTATGCATTGTATATAGTATACTGGAGCTAAGAAAGAGCTGAACTTGCACTGAGTTTGAATCCCTGGTCCTGCTGGAGTACCTTTCATGGTGCTCACCCTAAACTGGTACAGTAAAGTGACCTTACACTGTAGAATACTGTAACCTTCAAACTTGTTTAGTATAGAAACCTAAAACTGTAATTTATTTTGGACAATGGGGGCAACAACATCAGGGTTAATCATAATACCTTGCAGTCTGTGGTCTTTTGTTTTTGATTTGACTGGTGCAATTAACCTTATTTGGAGGGCAAATTTAATGCAAAAGATGAGTTAAAACTGTATGTTGTAGATGTTATTGCTAGTGGTTCATAACATTAAGGACTTCTTCTGAATCAAAGTAACTTCAGCACTTGAGTAGTTTTTTGGCCTGATACTTTCTTTTTTTTTTTAAAGTTTTTTTAAGTTGAAGTTTTGAATGAGTACCTTTACTTGAGTATTTAGTTTTTGAAAGAAACCGTACTTTTACTTGAATACTGTGCCTGGCTACACTACCCACCACTGTTTCTAGCTGAGTCTCAGGCTGGTTTCAATCCTGAACATCTGTATAATGGCTAGGCTTCAGAGATCAATATGCCACTTGCTATTTTCCCTCTGGACCTGCACCGATGTGTGAGAGGGAGGAGATTGAAGCAGCAAAACAAATACTGACCGTAAAAAGCACCTGTGGAACCCAATTAGAGTCTGACACTGATGAATGTGACCGGGATAGGGAGGTGACCCTTAGTCGCCCATGTCAGAAATGAGAAAGAATTTAAAAAAACACAATCAGTGCAGTGTGACAGCAAGATGGACACAAGTAAAGGGATGGGCAGACACACTAAGAAACTGGTGGACACTGCTATTTCTTTGTTAGGAGTAGAGTAACAATTTGACATTGTTAACTTGTACATGGTGTTGAGAAGATGTAATGCTTAAAGTAACACAAATTCCATAGGACTAAGAAATTCAGGTTTTGGAAAAAATTAGAGACATTTTAATGTTTTCACCATGGAAAAGAGAAATAGACTGGGATTGTCGTGTTTTACGGGTGTATTAATTACACTCGAATAAAGATGACACGATGGATTATGTTTTCTCTTTCATTACTGAACCGTGTGCAGCAACACCTCTTCTACACTTTCTGTACATATTACCTGGCCAACCAAACTCTAACCCATGTTACTATTAAGAGTGGCCTATTAACACTTATCGCTGGGTTCATACAACATTCAGTACACAACAGGGATTAGCCTTAAGAGATTTGAAAAAGGCTTGACTGACTTTATCACAGGAGAAATTTCAGTATGCACTATCAAACCGTACATTTCTTTAGTTGAACTGTATGTTCTGAACCTACACAAAAAAGTTAAAATCTAAACTTTGGCTGTCCATCCATTTTTAATAACCAGTTTTCCAATGCAAGGTCATGTAAACACCACACAAATTTCAAACCCACAGCCCAGAAGCTGTATGGCATCAGTGTTACCCTTTGCTTTACTCATAGAACTTTTTTAACTTATGATTTTTTCACCCTAACCAGTTGTAGCCAATTGCCCACTTCTTGTCTCATCTCCTTGAAGCATGGAATGCACACCATTTTCAAGGAGTGAACAGGATCGTACACCTCTTCCAAAAGTGTCCATCACAATTGGACAAAAAAGCTATTTGTCCAGCTGCAGCCCTTGCCCTGATGGCTCCCTCTTGACATAAGGTGTTCTTATTTGTTGTCAACTCTCAGTCAACTCTCTGAAATAGATGTGCCAGATTTGACAACTACTGGCCTGCACTCATCCCTACATAGGCGATTCCTTGCAATGCATGTCTACAACACATAATTGATTCAGAGTAGTCATTAAACACAACAGCAACCTAACAAACAACATGGAATTCACTCCCTTGAGAAATCTTATAAAATGACAGAATATGTGGACATGTATGAAATTTCTAGGAGTACTGTTTCAGCCTCTATGTTGCAATGATCCAGTGCTGTTCACGAAACAAAAAAAAAAAAAAAAAACAAAAACAAAAAGAAAGTTACAGAATATAATAATGTTACACAATACAATAAATCTAATCCAGAGAACATGGAGTAACCACATCCTTTTATATTTTTATATCTACACAGTCCTTGTTATTAAATATTTGGTAAATTCTGATAGACTTCTTCTGAATATCCTGTCTGATTATTGTGAAAAGTGGAACACAAATGTTTAATATAGTTTTCTCTACATTTTTTCATCTTTGTATTTTCCCTTTTTATTTATTAAGTTCATTATTAATTTCCTATGAATTTAAATATTTTGTTTTTATCATTAAAGCATCTTTATAGGACTTTTTCATTAATTCATTGTTCAATATTGTTTCATTTGGTGTAATGTATGTAGGGGTCTTGTATATGTAAAATAAAAAATAATATTAATCTAATATCATGAGTGAAACTAGGCACTATTTCATTTCATATTATTATTATTGTTTCATTTAACTGATGTTCTTCACAAAAACAACTTATGGTGTTAAGCTACCAGAAGTTTTTTAATCAGTTATACAGCAGAGTAATATATACATATAGATTAGGGAATTAGGAAGTATATATTTCTTCACTAACAGTGTATAGATTTTCTTTTCATTATGAAATCATGTTACTGCTGGGCTGTTTAAACTCCATCCCATTAAGATTAAGATAAATTATAATTGAAATGTATTATTATGCTAAGCCAAGCTAAGTCATTAGTGGAATGCATCTAATTATAGAACCTATTTCACTAAAGGAAGATTAACATTCCAATAAAATACCCTATTACCCATAAAATACCTAGTATTAGTGTAATGTTTATCACTGACACAATGAAATCTCACAGAAATTACAGTAAAGAACCTAATTACTTTTCATGTTTGCAGCTTAAAAGGTGGAATCCAACACATCATAAGAAATTGCACAATATACTGCAGATTCAATGTCTTAGAACAATGACCTGTACAAAATCAGAGAGCAACGAAATGTCCAACATTTGTTTTTTTTTTTTTTTAACCAATATTTGTTTAAATCAGTTTAATTTTTTTTTTCTTTTAAGGGTCACAATAGCAGACCACCAGAAAGTTGTGAGACACAGGATTTGCAATATCTCATATATTGCACTAAACAAATTTAATTATTGTGAATTATTTCCCCCCTTTTTGAAAATAATTTCCAACCTCGGCTTGTCACAAACCGCTATTTCCCAAGACAGACCCTGAATAATATGAAAGAATGAAATCTTCAACTGAAAGCTTCAAAAACTTCTAGGAAGACAATCCAAACTGTCGCTTTTGATTACCCCTTCACCGCCCCCTCCACTACTCTCTCTAAACCAGTTAGCATATATCATCAAAAATCAATGCGTACCTCTCTGTCACATACAGCAAATGAAAACCACAGATTCTGAAGGCAGAAATAATCTTTACCAGAACATCAGGTTTATTTCAAATTAGCTTAGACTTTATGGTTTCCTGATAGCATACCATTGACATGAAACCTCAGGTTCTTTAAAAATAACTTAATAACTCAGTGAATGAATACCCCTCATGTCTCTTACTTCTAACTAAAAGTGTTTCCAACTACAGATTCAGATTTGGTGACTTAATATCATGTCATGTATTATTTCAAATAACATGCATCACTTTCCCCTTTGAAGCATGACTATTTAATTTCCTTACTCCAAAATAAAAAAGAAATGGAGGTTTATCTGAATGTGGAGTTTGTTATTGACAAGCTCATGTATTACACATTTGTGAATGCCCCGTGCCTCACTGGCATGAAAAAAAGAATTTATAGAATTTCATAAATGGGTATAATACATTTTTGCAGAGTTTTTGCTCCTTTCCAAGTTTATACAACTTTGATCTTAGATACTGCATAAGCATAAGTATGTTTCTATGTGTTCTTCAGGAAGTGTACTTGTTACTATAGCAAACTGACATTTCACTATGCCTTACCAAAAAACGTTTTGAGCAGGGTTGGAAGTTTAGAAAAAATAAGACTACAAAGTAAGATCAGGGCTGCATCAAACAAGTATACATCACTCTCACCTGGAGCGGGGTAGGTGGGCTGGACGGTGAAGGCTGGTTATGAGCAGGTGAGTGGTTCTGCTTGTGATGTGGAGAATTGGGTGGAACAAAGCTATGGGCAGAGGAGGAGGAAGAAGATGAGCAAGATGAAGAAATCTGTTGCTGGCTGACTGGGGATTGCTGGTGTGGAGGAGACAGCGGGCTCTGGATATGGATATGTGTTCCTGGTTGCTCCTGATGCTGATGCTGGTGCTTATGCTGATGATGCTGTTGGTGCTGTTGTAAATGTTGTAGTTGTTGGAATTGCTGGAGCTGTGAGTTCAAAGATGAGGTAGCTGTCACAGGAAGAGAGAAATACAAGTCACATGTCAACACTTACACCATGGGGGTTCAGCATAAGATGCCTTTACAGTTCTTAAATAATGGAAATAGTGAAACAAAGTGTTTTACAGTGATTAGCCATAAAGAACATTCTGAGATTTTGAGGCTGAGTTCATTCTGCCACCGTTTAAAAAACTTGTGGTGCCTTATCACCACAGCAATGTATTAGTTTTCACAACGGCTTAAAACATTTCCTGAAATTATTTACATTTCAGACACTTCCACACACATTTATTTACATTTCAGACACATTTTCTACTAAGTGACATGCATTTGCTGGTATTTAGCTGACACCCATTTATGCACCAAAGCAGTGTAGCACATACTACGGGCCATTTAGTCACCAGATCACCTGAAACACATCTCCGGACTGTAGGAGGAAACTGGAGTACCCAGGGGAAACCCATATTAACACAATAAGCATATGCCAAGTGCACATAGACTGAGCGAGTTGTGACCCCATGTCTGAAGAAACAGCTCAAATGCTGTGAGGCACCAGTGCTAGCCACGGTGCTTCTGTGGCCACCGAAATTAAATTAACACACTCAATTTTCCCAAAACTGTAAACATAAAATTAAAATCTCACGTTGCACTCAACAAACCTCAGACTTCTCATGTCTGGACAAATGGCTATTGATGACAACTCTCACCCTCACTCTAGAATTAGTTTGAATTTGAGGTAAAAAAAAAAAACTATAAATATGCTGGTTTGCCTACTGCTGTAATCTAATGAATTTTCTAAGTACACAAAAAAACTACAGTAATTCAAATAATAATAAAAAAAATTAGAAATTATTTTCAGATGTACAACTGTTGCACATAATAATACTGTAAAAACTAATTGCACTAAAAATTAATAACTGGTCTTGAATTCCAAATGCAAAAATAACATTTATAAGTGGGCTGTGAAAACAAAGTTTTCGCTATGGATTTTTGCCATATAACTACTCATAATTTCCATCACCATGCATTTGAAACACCTCAGTGCATTTGAAACATGAGGAGTGAGGTGGAAAGAAGATGCTTGGAAATTGTGGGTTCTCTATCCAAGTTCAGTTTGAACAATACACTCATATTATGTGCATGTGGTTATTTTGAAGGACACGACTGATAGTGACGAAAGAATGAAAAATGAATTTTTATCTCCTGTTCTCACAGTCACATAACATTGCTGGCAAGGACTATGCTTACAATGACAGATTCTTGCTTTTTTAGGAAACATGTGGCCTACCACCAGTGGGTTGTCTTTGAATGCTGAAAAATTGGTTAATTTCTGCAAAAACCGGTATGTGTATTTATGGTTACTCTTTAGTTACATACTACAGCAAACAACAGAAAGCTATAGTGTAAATGATTCATTCTCTCCCCTAAATGTCTTGATTATAGAAGCAACTGGGAAGTGACTCAAGTTTAGTGTTTGTCCTGCTTCTCTCGTTGTCATACCATGGACAAGAACATGGTTGGCAATTATAACACAGATCTAATCACAAATTAGTGCCCTTTCCCTTGCTTTCCCTCTGTCTCTTCCTCTGCCAACTCTACTCGCTTGAACTCTCAGATTTCTTTGTGAAAATCTGTAAAGTAATAAGAAACATTGTTACAGTGGGAAGGCTTCCAAAGTTTCTTCCTGGGACCAAAGGGAATCTCGAACCTTCTTGTCACATGAAAACGGTGAATGGAGGGGAAAGCAATACCAATTCTCAAAAAAGCTGGATCTACTATCTTAGATCTACTTTGCACGAAAATGCATTCTGCCAAGCTTCAGTGACAGTCATCATCAGTACCTTTCTAAAATGAGATAAGCATTCACACACACACACACACACACACACACACATATATATGCACATGCATATACACATCTGAGATTCAACTGAACACATCACCAGTGATATAACCTGGGGTAATTTGCTGTTTTGGGTCTTGCTTTGAATCATGTACACCTGGATCAAGAGCTTAATATGCTGAGGCTCTGATCTAAGCTCCAAAGCTCCACCCAACAGACCTTACATTACAGGCCTTATTCAACCCTGGTCTATACTCCCTTGTTGCTCCAACCCTACCATCCTAGTCATATTACACATACATATTACTTTATAGCTTTGTGTACATCATCCAGAATCAGCTTGTGTGTCTCTTTCCCCTGAACCTTGCGATATATCTATGATGGAACACTGCCCAGACCAACTAATCCAGATGGAACTGTGCTAACCATCACCACATTGTGCTGGAGCTAGGATTCCTCCTGCCCCACTTCAGCCAGCAGAATTTGCTTTCTTCTTGTACTCACCTTAATGTCTGCTCTAGCAACTCCAGAATCAGAAACTCTGTAATGCAGGGGGAGCTTAAGTGTCATTTTATTTTGAACAAATTGCTTATTAAAAGAAAGAAGAAGACCCAAGACATCATATGCAGTGACTGCAATAATGAATAAATATGAAGAAATCATGACTAATTTCACAATTACTTTTAAGTCACTAATTTTATCCAGAATTTATTGCAAATTTTAACCTGTAAGCAGTATCCGTGTCTATTTCTATGTCTATTTATATTTTATGTTTTCTTTTTAACGATGGAATTTTTGACAGTGTGGTTGCTTGAAGTCTTCACTCATTAATATTGTTTCAGAAGCACAGTAGACCATGAAGAAAAAAACAAAACACAGTTTTATGATAATTATATTGATATGTCTCAAGGCATCATGTATGTTGAACAGCAAAGTGACATAATGCTTTATGGTGTAAAATTATATGTGAAAGTTGCCAGTTGAAACCAAATGCCAAATAACCACTACAGTCACCTTAATGAAGGCATTACATTATACTACATAATTCTCTAAAAGTATATAAACTGTGTATGCTGCCGATCTGATATATTCATAATAAAATTTCTTTCACCATATTATTCGCAGCTCACAACATAAAATGTTTTGCAGCCTTATTCTTGCCTTCAGATCCGATCTGCTACTAATTTAGGCAAAACATCCCTCAGTGGAATAAGCAAAGAAAGAAAATGAAGGTACCATGATCTTAACTCAGATGACTGCATATTGGCAGTTTACTTTTGTTGCTGTAAACATAATTAACTGCACCAAAAAAGAGCATTTTTACTTATACTGAGTAAGTAACAGCAACAAACTTGCTTTTTACTGCAAGTGCACATCTAATGAAGATATCGATATTGTGGTTTACAATATTTTAATTTTTATAACTGACCCTAATCCCTTGTTATGCTTTGAACTGCTGAAGAACTGCACATTTTAAGCACTATGACTCTCAAAAAAGTACTGAGTGATGTACATGTACTTCAAAATAGTTCTTGTAAGGATAAGGCAGACAGGCATGTATGCATAATTCATAAATGTGTTCAATAATTCAGCCCATTGTGTTTTTTATAATGAATGAAAAGGGCAATCACATCAGTTATATCTTTGGTTGGGATGGGTTCTGGGCTCTAGAACACCGTAAATGGCATGTAAGAACATTTGATCTGAGACTTTAGGCAGTTCAACACCAACATCTCTCTGTGACTGTGGAATTGCAAAAATTCCTCTAAAAATATGGGGTCCGTTAACCAGTAAACAGCACACTTTAATTTCTCGTACCTCCTGACACATTGACATCACTTTTGTATTGTATCATGAATTATAAATAATCTGGCGCTCGGGTGCTGAGAGTCCTCACTTGAAGTGTAAGGGCAACTTGTCTTTCTTGCTCTGACAAGGCCAGCCATTCATTTTTATTGCAAGTAGACCACAAGAAAATAACATGTAAGGGAGCTATAGAAAAGAAGAAATGAAGAAAAACTCACAAAGTTCTGTCAGAACATTATCTAAACCAGAGGAAGATCAAAGATGATTTGAGAGTTTCCTCCAGCATTGAGCAGCCAGAGAAAAAGAACAACAAAAGAAAATGAACAAAAGGAAAACAAATTCAAGAGAAGTAACTATGAAGCCCCAAGTGGGCTTATTATATGGTCGTGCTGCAGGTATATTCTTTAACAACTGTGCTTTATAAATTCTGTCATCTTGTTAAGACTGTCAAGACCACTGACCTTCCTTTCACACTAACAAGGCAGTCTGCTTCATCATATTTCTTTGGCCATTTCTTGCTTCTTCTGCCCAAATAATAAATTCGCCTGCTTGCTGTAAAACTGTTTTATACATGCAGCAGATTCAAAAGTATAGATATGAAAGATGCACTGAAGACATTATGCACCATTATGCAAGTTGTTTTCCAATATCTTCCATATATAGTTTAGAGACCACTTTAAATTACATATGTTAAATTCAGAACACAAAAAATAATTCTAAAAAAAAAACAAAATTACGTTACACAATGCCAGTTAGCAAATTGCTTTCTGAGATTGTTCCACACAACAAACTATACATATTGTCATCTTAATTACCAAAATCTTTGGTAACTATTATGCATAGCTGAGACACCAATCAGCCATGCAATTAATATAGGCACTAATCAATTAGCTTTTTCTCTCCTGAATGAGTACGTATTAAATATTTCTTTATATCCTAGCAATCTTCCATGTCCCTATCAACCACTATTTAATATGATGTAAAAATCCATAACCAAATGAGATGTGGTCTGATAAAATGAAACCAGAGGACAAAGCCAGGCTTCAATTTCAGTTTAATTTCAATGATTCAATTTCAGTTCTGTGTTCTCTGTCAGAAGGAACATCAACTCCGCTCTAATTTTAGGAGCCCCCTGTGTAAGGACTGATTCCCCATATTAATGCAGCCCTGTCACGTCTTGGTCTGATCACCTTCACTTTTCATATGCTGAATTACCCATAAGGTGTCAATGGGTTAGTAGAATCCTTTGATGACTAAATCATTCACACATCATTAACTAAGCTGACAATGTCATATTGACAAAAACATTTAATATTTTGTTTCCTATTGTGGGGGATGTGGTGGTGCAGTGGGTTGGACCCTACTCCTACTCTCCGGTGGGTCTGGGGTTTGAGTCCCGCTTGGGGTGCCTTGAGATGGACTGGTGTCCTGTCCTGGGTGTGTCCCCTTCCCCCTCCGGCCTTACGCCCTGTGTTACCGGGTTGGCTCCGGTTCCCTGCGACCCTGTATGGGACAAGTGGTTCTGAAAGTGTGTGTGTGTGTGTGTGTGTGTTTCCTATTGTTTAAACACTAATCACGTGATAACAGTTGTACAATCGTTGCAGTGGATACAATATCTTTATAAAGTATTTTGACCATGTTAGGTCGTTTTCTAGGTAAAATATGTTATTTGGCTAATGTGATGAAATGTTTTGTATTTTGAATTAGTTGTGCAGCACTGTCAACAGCGCTGGCTCTGAGCAACAGCGAAAAACTGTAATCCTAAAACAAGTGCAGACAGATGCTGAAAGCCATTCATTATGAGTACTGAACAAGTCAAGACCATAGTTTCATCTCTTTTCTTTTAATGTGCCAAAACAAGCACCAACACATCTTAAAACTATATATAATGTAAGCATCATGCCGCTGGATTAAATTGTAGAGATCAGCTGTTCTTTCCTTCTAAGATAACTAAAATTGTACTCTATTTCTTTACATTGGTGACAATAAAATCTCAGATGTAAATACTAAGCTGTGTACTCCCATTTCAGATGTCCAGATATGTATATTTTTACACTCAGTGTACAAAATACCTTTGATTGCATTCAAAAATACCTTTGATTTCTTACCCATGGAAGATAAGCCTTTTCATTTTTAACAACATGAAATTAAGCAAAAGGACTTAGCTGTGTAGTTACTCCTGCAGAGTGTGCAGCAATCTGACACACTGGCGGTGGCCTCTGTTGTTGTATATTATTTTTCTCCATTTATCTTTCAGCAGCACGGTTATTCCTTTCCTTTGACAGGCAGCCTGGTTGTGGTATCGAACTGACAGTTTTCCTGGAGTCAGCTTTGACATGCTGCAAGTCCCCAAGGGGGAATCTAGAGTCACCAGGCTACTGGTTTCTACTGGAAGAGTAATAACTCAAGAAAGCTCTTTCCATCCCATGGAAATCTAGCCAAGAACACATTGCAACAAGCAAATAAACCAACTGAAAGTTGCAAGAGACTAATGAACATTGTACACATTTAAGAGAAAAATTCGTCAACTGTCAGAGTTGATTAGAAGGTTGTGGTGTGGTTGTAACAATATGGTTGTGGCTGTGACAATGATTTTTTTTCACCCAGTAATTTTGAATTTCACAAGGGTGGTGACCACAGAACATCACAATTCCCAGATTTTGTCAAAATAGACTTTATTCAACAGTGTCCTACTATCCAGTGACAGATATTGGAACAGCTGCTTAGCTATCTTACACCACTGAATACCGTCATCAATCTGAAGAGTGAATTCTTTCTATCTTTATGACATTTTAATTAAAATGATGAGCTTAGATGTCTACTAAATGTAATAAATACTATTATTGCATGGTTATTCCAAACATTTAGAAAGTTAGAGTCATAGTGGCAGTTCTACTGGCAAAACAGCAGATTTATAATAGAATACCAGGCCTTGCATGTCAGTGGTGTCAAACATACAACCCACTATTTATCGCTAGCTCTTGCAGCAAACTGATGACTAAATTTATTCATCCATCCAATTTCAATAACCACTTCTCCTAAACTGAATTGCGATGAGCTAGAGCCTACACTCACAAAGCACTTTATTAGGAAGACTTGTACACCTGCTTATTTGTGCAATTATCTAATCAGCCAATCATGTGGCAGCAGCACAATGCTTAAAATCATGCGGATAGAGGTCAGGAGATTCAATTAATGCTAAATGTGATCTCAGTGATTTTGACTATACCATGATTGTTGGTGCCAGACTGGTTGGTCAAGTATTTCTGTAACTGCTGACCTCCTGGGATTTTTACACACAAAGTCTCTAGAGTTTACTTGGAATGGTGCGAAAAACAAAAAACATCCAGTGAGCAGCAGTTCTGTGGACGGAAATGCCTTGTTGATGCGAGAGATGGGAGGAGAATAGCCAAACTGGTTCGAGCTGACGGAAAGGCTACAGTAACTCAGATTTCCACTCTTTACAACTGTGGTGAACAGAAAAGCATCTCAGAATGCACAACATGTCAAACCTTGAGGCAGATGGGGCTACAACAGCAGAAGACCATGTCGGGTTCCACTCCTGTCAGTCAAGAACAGAAAGTTGAGGCTGCAGTGGACACAAGCTCACCAAAACTGGACAGCTGAGGACTGGAAAAACTTAGCCTGGTTTGATGAATCTCGATTTCTGTTGAGGCACACCAAAGGGAGGATCAGAATTTGGCGTCAACAACATGAATCCATTGACCCAACCTGACTTGTATCAACAGTACAGGCTGGTGATGGTGGTATAATGGTGTGGGGGATGTTTTCTTGGCACACTTTAGTGTAAATGTTAATACCAATAAATCATGGCTTGAATGCTGCAGCCTATCTGAGTCTTGCTGCTGACCATGTGCATCACTTGATGGCCACAATTTACCCATCTTCTAATGGGTTTTGAACAGGGTCCATTCTGACTCCATATCCTCTACCTTCTCCGGGACCTGAGAGAAGTTCTCATGGAGGTGGGAGTTAAAATAATTCTGGACAGGGTCCTCCGACAGTCATTCCCAGCACACCCTCACTATTTGCTTTGGTCTTCCGGGTCTGTCCATCAGTTTTCCCTGCCATCTGTTCCAGCTCACCACCGGTTGACAGCTCAGCACCTCTCTTCATTCGAGTGTCCAGAACATGTATCCTCAAGTCAGATGAAACAGCTACAAAGTCAATCATTGACCTTCGGCCCAAGGAGCTCTGGTACCAAGTACACTTATGAGCATGCTTGTGTTCGAACATGGTGTTTGTTATGGACAAACCATGACTAGCAGTCAAGTATGACTATGACAGTCAAGTATGACTAGAAGTCAAGTAACATTTCAGTATTCGGGTTTAGATTGTGGAAGCCGTTTTTCCCAATCACCCTACTCCAGATTTCCCAGTCATTGCCAATGTGAGCATTGAAGTCCCCCAAGCAGAACTATGGAGTCTGTAGGTGGGGCCCTGTCCAGAACCCTGTCAACTGTCTCCAAGAAGGCTGAATATTCTGAACTGCTGTTTGGTGCATAAGCGCACACAACAGTCAAAGTTGTCCTCTCTGAGACCTTAAGTCTTATTGAAACGACCCTCTTGTCCATCGGGACAAACTCCAACTGTATGGCAGCCAGCCAAGGGCTTGTGAGTATCCCCACACCCGCCTAGTGCCTCTCACCCTGTTCAACTCCTGAGTAGGAGAGAGACCACCCCATATCGAGGAGTTTGGTTCCAGAGCTAACACTGTGAATGGAGGTGAGTCCAACTATATCTAGTTGGTATCTCTCAGCCTCCTGCACCAGTTCCGACTCCTTTCCCCCCAGTGAGATGACATTCCATGGGCCAAGAGCTGGTTTCTGCTGCGAGGGTCCGCGATGCCCTGTCCCTTCCTGCTGCCGAAAAGGCACTGCCTCCAACCCCCATCTTGGACCTTGCCCCTTACAAGTCATGTTTTTATCATTTTTTCCTAAAAGCATCTGAAACGTATATTTCCGCTAATATTTACTGATGATGGTGAATGCATGTTTTTAATTTTTTCCATTGATATCACCAATGATCATTATTCTTGTGTTCTTTCACCCTGACCAAAAAAGTATCCCTCATGAGGTCTGCTCCTTCTTCAGACAATGTACTTTCCCTTGACAGACCTGCTTTTTTCAGTTGAACTGTGTGGCAGTGCCACCAGCTAACATGTATAAATTCAATTGCTGTGAAAAACAGTAAACAGCAGCAGAAAAACACACACATGCATTTCTGAGAGAATATTTAATAGACATGTGAGATTTAGAGACACAAAAATGTGCGGCGTGTATATGAACATTTTTAAAGTTGGACTATTTATAGAATATGACAGTCCATTTGTAAGCAACATTTGAAAGCAGCTGTTTGATTAAAAAGATTGAAATAATGATCGTGTGAGGGAGTTATGACACAGAACCATTCTGAAAACATATTTCACAGTTATTTTCCTGCAGTATTTTCAGTGCCATCAGTATTGCAGTTTCAAAAACACCTTTCTAAATAGTGTATAGAATATTAATCCTCTATTTTAACATCACTGAAGTTCAGTGAATGATGATATGCACCTATCTTGATAAACAATCAGTACCAACTTGGGAATTTTCGTTCCATTGCTTAGCCAACATTCAAACCCATTAACAACTTACCTATTCATACAACTATATATTTCATCAGATAGACTTAAGCTAAGCATCTTTTACAAGGACACATCAGAAGTTACTCTTCTGGGATTCACAAGTCAGCACCAATTAGATTTACAAGACCAAGCATTAAGACACTGTATTAGCTGATGTCAAAGATGTAACAAAAGGATGACTGACCAAGCACCATCACATCTTTGATAGCTCTACGTTTTTCAGTCTCAATCACCACTAAGGCATAAATTCTAAAAAAAAAAATCAATTAAGCTTTGCAAACCTTTGTGTGAGGGCTCCTATTGCACTTTAAGTTGGAGTAACTTTGGATTTAAAATTTATTTCCTTTATTAAACACTGCGTAAACCCAATGGGATAATACACAAGCTTGAAGAAACCAGACCATTAAACAAAACATGGAAAAAGTTTTACAATGTGTATTTGAAACTGCATTCCGAAAGCAGATTTTTTTGCTTTGGTGATTTTGGGGAAGCACTGTCTATCCAGAAAATAAGAGCATTATTCAACTTCAAGGGTCAAAAGATTTATTTATTAGTTATTGCTTTATATTTTCCAATTTATGACACCAACATTTTTGTCAAATAGGATGGAAGCCTGCTGTGGGCCTGTGGCGCTATATTAAGACAGACAAGCTTTTAAAAGTGCTCCCTCTGTGTTTGCGATGGCAGTTTGGCTGATTAAAAGTGATTGAGTGAGACACAGATTATGTACTCTGAAAACATTTTCATCTTCCCTCAGGAGCCTGCCCTCTGGTGTTGTAATGATGAGCATGATTTCCATAATTTCTGTCATTCTCCTGCCTGCTACACAGATATGACGGTGTGCGAAAGGGTTTTTCTGTAACAGAAGCATCATTCTGATTATTACTGACATTGTTTCTCATTACTGTACATAAGTAGGACAGCAGCTTTTATGTAGATTTTGAGAGCTATTTCATGTTTCTCGGAGACAGATAGGAAGAACAAGGCTTTCACCTAACTATCCTCTGTTAGATCACTGGGATTATGCACCTTTCTGCATGATTTATCATGTCTGGTGAAATCATAACAGACAGGTGCACTTATGAATATTACAAGAAGAAATTTCTGTATACCTCTGTTTTATTTCAAGACTGTTTGAAGAAAGAGCAAGAAATCTGTAATTTATTTTTCTTTAAAATTACTGACTTGGAGAATTTAACAAATTAAAATAAACTTGAGTCAATACGTTTCTTCTGGTCAATAAAAAAATGTGCATAAGATTTTTAATGAAATTTATTGTGTCACACCTTATTCTTAGTCTTTTTGTTTAAACTGTAAGAAAGATTTGGAAATTCAGGCTTCACCTGCATGAAAAAGCATCATTCATCACTGAAAAACCACTCAAACTGAATTTTCATGAAATGCTTAAATGTTATTAAAAAAACCAAATTTCCTTTTACCACTGAATGTTAATCTTACTGTTTCTTTTATACTTTATTATTTATTTATTTTTTTACTCTGCTGTTTTTGGGCAGTACAGTGGCACTGTGGGTGGTGTTTGTGCTTTACACCTCTTGGATCAGTCTATACATAGCAGAACTGTTGATGGTTTTGCAGGCTGTAACTAGAGCCTTAAACTTGATATGGGCAGCTATAGGAAGCCAGTGGAGGAAGATGAAGAAGAGAGATTGATGGGAATGCTTTGGTAGGTCAAGCACAACTCACACAACAGCATTCTGTATCATCTGGAGAGGCTTGATGGTGGAGACTGGATGACCAAACAGAAGGGAGTTGCAATACTCCAGCCGGGATATCACCATGGTCTGGACCAAAAACTGTGTCGTATGTGCTCTTAGGTAAGGGCAGTATGTATTCGCGAGGCAGAGTTATGGCTTCAGTGTGTTAAGGGAAGTATTTTTAGTGGATTGTTACTCCTAGGATGTTGACTTACAAAGTGGATGAAATTAGCAAATTTTCCAGTTTGATAGAATGTCCTTGACAGATGGATGGACCTCTCAGTCTTTGAGAGGTTGAGTTGTAGATGGTGATCAGTAAGACCGTAGTAGCAGTAATAGTGGTAGGCCTGCTGTGTGGTGGGTCTGGGGTTCGAGTCCTGCTTGGGGTGCCTTGTAACAGAGTGGCGTCCCGTCCTGGGTGTGTGTCCCTCCCCAGCCTTGTGGCCTGTGTTGCCGGGTAAGGCTCCGGTTCACTGCGACCCCCGCTCAGGACAAGCAGTTGTAGACATTGTGTGTGAGTAGTAGTAATCATGCATAATGCTTCTAACCTCTGCGTTTCATAAATTTTGATTTGTGATAAAACTGTAAATAAAATCATGAATTATTTCTAATTCTGCTGTCTTTCAAGAAAATTCTGTGGATTTTATTACTTAAAGGTTTAAAATGATAGGTAAGTCTTTTGCCTTTTTAGGACTTTTTTTAGTTTAGGGCTCGTTATTATCACAGATAATGGAATTACACTTTTAAAAAAAGTTAGGAGACTTTTGAGCATTGCAAGGAGCACACAACTGTGGGACAACTGAGAGAAGAAACTATGGCTTCTTGCCTAATGTGGTTTTAGTGTTATGTACAGTATGTGTTGTCCGAATTTGTTATTATTTCAAAGTTTTTCTATTCATCATGCTATTATCAGTCTATTTTGGGCAAATAGGTCAATGATCACCTCTTCTGCATCAAATGAACAATCTTTTAAAACAAAAAACACTTGAAAATGAAGAAATCATGTTTGTCTACTACAGAAATCCCTTCCCACTCCTTTGTAGCTAAAAAACACATCCCATATGCTAATCTTATGTTCAACACTAAAACTCAGCTTTCGAAAACAAATCTGTCCAGTCACCTAACATATGTCTACAAAACCATTGTAAACACTACAGAAAAAACATGCCTGCAAACTGCTCTTTGCCACATACAGAGAAGAAAAGTGAAAATTCCTTGTATAATATTGTGGTCCAAAGAAGTCCTGGTACCCAAAACAAGTCTGAACAAGTGACTTTAACAGAAGTGCTTATTAAGCCATGCAAGCCCGTAACTCTTGTTGTTATTTATGCATGCTTGTCCATTAGAAGGTCCATCAGAAAATCTGACCCAACTCTGTACTTTCTGCTGTTCCAAAGTAAGCTATGCCCCTGAAAAAAAACTCCTGCTTTCCATTCTTCCTCAAAATTTATATGGCATATTGGTACTGCATTAACTCAGCCACCTCATCTAATATTTATGCATAACAGGTTTCCATTGCTCTAATGGCATAAAAAAGACAATATTTTAAACATTAAAATGAAAACCATTTACAACTATCATCAAAAGAGAACATTTGGCATTAATCTTTAAAAGGACCCAAGTCAAGTATAGACATGTGGACTGAAAAAAAAGTAGAGAGGAAATGACAGAGAAAATACTTAATGGAGAAAGACAGTCAAAGTTTGGTAGTGAAATAGCTGACCTATAATTAATAGGGCTTTCCTTTTAGGCTAGATAAGGGTGGCAAGAGATTAAATTTCTGTTTCTCAGTGGAAATTTTTTAAATAAATCTAGTGGCACATTTTTGTACTGAATCCTTATAGCATTGACAAATAGCATTGAGAAAAAGAAAAACTTCATCATTCTTCAAAATAATGACAGTATACTAATGGATACATGGAACTTTTGAATCATCCTTTAAATTCAGTTGTTCAGAGATCCACTGTGCACCATGCTTACTTTGTACTCTTTGAGACAATAAGAAAAATTTGCATCTCATTCCAGTACAGTACACTGTGCGATGAAGACACTTCCCAAAATGCTTGCTTCATCTCCTTTGTGTGTGGGTGTGTGAGACAGAGAGAGAGTGTTGATTGTATGGACAATAAAGTAAATTGAAAATGGCTAGATGCTGACAAATATATTAAATGCTGCTTTAATTTAAAAAAGATAATGAACTAAGTCCTGCAATGAACCACTGTATACCCTACCTTACCCCCTGTCTTTTCAGCATAGGCTTTGGACAGTGAATAGTTCATGAAAATCTAATAAATAAAAATTGTTCAGCTAATTTTTAATTCATTATAGTTTGTGAGAGGTTTTTACAGAGCCTGGCTAATGAAACAATTTAGAGATCTGTATAATGAAGATTTCACTGATTGCCATGTAATTCATGGATTTACAAACAAATGGAGTTATGAACAGACATCCAGCTGACTTTGTAAACTGAAGACTCAGGAACATTAGCATATAATAATTGCACTTACCTTGTAGGTTCTGTAGTGGTACAGTCATGATGCCACCTGCTGCTGCAGCTACCAGGCCCTGGAGATTGCCCAGGTTGGTAGGGTTTGTACCAGTGAGTGAAAGCACGAGGCTTTGCTGTCCCCCCAGTTGCCCAGCTACACTGAAGGGGATAAGAATGGGCTGGTTAAGGCCCGAGGTGCCAGCAGGCATCACCCCTGCCACTGCTGATGCTAGATGTTGTGTTGCCAGCATGGACTGCAAAAGATTTAAAAAAGACAAGGATTTATTCGATGTTGCTAATCTGTAAAACCTAAACATCCATCTATCTTTTTCATCTGAAAAAGATGAAAAAAACTATCATCAATACCAGTAAATACCCCTCAGTGTGTCGTTCTGGAAACTACGGGGGTAGCTGGTAGCATGGTCATTAGAGCTGCTGCCTTTGGATCCACGGGTCTGAATCTTACTTCTAGCTACAGTATCCTTGAGGAAGGTATTTAACATAAATTGCTTCAGGAAAGTTACCCAGTTGTATAAATGGGTAAATAGCTTAACACTGTAAGTTGCTTTGGTAGAAAGCATCAGATAAAATGAAAAAATGTATGTGTGGTTGAAAGAATACAACACTTCTTTTGTCAGCTTGGAGCCCCCACTCATATTAGGTCCAAACTCAAAAGTAGATTCTCAATTTTGGCTCTGATATGGTGTAATTAGCTCCCTCTCTCCCTTAGAATTTATTTTATGCATTCAAGAAAGGCTAAAATCTATCTCTTCCAAATCCATTTCTCTCCTGATCTCCTAAAAGTTCCATAAATTTCCATCACACCATCTGACATGACTACTTTTCTATTTATTATTATTATTTATTATTATGTAATGTGTACCTGTAAAAGTTATGGTATCACAGAAATTAATTGTGCTTCAACAATCATGTTTGCATCTTAGACTAAGTTTATTTTCTCATATCACCTTGGAGAAAAGCATCTGTTAAATAAATAAATCAATCGACAAATGGATCAATCAAGCCTGCTGTAATTGAGTCTCACACTATCTCTGCACATAACAAAATTAACTATTTCTCATGGTTTGCAGTCTGGGGACTTTAATCTTTTTTTTTTTCACTATGCCATGGCTTATTGCTCCTGTATCATAAGAAACTTGACAGAACAAAATTAAACATATAGCTTTCAAAGAATTTCCATTAATCACCTGAAATTTGACATTTCTTTCTAGACGAGCAGTCCAAGCACAAGGGTTTTGACATAATATCATACAAAGATTTTGGTGTGGAAATCTTTCAAGTGTATTGATCTCGCAAAAGACAAAAAAAATGGTTTTGATATGCTAAATTGCTTTGCTGCTGAGCTGCAGTTTAACTGCAGCCACCCCTGAGAGCATTAATCCACTAATCTGATACTGTTCAGAAAAACAAGAAACATGACAAGTGTCAGTCAAGCAATCTAAAAACATTCCATTCAGTGTGGTTTATGTAGATTTTTATTATTTATATGCACTGTCATGGTTTTAAATTATGTAGTTTCATAATTATTTTATGTTATGGGCATCACTGGGCTTTAATTCAAATAAAAATTATTGTTAATTTAAATAAAATTAAATTGAAATAACATGCCACATCCACTGAGCAGCCTGAGCTGTGAACATGATGTTAATATGATATGAGCAGATTAAAGGTACTGCTAATAAGTGATATAATCATTAACATATCACTTATTCATGCATATATTTACACTATACAAATGACATTGAAATTTTTATCGTTCTGTATAAATGTCTAAAAATTCTTTTGAAATGGCTACAGTTCTGTATAAGAAGCAATGCTTGTGATATCTGTTTTTTAGGCTGTTATTTTCATTTTATTCCTCTGTATTTTATTACTGTTTGTTTTGAAGAAAACACATTTATCAAATAACCTGTTCCTTTCAACAAAAAAAAATTCTATTCATTTTTCAAACCTGATATCGAAATAAAAGGTTGACATTTAACTAGACTAGAATAAATAATAGTTGCATAACCTAAACTGACCATCAATCCATTCTTACTTTCTCAAAAATTTACCAGTTATGTCAAAAAAAGTATAAAGCAGTTCAATTAAACCCTGAAGTAGTCTTTAGCAAATTATTTTGTTTTGATGTTAGTATTAAATGTTGCTTTTAATTTCTTTTCTAGCTCAACATTTAAATTTCCATTTATTTATTTAGCAGACTCTTTACTCCAAAGTGACTTCCAATGAACTCTGTGTAGTGTTATCAGCCCACACACCTTATTCACCAAGGTGACTTACACTGCTAGATACACTACTTACAAGGGGTAACTCATCCATGGAACACACATATTCTCTTTGTCACTCACACACTACGGGGGAATCTTTACAGTATGTCTTTGGACTGTGGGAGGAAACCAGGGCACCCAGAGGAAACACACACAGACACAAGGAGAACATGCAAACTCCACACAGACTAAGCAAGGATTGAACCCATGTCCTCTTAAACCACCCAGACACTGTAAGACAGCAGTGCTACTCGCTGTGCCACGATTCAATGTTATTTTGTACAATAATGTACAAAATGTACTTATGTTAAGTTTTGAGTGCATTTTGGGAGGGGGTGTGGTGGAGTAATGGGTTTGGCCAGGTCCTGCTCTCTGAGGGGTCTGGGGTTCAAGTCCTGCTTCAGGTGCTCTGTGATGGGCTGGTGTCCCATCCTGGGTGTGTCCCCTCCCCCTCACACCCTGTGCTACTGGGTTAGGCTCTGGCTTGCCACAAGTGGCTTCAGGCTGTGTTTGCATGTGTGCTTTTTGGGAAGCCCACCTGACGTCCTATGGAGTAAGTTGGGTGGGTCTGTTCAAAAGGACTGTTGCTGCCATCAGAGTGCGATGAGCCTACTGATGCTGCAGAAAAGAAAGAGAGAGAGATAGTGAAATTATTATTTTCCATAAGAGCAGAAGAAAGCCAGCATGGAGCAGTTGATTTTCACAACATAAAACATATGATCTGAAAGTGGGACAAGCAGGTCAATTTCCAGCACTGTCTGAGCAGCTCTGAGCTATAACAGGTGTCATGGATGGTGTCAGGGAGGAACAGACTAAACAACTAAGTGGTTTACCAAAAATCAATCTGCTGAGGATTTATTATCAGCAAGGCTTACTTTTCAGCTATTTCGCTCATTGAGGGAGAGTTGTACAGCAGTTGCTGACAGCCAGCTTAAAGTAGCGGCAGAGCAAGGGTGACGAAAAAGCTGAGCCTCATATAATACATCAATTTACCATTCGCTCTCCAAATGTTGAACCAATAATGACAGTAACAATTAAACAGAGAGGTATCACAGTGAGAAGTGGAGGTGGGGGTAAAAAGGGACCTGCAAACAAAACAGAATTCATCAATACTCATTATAATGCAAAAAAGTGGGAGATCTCAGTTCATTATTCATTCCGAGTGTAATAAAAAGAAAAACAAAACAGAAAAGAAAAATTCAAAAATTTTTAAAATTTAAATTAATTGAATTTGAGATGACCATTGAGGTACAATTAAAATGAAACAACTTTAAAGACAAAACTTACATTTGAATTAAAACATTAAAAGAATTAAAACTTTGATAAGACAAAAAATTGGAATGAACAAAGTCTGAAAAGTTAAAGGAAAATGCCTTCAGTTTAATAGGGCAGTCCCAGAGAATTAAGCTGCTGAAGTGCCCCAGGGTCCAGTACTCTCTCTTGAAGGGTCTCTGGTAGGAGAAGAGGGGGTAATAGAGCCCAGAACTCATAGCTAGTGGCAAGAGGGTTTGGTGCACCAGCCAGTTTATCCTCTGGAGCAGGTGATAGAGCTGAATTGGGCTTTGGTGGAGTAGATAGTAGAGGTAGTTAGTCCAGGGTCTGGGGACTAGGGGCAGTGATCCTTGTCTTCCCAGTAGCACATTCACCGGGTGTGGCATAGCTCTACCTGTTCTCTGTAGATCATCACAGAATATCCCTGATCAGGGTGCAAAGGCCAATCCAGTGACTGCTGAGTTTATGCGTGTGGCCCTTCTGGCAATGGGGCCTGAAGAATAAACCTGCTCCCCTACCTGAAATTCTCGATGCTTGACTAAAGGTTAAAGTTACACTTCTGGAGAATCCTGGCCTTATTCGGTGCCACATTGTGTAGTACCTCTGTCCTCAGCTGCAGTGAGTGAACTGTCATTACCTGTACGATGTGGCAGGATGTCATCCATGAAGCAGGTCACTAAGGGCTGGGCTCTGATCTCATTATGAATGCTGCTGAGTTGCAGCATTTAGACTTTAGCAGAATAGTGTGACAGGCTAACAACAGTAGGAGCAGATGTAGATCCCAGTTATGATGGTGACAACTGGTGAGCAGGGCGAGCCAAGTAATCAAAGTTCAAATGAAACATTCCACCAGTTCATCACTCTAGGGTTGCAAAGGGATATCACTGGTCTCATAGATCCCTGAGTAATCACACATGTTTACCATCAGCTGTGACTCAAAGTTTAGCACTAGTTGCTGTGCAATTCACCAGCAATCCCAAATATCCTCATCATGACGTTGTCCACTGTCATAATAGCCTCTTACTTGGACATCACGTACCCCTCTGGCCGTATGATAAAGTGTTCCATGACTCCAAGGACATACCAGTTACCATTATTGATGGTATGGAATACATCCAGGGTGTCAACAGCCACCCTTTCAACAGCAACAGCCCCCCCCCCCCCCCCCCCCACCTGGAGCGACTGCTCCACTGCCCCAGCACCATCTTCTTTACAATGTAGGCATTCCACAACTGATATAAACACTCCCCTTCAATCCGTCTCTGGTACCAGTAGAATCCTTTAACCAGCCTCTTCAAGGTCTTGGTGACACCAAAGTAGCCCATGTCAGCAGCTCCATGCACTTGCTTTTTTTTGTGCAGAGAAGTAGGGAGAACCAGCTACAGACACTTTTTGGAACTTCACAAATTGATCAATAGGTGGTAGAGGACCCCACTTTCTGCCTGAGAATATTCCAGCATACTTCCAGCCTTCTGGTTGCCCCGCTGTTGGAGGCACTGTTGGAGAGTCAGTTCCCTGCCCTCACTCCAGCCACTCCTGTACGGTACTATTCCTGGTGCTGCTCATCTAGCATCCACCCCTTTGGCAGCATACTTGAACCCTTGTTCCCAACAGTAGAGAGAGGGAAGGAAAGAAGGAAGGAAGGAAGGAAGGAAGGAAGGAAGAAGAAGACTCCCAAATGGAGTAACATGAAATACAACAGAAGATTCACTTGCGTGAACCACCCTTCACGCTTCCTCTTCCCTGAACATCTGAGCACTGTGTAGATAAATAGCATCCATTGTTTACATACCTTGATGTCCATGAGTCATTTTGCTGAACTGCAGAGCTGCAGAGCTGCATGCCACAGAGAGATTATTACTGGTTCATATAAAAGTGAATGTGACTAAAAATAACTGATGACAAATAAAATCCACAGAAAACATGATGTGCGTAGTAAAAGTTACTTCATTAGTTTTAGGGAGAGAAGGCTAAACCATTAGATATTAAGAATTTCAATGTAATACAAAAGTAAAACATATCAATGCCAAAAATTACTGTGAAAAGTACCATTTTGCCAGAAAATTAGGTAAGTAGAAGTAAAAGAGTAAAAGTAACATGATACCACTCACTGATGAAAATAACTGAAAGCACAGATTTTATTTTGATTCACTGTCAGTGAGGTGGACAAATTACTCCCAGCTCGCATTGTAGAAGAATATACATGTGGTCATTATTAGTGATGGGGAGAAGAAATAATTATGAAGCACAATTTACAGTATCTAATCAATTAAGTGTAAATCATAAATAAATGCTTTGGACAAAACAGGTGAAACGGACTATTGCATTAAGTATGGAGAGCAAGGAAAGGGCATGACACAAAAGGTAATGAAATCCCAAGAATGTCTCTTTAACGTCACAAAGATGCGCCCATAATTGATGTCTTATTTGTTTCTTTGGGCTAATTGTAGTGATGCAGGAGGTACTGTTCTGGGGCCATTTGTCCTGATGCACTATAATTGTACCCTGCAGACAGCAGATATTAAGCCCATGTATCTTTCTCTAGGCCAATTTACTCAAATTTCAGCACAAAAATTTCAACCTTTGATTACACTTTTACATGAAATCTGAATAACTAGTTGGAGATGCCAAAGCAAACCATCAAAATAACCTGCTTGATGATCTTTACCATCAAACTTTTTTTTTTTTTTAATTTAAAGGAAAAACAATATCTGCACTAGACAATAATCACCCCAGGTCATTGGCATTGTCTATGTCGGTACAGAAGAATTTTACTGACTCCTAGCTAATGTGTGCTGTAGAGTTCGGTCAACCTCTGTGGTGAGAATGCTGCTGATTTAGGAGATAAGTCTACGAGAAAATGATGCTCTCATCTCAAAGGCAGCAGATAGTGTGGTGGTTAGAGCTGCTGCCCTGGTGTCTGAAAGTCACATTTTTGAATCTCCCCTACTGCTGTAGTACCCTTGAGCAAGGTACTTACCCTAAATTGCTCCAGTAAAATTACAAAGTGTTAAAAATGTGTGAACATTAACAGTTGTGGGTAGCTTAATGTTGCTTTGAACTGAAGTTTTATCTTAACACAACGTTTTCAAATTTTTACAGTAAAAGGCTCTTACTTGTGCTGAGTTCAAAGTAAAATATCCAGGAGACAGGGGGAACAACCCAAATTTCTTACTGTAGCAAAAAATGATGGAATGGAAGTACTCAACCATACCATCTGCTTTCATAAGGCATTCAGAACACCTGACCCCTTTCGTATTGAAGCATTGGCGTATGAGTGGGGAGCTGACAACGCTAAGTGAAGAAGCACTGACATTCACTGCCATTGATCTATTTGTAATATGCAGAAACAGCACATATGCAATGCACAACCAATGAGTTTAAATGGGAAAGCAATGAAGGCCCATTTTCCACTTTCTATTGATTTAGAACATGTTGCTTATTACAACGGAATATATGTATCTGTGAATTTCTTCTTCTAGTAATCCACTTACATTTACATTTACATTTACATTTATTCACTTAGCAGATGCTTTTCTCCAAAGCGACTTACAATGAACTCTATGTAGTGTTATCAGCCCACACACCTTATTCACCGCAGTGACTTACACTGCTAGATACACTACTTACACTGGGTCACTCATCCATACATCAGTGGAACACACTCTCTCTGTCACTCACTCACACACTATGGGGAACCTGAACAGCATGTATTTGGACTGAGAGGAAACCGGAGTACCCGGAGGAAACCCACGCAGACACAGGGAGAACATGCAAACTCCTTACAACTCCAAACACTTACAGCTGAAATAGGGAGAAACTGCTTTGCTGAAATGATGCTCTGAGGGCTAAAAATGTAATGTAATAAATGCAGTGGTCCTATCATACTTAGAGTTAACTGTCTATTTTTAGATTACGTTAGCTGACATTTTCAGAAGTTTTGAAGTTCACTAAATGAATGCTTTTCTAAGAGCCTGCACAAAGATATTTCGGTCAATACGGTATTTTAATAACAGGTAACATGTTTAGATGATATTTTAAACACATAAAGACCCAAAACATGGGCAAATCATAACATATAAATACTAAGAAGGTGGCTTCTGTAATATAAAAAATGATCATCTCTGGCTGCATAAGGTGTGTATATTTTTAAATTATATTTAATAAATGTTTTAGCATGTGCTGTTAAAGCTTTTGATGATAATGACTGCTGTGTTGCTGAGGTGGTTGATTTGGTCTTCTTCATTTGTAGTAGTTTGCTGCCCAGCTTGATGTCTTCCCTTAGTTCATGTTGGTTGCAGGGGGTGTACAAGTGTTTGCCTAACAAAAGATCATGATGTGAACCAAAACCTGTTTTTTCACACTGACATCCAAAACAGGATGGAATAAATTCCTAAATAAAATGTTAACAATACAAGTTAGGTTTCTTTAAAATAAATTTCTTTTTCACAGAGGAAAAAAAACTGGTAACCATTACTGTTGGATACTGTAGCTTTCCTAGAAATTCCTAGACTCTGCTTTTCACTAAGGCAATCTTTATTCCAAATCAAGATGCATGGTAGGATTCTAAATTTCTGCCCCAAGTGGCATCAGAGCCCTTGGATGACAGTGCATCACAGTACTTCCCTATAATACTTTGACATAAGACTCAGAAGTCTTAGAAGCTGTGCACTGGATGGGGCAGTGTAACAATCCCTGTTTCATTAGTGGTGCACTTGGGATTACTTTCTTCTATGTGAAACATCTACATTTAATTCATTCCTTGGGGTTTCCTTCAAGGACTTTGGATGAAGTGAAATTTCATTGCAAAATATGTTGTGACAATAATTCTATGAAATATCTGAAAAACTGAATGAAGGAACACAATGACTCATTTTATAAGAAAAATTCTAAAAAGGTAAAAATATCTTTATGTTTTCATTATTAAATGTATGGGATTATCTGAATACTTCAAGTGTGATTTAACTTGCTTTAAAAGTAACACACACACACACACACATACGTGACAAAAACGACATTAATTCAACAGCAGTTGAAAGCTACATTTAATGCTGAGTAACTTTTGAGACATATAGGCTGCACAAAATTATTTTGTCACATTTATCCTATATAGTTTAATTTTCACACACACACATCTAAAACCGCTCATCCCATGCAGGGTTGTGGGGAGCCGGAGCCTAACCTGGCAGGACAGGGCACAAGGCTGGAGGGGGAGGGGACACACCCAGGATGGGACACCAGTCTGTCGCAAGGCAACCCAAGTGGGACTCAAACCCCAGATTCACCAGAGAGCAGGACTCGGTCAAACCCACTGCACCACTGCACCACCGCACCCCTCACAGTTTAATTTTTATAGATTACAAATTTATATATAAAAAACCTTCAAAGATTGTTCCTAGCACAGCAAGCAAAGCTTCAGAATAAAGTCTACTGTCCACAGGTTTGTCAGCAGAAGGATGCCGCTAATTGTTACATTATCAATTGAAGGAAGCCTGACCTGTGATACTTTCTGCACCTTATCCAAAAATTGTTCTTATAGTCAAGCAATTAATTAATGAACAAATTAATTTTCAACCTAAGCTGCTAAACTGGCAGATGGAGGACCATAAACTACGTATAAAATATAATTTTCTGTTTTTGGTAATACATCAACTGAATTATTTTTTAGCTATTCCCTTCAACTTTCCAGATGTTTTCAGAAAGGTTAAATTGTTGATGTTGAACCAGTGATGTCAAAATCTTTTTTCAAAAACAAGGAAAAAGTAAAAGATCATCCTTGTCTGTAAAGGACAAAGGAAATTACTGAGTTCTGTGAAGGTCACATAGGCAGCCTCTTGTTTCCCCTCACTACATAAAGGTTAGAACAAATACAAACAAATCATTCAAATGTATATTTCACATAATACGTTCATACTTCTTACAGTATATTGCCACAAAACATTGCATTCAACAAATATATCAGACTTTTGATTTTCTAATTAAATGTATTTGATTTTATGCTGAGAAATCAAAACATTGACTAAAAAAAACTAATTCCAGCTGTGACCTCTGTCAGATGTGGTTATACTAATTTCCACCCTTGTATGTAATCCGCTTGTACTGCCTTTATATTCAATAACATACATTAGGATCATTTTTCATTCATCAAACAAATGTCCAGACAACAATATATCAAGAGAGTAGAAAGTGTATAATAAAAATACAGAAATGACTTATCACTGCAGAAATTAAAATCAACAAATATATTTGAGTGCCTGTCTGCTTGAATTAGTGAGTGTTGTGTAGTGATTAGTGCTGCTACCTTTGAATATAAAGGTCATAGGTATGATTCCCACATCCAGCTGCTGTACCCTTGAGCAAGGTACTTATACTAGGTTGCTCTGGTACACTTGCCCAGCAGTATAAATGGGAAAATAATTATAAGTGTGAAAGCTTAACATTTTAAGTTGCTTTGGAGAAAAGAACCAGCTAAATAACTAAATGTACTAGCAATCTTGAGATGTTATTGATTTATATTTTTTGTTTTTATTATACACATGTATCATATCATCTGAACCATTTGTCCCATACAGGGTCATGGGGAGCCAGAGCCTAACCTGACAGCACAGGGCATAAGGCTGGAGGGGGAGAGGACACACCTAGGACTGGTGCCAGTCCGTCACAAGGTACCCCAAGCAGGGCTTGAACCCCAGACCCACCGGAGAGCAGGACCCAGTAAACCCCACTGCACCACTGCACCCCCGTTGTCATTGTATGGTTGCTATATTTAAGTTGCCATGCGTATAATGAGCCAAGCTCAGGATCATCCAATAGAACATCTCAATAGCGACATTGTTTAATTCTGTTGTGAGGTAATTTTGGAGGTATTGGGACTTTAAAACAAAAACGACTTTGGGAAGCTTTTATTTTATTTTGAGGAGAGAGGCCTTGACATGGTGAGTAAAAGGTTTAACTCTGGGTGCTCCTAAAATGAGAGTAAGTCAGGGAATATTTGAGAGCTTTATGTCAAAATACTAGTTGTTTGCTTCTTAAGGAAAAGGCAAAGTTTTATTTGTTCACTTGCTATTATTTAAAGAGTGTAGGAAAGAAAGTAAAACTGGGCAAATCCACCTGCCACTGCTGAGCACCTGGTCACTCCTCAGTCCTTAATTCCCCACCAACGTTAACAATAAACTGTTCATCAGTTTCTCAAACTGCCACTGGGAGGCTAAGATAAAGCCTGCATTTATTATATTACTACACACAAATTCAGCCCCCTATGATGTAAAGTTATACTCATATACAATAGTTTGGATTTGACATTTAATACATATCAAATGCTTCTGTCTGACATGCCCGCCCCCGCACCTACAAGCACTCAAGGCATGCAAGTATAAAGGGCGCAACCAGACCAGGGCTGATGAGGAACCTCATACGAGCAATCGCTCCCGCTGCCTTGCGCTCGGTACTTACCTCGCTGTGCTTTTTCCCTGCTTCCTTATCCTGGTTCCACTATTGATGTTTCCCTCAGCTCCCTGACCATGTTTCTGTCCTCGACCTCTCTTCTTGAAAGCTCCTCCTGTACGACAATTGCGGATCAAACAAACCCCAACTGTCCCCAACTATTCTTTTGGATTTCCCTACAATAAAGCATCTGCAACTGAGTCCACCGCATTTGTCTCCTGTGTCCGACATAGAAGAATGTTCTGCCTCTCAACTGCATTCAGCGGTGCTCGATCGCCTACACCATGCCGTCTCTGCTCAAGGTGCCATGCTGGGGGTGCATGAGCAGTCCCTGCGCTGGCTGAGGAGACACTGGAAGGGCTGGTCTCTGCCTTGGAAGAAAGCAGGGTGATGGGGTAAATCCAGCCTCCCAAAAACCCCTCCGCACCGCCGCTGCAGTGCCACCGGTGCTGGCTCCAGCTCCGAACCCCACCCACACCAGTATTTGCTTAGTCGCTCTTGAGAGGTACGATGTTTCTCCAGAGAATTGCTAGGGGTTCATAATACAATGTGAGCTGGTGTTCTCATGCTCCCCATATCTGTTTGGCAGGGATGAAACCAAAGTGGCGTGCCTCATCTCCCTGCTGACGGGTCCCGCACGCCAGTGGGCGACAGCGGCTTGGAAGGACTGTCCCCTGACCACCTATGAAGATTTCCGGAGACGGTTCGAGGCCGTATTCGACCATCCCCAGTTGACTAGGGCTGCCAGTGACCGTCTCATGACCATTAACCGCTCGGTTGCGGACTACTCCCTGGAATTTCGGACCCTGGCAGAGCAGAGTGGTTGGAACCCCACCGCCCTCCTGGCTAGTTTCTGTGTCGGTCTTCATCCCTGGATCCAAGCCAAGCTGGCCTACTGAGGGGAGGACTGGGACCTGGATTGATTCATTGAGAACACAGTTATGGTTGACAATCTGGGCTAAGAACACCGCCAACAGCCACGGCCGATTCCTCCCTTCCCGAAGCCCACCTCAGATCGTCCTGAAGCGATGCAGTTGGGCCGGGGCCGACTCACACTGGAGGAGAGGAGACACAGACTGCGGGAGGGCCTGTGCATGTACTGCGGACCCCGTGGACATTACAGATCGGACTGGCCGCAACGGCCTGCTCATGAGACATTCCTGGAATCCCAGGAGAGTGTTGCCCACCGCTCTCGATCTCAGTTAAACCTACCGGTGACACTTGCTTGGGAGGAAGGTCTGGTTCAGGTACTGGCAATGGTGGATTCTGGAGCGGCGGGGTGCTTCATGGATGAGGGGTTTGCATGTTGCTTAGGCATCCCCATGAGGGCCTGTGATGTATCGATAAGGATCAGTGCCCTAGATGACCATCCGTTGGGTTCCGGAGTAGTAGACTATATCACTGTGAGTTTACAAGTCACGGTGGGAGTGTGCCATCAAGAGGGACTGTCCTTTTACGTTATCCAGTTCCCAGAGACCCTGATGATCTTGGGTTTCTCATGGCATGATCCCATCTTTTGTTGAAGTTCTGGGGAGCTGGTGTCCCGGGGACGCTAGCATACCCACACATGTCTAACTCTCCCCTGTCGTGCTACCGCTGTGGAAGGTTCAGGGGAGGCCATCCCGGTGGTCATTCCCCCAGAATACAGTGACCTCAGCGAGGTCTTCAGTACCACCCGGGCTGCCACACTTCCCCCACACCGTAGCTGGGATTGTACAATCGACCTCCTCCCAAGCACTACACCTCCCTGTAGTCGGGTATACCCCCTGTCCTTACCAGAGGAGAGGGCCATAGAAACTTACATCATGGAGGCACTGGAGGCGGGTGTCATTCGACCATCCAAATCACCACCTTCTGCGGGATTTTTCTTTGTGGGAAAGAAGGATGGGGGGGCTGCGGCTGTGTATTGAATATCGGGGTTTAAACGCCATCATAGTGCATTGTCCGCATCCCCTGCCCTTGATTTTGGCAGCACTCAAACAGGTTCACGGCTCCACCTGGTTTACCAAACTTCACCTTAGAAGTGCTTAGAATCTTATCCAGATACGGGAGGGGGATGAGTGGAAGACCGCCTTTAGCACCACCCTTGGGTTTTACGAGTACCTCGTCATGCGTTTGGCCTTTCAAGTTTGCCTTCTGTATTCCAAGCTTTTGTCAATCATGTCTTGGGTAACCTGATCAATGGATGCGTTCTAGTCTACCTGGATGACATTCTGGTGTTTTCCCAGACCTGGAGTCAGCATGTGAACGACATCAGGGTGGTTCAACAATGCCTCCCCCGGAACGGTCTGTACGTCAAAGGTGAGAAATGTTTGTTTCACCAGACCCAAGTATCCTTTTTGGGGTACATCCTCAATCGACGAGGAGTGGCCATGGATCCGTGAAAGGTCTGGGCCATACTGGAATGGCCACAACCCAAAACCCTGAAGGAGCTGCAACGCTTCCTGGGCTTTACAAACTTCTATTGGCACTTCATCCGTGGGTACAGCTTGGTCTCCACTCCCCTGACGGTGCTCACCTTTGGTAAGGGCCCGCTCCTAAAGTGGACAGAGGAGGCCCAACAAGCCTTCACTGGGCTCACGGTGCGGTTCACCTCTGCACCCATCCTCCAGCACCCGGACCCCTCGCTTCTCTTCATGGTCAAGGTGGATGCCTCCGTAGCGGGAGTAGGGGCTGTCCTGTCACAGTGCCAAGGAACCCCCTCCAAGCTTCACCCCTGTGCTTTCTTCTCCTGCAAGCTCAGCCCAGCCGAGCAGAACTATGACATCGGGAACCAGGACTTGTTAGCCATCAAATTGGCACTCAAGGAGTAGTGCCACTGGCTGGAGGGAGCAGCGCAACCCTTCCTGGTCCTAACCGATCACTGTAACCTGGAGTACCTCCAGACCGGGCGCCAGCTGACTCCTCGCCAGGAAAGGTGAGCCCTGTTCTTCATACGTTTCCATTTCATCGTCTCGTACAGACCAGGGTCGAAGAACACCAAAGCAGATGCCCTGTCTGGGATCGACGACCCTGAAGCAACACCAACAATCTCTGAAACCATCCTGCCCCCACAGTGTATTGTAGCTCCGGTGAGGTGGCGGTTCTTTGACAAGCTCTGAATGGCCCAGGCCACTGACCCTGGACCCCCCGACTGGCAGGCCGGGAAGGAATATGTTCCAACTCGGCTCCAACTGTCTGTCCTGCAATGGGCTCATGATGCCCTGGGAGCCAGACACCCCGGGGTGCGCCGAACACTCTCCCGCCTCCGGGGGAGGTTCTGGTGGCCCTCAATACCAGAGGATGTGCAGGAGTATGTTGGGGCGTGTGTTGCCTGCAATCAGGCAAAGACACCTACTCAGAAGCCTGCGGGCCTCCTCGAATTCCTGGCCGTGCTAACATGCCCCTGGACTCACGCCGTCGTGGACTTCCTACTCGACTTTTTAACTTAAGGTAGTCAAAGGACCATAAAGGGTGCAATGTCAAGTTCTAGAAAGGATGATTAGACATGGTCTGTAGGGGGGTGTACAACACTTCCTGGAGCAAGGCTTCCCCTCACACCCCTTTGGTCTGCTTCGCCATGGTCGTATGGTGTATTTTCATTAATTTACTAGCATAGGGAATGCCACGCTAACCACTGAACCATTAATTAATTATTGATTAAGGGTGATTATTGCAGCGGTGACACAAAGCAGTGCCAAGCCAGAGATGTGATTTCTCACTCCAGCGCTTCATTCATTGCAAATTGTAATTACTCAACAACACCACTGGTTGAAGGAGAATCAGGAGAGAGTTAGGAAATTAGAGAGCAAGAGAGGTAGGAAGCACTGAAGAGGAAAGTTGTAACTGGCATGAAGGGGTTTCCTAGCTGTTGATGATGATTAGTGTGTGCTGGTAGCCTGACTTCTGATCAATATATGCAAATGGTAATTATTGCAGAGATCCCACACACTTGTCTGCGAACTTGTTAACCTTTACTGGAGTCAGAGTAAACATGATATGAAAAAAAGTTCAGGTGAAAAGAAAAGGAGTTGAAGGGAAAGTTTGGGGAAGGGAAGGAAAGAGATAGAGAGAGGGGACCTTAAGGTATTCCATATGAGCAATGATATATGCAGTGGAATATGAAATTGGAGCAACACAGCACTTTGCAATGGAATACATCCTTTGTCCAGTCTTTTGGGACAGTGACATCTAGACTGAAAGGGAAAAAAGAGAACAAGAAAGAAGCCTTTTGTCCTCCGTGTAAATTTGCAACCTTTGAGGAGGTCACGCACACACAGTGTAAGGCTGCTTGTCCTGGGTGGGGTTGTGGCGGGCTGGGGCCTGGAACAGCAGCTTGGGCTGCGGGGAACACCCAGGGTGGGATGCCAGTCTGTCATAGGGCACCCCAGGCAGGACTCGAACCCCAAACCCACCACGCACAGGCCAAACTCGCCATGTCACAGCACCCCCCCAATCCCCCGCCTTGAGGAGTTAAACTTGATAAAAGGAAAAGCCAGGTAAGACAAGAAGAAGGTGCAGCAGTATCCCTTTCACTATTAATACTCATTTCAATTGTTTTTTATCATATTTGTGGTAAATTAGATTTTAGTTTGTGCCTTTTCATAATATCCCTACCTACACATCAAAATATCACAGAATCACTTCTGAAACATACAACAGCATTGTTATCATATGAAAAATATACTGTATGTTTGGGCAACTGCTTATTAGTTTGTCAAATGTTCATTTTCTATTGATTTTGTCAAGTTAAAATATGCTTTTTAAAAGCTATGACCTATGCAAGTAACTCTGTCTTCTAAGTAACATGATAATGTAAGAATTTTAACGTAATAATAACTTTAGCAGTTTATCATTTTGAGAGGTGATTTCTTCATAAATCTGCTTCATCATTTCTACTTATTGCAACCCATTGCAGCTCGTTGAAAGGAAAAGCAATGCTAAGCAGAAATCTTGGATCAGGATCCACCAAAGACGGAATGTGAATGAAATGTGATAAAATACAACCTGTCGGTTTTCGTCGCATGTAAACCGTGCAGCAATAGCCCTTGGCAAATAATGCAAGCAGTGGCTTGTACAAGCAGTTTCAGTCACTGGCTCTCTCAAGCCCTGATGTGGCATCCTAGTTTGTTGTTGTTGCTTCATCCTTAAGTGCATCACTAATGCCACCCCCCCCTTCCACCAGTCGTCCCCTGCTCTCACAGTGTGCTGCCAGGCACCTGGCACTCAGTGGCAATTATTGCATGTCACTACTTGTTTGTCCGTTCTTCACCCAGACTGTTCAAAGAAATTGATCAGTGGTGCAGTATCCATTATATAAAACAATTAAAAAAAGCCCATATAAAGAAAAAAGACCCCATCAAATAGCACATGAACCTATCAATAAAATGATGGACATTCAGAAAGGATGGCTTTGTAAAGCAATAGCCCTCATGTAGCTTTGAAGCCCAAACTCTATCTAACTCCATTCCCAGGAAGCTGATATAAAGTGTCCCAGTCTTCTGATTCTCCGATTCTCAAGTCTACTTATTATTTCTTCTGTTACTTGTTACAAAAAGAAAGTGAATCAGCTGGGGGGCAAAAGCGATGTATTAGTATGAGTCATTGCTCAAAAAACAAGTGCTATAAATAATAAAAGATGGTGAAAGACAGAAAGTTTTGGAACATACCTCATGACAGCAATGGAGATAATGATATTTTACATTTAAAAATCAATTCAGTCAGAATTACATATTCACAATATTGAAGCAATGTCAAAGCATTTCAAATGTATTATTCTTTCTTTAGGTTTTACTGGAGAATAAAAATAAACCTGACAGACATTTTAAGTTGCTTCTAAACATATTTGACGGAAAAAGTTTCTTGGCCTACTAATGTATATTGCTTTTGGGAGGTATTCTTAGCCCTCGTGTAAGAAGGTAATGTACAATGGAAACCACCAGAAGGGCTGATTTATGTTAAGGTCATCCATTTAGCAAACACTTTTCTCCAAAGTGACTTACAGTGCTGAGCTACCTTATAGTTATTTACACATTTATACAGGCAGACATTTTCACTGGATTACTTTGGGGCAAACACCTTGCTTAAAGCTATTACAGCAGGAGGAAGGAGTTGAACTTGTAACCTTTTGAGCCAAAGGCAGCAGCACTAACTACTGGACTACAAGCTCTACAATAAAAGCCTATACAAATATACCTCAACTTACGAATACCTGGGACCAGATGTCTACAACTTTGACCGGTTTGCAAGCTCAAACGCTGCCAGTCCATCACAAGGTAGGTGTGATGGGTAGCGCGGCTGCTGCACACCTCTTATGCGGCTCAGATGTAAGATTAAATCTAGCTGTCAGCATGATTTCTTTGGGTTTTCTCCTACAGTTCAGGGTTCTTCAACTGACCAACATCATAAATTGCAAGCAAAGTTTAAACTTTGCAATAGCCATTCCAAATCACTGTCCGCATGGGAAATCAAATTTTTACTAAAAATGGAATGCATGCTCAAACAAAATGAGGAGCTATGGCCACCACTGGAAAGTAGTGGATGAATTGGCACCATGCTTTTGGTTGATAAATAGTGCCATGATGCATAGTGAAGCAATAGCCATTAATCCTCAGAAGGAAACCCAATTTCAAGATTTAAAGAAAAAAAAAAAAATCTGGTCCTTTAAACACAGAGCATTTAAATTTAACATTTATAGGTTCAGAACAGTCAACTTCTGACAAAGTACACAGATTCAAATGGATTCAAACTTATACCCAAACAGCCCAGGCACCACCACTGTGCTGCCTAGGAATTCTGTCTTGTTAAATATTTCATTGTTTTTAATGATCCTAAACATGACATGAAAATTGTATTTTTAAGCATAAAAACTGAGTGGAATTTGATCTTCTGTGGATAATCACCCACACTACTAGGCTCTGTATTCTGCCTGTTGTCATCTTGTCCTCTCTAATTCATTCAGGTGGTGTCCCATTCAAAACTGATTTAAAGGAAAATGACAAATAATAGGCAAATGTTAAAATATGCTTTCCTCAGTCCCTACTTGGGCCTGTATTTTCATTCGACTGAGATTAAAGAAAAAAATGAAAAATTAAACATGACAAACCTGATTAAAAGTCCAGTTTCTTTTCCCCATTCTTTTTTCTTTTTTTCTGTTTGCTAGTGACCTTTCTCAGATTATTGCTCCATTTGGGTTCAATCAGGATAAGTACAGGCTATTTCATCTAGACACTAAGTGTGTGAAATAAGTGCCCTTGTCAGTCCTGTGAGTCCTTCTTTGACAGAATGATGATAGAAGCATCACATCCTTGGGAGAGTAAATGCAAACTGACAAGAGATGAGCCTTTAGATGCCGAATATAATACCAAATTGTGCTCAAAGTGTCATCATCTTGTCTTGATGTTTGAAGGGGTGGTTTGTTGGGAAGAGAAAGCAAAGACTTGTACACATCCTTCCCTTCTCATTACCCAAAATGTGTTTGGCCTCTAACAGCTGCTTTTTTGGACTAATGTCAATTCTTCCTCTAACAATGAATGTGTCAGGTCGACAGGATACAACATACTATTTACTCTGTGCTCTGCGTTTTTTTATAGTTTGTGTTAGTTGGAGCAGAAAATTATTTGACACACCTAGAGAAATGAACATTAAAAATGACAAAAATAAAGAGCAAACTCCCCACCAGGTTATCCGCGTTACAGAAAGGTCTAAATAAGAATAATAGCCAAAAATAGCAACAGTTACAGGCATTTGTTGAAGCTTGTTGCTACACTATCCTTACATTGCCAACTCCCATCACACTCACTCTGTCACAAAGCAAACCCTCAGAATACAGAACTTGCAGTCAGAACACATGTAAGCTGTTTATCTGCACTTCGTCTTATGCTTCTGATCAGTTTTACAGATACAGATTATTTTCCCATATTTTAAAACCACTAGACCTATATTTAAATGGCTGGAGGTGATGTTTTTAAATTCCTATATACCTTAGGTCCAGAATTCATGTGAATCAGAATGTATGAAAGATAAATGTGGTTTATCTCACAAACATTTAAATTTGGCATGTGATTGTGTTGTACACGGCATATTTTAAATAATAGATTAATATTAACTGACAACTTGATTCTTTAGATTACACTGTTTGATGCCGATGCAGAGGGTAAAAATTGTAAATTATTTTATTTGTAATTATAATGGTGAATGAAATCCCGGTACTGAGCCTTTTCTGGCTTTGCATCAGTTAACTGACCCTATTTGTGCCTTTTGCCTTTTGTTGCCTTAGAGCTCAAGCACTGCAATCACAACCAAGGATGACCCTTTTTTGGTTGTAGTGCATTGCACTGGGTGGGTTTAAGCACTGCAGTTTGCCCATGACATCTACCAACATGTTATTTTTCAGCCAGGCTGAATGAAGCAATTCTTTTGTCAGCTGCTCATGAAAGGTATGCTTTTTGACATAAAATGTCATCATTAAAACCCAATCAGTAAAAAAATAAGAAAAAAATTTGTGGTAGCCGTTCATTCCATTTTTGTCAGACTTGTAATGAAACATTATCCTGTTTTATGTGAGCTGTTGTCACATGGAAATTGTTATATTTATTCTTTAATTTGTAGTATTTAATTTTGGATAGCTGCTGATTTAGAAAACGTTCACGTATTTCATACTAGATTACATTTCCCATTTCAGCCCAGGAAGCTTAAAGCAACAGGTGTGTGAGGTTAAAGCAATAAGTAAAAAAACTTATCTCTAACATCCACTTTCCTCTTTTACACAGTAGTGGTCTTTTCTGGCCCATATGTCCATCTCAAAGAGTCAGTCTAGCCTGGCCTGCAGTCTAAACCCATCTCATCTTAGTCCTGCCCCATATTGTTATAGTCATTATTGTTGCCTCAGTATTTGTTTATCATTATTTAGTCATTATCAGACTAAATACTTAAAGAAATAAACTTTTAGTTTGCTGATTGTTTTACATTTTGCTGCAAAAAATGTATCATACATAATAATAATTGAATAGAGCGAGAGAGCGCATGTAATAGATGCTTTCTAATGTGCATGTATGCACGTGTTTGCCATCAGTTGAGGAAAATGAAATGTTTGAAGAAGCTTTATATCAAGTACACTGATTCAGTGAAATGCAGACAGAATGAAAAATGAGAAAGGAGAGATGTAATGAAATACTCTCTCCACTCACTATTGATAACTGCTTATTCAAGTCAGGGTCAAGGTGACCCGTCCCTATTCTTAGGGTATACCCTGGAACATGAAAATAAAAGAGAAAAAAGGGGTGACTAAATAAAACAAGACTCAAAAGTTATTAAAGAGAATTGTTGCACTGGTGTTTTGAAATGGTTACCATGCACTTTCTTTGGAGATTCTAGCTCAGGGATACTCTTTAAAAATTCATTAACCTAACAGTAGGAACTTTTTAAACACATTGCTTTCTGACAGGCTTGCAGACTTCACTCAGCGGGCCTCCTGCTCCTCTCCCCAAACATTGCCTTTCATAATGTAATCAGAGGAGAGGTGCTTTATGGGGATGTTCCGTATCAACCCAATGCTGACAAAGTGCAACTGACAGCAGTAGATAAGTGCACAAAACAAATCATGTAGCCTTGTATTTCATATTTCTTCTCCGGACCCTTCTTTTCATCTTCCCTTTTCCATTCACCTTGTCCTAGTTATTCTTTTCTAACTAGCGCTTCGAACCCCGTGTAACAGGTTGAATCATGCATTATTTACGTCAAAAATACCAAAGAGTGTAACTTTTTCTCTTATTACCTTCTTTTAATCCAAAATAGCCTCAATATCTGAAAGTTTCCTGCTGCTTGTGAGTGCTTTCTGGTGGCCGAAGGGTGGACTAGTTCAACGCGATTAATCCAGAGAGCCAAGCAGCTGGCCAAGAATCACCATAGCTAACCAAATTCCTGAGGAGGTAGGTCTATGTGATGCGCATGCTGAGAAGTCCCATGTTTAAAAGTGCTGCTTCCTGAAGCTTCGCCATTGACAGTAAGATGCTACCAGGATCCTAAACAATATGCATCTGCACACACTTGCTTTGTAGTTGTTTGTAATGTAAAAGCTGGGCACAATACTGCATATTAAACCTCAAAGCTAAAGTGTGTCTGAGAACACTGGGGTTTTACTCATACCTTTGGCCACTGTCTGAAACGCTTTCGTTCATGACTCCCTTACAGCTGCATGCCCAGTATTTGAAAGACATGTTGGAGGCTTGTCACAACCTTCCTATTTCACTTAAAATGCAAATGAAACTGCCTACTATAAGACTGTATGATGGGAAAATTTCGAACAATGTTAAAAATAAATTTATATTTAAAAGAAGAAACAAATACAAACTTAGTAAAATAGATCCAGTAAAAATAGTTGCAGGTCTACTGGCTAACAATTCAACATCTGTGACTGTCATCAGTCACAGTTTAAACAACACTAAACTGAACAAACTGGGAAGCAGTAGCGTAATGGTTGCCATTAGTCACTCTTGCTGTAGTGCTCTTGAGCAAGGCACTCACTTTGACATGTTCTAGAAAACAAACTAACAAACTACTAGTAGTAGTAATAATAATAATAATAATAGTAATGATAAGTAGCTTATTTTCAAAACCAAGTCAGCTGATTCAGGCAAAAATTCAACTAAACAAGTTGAAAATAAATTTCTTAAAAAAGCTGAAACTGCAAGACAGGTATTTTGTCTATTTCAACAAATTGTGATCCATGAAAGAAAAACAGCTTTGAAAACATTGCTATAAGGTTTTTTCCTCATTGATTATGAAATATACAGAATATATACACTTAAAGACACACATATGCAAAAATTAAATATAAATTTCATGGAAAAAGAGCCCACATTTGAATGTACTTGTTTGATCGAGTAGAAAAAAATATAGATAATAGTTAAATAGTTTATTTGCAATTCATAACAATTAACTTGTCATATTTTATATTACGCCAATAAACCAGGCCTATTGCAGTTTCACATTTATATTGAATCTTGCAAAACAAAAATGGTATGATAAAAATACAAACTTCATGTAAAATACCACATTTATCAATCTGTATAACTGTGAAGTGACCTTTTTCCATAAACATTTCTTTCATTTTTGCAGACAAAAAGCAGTCATCTCACAGTCATAGCTATCTTTTCTGAACAACCAACGAGACCTGGAAGAAAGTCACCTGCAGCTCTAACCACCATCAGTGATGTTTGGAATAACATGGCTCTGGAGGACACTCCCACTAGATGACAAAAATGACTAAGAAGCTATGCAGTTCTCACAGGTACACAGTGGTCACTGAGCCTAAGCCAGTGGTGTAGTTTTCAGCATTACAGGCGAAGAGCCTCAGGCTGAGAACCTTCTTAATCACAGCAAACACTAAGGTTTTGAGAGAAGAAACAATGGAATGTATAATATGTTATATATAGAAACTGATGATAAATGGTAAGAATGACTGTGAAACTATTATTATTATTATTATTATTATTATTATTATTATTATTATTGGACTAACATCCTGTTCCATCCACCTTGTGCCCAATATTTCTGGGATAGGCTCTAGGCCCTCTCAATCCTTACTAGGACGATCAGTCAATGAAAATAGTTGAATGGATATTATTACTATTTTTATTATTATTATTATTATTATTATTATTATTATTATTATTATTATTATTATTGTAGATTTAGTGTTTGTAGTAATTTCATAAATATTGTTCTCCACAATATTAGCATTGTGGTATTTATTAATGACAGCTAACATTTCAATATGATGCATTGTAATACACACACACAATATCTATAACTGCTTGTCCTGAACGGGGTCGTGGCCTAGCCTGCTGCATGACACCCCAAGGAGGACTCGAACCCCAGATCCACCACAGATCAGGCCACGGCCAAACCTGCTGCGCCGCTGCACCACCCCGTTCTAATATAAAGGTAGATTATTATAAATTCTTCTTAGTTATAATCATATTTACATTTTCTACATGTAATTCAAAACATTATTTCATACATAATATTAATTGAAATGTAATACACACACACACACATTTTCAGAACCGCTTGTCCCATACGGGGTCGCGGAGCCAACCCGGTAACACGGCGTAAGGCCGGAGGGGGAGGGGACACACCCAGGACAGGACGCCAGTCCGTCGCAAGGCACCCCAAGTGGGACTCGAACCCAAGACCCACCGGAGAGCAGGAATGTGGCCCAACCCACTGCGCCACCGCACCCCCATTGAAATGTAATATTTGTTTCATTAATTATTTATTATTCAGTTAATTAAAATTTTCACATGATTTTTTAAAGCTATTGATTACTAATTTTGTAGCAGAAACTGCAGAAATAATGACTTCCATAACTTTTACATTTTGGCCAGCTGATAAGAAACAAAGACCACATATATTTTAAGCAGCTCAGTGATTCTAGCTGAATTCTATGTATCTGAAACAAGCTTCAGCAGCCACAGGGCAGGGATCCCACACAGTATGCTGCACACAACCATGGCCAGGAGGACACACAGGGCAGAAGATGTGTTAGCGCTGATGAAGGGAGCTAGGAAGCTTGATGTCCTTGTTCGGCAACCAATGGCATGTCTGTCCCTGAAGCCAGACTGAACACACAGGTGTAGGAGAAGAGAGCAGATGGCATTATTCAGTCTAACAGCCCTTCAAGAACCTTATCCTGGTAAGCAGACCTTGAATTATGCTTTAAATGTTTGATTTCTTTCATTTTTCATTAGGTTCTACTTTAAACTCATTTTTGTGCTTGTGTAATATCTAGGCAACTGCCTGATGTTTAACTGTAGCGTTTTTCTTCCAGTTGTTTAGAATTGTGCACAAAGATCATGGCATGCAGCAGTAAACAATTTTGGCATGATCAACGAAATTAAAAAGCAAGCAACATTGGCGAAACTGGATTGCATTGGGTGACTATAAATTGTGACAATGAAAATCGAGAGAATAAAAAAAACTATGTCATAATGGGCTTTAGTAATGAAATTACATAATCATTTAATGCTGTTGCTTCTCAACTTGTGTGTATAAAATTTAGAATTTCAGTCTGTTTGCCACACACACTACAAAATAGGCTACTGAAACTATGCACATGACACTTGATATCAACCTGATATTTTTTTCATGACTTCTTGTTTTGAAGATAGAGGATTACTTTTTCAGATAAAAATAAGAAAAAACTGACAAAGTTCACTGTAAAACTGCCATCACAAAATCAACTCAAAAGTCATTTTATCCTATGGTTTTGTCTAATTTTTCAGATTAAAAATAATCAGTTCATTTAAAGTAGTCAATATAAACACCAGTACAGCTTAAAATTTGCTCCCCTTAAATACTTTAACTATATGAAATTTCCCCCAAAAAATTTTGCCAATATGTGCAATATTTTTAATCACTGCTTATTTTCGTCATTTTTCACTAATTTTTTAATTCGTTTTGATTTTATTGCATTGTTTTGTATCGCATTTGAATATTTAAGAATTCTACTGTATAGACAGTGGTGTTATTCTCGACATATTTACTGCTATTTATATGTGCAATGCTGTTTGTTCTGTATTTTGGAGCACTACATATTCATTATTGGTTTGTTGTATCATATTCTGGGATTTGCAGTAATGTTGTTATACTTGCATAATGATGATAAAAGTTAATTGCATTATATTTTCCATTACAGCTGTTTGTTTACTGTTAAAATTTTGATTAATTTGTGCGATACTGTGTTTTATAGTAACACCACGCAGATTCTCAGTCCTTCCAAAGCAATTCAAAACCACATGTCACAAAGCTTTACCAAACAAGAATCTTCTCTTGGCACAATTTAATGTGAGATTTATAAGCCAGATGAAATGTCAGATGTCAAAAGAAATGTAAGATTTTTCAATGAATGTTTGTTTGTTTCCCTCAGAACTTGTGTGTCCTAGATCCTTACATAAAAGCCATACTTTATACTTATATATATCTGTTTCACACTACATCAATGAGTCTATGAATTAAATGCAAAAATTAAAAAAAAAATACACAAAACGTATGTATGTGAATTAACAGTCTCTGCAGTTTTAAGCCATTGGACAGCCATGGTGTATTTACATAGAGCACCTGTCCCGGTATGGTGTGAGGCTCCTGAAACAGTAAACTATCTCAATAAATTGTAATTGTAATGTATTTTTGCTCATACAAATCCTGTAAAACAGCATCTGAAGAGTCAACCAGTTTTGACAACAAATGTGAAGTTAGTAAGACATACAAACATTTTAACAACTGGACATTTCCCACCAAAATGTTGGCTGTTTTATTCACCTGACAACCACTTGTCATTTAGGTTCTTTCAGCATCACAATGCAGGGACAATTATGTCGATCACTTAGGTACAGACAAGCGGTCCAAATACACACTGTAACTGCACAACATGCTCTAAGTTCCACTCCCTGTGTTTTAACTTTCTCAGAGAAACTGAGTTGGGTAGATTAACTGTCCACCCCATCCATGCAACTCTACTCCGAAACACCTATGGAAAGAGAACTTTTTGGAAGGAAGGAGTCAAAAATGCAGCATAGAGACCAATGTAAAGTACACAGGCATTTGAAGAAACGCCCATATTGTCAACGGTTGACCTTGCCTGGTAGGCGAGTGTAGGATGGGAGTTGGGGGGTAACCCCTTGTGCACTCACCACAGAGCGTGCTGTGGGGATCCTCATTGTCAGTAGCCTCAAGCGGCAGGAGCGGAGGCTCGTTCTCGCTGTCGGGGGTAGCCGCATTGTCGTCGCCCCTCAGCTCTGCCGCGCTCATCTCACCGCACAGTGTGAGCAGTGACTTGCTGAGCTGCCCTGCAATCATCGGCTCCTGGGAAGAATGGGACACACCAGAGGGGGAGGACCGAAAAACCTGCTTATCCTTCGTGTGTGTTTTTTGCTTTCTCTCCCTTGCTCAGTCTTTCTTTTTACCCTCTCTACTCACTCTCTCACCGCTCTCTCTCTCTCTCTCTCTCTCTGGCTCACTCACCCCCCACAGCTTCCTTATATGAGGCTGATGCTATTCCCACTGTTACTGTCAGCTGCAATGAAGTGAAGAGCTGTTACAGATCACACAACTTTTCTATCACTCCTCTGCCTATTAAAGGTGCTCCATGCCATCCGAGAGATTTATGGATGTCATATTAAAATCAAAAGAGCAATAACTGCCTGTTAACATTTCTCACACGTATGCACTATAAAGTTACACAAACTGCAAATTTGCTTGTGTGTGACTGGGAAGAACAATCAAAAATTTCTGCGTGTAATGATATGGTTAATATGTCACTCATCACAATGGGATTTATTGTGTTGGCACAGTGAGCATTGTGGGTGGCATGGTGGCACAGCAAGTAGCGCTGCTGTCTTACAGAGTCTGTGTGGAGCTTGCATGTTCTCCCTGGGTTTCCTCTGGGTGCTCTGGTTTCCTCCCACAGTCCAAAGACATGCTGTTCAGGTTCCCCCATAGTGTGTGAGTGACAGAGAGAGAGTGTGTTTCACTGATGTATGGATGAGTGCGCGCACGCGCGCGCACGCACGCACGCACGCACACACACATTGTCTGAACTGCTTGTCCCATACGGGGTTGCGGGGAGCCGGAGCCTAACCCAGCAAGACAGGGTGCAAGGCAGGAGGGAGAGGGGACACACCCAAAACAGGACACCAGTCCGTTGCAAGGCACCCCAAGTGGGACTCGAACCCCAGACCCACCGGAGAGCAGGACCCGGTCCAACCCACTGCGTCCCCCGTATGGATGAGTGACCCACTGTAAATAATGTCTCTTGCGGTGTAAGTCACCTTGGTGAAGAAGGTGTGTGGGCTGATAACACTGTATAGAGTTCATTGGAAGCTGCTTTGGAGAAAAACGTCTGCCAAGTAGATAAATGTGTTACTGTGAAAGCTGACTTCACTGATAAAGAATATTTTACAGTAATTTCATGAAGGTGTGTTTGTAGTAGTTTGGAAAAAAAAGAGATTTGCGGTTCTGTCCCACGCATTTTCTGTTCTTCACTCAGTAAATGCACAAAACTGATTTTACAAAGTCAGAATGGATAAAAATCCCTGAAGGCAATGACCAGCCCAGAAAGAAATCTGCTTGCACACTCAGCTTCACAAACATATTGCATTCCCTCCAGCAGACTTCAAACCAGAAAAAAAGCAAAATTACTAATTATACTTATTAGAAATTTCACCTCGCATTGATGGCAGGGTTGGCACTGTGGTACAGCAAGTAGCGCTGTTTTTTTCACAGCACCTGGGCGGTGCGAGAGGACATGTGTTTCATCACTCTGTGTGGAGTTTGCATGTTCACCCATGTTGACATGGGGTTATTCCGGGTCCTCCAGTTTCTTCAATCCAAAGAGATGTGCTTCAACTGAATTGATCAATCTAAATTGTATAATTACTGATTATTTGATGTATTTGTTTAATTTTGGGTGAAAAGGTGTCAACTAAACACTACATAGCATTCATGGGAAGTCACTTTGAAAAAAAAGTGCCTGCTAAACACACACTGACTGAGGCCGCAGCAAACCGGGGCCTAACCCAGCAACACAGGGCGCAAGGGTCACACCCAGGATGGCACGCCAGTCCATCGCAAGGCACCCCAAGCGGGACTCGAACCCCAGACCCACCAGAGAGCAGGCCCCAGCCAAACCTGCTGTGCCACTGCACCCCACATGACAGAAGTGACAACTCAATTTTTCCAAATGTTCAAACAAAAAAAAAAAATACAGACAGAAAACCCACTTCAGCAACAAGAGAAAACGTCTGCCCAGATGTCATCCACAGTTTTCCGAGTGAAGAAGAAGCTCTAGCTTGGGGTCACTTCAGAAGGCACGCACCTCTGAAGATACTTCTCCCTTCTGGCCTCCTGAGAGAAAAGCATCCTTCCATCCCAGTGTGTACCAAACACGTGCAGCAGAGAGGACACCAATCTCTCGATTTTCTTGCTGTTATTTATAGAGGTTTCTGCCCAAGTGGGTCTGAGAGGCACACAGGTGCCTGGCAGTCACTTGCCTGAGGAGAGGACAGAGGAAGTGGTGGATTGACTGACATCATTTGCACGCTCTCCCTACAGTGCTTGATGCTATCACACTCAAAGACCCCTTGTGATGTGTTTGCTGAGGGACTTCGATATGACAAATGATAATTAATGAAAATGTTAATCGATATAAGTAGGTTAGGTTGTGATCACATACAAAGTGAGTAGTCGGTGTTCCTACACCTTCCAGTAATGCAGCTTGTTATTGGACCTTAAACTGAGCACTTACACAGTAGCCTCAATGCGTCAGTGCACTCCTGCGCCCAGAGAGGATCCCGCTTCAACTCACCTACTTCTGGCGTTTATTGAGTCCTCTTCTGAATCCTTCCTTTTGAACAGTGTGATGGGTCACTGCAGGGCAGAAGAAATCCTTGACTGAACCCTGTAGACATTAAAAAAATTATCAGTATCTCTTTATTATTATTATTTATTCTTTACAGTCTACTGTCTGTTTGAAAGCTCTTACAAATAGTGGAGGACGTTCAGGGCTTTATTACAATGTAATTTCTACTGGCATTATGGATTGCAAGATATATGTTAAAGTGAAAAAAAAAACAAAAAAAAAAATTAGAGGATGTAGCAGGAGTGCAAAGGGACAAATGAAAAGCAGATAAAGGAGACATGTTCCATGGAAAGGCTTATACACCCCCACCCTCACATCTCCTCATCGCTTCCTTTTCCCCTTTCCACTCTCTTTTTTGCTGGAAGGTTTTATCATATCAAGCGAGCACAGTGGAGCTTTTTTAATGCTGACATTTCTCTTCCTGACAATCTCTAAACAAGTGGAGGAGATGAGATCCACACTATCGTCTTTCATCAACCTTTTCACTAGATGGATGCAAGAGGACCCACTCCCACTTCTTTTCCCACCATTAATTGCTTCAGTGAAGAGTAGGCCAATATACTGTACACATTGCAGCTCACTGGCTGTGGAGCAGGTACAAGGAAAAGTACTCGGCCGACTCCCCGCTGAGATGGGCCCAGTTATTATATGGACATAACAGATCCAAAGTAATTGATAATGGTATGAGTTGCACTGAATGCTATTGGAACTACATCAGGATCTCCCTTAACTTCTGTATGGCCTCCAGCATGTCAACCTTTCTAAGTGGTACAACCCTCTTTCACTTCATTACTGCTTGGATTCCCCTGGCTTCTTTTGCCTTTGTTACGAGTTGTCTAGGAGTGTAGAGGGGTGTAACAAAGTTTTTGTACCAAGTTATGAGTTGACAAGACAACAAATGGTGCGTACAATCAAGAGAGTATGTTTAATATTCTCGCGAAAGGGAATCAAAGTTTATATAATAAAGAACAAGAAAACATTACAAAAGTGAAAAGATTGCAATGGATATTCAAAAAACTAAGAAAAAGCCTAATTAAGCTGACAAACCACTTTCTAACTCCAACACAGAAACAAAAAAATGGTCAAAACAAAATCTTCCACAACCTTCCTAACTACACTACTTTTACGCAATCCAATGGAAGAAAACAAAAAAACAACCAAAAAGGTATACAAACAGTATAACAGCATAAGTGATACAAACAAAGGAATAAGCAAAAATAATAAAATAATCAGAAGGTAAACAGGAAGACAAAGGGTACTGTCAAAATCACACCAGAACAGGTTTGATAATCCACAAGGATGCTCTCCAGTGGCTTCCAGGAAGCATCCTTCCAATATCTGGGAAATCTTGTCTGTGACTCCAAATCCAAGTCAGAGGAGAGGAAAACCAAAAAGAAAACAAAACAGACACCTGCTGTGGATATAACACCTCCACCCTTAAGAACAAATTCATGTTCACTACATCCATCATCAACAAATGCTTGTCCTAAGGGTCGCAGCAAACCGGAGCCTTACCCTGCAATACAGGGCACAAGGCTGAAGGGGGAGGGGACGCACCCACGACTGGATGCCAGTCTGTCGGAAGGCACCCCAAGCAGGGCTCGAACCTCAGACTCACCACCCAGCAGGAAGCAGGTGAGCCACCATGCCACCCTCTACTCATTACAGTCTCTCAAAAATTTTTTACACCCATGAAAGAGTACTGGCTGACATATTTTCTGGTCTTTTCTCTTATGTTTTATGTCTAGATTGCAGTTTTGAACAATGACAAGAGTTATTTTCAAAAGACACTAGTTTGTTGTAGGTGCCAACCAAGTGTGTAGAGAATGTGTGGTCATGGGTTAACCTTAAAACATGCCTGTGATAAACATTTGGAGTAGTATATAAATAATATTTGGCAAAGTAAATATTTGGTAAGTAGGGGACGTGGTGGCACAGCGGGTTTGGTTGGTGCCTGCAAGATACACTGCACTAAACTCCCAAAAATAATTCTATACACCACAGAAACATAACGCACACTGGAGGGAAATTTACCTGAAACATACATTTGGAGGATACAACATGAACCCGGGGAGAACAAATTTTTCCACTTCTTTAATATATTTAATGAACAAAGTTATCCAACCCGCACTGGCACTGTGTGACAAGTAATTGCCCCCTTACACAACAATAACTGGTTACACCACTTGTAGCTTCAGTGACCCCAGCCAAACGCTTCCTGTAATTCAATATTAGCCTGTTTGAGGATTAAGGTTCATTTCCTCAAGAGATCCTCACTAAGGATTTGAATTAGCAATGTCCCATTAATTAAAAATCTAGCTCTTTAACCGATATGCTACATAATGTCCTTTTTCTGCTGAGTCTTCAAGACTTCTGTCCCATAATATTTGAAGTGTTAATGTGGAAATTATGGAGCTATAGGACCTTAGAGTATCCTGTTGCCCAAGGTATCATGTTATGGACTGGAGCATGAACTAAGTGTGTTAAAGATGAGAGGAGGTGATTTTTCCCATGAGTATTTTCTGTTGCAGAAACATGTCAGACCACACCACATCACAAAGTGAACAACGGTAGTTGAATATTTAATGGATGGCTGTTCCATTGAGCCATGACCAACTCATCGCTACCACTTGTATGGCTTCCAAGGCAATGGAAGGACAGGAGTGGTTTCTGTGGCCTTCTTCCATGCACATCTGGGTTGGGGGAAGAAACATAAACGTTCTGCACAACTGAGCTGGACTTGAATCCCACACCCACCAAGCAACTCAGGAGCTGTGAGGCACCAGCATTACTGGCTGTGTCACCCTGCCCCTGTGAATACTGAATCGCTGTGCCATTTCTATATACCTAGGATGATGTCCACATTATTTGATTAGAGTTCATTTTTATGAACACTACATTTAGCCAATGAGAGTAGTAATGATATACACTTAATGTGGACAGCAAATTACATGGAAACATTAAATAAAAAATGTACATATTTGTGTTGTTATGTCTGCCAAGCGACCCAAGGTGTTCAGCTGGGAACTATGTCTCTCACATCAAGATGAAGCAAATGGTTGAGTACCCTGCTTGTTTTTTTCTCTCTGTATCACTGCTAAGTTCCTATTATTGGGGTTGGATTAGTTCGCCACAGGCTTTGATGCTCCAGAAGGTCAGCTTGAGAGAGATCAATGGGCAAAAACAAATTCTTACTTACCCTCTCCAATCAATTCTTTTTTCATTCATTTGAAGTGGACCTGCTGGGTTTCATGATTTTCCGGCTTCCCAGAGCTTTTTGACGTACAACTTTAATAGACTAAGGTAACAAGGCATTTTTCAATATGGCCTACCTACTTGGAGTTGTATGGACATGGTAATCGCAAAGTGGAGACACACTGAATCACACATTGTGATTCAAAGATAGCCAAACTATGGCACAACCAAGTCAATAAAGTTAAAGAAAAGTCTATTTGAAACATGGAGCACGTTTCAGCAAATGGTGTGTAGATGTCAAGTTGTTGAAGTCCCACATTATCCACTACTAAGGATTACATGATTTATTTGTGTAGGAGCTGTATTTTTATCCCTGACGAACCAGGCTTTTGAGATTGACCTTTATATAGTTCTTTGGAGCCATTCATTCAACATACACAGGATAAGATGTTACATCCCATGCACATATATCAATGGCTGTACACAAGGCCAGTTCAACCTACCTCACCACCTTTCGGCAAAAACATTCGGTACTGTCATCATACATCTCCATGACTCAAAACCAAGGGTGCCAACATGAATATTTAATTGAGGTTATCAAGTGGGCACTGTCCTTCATCTGTGTTTCGCTGAGGTGCACAACACTTCAGGAAGGCTCAACAGTCTGGCATTCCATATCTGTCCCCCTCCACACACGTCAGATGCCCACCACCTACAACAAGGGCACCAGTTTCACAAACTGAAATCATCCCGATCAACACCAGCACCACACCTCTACAGATACTACCAAAAACTTCCTCCCACCGTAAGCCACATGTTACTTACCTTACCAAAATATTACAAACTTCCCTCTGACCTGCAACTCCAACCACCCTGCTCATTTCTCATCCATAACCATTGACTGGCCTTCTCACCAGCCTCAAAGAGCTCCTTCACTGCCAGCCTTAGCAAACAGCCTCTAACACCAAATTCCACCTACAGCAACATAACTGATTTAGCCACAAACCTCCTAATGTCTACCTCTACTGGTCTCTCATGAGCCCATCACCTGCAGCCCCTTGCCTCTTCCACCAAAGCGCACAATTTAACATTTTATGAAAAATGACACACCCAGGACAGGACACCAGACCGTCACAAGGCACCCCAAGCGGGGCTCAAACCCCAGACCCACCAGAGAGCAGGACCCATCCAAACCTGCTGCACCACCTCAGAATCCTCAGACTAATGCTAACTAACTAAATGTTTTTATAAAAACCAAATGTTAGAAACTGTAACAAGCTGAAAACTGGTAAAGCTGCTGCACAGTATCTTCCGCAACTTTTAGTGATCTGCCAAGTAACTCAAAAAATAAGAATACTGTCAATGTGTTTTGAATGGTACTATAGGTTCTCAGCCAAGGTTCTTAGTTTTGAAGAAAAAGGAGGGAAGAAAATATGTTCTTCTCTTCAAGCCCCACTTGTTTGTCCTGCAGGAAACCACTAGAACAAATCTTCAAGGGTTTAAGTCGTAGACAAATGTACTGCAGCAAGCGTGCACTACACATGTGTCTAACAGTTTCTTCATTCTAACAGTATTGCTTTGAACCACATACATTTTGAGAACTTGGCCATCAGAAAATGATTTATAATCAATACTGCCATCCAGAACGTGGGCCTTGAGAGAAGCAGAAAAAATCCTGACTTTTTTTTTTAAACTAACAAGGAAAAGGACTCTTTCAAAGATGTCTGCTTCCTGACCAGAAAGGAGATTTACAAGAAAATATTTTTAACCTCCACCACATTACTGACGTGACTGATAACTGTCCTGCAGAGATGCCCATCACCAAGGGGCTCCTCCTCAAAGTCAACTTCCCCCTGATGGCCTCCTGGGACCCACACCACTCACATTCTCGTGAAAGGTGTGAAAATCTGATTTCCTAAAAAGGATCAGTAATTCTTTATGAAGGAAGATGGTGGGATCAATAAATCATTGCTAACTAGATTGGAGGATTATTCTTCTTGGAGGTAGTACTTTAGAAACCTCTTGAAGAAGAATATAATTTAAAAAAAAAAATCAGTAAATGAAAAAATGAAAGATATATCATCCCTTTAGCAATCACTTTAACTGAAGTCTCAACATTAACATAATAAAATCAGCTTTTTGTATTCCTTGTGCTTCTGACTACAAACACCTCAGTTAGGTGATGCTTTCATACAAACCTCTTACACTTTTAGATTTACATATTTGCAATTTGAAACAAATTACAGCTCTTGAAAAAATAATTTTGTGCAAAATAAGGCTTATATAATGCTCTATTCTGAAAACACTCAAAGCATTCAAAAGGTGACAAATGAAGCAAGTGACAAACCAATACATATAATAGATTTCTGCAGATGACATTATGTTTCAGCAATAACTATAATTAAGGGAAGAGGAACAAAACAAGCATGCACACGCTCACGCACGCACGCACTCACTGTCTGAAACCACTTGTCCCGAGCGGGGTCCTGGTGAACCGGAGCCTAACCCAGCAACACGGGACGCCAGTCCATCGCAAGACACCCCAAGCAGGACTCAAACCCCAGACCCACCAGAGAGCCGGACCTGGCCAAGCCCACTGCGCCCCCCAAAAACAAACAAATAACCAAATAAATATTGTAATAAATATAAGATATAATGGAAAATAAAATTAAATTTCAATGCAAAATCTGATTTTCTGTCAGTGTCCTTAACCTCAATAATTATTTCACAGGAAATTCTATTGCAAATTTCTTAGTAAGTTCTACGCAGGAGCAGCCCATCTGCTGGTATAATAAAATGAGTAATGAAGAGCATTGTGGCATAATGGGATGCAGTGTTCTAACAATGGGCTTCTCTGATAATGTTTTTACAGCTAAAGGTTTTAATTATGCAGAGCAACACCAGCAAACACCCTACTTTCAAAAAGGTGGACGATGAGCTTAACCTAGACACTGCAGAAATACATTTGTCACATCCACACGCACCAAAGAAAGATACTTAAACCCAGCATCCTTCCAAATATATCTGTTACACTCAGTGTCAATTACTGGTGTATATCATTTCAAGAACAGTACCAAAGAAAGACACAGAACATGTGAATAAACAACACTCGACAATTCAAATATATGTTCCTCCTAAACTTGTATAAAGCAAGCATTGTCCTGTCTTGAGCCCTCTTTAGGGGGTGTGGTGGTGCAGTGGGTTGGACTGGCTCCTGCTCTCTGGTGGGTCTGGGGTTCAAGTCCTGCTTGGGGTGCCTTGTCATGGGCTGATGTTCAGCCTTATGCCCTGTGTTGCCAGGTTAGGCTCTGGCTCCCTGCACCCCTGTATGGGACAAGAAGTTCAGATGGTGTGTGTGTGTGTGTGTGTGTGTGTGTGTGTGTGTGTGTGTGAAATCCCTCTTTGATCACTGAAATCTGAATGAAATGTTCCGGTAACTGGCTGGGGACACAAGGAGGAAGCCATTGTTTAAACGTGCCATGTTTCCATTCATTTACTACTATTCCCGAGAGGCACAGGTACACGAGTGGATGTGAGGTGAAAAATTTGCATTTGTTTTGTTTTGTTTTTTTAATTTTGTACCAAAATTTGGAACAACGAGAATGAATAATTGTGACACATTCATATATAGATATTTTGCTAAATGTATTGCTAAATTATCATTAGTATTCTTTGTTAAACTGATGTCTTTGACCAAAGTGACTTACAGGCTTAGATATGGAACTTTACAATGATCTGCTCTGAAGGTATTATTCCTGGAGGGTAAGTGCTCTGAGCAAGGGTACTGCAACCAGGGAGATAGAGACTTTCAAATTTCTACAAAACAACCCTAAACACTATGCTGTCAACTTCCACCTGCTGAGAAGTATTTTCTATAGTTCGTATTGGATGCAAGACTCAATATGTCCAAATAAATGTGGAAAAATACATTACCTACCATGTTTATCCAAAGAAACCTACAATTCCAAATATAAAGCCAGATATTTTCTTTACTGGAGCAATTCAACTAAATAGCAGGTAGCAAGGCATTTTTTATACCTTCAGCTAATAACCTTCAGTTTAAAAACTCGAGTTTTCTAGACACAATATCACTTGCTGTGTTATTTTCTGTTTCTTTATTTTTGTTATGTTTTCTACAGCTATCGATTGTATTTTCTACAATTTCTGTCAGCAACAGAGCAAATACTGCCTGTCTTCATGTATCCAGCCAGTGAAAGTCGGTAAAACTTACTAAACTAAGTCAAACTCAATGAAACTTGATTCTGTAATAATAAGAGATAATTTTACAGTTATTTCCAACTGCATCCAGCTGTAATACCTTCCATATAGCCTACTGTATAGTTAGATTGGACAAAAAGGATGTAGCAACTGAAATTTGCGGTCCCGATACTTAAACCTGTCCAACTAAATCAATAACTGACTGTTTGAACGTTTTCAGTTCAGAACAGTGTATTGGTGAATGTATTTTTCTGTTTTATGTTGCTCCAGAGATCATTGCTTCAGGCAACCCGCAGCCACTGTCAGCTGCGATTAAACTGATTCTGTGTGTGAACCCTGCCAAAACATCTTATTCTGGAAATAAAGTAGGTTTTAATAGCTATGGTAAAGTAACAGTGAAAGAAAAGGAAGTGTACTTGTGATTAGGACTGCTGTGTGTTCAAACAACTTCTGTAAAGTAAAGTATGATTTCCAGAAATAAATGAATCAATGCGAGATTAAAAACAGAGAGTTAAAAAACATAAAATGTGGCAATTCACTTATTCAGCTCCCTTTGGTATTTGGTAAAGTAAAAATTATAGAAACAGCAACGTAAAAATCCTCGGGGAATCCGCACCGCGCGCGGACGGAGGACCTTAAAGAACTACAAATACCGACATGCTGTCACCGCTGACTTCCTGTGTTTGTCATGTGATTTTCCTCAGCCTTTGTCATGGCGGAAGTGGAGAAGGTAATGTTTTCAGCGCTCTGTAGTATTTACCCCATGAAACGCTTTGTTTCTGCACACATCTTGTGTATTGTGTTTCTCAGGTGCTTTTCTATTGAACAGTAACTTTAATTTGAATAGAGCGTTTGATTAAACGTTTAAACTAGTCATGAGAATTGTGCTTTTGCGTTGGCCCATTGACATGATGATCATCATGTACCTGCCCCCCAGTACGTCACATAATGATTACTGGGGATACTTGTTTAAAAGTGTCAAATCAAATGTCCCTGTAATATGATCTTCCAGCATGATGTTAGTGCATCTGGCGTCTGTTCATTGTTTGGGGCTCACAGAGTGGGTTGGACCTGACGTGTCCTCCCTCCGACTCCTCCCTGGTTATCACATTTATATAATACATAAAATATGTCCAGTGATTTATAATTTTATTGTAATGGGAAGAGAACATCAACATGTGTAATGAATTGGTTTGAATGAGTCAGTGTAACTTGATTCTGTAAACTTTAAAAGATTCTTTGGATAAATACTGGAAATATATAAAGTTTGGCCACACTGACTGTATAAATACACATGTAAACAGTGAACTGAAGCTCTGAGCATAAGAAATCAGTGGAATTTCATGTTTGTGTCATTCTTGTCTGATGAGTATGTGGGTATATTGTTAGGTAATGTACATACAGAATGCTTCATGTTATATATATGTGCGTGTGTGTTAGAGTGAGAGAGAGAGTCTGTTTTAGACTTAGTTTTAGTGCATCCCTCTGCTGATTGTGTAGTAAAGAAAGTGGCCCAACGCTGATGGGTGTTAGAGGTGTTTGTGTGATTAGATGGTCACCAGCATTGAATGGGCATTTGTGGAGACAATGTATATATTTTTTTTTTTAAGTGAGTTTTAATTGTGATGTAATTTCAAGTTAGTGAATAAAGTGCTGCACTGCTGAATGACGGTAGAGTAAACGTAAACTGCTGCTTTCCAACTTAGCACACTGCAGCCCTGCATTAGACTGGAGAGTACTGATTATTTATGAGGGTCTTTTATTTATTGTGGTTTTAAGGTTTTTTATTTAGTGTAGCTTTGTGGTTTTTACAGAGCCTAATCCCTGGAGGGAGATATGTATTATTTAACTAATTTATTGTGACTTAAAAGTAACTATGGAGTTATGTACCCTGTTTTGTTCTTGAGTACCCAGCATATTTTTTCCGCTGTCTTTTATTAACTGCTGAAATCCTGTGGTTTTAAAACACTGTGAAGTGCATGTATTCATATGTAAGTGTGTGTTTGTTTGTTTGTTTGTTTGTTTGTTTATTTATTTATTTATATATATAAATAAAATATGTGTGTGTGTGTGTGTGTGTGTGTGTACATATATAAAATGTGAAACTTGCAATGAATCAATGTTAATACAGTATGTGCTTCTGGAAAAATCTGAAAAAGATGTGTACGTTCACCTTGAATTTATAGTTTTTGCTTTTATTTTTCCTCCAGGAAATAAAGCCAAGTGATGATTCCACAGATGATTCAGAGGTAGGCAAGGTTTGCCTTCTTTTGAAACTGGCATCCTGTGTTGTATAAGATACTGATTAAAATAGAATAAATAGCATTTTACAGTGAATTATTAATTCATTAGAACTTTATTTGATTAACAGAACCTAAAATTCAGATGGATTCATTTCGGTGGACAAAATCAGGATAGGTACCTTGATCAAGTGTACTACCGAAGGAGCAGCTATCTGAACCTGGGTCCATAGAGTGCAAGGCTACACCTCTGAGGACTGCATTACCTCCTGTCCTGTGTAACACTGTATTGTAGTGCAACAAGCTGGGAATACTTTTCAGGAAATAGTTTCCATGCCAACCACCATTGGCCAGTTACCAGCAGCGTAATGGGCCCATCCACCCTACACAGTGATACTGGTGTTGCCTAAATGGCTCACTTTAGAGTAAGGCATTCTCACCTTGACATCACTGCGTGACTGCAGGGCCTTTCCCAGGAGTTCATGCACACTACCTATGAAATTACTGGAGCAACTCATCATTTTTCATTGTTTCTGTCACTCTTCGCATTAGAGAAATGTACTGTCACATTTTCCTTTACGCTGCCTGTAGAATGATGTCAGGCTAATGACAGTCTAGTTTCATAATTATTTTCGTCTAAGTTGTCATGTTCTTGTACATTGTTCCATAAAAGAGGATGCATATGATAATTGGTGTTTTTGCTGATATCGTTTCCGTACATTCTGGAATGTACTGTGTGTAGCTCACGTGAAACTGTAACTGCTTATACAAAAATCTTTACAGCAGAATATGTTTTCAGATCTCATACTGTTCTTGTTGAGTATTATTTTACGAGCCTTGTACTCATCTTGAATTCAGCATGTTGTATTCAGTATTTTTCAGTGCAAAGACCACATTACAAGTAATTGTTTGCTGTGTTTTTGAACATCATATACCACTCAGTTATTTTTCTGAGATTTATTGTACATGACCTTTTTATGGCTCTACATATCTTCAGAATGGTGACTCTATGAATAGATCTTTTTAATACATGGGAAGCCATCGCAATCTTGTTAATCCAGGGTATGGGCCTAAAAAGATCTATTGTGTGGATCCTCCCTGTCCATTTCTGCGGTGTCCTCTGGTGGATTTGTAGGACGGCTCACTAGTCCGTTTTTAAACAACTGAATTCTAGATCATGCTACTTTGGTTCCATCAGGGATTCTCTATGAACCAGCCACTGCATGTCCTTATAGTTGTTTCTTATTTTTTTTGCCATTACATGGAATTGCTTCCAAACATAAATCGCTGGAACACTGTAAGCAATCCGTTAGAAGGAGGAATTTTGACGTGATGCAGGATAAAGAATGTAGGTTATTTTAATTGCACGACTTTGTCTTTTGGCTGTTTTTTTGAAGAAGGGAGACAAAATATTACCGAGAATGAGAAATGGTTATGTTTAGATATGATGGACACATCTGGAGAATCTATATATAGTATTTTAGTGCAGGAAATCATTGGTGGTAGATGACAATATAACTTTTTAAAAAAGTGTAGTGCTTTACCTAGTCTGCCATCAATCTTCACTCCTATTTACCTTTCCTTTTTGTTCATGTCAATTTTTCGGGATTTTGGGAAAACTTACTATTTGTCTTGTCATAGAAGCACCACTAGTTGTTATCCAAACTCTGCATGATGGTTACAGTTACGTGTTTGCAGTATTATTAAAATTCCAGTTAAATTATTGATTTCTCTTGCTTTTTTGTGTTTGCCGAGTTTACTTTTGGTGCTTCTCCCTGGCTGTGAGATGCGACTATAATTTCAGAATATCATTTTCTCCTGTCGACTTTGAAGCAATGTCAGTAACTCTGAACTGAAAAAAGACTTGGCTTTCTGTGTTTTTTTTTTTTTTTTTTTTTGTATAGTAGAGGCTGAATATTATGCACTTGAGCCTGTTTTTCCCTCCTGATGTGTGTACAGAATTGTATCATATCATCTGAGGTGTTCTGATGCTCTAATTAGTTTATATTAACAATAAATTTTTCTGTGTATACCTTCACAATTGGAGAAGGAAGTGACTTGAAATTTTTTTCAACCCCATTGCATGTTTCTGTTACATTCTGTATATGAAGTGGTAAATAATATATAACATGTCAGATGAATGGGAGTTAGAACTTCTTTTAGTTATGTGTATAGTGAAATGTCAAAAAGACACCAAACAAATAATCCAAACCCTTAAAAACAATGCAAAATAAATAAATAAGCAGGTTGCCTCAAAAAATTCTTACCTTTTAGAATCCCCATCTGCAACCCTTAAGTAAATCTCTCCACCCGTTCTAGAGAAGCAGCTGTGAAGACTAGTCTACGTTGTTGTTTGTGTTTTATTGCCTGTTTGATTCCATTGCTGCCACGGTGGAAGTTTTCATCGTACAGACATGGTGATACGTGGTGGAGATGCAGCAGTCGAGGTGTGGGTTTTGTTGTCTGCCTTGGTGCCCTCCACAGTGGTGGCCATCTGATGGGGGAAAATTAATTGTTTTGAATGAGCATTGAGAGCTTGGTCTTCCCAAGTAATGCAGAATGTGGAGTAAAACTTAAAACAGACTATTCTGAGCATTGTAAGCAAATAATTTTGAAAGAATATTTCATTTAAAGTGTTAAACTAAATTACGACCCCTCTTTGGCATGTGATTTATAAGTTACACCTTTTTAATGATTCTTTGTACCGTAAGGAGTCTGTAATAATTCTGATTTATCTGTAGATGGCATGGCGGTGCAGTGGGTAGCACGGGTGCCTCACAGCTTCTGTGCTGTGTATTTGGGTGTGTGTTCGAATCCAGCTGTGTGTGTGGAGTTTCTATGTTCTGCATGAATTTAGTTTGGGTTCTCCAGTTTCCTCCCACAGTCCAAAATGTTTCAGGTGAATTGGTGACTTTAAATTGTACATAGCGTGCACGTGTGTGTGTGTGTGTGTTACGCTGCGATTGATATTAATTGTTTGATTTGAAACGTGCGATCCATATACATTGCGTTATTAATGTTTAGCTCACAGCTCTGGTTTGAGCCGGCCTATTTAGTGTCTCTGGGTTGTCGTTCCAGGAAGAAGAGAGTGAAGAGGAGCCCAAGCTGAAGTACGAGCGACTGGCCAATGGCGTGACAGAGATCTTGCAGAAGGATGCTGCCAGCTGCATGACCGTCCATGACAAGGTCTAGATATCACCGTTTCCTGTTTGTCGGATTCTATGCATTTTGTTAACCATAATAGTTATCCTTCTGAACTGCTTAGTGTTTGATTTCATAACTTTGCTATCAAATAATCATGAAAATGTTTGTTAAATATGTGTATGTGTAATGTGGTTGAAAGTTATTGTTCTGCTTGACCCCCTACTGAAGTTGCTTCATGTCACAATTCCTAAATTAGCTGCATGAATTTTATGTTAATCGCCACTTTTTGTCTGAGCCAGCTTTGAAGAGTGGCTTCAGACAACCGTATTTTTAGCTTTACTGTGAAATGCATTTTTAGCTCTCTCACACGCTGGCTGAAACCGCTTGTCCTAAGCGGGGTCGCGGCAAACCCGAGCCTAACCTGACAGTACAGGGCACAAGGCTGGACGGGCAGGGGACACACCCAGGGTGGGACGCCAGTCTGTTGCAAGGCACCCCAAGCAGGACTCGAACCCCCCCCCCACACACACACACACGATGGATTTTAAGTTCTAGTTTGTAATTTCTGCAGAATTCGTATGACTTGCTTTATTAGCTCACCAACAACATAAGGTTGTGAAAATTGTAGCTGATTTTGTTACAAGTGTTCTTTATGAAGGAAGACATTTTTAAATGTCAGGTTTACAAAAATTTGAATGCCACAGTAAATTATCACATCATATTTGGAACGGAAATATTTTTTCCAGTCAGTTTGTTTTTAAAGGTTGTCTACTGTATGGGATAGAGAATTTGTTGTATTAGTATGATTGATAACAATCCAGAATCTTAAACATCATCTTGCATTTGAGCACCTTTGCAGTTTAGCATAATTCTCTGTACAAATAACGTTTTCTGAGACAGAAGAACTTAAAAACAAGAATTTGTATGAAATTTTAAAATTCTTTTTACCTGTAACTGAAAAAGTTATGTAAGTTTAACTTTTTGTTTTATCTAATCCCCGAATTCGTTTCCACTTAGAGAAGTGATTAATCCCACTGCGGTGCTCCCCTTAATCCCCTTTTACTGGCACATATTAAGTCAAGGATTCTTATTTATTTCAGTTTTTCTTTTCTCCCCATCTAGACCTCTATTTTTTCCGCATTTTTCATTTTTTAAAGCATTTTTTCAGTTGCGCCTGTCTGTGCTGGATGGATAATCGCCATGGCACTGGGTGCGTTCACGCAGGCATGTGTAGCGGAATAGTCATACCTAGTTATGTCTCCTCACCTGATGTTTTATTAACCACTATTGATTTTTTTCCTTCTCCCAGGGGATCCCCTACCTATTTTTCTTCTTCTTCTCTTCTGAAAAAGGCAACCTTTACAGGAGTAAAAGACATTTTAGGATTGCTTTGCCAGTGAAACTGCTGCATTCTCCTTCCCTTTTATGAACCCCCCCCCCCCCTTTGCGTGTGTACACATGCATGCATGTGTGAATACCACTTGCCACAGTCCTCACCGTCCCATGGCATCTGTAAATCACCAACACCTTGTACTGCCTCTAATGTTGTTTCATATTTTAAGTGCCTGAATCAGAATTTCATTTGGGAATCTCCATTTTTATAAATCCTTTTAAAACCCACTCTTGTGTTCAAGGCTGCTCACCTTATTTATTTATTTTTTGTTATTTTATTTGGGAGATTGTAGGGGCTCTACCTCACATGCTCAGTTGTGCCTGTAAATATAAGCATTTCATTATAGACTGCGCTGAAGCATTGTACGGTGCAGCACAAAGAAAATGGGGAATGGCTTTCCGGTGGGAGGTTGTGGTCGTGGCATATGTGGAGAATGGATAAGTGGCGTAAGTTCATACCAAAAATAAATATGAATTAAAAAGGCCTCTCCCACTGCCAGTTTAATTTTTTTCTTAGCACAATATCAGGCCAGTTTAATTTCAGTGTCATCGTGACTCTGAACATTTATTTCATTGCCCCAATGTGCTTTTAGAAACTGAAGGATTGTTGGTGTCCCCAGAAATAGATGGGTTCTTCTGTCTCTACTGGTCTATTTTCATCCTTAAACAATGTAATGAAGGTCACAGAAGAAAATTGGACCTGCAAAATACGAATGTGTGGAGGTATTGGAAACCTTTCTAGTAGCAACAGTTTTCTGAGACAGTGAGGCGGAGCAACAGCTGTCACCATGCTGTGTCTTCGTGGTTGACGTTTCACAAGGCATTTTTTTGAGTGCTTAGCAGCCAACATCACACCGGAAAGGTTTTCGTTTAATTTCGCACAATGATCACAAATGAAAACATTATATAGGTAACCAACCACTTTGTTAGGGTATTGAATGATTTATAATACAGCCAGTTAGGGAAATCACTATTAAAATGATTAAGAGAAAACTGAACAGCAGGAGTTGTGATCTGGCTTTAAAATAAGAGATGTTTACAGTTTAAGTAGGGAAACTTGTTGTTGAGGTTATAGTATTTAGTTGCATTTCATCCCACAGACTTTGTTCCTGGATAGTTTGCAGAGCTGCACTGGAAGCAAGTGTGTGTTGGACATTAACTAGAGTGCTTTTGACAGCAAAGTTTGTAATTTCATAATTAACATTTGATTTAATTTGAATTGATGGCATCCGGTCTTGGTACAGAACCAAGATTCCCAGAGATGTTAGCCTGGGCCGAGCGAAAGGTACAAAGCAACTTGTAATACTGGGTGAATTGTATTTTTTTCCCCTTAAATTTGTTGTGTCGCTTTAGTTGGAATATTGATATTACCATTTTAAACTGAGATGATGAGATGTTCTGATACTTTAATCGTATTTGTTATATTAGACAATAAATAATCCTTAATTTGCATTGATAAAACATTGTGTTTCTCTATATCTCTGAATATGAACCGAAATCATAGCTGCACTCCTACACCTATAACTGCAGATTAGAAAAGCACAAAAAGAGGAGAAAATTCTGTGCCATCACAAGACCTTGTCCTGCATTTGTTATGTTTAAACATGCTGAATAGTTTAAAAAGGGGGGGAAAAAAAAGACACCATTTCACACTGCTATGTTTTTAATAAATAGGACTGATTCTCACTGCAATTTCACACTTTTTGCTCTACAGGGCAAAGCCACTCAGGCCCAGTCCTTTCCCCCTGTAACCGTGCCCACTGAAGTGCATTTTTAATTCCCTACTTCAGTCCATCAGCACCGGGCGCACAGAATTCCCTGTCACTGTGTGCAACACGCCCCATACCTCATTCTGACAGCTGCCTTGGACTAAGACGGGCTCATGCAGCTTCACAACATTAGTCTCGTGCTGTGGGTTTGGAGTTCAGCATGAGATACCATGATACCATGGTTACCGCATGGTAGATGGCTAAATTTATATTTGTGTTGACATTGAAACAATCAAAATGTAAAATCTAAATATATTTAAAATAATTTTTTTGGAGCAGGTAAAATTATTTCTTAAATTAACCATCATGTATGGATTTACCTTACAACCTTCTTTTTTAACATACTTCTGTTTCATGTTTGTGAATGAAAAGGAGCTTTTTGGTTGCTTTCTGTGATGTTTTACCCCAGTTGATGTATCTTATTGATTCTTCATCTTACAGTTACTAAATGAAACATATGTATATGCTCTGTAATATGAATAGCTTGGGCTTTCATTTTTTCATTTTTTTTTTTTTTTTTTTTTACAAAGTTATATTTCATTCCAAGCACATGCATTTTTATCCAGTACTTAGTTTTGGTACAGTGACATGAAAATAATTAAAATAAGACAGGAACTGTTTACCCTTTTCCTTTTGGTATATGTGTATGCACAGATGTCAGTTAGGTTTTTCTAAGATTTAGACCAAAGATGGGATGGCACACTCAAGCTTACCAAAAACCTTGTTTTGGGGATATTTATATCATTATAAATTCAACGCATCTTTTGTTTTTTTTTCTAATTAGGTTTTTGCCATCTCTTGGGTCACTGCCTACCATTCTAATTTCCGTAAAAACGTCTTTTTTTTTTTTTTTTCCCCCCCCTTTTAGTTCCTTGCTTTGGGCACTCATTTTGGAAAGGTGTATCTGCTTGATGTTCAAGGAAATGTCACCCAGAAGTTTGAAATTGTAAGTACATCTTGCTTAAATAATAACTTCCTTTTCAATACTTGTGTGATCAGATTTTTCTTTTTTCTGAATTTGAGGCGGTCCTTGGATATGCACTTGTTTTCACACTGTCACTGTCTTGCTACAGTACATATGTTAAGGTGTCGTATCTTTCAGCACAAGTACAGTGCATGCAGTGAAATGTATAGGATCCTGGAACTGCCTGGTTTGGGTGCCATGTGCACTTGTGTCCCGAAACCTCATATTTTTTAGACATTAAATTGAGATTGAAATGCATGTTCAAACTCTCTTGGAGATGATTTAACTATCAGTTTAACCACAACAGGTGTTTGAGCTTGCTAGTAGCTCTATTTGTATAGGTTTGTCAGCACAGTGGCTGGGTGCCTGGATGGCCATGCTTGATACAACATTGGGCTAAAGAAGAACCTTGACTACACTAACCACCTTCACCTGTACCCCAGGCAACCTGAGAGAGGCTTTTTATGAGGGCCAGCATGCGGGGGCGAGGAGTTTCGGTCGTGGTTCAGAAAGTATTCTGCCAGTTTTTAAAAAGGCTCACCTTCCCTTCATGCCCCACAGAACTGTATGCTCTAATGATAATAGAATAGGGTCTGGCAGGTCATGTTCCTGGTAGTTGGTTTCATGTAATGATTCATTGGATTTGAGGCTTTTTCTTTTTACTGTTGTTTTTTTTTCCCCCCTTTTGTTTCATTTTCAGTAACTTTTAGGTAAATTGAGAGGTACTTCTGTTTTTGCATACATAGTGCAAATAATATCCTTTATTTTTAAATTAATCTTGTCTTTCCTCTAAACTCTAAGCATACGATTGCAGCAGTGGTAATAGTTTTTTAATTACAAATCTGAAAAACGTTCAAACGGTACATTATATGAACGTGTCAAGCTTTGTCAAGACTTGGATTTCATTTTTTTTGTCAGTGTATACATGATTCTGCTAAGTATCCAACTTATTGGACAAACTCCCACTGGAATGAGTCACTTGTATAAATTTTTATTTATCTTATTCTTTTGTGAGAATGCTTCTGCTCCTCTGTCTTTAGTCTGTGCAAGTCATTAAGCACTTGCAATTTGTTTATTTGGTTCTCATTCCAGAGTTCAGTGAAAATCAATCAGATCAGCCTGGATGAAGGTGGAGAGCATGTGGGCATCTGCTCGGAAGATGGCAAGGTAAGCAATAGATTTTTAAGAGCAGGAGACAGTGTAGGTAGCGCAGCAGACAGCTGGCCATTCAAGTCCACCAGTGAAGTATGTAACCTGAATAATTGGCTATTTTGCTGGTACCTTACTTTGCTGTCAGTTAAGGCGTAAGCTATCTACATAACTTTTGATTGTTTTGACTGAAAAATTACTTAAAAATGGCCTCTAAGATGGAAACAAAGGATTTCTTGTAAAAATTCCCTGTCTCTTTAAACTGTAGCATGGGTAACACTCTCATGCCCTCTGCTGGATTTTTTCATCTCCGTATTCCTTTCATTAGGTTTGCGTTTTATTTCTCTCTTTCTGGCTCGGAGAGTTTTTCTTTGTTTATAGAGTTAAAGTCAAAAGTTTGTGCAGACATTCTGAAACCTGACCTAAGAAAGCCAGGGTTTATACACGCTTTTCAAAATTGTCCTTTTTAAGGATTTGCAGATAGTTATACATTGCCAGATGTTGTCATTTATGAAGAAATAAAGCTTTTTTCGACAAATGAGCTCAAAGGTAATGTATATTTTCTTTTTCTACCCCTCCTTTTCCACATTTTTTCACTCACTTTTGTTTCCAGATTTCCAAGAGACTTTGCACTGAAGCTCACACAGATAGACACCGTTCTGCTTAATGACCCTGTGCTGCAGGTCATGCGATGCCGTGAGCAAATACGCACATGAGTGGTGCTTCTCACACTTGCTTCTAAACAGGCTGGGAATGAGGCACTAATGCTCATTCTGACATGGAATTTTTTGTTTAAACTGGCAGATGTCTTTTTTTATTTTTAAATTTCTTATTGCAACAGCAGCAACACTCACAGATGTCTTAGCTGAAACTCACACTGAGGTCTGTGTTCCTGTGCATCTCTCCTTGGGAGCTTACACACACACACACTTACACACTTTGTCTGAAGCCGCTGTCCCAAGCAGGGTCGCGGTGAACTGGAGCCTAACCCGGCAACACGGGACGTAAGGCTGGAGGGGGAGGGAACACACCCAGGACAGGACGCCAGTCCACTGCAAGGCACCCCAAGCAGGACTCGAACCCCAGACCCGCCAGAGAGCAGAACCCGGCCAAACCCGCTGTGCCCCCCATCCTTGGGAGCTTAGCTTTGTTTTTCTTTCTTCCCACAGAAGAACTATTGTTGTTATTATTATGCTTTCTTTGTGTCATTCATATTCACCTACTCTTAATTTTGCATTTAATTTTGTTGTTTTTTTGCTTAATAGAGGTTGTAAGAGGTTTTCGATCAGGGTACATCTTGAAATTTTCTCGGTGTGCTGTTTAAACTGTTTTGCCACATCTGTAGGGGACATTTGTGGACCGTTATAAGTGTGGAGCATTTTTGGAATTCCTTTTTTTTTTTTTTAAAAATTCAGTATTATATGTACTTCAAGATTACATCATTATCCATACAGATGATTCACTAAAGCAAAGACTGAAAAACAGGAGGCACAAAATAACATGAGTGAACTTTCAAAGCAAATTGTATGGAAGCTGTCTTATTTTTCTTCACTACCTGATACTGCTTCTTAACCCTCAGGTCTACCTGTTGCCCTAAATCATCTCTGCCTTGCTGTTTTCTTTGTGTTTTACACATCCAGGTTCAAGTATTTGGACTTTACACCAGGGAGGGCTTCCATGAGCATTTTGACTGCCCTGTCAAGGTAATCTGGCATCTATAGCATGGTATAGCTTAGCCTATGGCAAGATATGGAAAGGGGGGAAAAAAGAAGGTATTCAAGCTTCAACTGAAAACTGTGATTTAGAAGTCCCCTGAGTCCTAAGCATCTGTGACACAGATTCGTTGGAGTGCAGGAGAAAGAAGAGGGGTGATTTGTGCAGACAATTACAGTTCTCATACAGGAAGGTAGAGTCAAGAGACAGGGCAGAGAGATAAGCTTTGAAATGACCGTTTGAGAAGATAGAACAGTTTAGTCAAGTGTATACTCGGAGCAGGTGACTTCTTAGAGCCTTTTCAAAAGGCTGCATAAATTTATGTATTTTATGTTTCAAGAAGCTCAATCACTACATGGTGTCACAGTGAAATGTCCTTGTCAGCCACCATTTTTCACACTGAAATATGAACACTTGACTGAAGCATTTTTCATACAGGTATGGGCCGATGGTTACGATACCGCACATTTCTATGTTATCGGGCCTTTTTCTGCTGTGGATAGTGGAATTGTATAGATTTGGTTTTGGAAGGTTTATTGTTTAGCAACAGCAGGGAGTTGAGAGAGGGTGAAAAAAGATTAAACAAGGATGACATCATTTATGCAGGAAGCAAACCTTTTGGGATTTCGTAGCTTCTAATTAATTTTTCTTTTGAAATGCTAGCAGTGATCTTGTTCAACCCTTGTAGGTGTCTTTTCTGTTTAAAGCAAAGTTTTAAACTGGTGATCTGCCATTTGTGTGGCTAACGATGCGTTTCTCTGTGTTTCATAGGTGGTTGCACTACACCCTCAGTTTAGTAGGTCAAACAACAAGCAGTTTGTTACTGGGGGCAACAAGGTGAGTGTAACAGGAATTTTATTGTTTCTTTGTCCACATGAATGGAATTATAGCAATTTCTGGTCTCATATTTGTTAGAGAGGATACTGTGCAGAATAGCAGTATGTTTTTCCAGCACTGGTACTTTATGATGGAAGCTGGGGGAGTTTACATACCGACAGATTATACTTTGTTACCTTTATGGAGGCTGTTTTTCTGTGCTAGAGGGGAGAAAAAGTGCAGGCTGATTTCAGGGGTATGTAATCCAAGCACACGTGTGACTGCTTGTAGTAACTGAATCCCAGCGTTGATTGTCATTGGCCCTTTACTGGACCCATGTGCTTAAAGCTGAAGGTTGTATGAAAAGAGCAGTGGTGCTGGTGCAATGTGGTGCACTCCCATTCCTGTGTCTTCTCCACCCTTGCATCATTTCCAGTTGCTATGTGAAACATAGATTGTTCAGTATCAAAATATGTGAAGCAGCTGTTAAAAAGTAGAGAATCAGATGTAACCCTCTTTGGCTCAAAGTGCTAAAACACTGATTTGTGTCAAGTGTTGATTTACATGTACATTTATTTATTTAGCAGGTGCTTTTCTCCAAAGCGACTTCCTGTGTAGCGTTATCAGCCCACACACCTTCTTCACCATAGTGACTTACACTGCTAGATACACTACTGATAATGGGTCACTCATCCATACATTAGTGGAACACACTCTCTGTCACTCACACGCTATGGGGGAACCTGAACAGTATATCTTTGCACTGTGGGAGGAAACCGGGGCACCCGGAGGAAACCCACACAGACACGGGGAGAACATGCAAACTCCACACAGACTGAGCAAAGTCTAACCCGCATCCTCTTGTACCACCCAGGTGCTGTGAGACAGCAACCGCTACTCACTGTGCCACTGTGCCGCCCAGTGGACACTATGCCACAATATCGTTGTAGCCACAGTAAAGAGGATAAAATGAACCGATCTGAATTTTTTGACCGCTTGCTTAATTTTTTTCTGAGCACAGTACGTAAATTGAAACTTTGCAGTAGTGATGTTCTAAGAATCAAAATGCATGTTGGTTTCATTTCATAGCAAGAATGAAAATGATGAATAAAAAATATGTAAAGATATAGGAACTGTTCAGTGGTTGTCTAACATCTTGCTACATCTCAGATCCTAGCTGATTCTGTGAGTACTCGGAACAGCCAACCACCTTATCAAGGGCATGGTTAAAGTCAAGCACTTTCAGGGTGCCTAGCTTGAATTAGGCTTGTGGAGTATCCAGCAGTGTGAACGGGTGAAGGGGTCAGAGGATGAAATATAAAGCAATTAAATAATAATTTAGAATGGAAAACATGAGTAGTATGATATGTACTGTAAATAGTAATTGAGAATGGAAAGTAATATGTGCTGTTGTGTTTGGACTTGGTTCATGAACTGTCCTGAGAAATTTCCAGCTGTTTAGTATTTTCAAGTGTGTAGCCCCATACATAGTCTTTTTGCTGGAGTGCACTCAGAGGAGAGTGGCCTATTTCAGCAAAGTGCTCTGCATTCAGCACTGCCTTAAAATGCTGCCTTGCCGGCACTCCAGAGCAGAGCAAATAGCTGTCATTATAAAGCGGGACCACACTCTAGTTGTTATTGTTATTTTTCAGCTAGCCGTTACTGCTTCCTCTTTTAAGCTTACAGTATTATATCACGTGTGTACTGTCCCTCTCGAATATGAGAAGTCATTGTCTTCTCTTTTTTTTTTTTTTCTTTTTCCCGTTTTTAAGCGATAATGTCATGACACGCGACTCATGATAACCAATAAGCTTCAATGGAAAGTACCTTTCATCACAATTTAAGGTGGTTACTTTCCAAGTTCACGTGTTCACAAAAATCTGTTTAAATTGTTGGGTAAATATAAAGTTATTTTTAATTAACTGCAAGTATTTCTGGAAAAAGAAAAATTACCTGACAATGAAAATGCTCTATTTAAAGAGCCCTTTTATTTGCAACACTGTTCTTGGCTTTACATAGAACTTCTATACAATTTAGTCACTCATAAGTTCCTGTTGTATCCACAGTAGACTTTATAATCAAATATGTGGAGCTGAATCAATAGAAAACAATTTAAGTCTTCAGTGTACATTTAAACCTACCTGGCTGGGTATGACATTTGTCCACCAAATTCAATTGTGTGAATTAATTATTAAACATTGATTCAATGTAACGTTCCCACAGCTCTCACTGCAAACCATAGTAACAATAAAAAAATAAGGTGGTGTTCTGTCACAATATCTAATGATCTCAAACATTTTTGTATTTAGTAGAAAACTTCCCCAGTTTTCTTGTTTTCTTCTGGCTGCTTCTTCTGGTGGAGGTTGTGATGGGAACAAGCCAAGCAGTGAGAACCAGACCTTTCTTCTCCCAGCAACAGTTTCCTACTCCTCTTGAGGGATGCTTAGTTGTTCCCAAACCAGCAAAGAGATAAAATCCCATGGTATCCCAGTGTATTCTCCCAGTGAAATGTGCCCAGTTTGACTTCGATGGGAGGTGGCCAGGGGACGTTCTTACATCTTGCTCAAACCACCTCAACCGACTCCTTGATCCGGAAGAGCAGCGACTACTCTGAGGGTCTCACCCCGTTACAGAGAGTGGGCCGTGGAAGGAGACTTAATTTTCAGCAGTTTGTATCAACAACTTCATTCTTTCAGTCATTACCCAAAGTTCATAACCGCAATGGGTAGGGGCATAGAGTGAAATGTCAAAAGAGGGAACGCTCCAGAGTCTCAGCTCCTGCTTTATGACTAGATCAGTGCGGTGCCCACTTAATTGCTGGTGCACCTCAAATCAGTCTTCTGTTCCTCTTTCTCAGCACTTGTGAACAAAATCCCAACATACTTGAACCTCCTACATTAGTGGAGATGAAGTTGCTAAATTGCATCCCTATTCACTGGATACTTACGTGTATCTGACACTTTTCTTCAAAGCAACTTACAATTATTTTACCCATTTATACAGCTGGGTAATTTTACTGGAGTAATTTAAGGTAAGTACCTTGTACAAGGGTACTACAGCTGGTGGGTGGGATTCAGACCTGTGACCTTTGTGTCTAAGGGCTTCTGCTCTAACCACTACACTACTAGCTGTCCTTTGACAATGAACTTGTTGAGTATGTCTTGAAGGTCACAGTCAGATTGAGACTGAAAGAATGTCATCTACAAACAACAGAGATGCCACTCTTGCTCCCCCCAAGCTGGATACCCTTCAGTCCTGGGCTGTGTGTTGATATCCTGTCAATGAAAATTATGAAAAAAGGCATGGAGATGAACACAGCGATGGTAGAGTTTGCCATAACAAAGGGGTTCAGATTAATGCAGAGAATACAGCCCCAGTTTACTCTACATACATGGACCAGGTACCACACATGAGCACCTTTAGTCCTCCATATTCCTGCAGCACCACCCACGTTATGTGTTGAGGACTGTTGTTCCGCTGTTCTGTAACCAGGATGAAATCCATATTTTCCCTCCAGGTGCTCTAGTTTTCTCCTGCAGTCCAAAGACATGCATTTCGGTGGATTGGTGACGATAATTTGAATTTAGCATGTCAATGTGCACCTGTGCATGTGTATCGCTGTCTTGCAATGGACTGGCATCGCATTCAGGGTGGATCCTGCCTCCTGTTTGGGAGAGCTCACTAATGCTGTCCATCTCATGAGAAGGAGGAGAATAGGATGCAAGAAACTCATGTCTAAATAATATAGATATTGCCATACCTATGTTATTTAGATGCATGTATTTTGGAAAGGGGGTGCGGTGCCACAGCGGATTTGGCCGGGTCCCATTCTCTTGTGGGTCGGGTTCGAGTCCTCCTTGGGATGCCTTGCGACAGACTGGCGTCCCGTCCTGGGTGTGTGCCCTCCCCCTTCAGCCTTGCACCCTGTGTTGCCGGGTTAGACTCCAGCTTGCCGTGACCCCACTTGGGACAAGCGGTTTCAGCCTCTGTGTCTGTGTGAGTGTGAGTGAGTGAGTGTTTTGGAAATGTGTTACACAAGTTTAGATGAAACATAATCAATATGTGTAGTATTTTACATGTTCATGTTCAGTGAGAGACCTGATGAGCTTCTGGGAGGAAACTTTTAAACACCACCATGAAATGGGAGCTCTGCTTTAATCGATCGCAGTAGTGTTCATTGTATCAGTAGTGGCCATAAATACACGAGGAACCTTGGGGTTTGAAGTCATTTTCTGCTCTCACTTGTTATGTCTGTTAACTGTTTTTCTGTTGTTTGTTTTGGATCTTTAAGAACAACCTCATTATTACGACTTTAAAAAGCCAAGGTTATCATGTACTGATTTACTGGTCAAGTTTGAGCTTTTAACAAATTCTGTTTTTAGTGTATGGCTGCCCTCTGCTGGTGGTAAAAATGGTTTATATATATATGTACCATGTAAAAATATAGGTTGATTAACACATAATTAATGGGCTTAATAATGTTTTCCCCTATTTTATTGTATTGGAACAAGACATATATTCCGTATATTTATTTTATATCCTTTGCATTTAGTGATACATTAAAAATCAGTTTGAATTTGCTGAATTGCCTGTTTGTCCTTTTGCTTATTTTTAAAACTTTCACCATATCCATCCACTGCAGATACCCAATTGCTTTTCGCCTTTCTTACACTGCCACCATTAGCGGAACATTATTTGTATACACAAGCAAAGTTTAGAATGTAAGCTACCGTGTACCTTTTTTGCATCTGCATAATGTTAATAGATTGTTTTCTTTGGTCAAGACAAAGTGTTATGTTCCTTCAGCTTTTGTTGTATGAGCGGAACTGGCTGAACCGATGGAAGATGGTCACCCTTCATGAAGGAGAGGGAACCATTACCAAAGTCAAGTGGAGGGCAAATTTGATCGCTTGGTCAAACGCTGTGGTAAGGTCTAACTAACTCTACGTGGTCATGGAAAGTGCTGTAAGGCATGGTTTTTATGGTGCCTATTTTTTGAAACTTGCTTGTCAGTGAACTATTATTCTCCCCACACAATGAGCAGCTTTTTAATTGGTGCCTCTAAAGGATATAAAGGTATCTTGGCTATAATGTGTAGCTTTATGCTGATACTGCTTGATGTAAAATAATCATTTTAATTATTATTCAGTAGTCTTTTAAAGTGATAGAAGTAATTTTTTTCCACCGCATAACTTTTAGTTGCTATAGAAGCTCTTACTAAGCAGAGCTGTAATCAGGTTGTTCATTTATGTAAAAAAAAAATTTCTAATTGTACAGGACATGATTTTATTTGACGGAGATGTTTTAGCCTTTAGCAAAAGTTGGACATGGATCTTTGTTTAACTGCTGGGACTGTGAAGAGGTAGAGCTAATAATGGTTTCGAAATTTCCTTTAACAGGTTAAATATTACAAATACTGTCAAGTATATCAAATACCGTATTTGATTACTTATAGAACTAAACTACTTGTAAGATCAACATAATTTTGCTAGAATTATATAGTTTCTCTTTCCTTAAGTGACAACATGATTATACAGATCAAATATTAGTATATCACTAGTTGTTTTCAGCTAGTGCAGAAAATTGAGCTCCAAAAAGTAATAACTGGATCTATGGTCAGTTGCATTATGGTCATTGGATTCTCTTGTTTACTTTCAGGGGGTGAAGATATATGACATCAGCACCAAACAGCGAATCACCAATGTGCTCCGAGACAATACAAGCCTGCGTCCTGACATGTACCCTTGCAGCTTGTGCTGGAAGGACAGTGCAACCCTTATTATTGGCTGGGGAACCTCCGTCAAGGTACTTTACAAGCACGTGTGTGTAGCTCTGTACATGGAAATGTAGTGCATACACCACTGTGTTCAGTATGTGAGACACTGTAAATACACTGTGTGTGTGGATGTGAAAGCATATGTGCTTTATGAAAAAGGAAGGTGTAACAAACACATTTTGTGCGTCTGTGTGTCATATATGCGCATGTGTCATGTTTTCCTGTCTTTGTGTATGCGTCATTAATATGCAGTAATTTCCAGATGTATTCTTGCTTCATTGTTGACCTTTGAAGAGCAGTCACTCTCTTATCCTTTTGTACACTTTAGATCTGCGCCGTGAAAGAAAGAGATCCCACGGAATTAAGAGACTTGCCCAGCCGCTATGTGGAAATAGGTAAGATACCATGGACCCACATGCTGTGTGTAGTCATGCTGTTTAAAAGAATGATAAACGCTAAACAACAGCACTCTTGTTAATATGCCCACCTTATTCTTTTTATATGATGCATTCAGTACAAATGGAATGTAAACTGACATTAACATGAAATTATGTATGTATATATACATATATAAAGGGGGGCACGGCCGGGCCCTGGTCTGTGGTAGGTCTGGGGTTTGAGTCCTGCTTGGGGTCCCTTGCGACGGACTGGCGTCCTGTCGGGGGTGTGTCCCATCCCCCTCCAGCCTTGCATCCTGTGTTGCCGGGTTAGGCTCCAACTCGCCGCGACCCCGCTCAGGACAAGCGGTTGTAGGCTGTATGTGTGCATGTGTGTGCGCGCTTGCATGTGTGTATATTTTACTGCTAACTGTGAAGTTTCCACAGTTGTACCAAGCTAGCAAGTTTTGTGTGTGTGTGTGTGTGTGTGTGTGTGTGTGTGTGTGTGTGTGTGTGTGCGCGCGCGCGCATGCGCGCGTGCGTTTTCCTGCTTTCTTTAAGTGTATTGGTCTACAGCTAATCTCAGCTACTACATTCATAGTTTAGTAGTTTGGAACCAAAGGACACAAGTTTGAATGCCACCCCCTGCTGTAGTACTCTTGAGCAGGGTATGTACACTGAATTGATATAGTGAAAAAATCTTTATCTGCATGAATGGGTAAACATTCATAAGTCCTCTGTTGTTCAGTCGGAGAAAAGCATCAGCTAAATGAATAAATGTAAATTGGCTAACACACTCTGGTGAAATCATAGTACTTTTTTGTAATGACTGTAGAACTGTGGAAGAGAAGTACAATGCATTATACCTTCGCTGCATTTAAAAAGAGAAAGATATAAATTGAAATGTATAGAGTCCTGAAAAATAGGATTCATGATTCATTCAGAAAAATGACTGACTATTGTTGCATAATCCAGTCCATATAGCATGTTGTGACAGACCAAATGACATCTCTCTGCTCTTTTTTTGTTTTTTTTTTTTTTTAAATTTTTTATTTGAAATAGTATCTGCATTTGACACCGAATTCTACATCTGTGGACTTGCTCCTTTGGCTGATCAGCTGGTGGTTCTATACTATGTGAAGGAGAACGCAGATCAGATGGTAATATTCTCTTTCATCAGGCTTTGCTCTACTTTTGTGAGGTTTATCACTCACAACCATGGCATTTCATTATTAGAAATGGTCTGTAAATTTAACAGAATTGTGTGTGTGTGTGTTTTTTTTGTTTGTTTTTTACTTTTTAGTGAGAGCTGACTGACTTTAAACTATATAATAATGATGTTTCCAGGCTTAAAAAATTCATGTACCTAAAAATTAATTCCTGTATTTGTCTGTCTGTCGTTTCACATGTGGTTGTATTTTTCATATGAAGTTTAATTTGGCATTTGAAAAGTGTGTGGCATGTTGTTGATCAGGAAGAGGAAATCAGAGCACGCCCTCGTCTGGACATCGTCCAACCATTGCCTGAGGTCTGTGAGGAGATTTCCTCGGATGCTCTGACAGTTCGCCATTTTCAGCAGAATGAGTGCAGGGACTACTGCCTGGGTAAATGTTGTCTTTACCTGTAGGTAGCTAATCATGAACATCGCCTTCATTGATGTTAGCAGTCTGTTTTTCACCTGCTCACCTGTTCACATTCCACAACTCGTGTATTATGAGTTTTTGTTTCCTGATCCCATGAAAAACAGCAGAATTCCAGTGTATACCATATTGATTTATAAGTTCTCCTGTCTTGATATGGAAGAAGAATATCGGCCAAACTCATTGAAAATGGTGGTGTACGTTGGACTGAAATATTCTGTAAAAGAATATTTTAAAATAGAACAACATGGTTAAGTAATAAATCTATATGGACATGAAACTATACTGTAAATTGAAACACTCAGAATACAACAGAGAGCAGCGAAAAGTTGTACATCAGCTGTAAAACAAATATACATCATTGTGAATTTTTATCATCTAAGCCCACATGTATATTACATCTACAGCATAATGCACATGGAAATTAAAATATTTACTTTTGCGTACTTTGGTATATCACTTTTCATCCATACGTTTAAATCTTCTGGGTTTGTGTCTTGTACATACACATCCTTCACCTGCTTGAAATCATGTAACAACAAGAGCAGGAAGTTTAACATCTCTGTTGTCATATCCACAGAGCATTCTGAAGGCGAACCCCTCTTCTACATTATTAGCCCCAAGGACATTGTGGTGGCCAAGGAGCGTGATCAGGATGACCACATAGACTGGCTGCTTGATAAGAAGAAATATGAGGTCCACCCTTGGACACAACCTCCTTCTTTATACCAGTTCTCCTAACAGAATTCAGTGTAAAATATGATGACTGAAAATGGCATTGATAGTGTTAGAATTTCTCCAGTTTCCACACTCCTTATGCTATTGCCACTCCTTTGATATCAGTTCTTATTTTCTATACATTCAGATATAGCTACATATTGGCTCAAGTTAATGGACAAGATGGAAGTGTGTGTTTGAATTTCAAGTCAAATCAATCTGTACGCCATTCAATTAAGGTGGACGAACAAGTTTAGAGCAACAGTAACTCAGTGCTGAAACTGACACTATCTCTTGCAGGAAGCCTTAATGGCAGCTGAAATCAGCTTCAAAAACATAAAAAGGCATGATGTTCAGGTACTGTGAACTGCTATTGCTCATGGAAAGAATGTTTCAATGCTCTGTTTTCTGCTTGTATATCAGGCACTGTGATATGAGAAGGCTTTTAGAAGTACAAAATTTAATTATGTAAAGGTCTAAATTAGTTTTTGCTACTGCGATACTGCTGAGTGTAATGGAGATTAAAAATAAGTGTCATATTAGTCATCTGTGTCACATTATCTAGTCATCTCTCTTGTACAAGGATACGTCTCATCTGTCCATGTAATTCTTCCCTAGAAAATTGGCATGGCCTATATCAATCACCTTGTTGAGAAGGGGGATTATGATGCGGCAGCCAGGTATGCATTCCCGCAACTTTTTTGAGTGATTGGTTATTTATTAACTTTGGCAGTGTATTGTGGTAAATTTTCTTGTCTGATCCAGGAAGTGCCAGAAGGTTCTAGGGAAAAACATGGAATTGTGGGAAAATGAAGTGTACCGGTTCAAGACCATTGGGCAATTGAAGGTTAGCATTTGCAGTGCAGCTGTAAAATAAGATTATATGTATGTATGAGTATGAATGTAATACTTATTGTAGCTGGAAATTCTTAACGGCGTACTAAACCATTATTCAGTAATCAAAAATCCTTTTAGTTTAAGAAAATGAATTCAAACTCAAAAAATTTAATTTCTTCACAGTTTATTAGTAGCCAAGGGAATCTGACCATTTACTGTGACATTAAAAGTGGCGATGAGTGTATTGTAGGACTGTTGGCTATCAGTGTACTGCCTCCTGAGTAGATTAACAGTTTTTTTTTTTTTTTTTTTTCTCCTCTCCTTGACTTTGGAGGGAGTCATTTCTTGATTCTATGTAAATTGTAAGCTTCTGTGAGAATTCCTCAGTCAAACAAAACTAGTGATAGATTTCACTGAACGACTGTTCTTTTGATACCAGGCTATTAGCCAGTACCTTCCCAGGGGAGACCTTCGTCTTAGACCCGCCATCTATGAAATGATCCTACACGAGTTCCTCAAGAGTGACTTTGAGGTGTGTTACCTTCCTTTAGGCTTTCATATTATTTAAATGGCTTGACAGACACTTTCCAGAGACTAACATTTCTTTTTTTTCCAGCAATTTTATCCACTTATACTGGATATTTGTCTTGCTTTGTTTCTTAACCCTGCTTTCAGCTACTTATTATCCTCATCACACAGTCTTTCACTGCAATAAACTCATCTCTTATAATGAGGTGCTGTACAATGGATAATTGCTGTCACAGCGAGTGGAAAATACACCCCCGTGCTGTTGTACTGTGTTATGTCAAAATGTCTTTGTTCTGTGTCCCATGTACAATGTCTGACACCATGTGCTTGTGGAGCAATTTCTGGACCAACACCACCCTGCACTGGACACATGTTTATTGATAATCACTGAATGAATGAAGATATAACTTAAAAAGATAGGCTAGAAATAATATTTCTTGTTACAAATGTAAAATGCATTGGTGTTATAACATATGCCATGATTGAAATACATTTTGATTAATTGATTACTTGATTGATTAATTTTAGGTGACACATATTTTGTCCAGAACCAATTACAGACAGTTCCACGTTATGTAGGTGCATGTTAGGTTATGTAATATAGGACTTAATGAAAACTTGGACTTACATTAAAAAATTCTGAAGGCTCCGTGGCAGAAATTCCAAGCAATGGAAAATTTGCTTTGTTGCATATGTTAACGCTAGTTGCCTTGTGATGGTATGGGTGGTACAGAATGTTCATGTAAATACGTAAAATGTAGACATAACCCATTAGGTGTGATTAATCAAGGGTCAGTTTGGACTTAAGTAATTTTCGACTTATGTAAAGGCTGACAGAACAGAATACATACATAAGTCAAAAACTTTTTCCTCAAATCTTAGATCAGTCTCCTTGCAACAGAAATTCAACTAAAAATGTAATCGAGCAAGTTAACCCTGTTAAGTGAGACATGAGTGTACTTCTTTGCTGCCGTTGTAGCACTGAAATCATATGAAGACTCCAACTGCTAGAGTGAGGAACCTGTTGATGCCATACGTTCCATATTTTACTTTATTAACAGGAAACTGTTATCACTGTGCTTTAAGTCATGGGTTGAGAACATAGAAAAAACTTTGTTTGCACCACCATGTATTTTCCTCCCAGGGTTTTGCCATGCTGATTCGTGAGTGGCCTGGGGAGCTCTACAACAACATGACCATTGTCCAGGCAGTGAATGACCATCTGAAGAAGGACCCTGCTAATCACACCTTACTGACCACCCTAGCTGAGCTGTGAGTAGTTTCCCATGAACTTATCTGTTTTCTACTAGCTCAGAAGGCTTTGTCAAGTCTTTGAATGTAATTCTTACAGGAAATGGAGTGGTTCTTTTGGGGGGAGAAAAAAACTTCTGATGTCGTGATACTATTACCCCACTCTACTTCACTCTTACTGTGGCTTTGTTTTCTGGTGCATACTACTTTTGAAGTTGGAGTTGACATGTAATGCTGTGCCTTTGTTGTCCTCTTGGCTATAGTTATACCTACGACCAACGATATGACAAAGCACTAGAGATATACCTGAGACTGAGACACAAAGACGTGTACCAACTGATCCATAAACACAACCTCTTCTCCTCCATTGAGGACAAGATTGTACTACTCATGGATTTCGACAAGGAGGTGGGAGTCCAGATGTTATAGCATCCAGTGTTTTAAAGAAGTTGAATCATAAAACAGTTTGCTTTTTCTGTTACTTGGTTGCCTGTACCAAACGTGTCTGTTTCACTGTAATTTTCCCAGTATTTGAACATTTACATTTGTTCATTTGGTAATGATTTTCCTCCAAAGCGATGCACAGCTTCTAGTTTACAGTAGTGCGTTCACAACAGACAAAGAGCTTTAGGTATTGACACATTGATTATAAAAACACCGGTTCTTTGTCTGATACCACCATTTTGTTGGCACATGTTACTGAAGTACCTGCATACAAAGTGACAAATACAAGCAGTAAATATACTTGTACCTCAACTTACAAACGCGTTAAGGACCGGAAGTCAGATAGTAACTCACAATTATTTTGTAAGTTCACCTGTTATGTCACAATCAATAAATGCTTATATATACAGCTTAATTTTTTTTATTTATTCATGGCTTACATATTTTTAAAAACATCAGGTAAAACTAAAATAAACTGAAAACTGCTGTAAGACTTGTGTTTTCATCAACGAGTCATACGGCACAGGATCTTCCTTGTTTCTACATATTGCAACCATTGGGCATAATACGGCACAATGTGAACGCACTTTATCAATATGAAGCAACATTAAAGTCTACTTTTTTCATTACATAGTCTACAGTTGAAATTCAGGCTACTGGTGATCAGTTATTGTTGCCCATTATGACACCTGGGGCACACTGCCTGTTTATTTCTGTTTTCTAGAAAGCGGTCGATATGTTGCTGGATAATGAAGACAAAATATCGGTATGTACGCCAGGATGCAGCACCTGTTGTACTGGATGTAGAACACCTTAAAATATAGTATGGCTGACAGCACAACATTGGTACCCTGTCGTTGTTAGTAAGCCGTTGTAAATCTGCATTTATGTTCACAGTTAGCCATAGTGTTTATTGCTTATTCTTGTTTGAATTGAAGGCAGTTCAAGGCATTTTATGTAAGTGTAAACAAATTGAACGCATATATGTAACAATTTCTCTTCTCTAGACAGATCGAGTGGTGGAGGAACTAAAGCACAGACGTGAATTACTGCATATTGTGAGTACAGCTAATCTCACTATTATGCAAAGGTGCTTCATGAGATGGTTGCAGCTAAATATCTGTATCAGAACCAGTGTGAAGATGTATAGCTATTTAAACACAATTAAGGAACTAATATCAGGCTTTTCATATGAAATTGGAACTAACAAAAATAATTTTCCAGTTTTTTGGAAAACTTGGTTTGACCTTTCAAAATCCGTAGGCTTTTGCGGTTGGTGTCAACTGACTGGAGGTTTTGTTCTTCTGGATTAAACCGCGTCATGTGGGACATTGGTTACAACGTTTCGTTCGCTTCTCTTGTAGGAAGCATCGTCAGGGTGCGGCCACATCTTGTAGAGGTTTCACATCTAACCTCTACAAGATGTGGCCGCACCCTGACATTGCTTCCTACAAGAGAAGTGAAACGTTGGAACCAATGTCCCACATGGCACGGTTTAATCCAGAAGAACAAAACCTCCAGTCAGTTGGTTTGACCTTATTTCTGACTCGGCACTTGGTTGAAAAAAATTCCCAAACAAGTCAGTTTAATATATGTTTGTCTTTAATCTTTCTACTCTGTTGGTTGTGCTCCCCATGATCCTTTCTAGTACCTGCATAAACTGTTTAAACGAGACCATCACAAGGGGCAAAAGTATCATGAGAGACAAATCAGCCTGTATGCTGAGTACGATCGACCCAACCTGCTGCCCTTCCTCCGAGAAAGCACCCACTGCCCACTAGAGAAGGTATTTGAAGAGCAAGCATGCAAATTTCATGAGCAAGACTTTAATTAATTTTAATTTTTTTTTTTTTTTTTTTTTTTTTTTTTTTTTTTTTTTAATTTTGTTTAAATTACTGTTGCGTTCCCTTTCTCCCCCAGGCTCTGGAAATCTGTCAGCAGAGGAACTTTGTGGAGGAGACTGTCTTTTTGCTTAGTGAGTGTGCTCCCATATGTGCTTTGACTTAGGACTTGCTGATCTTGCTAATTAATGAAATGTTGTGTAAATTGTACAGTTCAAATAATATGGGTGTTTTTCAGCCGTTACATGTTGTGCAGTTTGAAATTTGTAGTGCATCCTCAACTAATACATTTGTCCTGAGTTAACTGCTGAACAGCACAAACTAGGTGTCATAATTAACAGCTCAGGTACAACAAAATGGAGAATACACAAAGAAATCACAGGCAATGCAGAGAGCCACAGGCATAGGGGATCAAAATACAAACTGCAGGTAAACCGATAAATTGCTTCCTTAATAGATGGGTTCAGTTACTTATCCCCTTTTCCTGGTAAGGTGCAAACAGAAATGGTTTACTATTGTCTCCCCCGTGGATGTCTTTGGCTTGTTGGGGGGGGGGGGACCACATAAAACCGGCAAGAACATACACACTCTTAGTTTTTACTTGAAGAGGTAGGGTGTCCTGTGGGGTAACAAAGCAAATGCAGTGGTTTCTTCACTGCAGGCAGAATGGGGAATTGTCGGCGAGCACTTCAGATGGTCATGGAAGAACTGGGGGATGTGGACAAGGCCATTGAGTTTGCCAAAGACCAGGATGATGCTGAACTGTGGGAGGACTTAATTTCCTACTCCATTGACAAGCCACGTGAGTCATGCAACTACTCAAATGCTAAGCCCATTGATCATTTTCCACCACTATTTCTTTGGTTTTGATTTTTGGTATTTCAGCTGTGTCTTTGGTATGTGTTTAATGGGAATAATTATCTTTTCTGCTCTGTATTTTAGCATTCATCACTGGGCTGCTAAACAATATTGGGACCCACGTGGACCCCATCCTCCTCATATGTCATATTAAGGAGGGAATGGAGATCCCCAACCTAAGGGACTCACTGGTCAAGATCTTGCAGGACTACAATCTGCAGGTTAGGCCATGTCACATAGGCATGTGTTTGGGCACTCAAAACGCATAACCCTATGAATTGTTCAGAATGATTTATCAGCAGTGGCTCTTGAAATATCATTGTTCAAACGTAGGCAGATATCTGTAAAGCAAGTATTCTGGGCACTACAAGTATAGTGCATAGCTGATAGCACAATGGTTAGAACTGCTACTTTTGGACCCACAGGTTGCAGGTTTAAATCCCACCTCCAGCTGTAATACCTTTGAGCAAGGTATCTACCCTAAGTTGCTCCAGTAAAATTACCCATCTCTATAAATGGGTGAGAATTTGAGTAGATTATCTTAAGTCATTTAGCGCTTACTAAGTTTGCTTCTTTGTTTCTGAATATACCCCAGGGGATCAGTAAAGTATTTGTCTGTTTGTCTGTCTGTCGTACAGTATATTGCTTATGTCTGTTCTTCATCCCCTTGGGGGCACGGTGGCGTAGTGGTTGGACCGGGTCCTGCTCTCTAGTGGGTCTGGGGTTCAAGTCCCGCTTGGGGTGCCTTGCGATGAACTGGTGTCCCGTCCTGGGTGTGTCCCTTCAGCCTTGCGTCCTGTGTTGCTGGGTTAGGCTTCAGCTCCCCGTGACCCCATATTGAAGAAGCGGTTTCAGACAATGTGTATGTGTGTTCTTCATCCCAGATACTATTGCGCGAGGGCTGTAAGAAGATCCTGGTGGCAGACTCTCTCTCATTGCTGAAGAAGATGCACAGAACTCAGATGAGAGGAATCCAGGTTGATGGTAGGGTCACCCTTTTCTTATTTTGAATGTTTGGCTGTGAATGACAAGATGTAACAGTGCAAAATGGTCCCTGTTTTAGAGTGCACTGTCACAGGCATTGTCTGTATGATAAGTGAAAGTGCTTTTGTATAAAATACTGTACCGGGAAATTATGTCAGTTAAGGCAGTCTCAAAAAAATAGAGGTTTAGCCGTTTGTTCCGTGCCAGGAAATTGTATTAACAGTGTTGTTCGTTAAATGCGATCACCTTAAATCCTTGACAGTATTTAAAGAAGGATCAGATATCCACGTTTTGATATATTTTAAACAAGACAAACAAAAAAGACTTTCCAGGGGATGTAGTACCTTTATAAAATAATTCCATAATTAGAACTGCTACATTGCAACAATACACTTTCTTGTAATAGCAGTCATCTAATTTACCAATAATAACTTTCATTAAAATTCATAGTTGCTTGGCTGGGTCCAAATCATGTGTACGTGTACATACCCCTTCATGTAGCTAGTGCAGTTATTTTGGCAAATACAGAGACCCTCTCAGCCAGGTTACAGTATTTAGTAATATATGGTATTTTTATTGTAGGAACTGGCCAGTGATAACATTGATGTGTGTATTTGGTTCAAGTGAAATCTAGCATAGAAAGTGCACAAGGACTCGGACTGGGACATTCTCTCCCAGGTAGTGGTGCATTTGTCGTTCATGTAGCTTCGGTGTCAACCAGCTAGTTAGAGTGAACTTAAGAAGTGCAGCCTTATTTCGTTGATGATTAGCATGCAGACGGGTGCCCTAAAGATATTTTACAGGATAGTAATCTTTTAGATTGCTCCTGGAAAGAAGTAGCAATTTTCTGAAAGTTTACATGTTCGTTTGCAAAGTTGTACAATATTAGTATAATGGTAACAGTTCATATGCATGTTCTAGGACAAATTAGTCATAAATACAGAGAATTCAAAGTTACTTTGTGCAAGAAAAGCAGAGGTTATGAAACTTGGTAACAGAGGCACTTAGTCTGAGGTTGCTTTTTAAAGCTTAGAAAATGTTATTAGTGATTGTATGTGTTTCGGGTCATTTTTGAGTGAATGTGTGTTTCTTTCTGGACAGCAGCCTTACAGATGGATTTACAGGCTCAAATTAAGCATATCATAATGCCTGTTTTTTTGGCTTTTCTTTGCAGAGGAAAACATTTGTGAAGCTTGCCATGCTCCAATATTACCATCAGGTATGATATATTTATTTATTTTTTAAAGTGCTTTTTTGATGATGAATCATGACAGAGTATTGAAGAATACCGTGGTATTTTGTACAATATAAGTAAAATGTTAGCAAGCAAGTATACAGTGTTAAGGTAACATTTTTCTTCACAATAACTTTGGAAGGTGGGGTTTAGTCATGACATTAAAAAATGTAATATAACACTAAAACAAGACAACTGTTAATTTTTATTGCTGTTCTAAATAAAACTCGTAAGAGGTAATACAAACATATGTTGCCTGAAATGATAAGCTTTGAAAACAGACCATGTTTTTCATTAAAAATTAGGGCATTTTTTTGTGCTCAACTCTTGGAATAATTGAAAGTTTATAGCTGAAAGGTGCTGTAGACTGTATGTATTTGTCAGTAAAGAATGAAACTGGTTTCTAGACTAATAACCATGAGTTCTTAATTGCTTTCAGACACAGCCAAGGTCTTCAGTGTGGTTGTCTTTCACTGCAGACACATGTTCCACAAGGAGTGTCTGCCTTCCCCTGGAATGGTAAATCTGTGTCCCTCTCTCTACTAGACATTCTGATTATTGTAATTTAGATTTTTACCCTGAATTGCTCCAGTGGTAATATGCTGCTTTGTAAATGAACAAATACGTTAAGTTTACTGAAATTTCAATTTCAGTGTGTGCTATATTGCACAGCTATACACATGTGTGAATCATTGTGGAGAGTTTAACTGCTTAAAATAATTAAATGCTTTAAATACTACAAATTGTAAAATTTAAACAGTCATCGATTGCTGGTCTGTTACTGAAGTTTTCAAATGCGCTTATGCACGTAATCTTTTAAATGCATTTTAATTTTTGTTTAACCTTATGGAGAGCAATGTAATATGGATGTGTTTGTATCCCTAAAGAAAAAATATCATACCTATCCCTATAATATGATTTTAGGTTCCCGGAGTGCAGTTCTGCAACATTTGCAGTTCGAAGCGGCGGGGACCTGGAAGTGGCATCTTGGAAATGAAAAAGTAACAGCAAGGTCATGCTCTTTTTTTGAGTTTGCACTCTGTTAAGAAACATCATGTTATAATTTGTATTGTTCCCCTATGTGAATTTACCCATTTATTCACAAATAAACATTGGTCAATACAAAGGATTAAAAGAATGCAGACAGGACATTGGTTAACCCAATTAACAGTGGATAACAGT